>NW_020664482.1:12303624-12604481 GCF_002925995.2 Terrapene triunguis
TACTGCAAATTTATAAATCCTTCACTGTGCCTGTATTATCCTGAACTCATTCTCCAGCTTCAGAAGACTTAAAAATGATCTCCAGTTATCAATGGGACAGATGCAACTGAATAATGTAGCTGTCCCTAATGTGCATCAAAACAATACCAGGGAACCTAGATATAAATAAGATTGCTGACCGTTTTCATCCAGAAAGCTAGTGAGTCATAATGTCTTTCAACTGGGATGTTAGTGAAGACAGCTTTTAGGTGATTGCAATGATTTTAATATACTGTAATTCATGAGAATGTAATGATGTAGTTCATAACAATTGAATCACTAAAATAGTAAAGATACCAATGATAGACACATAACTAGAATATGAAAGAAGTGTATAAATATGCTGATAATAGCCTCCCCCAAAACTGGCAGAGTGCCTCCCCCAAACATACACACCTCTTCTTCAAAAGCACCTATGGGCAAAAACAAAAGTCAGCACCTATTCATAATTGGTTATTAAACCCAGCTGGGGAGGAGTTGGGCCTTCATAAAGGAAGGAGCAGAGGGCAGGGGAAAATGAGGCCAGAGAGGAGATCCATGTGAGAAGTAACTAGGCGCTTTCTCTCTTAGGCTAATGGCTCAGAGAAGCCAGGAAGGCCTGAAGCTTGGATTCAGAACAGGTTGGGGGGCTGAGCTAAGAGACAGCCTGGGAGGCTCTACTGTGAAAGAAAGAACTCTGCTGATATTAAGCTGAGCCCCAACAAGAAGCCATGATGAAGCAGGGTGGGGGACCTGGAAAGGAAGCCCAGGAAGCTGATTGTGTCATGGAAGGCTGCTAGAGACAGGGAAAACCCAGAGTATTGGCACTAAAAGGCAAAGGCTACAGGAAATGGTGATTCACTCTCGTCATCCTGGAAGAAGGCTCAATACGGAGCTGAGACCAAAGGAGTTCCAAGCTGGCAGGAGATGACAAGGATGGCAAGCCCAAGACAAGGATTGGTAAAGTACTGGGAGTTGAGTGGCAGTAGAAGCACTTGAATTGGGAGTTCCTTGAGTGGTCTATATTTGAAGATACCAGGTAGGACATGTGGATCTTAGTAACCACCATGAAGAGGGGCTGAAGGGACTGGAATGTTGGATATAGTTTTATGGGGACTTGGGAGTGGAGTACCCTGAAGGGGTATGGAACTAAAATGTGACCCGGCTGGAGGGCAGAGTCACTAGAAGAGGCAAACAACTGCCAGGCTGGAGTAATCATCAGCGGGGAATGCTAGATGATGAGGTGGAAAGAGCTGCTATGTCATGCCCTGTCACCCCGGTGGTGAGTCACACTTCTACAAGCATTTTCCCCCATACATCTGTCATTCTGTTGTGCTTACGAAGTATAAAGTGTGTGTGTGTGTGTGCAGAAATTCCTTTACAAAACCTATGTTCCTTGCTTTAACTGTCCTGGGGTCCCAGAAGGGTGTAACTGAAGAAACCAGAGCTCACCCAGCCACATGGATGCTGGAGGGAATGGGTCTAAGCAACTGATGGAGTGGGGTCAAGAGGTCTGTGGCACTGGTTCCAGGGTCTAGGTGGCTGGACTGTGGGACCCACAATCCCAAAAGAGGCATCAGAGTGTCTGCAGCTGGGGCCTGTGCCTGAGTGACCTAAAGCTAAGAACAGTGATCAGTCACTACCCAGAGCCAGGTTGGTTAGCAGCCCGTGGAATTCAGTGGTTGGGCCCCCTCACAACAGACTGCTGGCCGTTCAGAGAGTGGGACTGGAACAGGCTGTGGCCAGGGAATCCTGCTTCCTCACTGGTCATGTGTGCATTTTTATGGATTTATAATGAAGGCAAAAGAGGTTCAAAGTTGACTTTATTTAGTAGGGGAAATGAGTTAGCATGTGGCTTCATGGCAGTTAACTCCTCTACAGTTAGCCTAGCTCAAGTAAGAGCGGCCAGACTGCAAAAATAACACACAAGGCTACAGAGAGTAGTTAAGTTAGTGTCATTCATCAGCTGCTAACACAAGCTTTACCCTGTTCCTCAGATGGGCCAGCCCACTTGAGTTAAATCACCCCCACACTTGAGTGAAGGGTTTTTGTGTGTGGATGGGACTCAAGTTAGGGGCAACAGAAATTGCAGTGAAGACAAACTTTCAGTTTTCAGAGTTGTTCATGTTTGAGATTTTTTTTTCCTTTTATGTTGTTCAACATATTGGAGCCTGATCCTCAGCTGGAATAAATCAGTGGAGTGACACCAGCTGTGAATCTGGCCCATTATCCCTTGTAGAGCAGCACCTTTACATTATGGATTTTATATTTTAATTCACTATATGGGAACTTGGTTAATATAGCCATTTGCTTTGCTACGTTTATATGGAATGTACAGTATGTCCTGTTTGGAGCTTATCATAACTCAAATGTTTCTCTCTCAGAAAAGGATTATTACAGTAGCACCAAAATGAGGGACTCGTGGTAGGTGCTGTACGGACACATAGTAAAACAGTCTTTACCCCAAATAACTACTTATCTAAATAGACAAGACAAAAAGTGAAAGGGTGGGGGGTGAAATTGTGAGTTGCCTAAAGTCTATCAGCAGGTCAAAGCCAAGAATCAAATCTTACCTGGTCTTCCAAATCCTAGTCCAGTGATCCATGCACTAGGCAACACTGCCTCCCTACTTGGCACACACTGCCTCTAAAGCAGTGGAACAGTAGCACCACCATACAAAATGGACTTCAAGGACCTTCCAAGGCTCCAACTGTGTAGCTATTTCAAGCCTAGCTGGCCAGACGCAGAAGCTCTCGCTGTGAAACGTGTAGATGACAGCAAATCCTAACAAGTACGGTGTGGGGTTTTTGTTTTTTAAGCCTGCAGGGCAAACACACTCCACTGGTGCCTAGCACTTCAGCTTTACATGAAAGATGTTTGAGGATTCTGTCTGAAGAGAAGCCAGCAATGGCAATACACCTCCACCACCTACATTGTCGCTAGGACACATTCATCAAAAGGAGAAATTTACATGAAAGATTATGGAGAAAAACTTCAAACAAATGGAGAGAGAGGGTGGCGGGATTAAAGGGCCAAATTCACACCTGGTATAATTCCATGGACTTCAATGGATTTACACCAAGGATAGATTGGGCTCCTCACATTTAGCTCATGTACAAGGCTGGTAGCCTATAGTCTTTTTTTTTTTTTTTTTTTTTTTACCTGGTAAATAAATTGACCATGCTACAAGACACCAGGGAGCACAGCGGGATAGTTACTGGCAGTAGCAACCCCCTCATGAAACTGTGAGAAGAGAAATTGCATAAACAGCTCTTCCACTTTCTGTGGCAGTACGGAGCATCTGTCTGCCTGTGAAGCAAAACATACAGTTTTCAAGATTCTTACTGGCATGGATGCAACTGTGCTGTTTGTTTGTTTTTTCACTTGCACTTAAAGAAACAATACTTATCCCATCATGTCTGCTGCTGAAGTCATATTTGTCAAAACCTCAAGGTTGGCATTAACAGATCATTAAAATAGGATGCCTTTTCCCTACCCAAGAAAAAGGACAGATAGTGAGAGCCATGACTTTAAAATGCTGCAGGGGAAAATAGTTGAGGAGTAGGCCAGGGCTTTAACTGTACGTTCTGTTGGAGGTATGAGTGACCTGTCCAAGTGCAAGTCCGTTTCAGAGCCATATTGGATCCATCACCACTCCTGGATTCCCAGGAGCCAGTGGTCGCATGTAACATCTTTTCATTTATGGCTGGAGTAAAGCTGCAACCATGAACGTTGTTACAGTTATTCTTGAGTTTGTAACCTCCATGCTAGATAGATTGACTGAATGCATGCTATCTAAGCCATGTTCCCTGCAGAGTCATGCACTCATAGGAGTGGGAAGACATGCATGTTTGAGAGTCCTTGGAAACTATATGAAACAGATTGACATTAGTAGGAGAGTGCATCATAATGGAGATGGTAGTGGGGAATAAGCCCAATTACTTCCAAAAGTAATCTGTATAACACCTATTTTTAAGGAAGGTCCGATGTTGAGATAATACAACTTAAGTGTCCCTTCCAGAAGACCGGTTTAGGAATTAAAGGACGCTTCTCAACAAGCCTCAAGGTAAACTATGCAGCTGGAAGGAGACACTATATATAGGATCAAGTGGAAAAGAAAAAACATATAGCAGTACCCACCAGTCCAGGACTGTCAGCCTCTGAGCTTCAGACATTACTGAATATTTAGAGTAACAGTTTTTCTTTATGCTTCATTCTCTCTAACGCTCTTAACTAATTCAATCGTTCTTTCTGAAAATCAACTTTGTTAAACTGTCCTTTCTACGGGCCCAATTCTGCTCCCACTGAAGTCACTGGATGTTTTGCCTTAGCTTCTGTGTGAGCAGGACTGGGCCCGCAGGCCCCAATTCAGCAACATAATTAAACACAGGCCTAACTTTAATCATGTTCATAGTCCCATTGCAGCCAATAAGACCACTCACCTTGGCTTGGGTTGAAGTGCTTTGCTGAACCAGGATCTTGTTGGTAGTAGGGGGAAGTTATATTAACTACTTGTAACAGTTTAATATTTTCTTAAAGTACCTTTTTTCCTTTGTCATTTTAAGTATTCTCTACTTACCTTTCTGTTGTATCTTTCCATCACAGCAAACAATATTCCTTAAAACTAGAATTATGGTTTTAGGACTGTCATGCAGTAAGGAGATACTGCTACAAAAGTCATATTTATTAGCAGGGTGGACATAAACTTAGGGATGTTTACATATTAAAATACTTTCTCAGACTGATCAAAAGCACAGAGAGTGTCTACTCTCAGCTACCGATTACTTCCATTAACATAGGTACAGATCATGCCGCTTTTTATTTAAAATGAGAACTTCTAATTGATTTCAATGGAGAATTCTAATTTAAAATCTGTAGTACGTCATGGGTCTCGAATAGGCATGATTCAAATGGAGAAAAGACTCTACTGTCTTTACCTATATTTAAAGTGCAATGTGGAAGCATCTGAGGTTTTCATAGAATCATAGGACTGGAAGGAACCTTGAGAGGTCATCTAGCCTAGTCCCCTGCACTTTTATATCCAGCTGAGACACAAGTAACTTTTTTTACTCCTTTCTACCAATAAAACATGGTATCTCTGCAGCTAATGATGCCAACTGACCAGCAGCGGTGCCAGGGTTTTTGCCGCCCTAGGTGGCAGCGCTCCTCCTCTGAGCATTTGGCGGTGGGGGTCCTTCCGCTTTGCGTCTTTGGGGCACTTCGGCGGCGGGTCCTGGAGCGAGTGAAGGACCCGCTGCCGAATTTCCGCTGAAGACCCGGAGCGGAAGGACCCCCCCCCCGCTCCCGAATTTCCACCGAGGGCGGCAAAATGCCGCCCCCCAAATCCTGCCGCCCTAGGTGACCGCCTAGGGTCTCCTAGTGGAAGCGCCGGCCCTGCAACTGATATGGTTTTACTCTGGCAAGTTTGACCTGTAAAATGCTGCCCCTCCCTTGGAAGACATGTACAGAAAACCTATTCACTTGCCCATTGCTTGTGACTACATATGCTGCAGCTTGGCATGGCTGTTCAAAGTATTCACATCACCAGCAGTAGAGCATGTATCCAAAACAGTAGGAATAACTCTGCTTACTGCAGTTCAGACAATAAAATTCTCTTCCAAAACATCAGATCAGAGCTGGGCTTGGTGATGTAACCGGCAGAGAGCTGTCGCTGCAAACAATTAAAACAAACAAGATCCCCATGACTTGGCACCTTTCCCACAGGTTTCTGCTGTCGTTATTTTGTAAATTGGAGAGAGTTACCTAAATGCTGTGGAAATGTTTAAATTTAGAAGCTTTCCACAGTGCTCTGGTACACAATCAGTCTCCTTCTATTCTGGAAAGAGGCCTCTGTAGAACACATCTGAATTCATTAGCTCAATTTTAGATGATGATCTAAATGGACAATGTGATCTAGTGCATAGGGCACTGACCTGGGACTCAGGAGATCTGGGCTCTGCCACTGACCTGTTGTGTGACCTTGGGTAAGTCACTTCACCTTTCTGTGCCTCAGATCCCTGTAAAATAAGGCTGATTATATTTAGTTTCTTTTGTAAAGTGCTTTGACATCCACAGATGAAAAGTGTTATATAAGAGCCAAGTAGTATTAACAATTACATTCTGAAATGGATAAAAGGGAGAATCTACTTTGAGAGTCATGTTGCAAATGATATTTTTTAAAAATACAGAATATTTGTCAAGCAATTGTTGTTGCACTAGTATAGTCTGTTAAATGTAAGTTGCCATTTTCCATTTAAATGTAACTTAAAGATTTTTATATGATGTAAGAATGCAAAGAACATTTATCTTCAATAAACTGAATAGACAAATAATTATTTTCAATAAGGCCTGGTCTACACACAAACTTTGAACTGGTTAACTATGTCAGTTAGGGGTATGATTTAATACCCATATAGTTACACCAGTAGAATCTCTCATTTAGAAGCAGTTATACTGGTATAAACGTGCCTTATACTGACAGCTTATTTCCCTTCTCATATGCAAGATACCAGTATAAAGCACCTTTATATCTATATAACTGTGCCCATACTAAGGGGGTTTTACTGCTTCAGCTATACTGGTATCATTAAAGCAGTACAACTGTCTAGTGTAGACAAGGCCTCAATGTCCTTCACTGCTCAGCTGGGAGGGATACCTCAGTGGTTTGAGCATTGGCCTGCTAAACCCAGGGTTGTGAGTTCAATCCTTGAGGAGTCCAGTTAGGGATCTAGGGCAAAAATCTGTCTGGGGATTGGCCCTGCTTTGAGCAGGGGGTTGGATTAGATGACCTCCTGAGGTCCCTTCCAACCCTGATAGTCTATGAACTCTATTTCCTTCCCTTGGAGTGAGTCCTCCCCCAAATATGTTTCAGGATTTGTCCTACAGAGCAATAGCCTCGCAGCATGACACTATGCTGCCAACACCCTCAGCTATTTAAAACAGAGACTTTGTTTGACATTCTGTAGGCTGATCTTGCAATATGAGTCATCTAGGAAAATCGGGACAGGCGGCTGCTCCAGCCATTCACTTACTCTTGCTCTTATAAAAACCCATTTCATGACTTTAACATGTTCTGTATATAGACTGGCCAGCTCACCTGTTTGTCTGCTTGTTGACAGACTGATTTACTGAACTATATACCAGTTTAACAATTGACAATATCCCTCTTTACATAACTTGCCTATAAAACTTCCTGTATATTCTGCATGATGGTTTACTCACACAGCAACTCTCCCCTGGTCCCAATGACTTCTAACTGCAGCAGCACCAGGGGATGCAGTGTCTTTCTAGCGGCTGTAGCTTTCACCACACTTTTTATGTAGCTTAGTAAATAAACACAGAGTTATAAACTGAAATGCCCCTCCCCTTTCTTGGACCCACCTTTCCTTTGCATTAACAAAAGCCTCCTTATTGTAATAAATGCAACCACGTTTTTAAATGAATCTACTGCTGGTAGTCACTGGAATGCTCCCTTGCTCTTTGGGGAAGGTTTGAGTACCCTCTGCTGCCATACGGCAGCATAGCAGGATGCCTGTGCCATACACGTGGCGTTTCAGTGACCGGTTTCCAGGTCCGTCAGTAAAACCCCAGCCCTAATTACCCATAACGTTACATACCCTCTGCACTTCTATGCAGTTTATTTAAAATTACAATCTTTGAAAAGTAATCTTAAAATTTTAAAAATACCCAAGTAAGCTTATTGTGTTATGTATTATTTGTAGCGAGGTAGGGCCCAAAGACCCAGTCAGGATTGTGCTGGGCACAGAAAATGGAAAATCAAAGATACTAAGATGGCCGCATGAACATAGCTAGTTCTCATGGCTTTATCACAAATCTCATGATATGTGGTGGTGGTTTTTTTTTTTTTTTTTTTTTAAAGCCCTCGCTCCTGGAGTCAAGTGATTACATTGAGACGCTCAACTTTTTTTAAAGTAAGCTTCTAGTCTTCATGGTTTCAGAGAAAAGCTTGAAAAATGTGCACCTCAAAATCCAGAAAACAAATAAAAGGAACCCAGATGTATTTTCTTAATCCCATGATTTTTTTTTTTTTAAATGTGTGGCATTGGCAATACTGAAATCTACTCTCTTGAGTTTTTTGCAAGGCTTCCCGGGACCAGAGGACCACTGGCACAAATACTGGTAGAAGGCTTATTAAGAGTGCTGTGAGCACTGCTGGTGCACAGTCCTGGCTTTCAATCCAAGAAGCTTCGGTGAATGCTGTTTTTGCAGTAGTTGCTCAGTTCTCCTGTGTGCAGTAATCACAGTCAGGATTAGTATATATTGGCTCACAAACTGTACTCCATGAACTACGGGCTGGTCATATGATGTTGGCTCCTCCTCCTTGTTTCCACCTGCTCATTTGCATTAAAAGACAGTTGAAATATGTCAGTCTCCTAATATTATTTTTCCATGTAAGCGATTGCTGTAGTGCCAGGGGAAGGTGGCCTATCTGATCACAAACAGGTGGAGAGGTGGTCCCAGAGGCAATCTCTCTATAATAATAAAAGCCCTGAGGGAAAGCGTGGGAACCTCTGATGTATTATGTAAAGCCCTTCATAATCTAGGTACTAAATATGAAAGTGATTGTCTCTACTCCTAGCTGGCACTTAGTCAGGTGGGGCTAGTCTGCTCTTGGTCCCTATGTATAATGAGGACAGTTCTTTTTTTCATGGATTCTAGGACCGGAAGGGACCTTGAGAGGTCATCGAGTCCAGTCCCCTGCCCTCATGGCAGGTCCAAATACTGTCTAGACCATCCCTGATAGACATTTAACTAACCTACTCTTAAATATCTCCAGAGATGGAGATTCCACAACCTCCCTAGGCAATTTATTCCAGTGTTTAACCACCCTGACAGTTAGGTTGGACATTAGGAAAAAGTTCCTAAACCTCCCTTTCTGCAGTTTAAGCCCATTGCTGCTTGTTCTATCCTTAGAGGCTATGATGAACAAGTTTTCTCCCTCCTCCTTATGACATCCTTTTAGATACCTGAAAACTGCTATCATGTCCCCTCCACGGAGGGTCACTGCTGTCCCTCACTGGGTGTCTTTGTCTTATTTGAATTGTTCTAGTTTTTACTGCTTTTTGGTGGCCTTCACCCCTTGATTTTTCCTACTGGCTACCTTTTGGTCTCCGCCAGTCCTCCCAGTAATTGGAAACTGATCTCTGGGAGCACAGAAGGGTTTTGCTTGATGGCTGTTGTATATATCATTGTTGCTGGGGGCTGGGTTTACCTGGACCTTTTTATTTAGAACCTTTTTTTGCATTTTTTTTACTGAACCATGTTTAGATGCCTCGATATAGGCATGCACTGATTTGTAATTGAATAATTTTGTCTATCTGCTTTATTTTAAGCATGAGCCTGTCATCTCCAGCATCAGAGGCAAGAGCGATTTGAAAGAATATACTTAAAAGTTATTATCAGTATCAGTAGAAAAGCAATAACTACATGGTAAGAGATGAATGAGGAGATTCTTAAGGGAATTTCCTAAAGGGGAATAAGGTACACCTCTACCCCGATATACCGCTGTCCTCGGGCGCCAAAAAATCTTACTGCGTTATAGGTGAAACCGCGTTATATCGAACTTGCTTTGATTCACTGGACTGCACAGCCCCGCTCCCCGGAGCACTGGTTTACCGCGTTATATCCGAATTCGTGTTATATCAGGTCGCGTTATATCAGGGTAGAGGTATACTGTGATAAAGGGCCATGGGAATCTTGAAAAGGTTCATCTAACCTCAAAGGAAGAGCCATATAATTCCTTCTATTGGTATATATTTTGCTTTTAGAAGTAACAATCATATACTGCCTTGAACATATCCAGTTTATTGGCTGGAAACAAAATCAATCAAAGTTGGCTCTGAAAATATTTCAGTTCTTCCTCATCACTTCTAGTTTCACCCTATTTCCAAATTCCCATTCACAGGAGGAATGCATGAGTCTCCAGTTCTCTGAATCTGAGGTTGCGCTAAGGAAACCCCTGAACCAGTTCAAGAGAGCTCCTCACTGAGGAAGTTTTAAATAGGACATTTGGGGATGTTTGACCTACTGGAGACTGCTAGCACATAGCTCACTTATAGCAACATGTTAAATGATTTTTTCTCAAGTTATATATGAATTAAATACTTCTGTGCTCTATGGCAATAGTTCAATCCTGAACCATGGCAATATGCAGTTTTTCAGCTTCACACAGCACGCTGTGCCCTTCCAGTCATTTGAATGACTGCCTCAAACAAGCATACCATGTAAACGGGCAGGGCCAACAGTTCTCTGATGCCCCAAGAAGTGACAAAGCACATCTATCCCTCCAAACTCCTCAGTCACCAAAATGAAATGTCATTGAATTGTGGTTGCTGATATCTTGCTGCCCTTGGAAACGGTCTATATGGTAGATCTTTTTAATGGATTAGCAACCATATTTTCCACTTACTAACACTGTCAGAATTTGGAGACAAATCAATACGGCTTTAGGCCTTGTTTCTGCTTCTACCATTGTTTAGGGGATCTGAGAGTTTTCACAAATGGTGCATAGATCTAGGACCTATATAATTAACTAAAACTGACATTGAAAAACTTTCTGTGGTTTTTATGTTTCTTTCCTGTAACTGCTCACGCTCACATTTATTCTTTACCACTTTCTACAGATTCACTCTGGTATATTTTAGGTAGAACTGCCCAGAAGATTAAAACATCTTGCTTATCCTTAATTGAAATTATTTCCCCCCACAGATTTGTCAAACTGTTCAAATATTTTTTTAAAGGACTTTTCCCAACTTTTTTTTCAAAGCATTTGTTAAAAATATTCAAAATTGTCACTGAAATGGTAATCATGTCTAGAACATCTTAGATCAATTTTTCAATAAAGTGTTGGGGAAAACATAGATCCATTTCAAACCCTTTGGAACAAAACTCTGAGTTTTTTGAAGCATTACAAAATTTAACTTTTCAGTTTTTGATAAGCTCTAATTTCAGGGTGTTTGAGTTCTGGAGAGCGAGGAAAGGATTGTATCCATCAGCAGGAGAACCTAAAGAGGGTCTGAAAGGAAACTCCATTTGCTATGCCTAGGAGTATGAAGGTTCATGAGGGACCATCACGTCTCACTATGAATAAATCTGCTCTAGAGATAATAGAGATTAAGTTAACACAGACTGCCCACGGTACATTTATCCCACTCAGTCTAGGTCTACACTACCCGCCTGAATCGGCGGGTAGAAATCGACCTCTCGGGGATCGATTTATCGCATCCCGTCAGGACGTGACAATCGATCCCCGAATCGACGCTCTTACTCCACCAGCAAAGGTGGGAGTAAGAGCCGTCGACGGGAAGCCGCGGAGGTCGATTTTGCCGCCATCCTCTCAGCGGGGTAAGTCGGCTGCGATACGTTGAATTCAGCTACGCTATTCGCGTAGCTGAATTTGCGTATCTTAAATCGACCCCCCTCCCCTCGTAGTGAAGACGTAGCCTCAGATTGCCTTGTTCAGCTGATACAACATTATCAGCTGTGTGCAAAGCTTAGTGCATAGGAACTTTCATGTAAATGAGAAGGGACACATTTAGGCTCCAAGGTCTTAAAAATCTGTTCTCTATGGTCTAGTTCAACCAAGGCCATGGGGACTCTTGACCCTGGGAAGACAGGCGGCAGAGCCAAATTCACAAAACAGTGGTGGAGCAGGGAGTACAGCATAGGCAGTCTACCCCTGGATCCTGCAAACACTTCCACCTGTGCTCAACTTTAAGCATGCCTGTAGGCCTACTCGAGTCAATGAGACTATGCACCTATGCATACATTTGCAGGATTGGGGCCCTGGTCTGCTGATATACACTAAACTGAGAGAAAAAACATTCATGCACTTTGCTACTAAACCAGCTCCCCTCCAAAAGCAGCAGTAAACTATGCCATTCAGTGGAGATTTGCTTATTTTCTATTTAACATAACAGATGAAGCAAAACAATCACTGAAGGTTGGAGCCAAGGAGGATGGTATGTTTAGTATTCCCATCTTTACTCAGTGATGCATGTAAGATAGGTACCAATGATGCTGCAAATTTATATATTGGATAAACATTCTATAGCATTTCTATCCCCTGGCCTGACAGCCAAAGGTACCTGCTCCATGGCTGTACCCCAAAATGCAGCATGAGGCATGACCAACTGGATGTTTAAATGGGCTGTTATAAGGAAATGTTAATTGAGGCTGGTAGGCCTAACATAAGGCCCATTTACTTTGATTTTGCTGGGGCACCCTATTGCTCAGTTTCTATAAACAAACATACTATAGAAGTTTACAGAATCCTGCTCATTGAGAGTCAGTTTATATATATATATATATATATTAAAAAAAAGGATTTCTAGAGTAGCTTCCTGTCCAGACAGCAGCAGTTCTGCTGCAAGGAGTAGGGAACATCTCGTCTGGTCACCAAATTCTTCTGATCAACTAATTTAAAAAAACAATAATTACTAATATTCCAGTTCATCAAGAGCTTAAGCTCTATTCCTGCCATCAATGCTACTGTGCCAGCCCCTTGATCCTGCTGACTTCAAGGTCCACAAAGCAAAGCACAACACAGCGATTTCTTTCAGAATTGTTGAAAGAACCCCACGCCCCAAGAGAGACTGCACCAATTGTCCCATGACTTCAAAGAAAACTAAATACAGTCTCTCACCTCTGTGATGCTCAGTTCAAAGGCCCATAGGTAGAGTTTTCCCCAACCTGGAATCTATACAGTATATCAACCCACCCAGCACAAACAGTTCTTCTTCAAGGTCTGCTTCCCTAATGCCAGTCCCTCCCCTCCGGAATCACAACCCATCCAAACCCTGAAAAATTCCATCATGACCACAGCGTTTAATAGTAAACCAAATATGGGAATAGAATACAAAAGGGGGTCCTCCAAAGGTGAGGATTACAAAAACGTATATACATACCATACAGAAAATGAGAGACACAATATCAAGAACAAAAGCAACAAGATAATAGATAAATGCTGTTTTCATTTGCAGTAGTTTAGGTGGTGGGGTTGCAACCCAGACTGGCAAAGAACAGGAGAGAAATAGCAATATATAGGAAAGTGCATATTTTAAACAGAGGGTCAGTAAACCCAGGTATGTGATGTCAGCTGTAGAAAACCATAGCAGACAATGTTTAATTTGTTCTTTTACATAATACTCTCAAACTTTAGAGAAATACAAGTGCTTCAGTACATTGCAGGAGAAGATACACTTCTTACAACAGATACTAAAAAGTAGTAAAACCAGCCTGTATTAGTGAACCGACTGTGGAACCTTTTCTCTTTCTGATTAGCATTGACTCATAAGAGCAGACCCATTAACTTAAGTGGGACTATTTGTGCGAGTAAGTTGTTCAGCCACATGAATAAGAGTTGCACAGTCTTCATTAGCAATGGACACAGATTTCAGAAGTAGTATTTATATTTAAATTCAGGCCAGAACCAACAGGTGAGAGTCTAGATAATGAGCTACTCCAAGGTCAAACATGTTGTTTCACATTTGGACCTCTTGCCACGCACCATTTTTCTTAAAGATGCTACCCAACTTGTTTGCAAAAGACAATCGGTCAGACAAGTCCGTCTTCAATGTTTTCATTGGCTGTAAACAGAAAATGTTTTGCAAATGTGCAATGTACAGGCAGCTGCAGTTTGGTTGTCCTGACACTGATGTCACTACGTCATTTTACAAAGTTTATTTTTAAAGGATCTGATTCTGCTCCCATAAAAGTCAGTGGCAAGACTTCAGTGACAGCAGAATTGAACCCTAAAAGAGCAGCTGTTTGCCAGCTATATGTCTTTAGATAGATGTTCAGCTTCAGCTTTCAGTTATGTACTGATGGCTAAGGGTGGATGTTGCGTGCATCTTTTTTTTTTTTTGTCTAAACTGCAAAGGAAATAGTCTAAAAATCATAGTGCGGTGAATATGAACAGTGGGATACTGTTTGTGGCAAACAGGTATCCTTCTACACAGAAAACAAGAGTGGGTCAAACCTTCCCCACCTCTGCCATTAGCAGGGATATTTCACTAAAGAGGCTTACAAAGAGAAATTGCTCTATGCTAGAAATTTAAATATAAAGATTTTAGCTTAGGTATAAGGACCAAATTCAGCATCTCCAAACTACCTTAAGGGCAGTGGAGTTATTCCAGATTTACAGAGGTAACTGAGCAGAATCTAGTCCTTAGAAGGTATTGATTTTTTAAAATACATTAGCAGTAGAACACAAAGGCAGTGCAGTTCTGGGCCTTTCCAGTAGATGGTATAATATAAGGCATGAGGCCCAAGGCAGAGTGACTCTAACCACCTAAGAAATGAGAATCCCCTAAATCTGCATTGCTGCTTGTGTCTTGTTTCATTTATGAAACAGATACGTTAACAATCAGAACCACAGTCAGACCTGCCCTAGACCAAGCTTTAGAGACATAAATGCTACTACATCAGTGACAGCCAGTCTGGATGCTCCAGTGCAGAGCTCTAAAACCATTTTGTGACACCAAACAAATTCAATGCTCAAAGTGAAATCATGCAGAATACTGTATTGTGTGCAGGGTACTTTAACCTCCCCTTTTAGAAAGGAAATGCTTCAAAGGCATGAAGTGCCTCCTCTTAGAGCACCACTGTCTTTTAGTCAAACATGGTCAGTATGAATCGGTCAATTGGAATTTCATGGTATTTTGTCGTGGAAAATGCTCAGTTTCCTAATGCTGGTGGTTACTGCAGGTTAACCCGTCAATGGCATTTCTTCTTCACATATTCACAGCTACAGTCTGTGCTGAAGGTTCTAAGGCTTTTATCTCATCCCCCCCAAAAACAGTCCCAGCGAAGAAGTTACTATATGGAGTTAATACAGTTATTGGCAGTACAGAGGAGGACACTCTTGTCATTTGCTATTGAACAATCTGAGGCATTTCACTCCAAGCTTTGGCTTTTTTCTTGGCCAGGGACAGCCAGGGTGGTTCAGCAGAGCTGCACGGTGTCATTGGCAGATTACAGGATTGTCTCGTTTCCTTTTCAGTGGTGGGAACCACAGACGCTTCCTGAGCCATAGGTCCAAGTGTAACTGCTGAGAACAATGCCAGTCAGTCATCAGAACACAGGAGAGTTAGACAGAACTTACGCTAACTTTTTTTCCTGCTCTTTAAAGTGACGTCACCTAGAGGTGAAACAAAACCAAAAGTGACACAATTTCACAAAGCAACAGAGATAAGAGGAGGAATTGTCAGACTAGATCTGACCAGTGGTCCAGAGACCAGTGCCCAGTCTGTGACAATGGCCAGGACCGGCTGCTTCAGATGAAGGTGTCAGAAACTCTGTAGTAGGCACTTAGGAGAAAGCTTTCACT
Organism: Terrapene triunguis; assembly: GCF_002925995.2. Classification (NCBI taxonomy): domain Eukaryota; kingdom Metazoa; phylum Chordata; order Testudines; family Emydidae; genus Terrapene; species Terrapene triunguis. Next base: position 12,318,992 of record NW_020664482.1, read on the forward strand.
GGAGATAGGCTAACTCCCAATATTTAGAGGAAGGCTTAAGCCCTGAAGCATGAGTAAATTTTTCCAAAATTCCTGAGGGATTTTTATCTTGTTCATATAAATATCCAATTACTTTCTGGATCCTGCTAAAAACTCTTGGCCATAAGTATAGCTTGTGGCAGGGAATTCCACAGGCTAATTTTGCATTGTGTAACGCACAAGTGGCTCTAGGAGTCAACCATATGAGCATGTGCTGCATGGGAAGAATCACTCCAAGTTTACCTTGGGCTAGCAGAGAACGATAGGCATCTTCAACACTGAGTGGTCTAGAGATTTACCTTCCAGTCTTTACTGCCAACAAAAATACTTGTACTATAAAAATGCTATTAGGAAAAAAAATATGTGTTAAACCCATACTACATTTTCTTGGACATGTTAGCCAGAGGGGAGGGAAGTTGATAGGATAATGTGACTAGATATTCTTTTCAAATATAGCTTTTGAAATCTGCAGCCTATCACAAGCCTGGTGACATCGGCAAAGACTAAGGAATGTTGATACTGTTGCTGGTAAGGCTCTGAGCTACTATTTTAAAAAAACGCCTAATTTATCGATCTTATAGAAAATATCAAAGACTGATGTCTTCGGACGGGTTGCATGGGACACGACAGAATGCAGCCTACACATAAGCAACTGAAATATCTCGAGGGACAGTTCACAAGCCATTTGACATTCGGCACACTCCTTCCACTCCCAACAGATTGTATTTCATTTGGAAATATAAATCAGGGCCCGAAAAAGCCAAACCTTCTCATGTTTAATTACTATCTACAAGTCTTTGCGTGGCACGCAGGAGGGAGGGCAAGGCAAGCATGAATGGAAGCTATTTATGGGTACAAGCAAAGTTAAGCACAAGGGGCCTTGATCCTGCTTGTGTTGAGATCAATGAAAAAATGCGCATTCACTCTGATAACACTTGTCGGCAAAGCCTGCCCCTGGGATCAGCTCAGTAGGACCCTAGGCCTCAGCCTGGGATAGCCCTGGCTGTGCCCTGCATGGGGCAGACTATAGCGGAAGGGACAACGCTCCCCTAATAAGAGCAGGTCAAGCTCCAGATATAGGATCACTTTCAACAGTGCTTACATAATGTAGGGACTTAGGCCCAGATTTTTAAAGGTGTTCAGGCATTGCTGCACTCAGCAGTGCCACACCTAACTGATTTAGGAGCCTACATCTCATTTTTCAAAAGGGAAGTAGGCACTTAGGAGCCAAAATCCCATTGACAGTTGATGAGATTTAGGCTCCAGCAAGGCTTAAATACCTTTTTAAAATCTGGGCCTCAAGTCTCAAAGGGAGTTAGGCTCCCAAGTGCCTAAGTCCTTTTTGAAAAAAGGAACTTGGACACTTATGAAGATTATACCCATATTCCTCTGTATTGAGTGAAAGTCAGTCTCAAGTCCCTTGGACAGTCTCAAGAGCGTAGGCTTAAAAAAGGGGGTGGAGTGTAGACAGAGAATGGGCACATCTGAGGAGACATGGGCTTAAGGACATGCTAATAGGGGGTCTAAATAAGCAATCCCCTTTCTGGCCTGACATTTGCTCCGAGAGAGGAGTAATGCGGCAGCTCTCAATGCAGGATCTGGTTTCTCAGAACTCTCTCCTAATCATCCCATTCTACCTTGCGCTATACATGCACCAAGCTACAAATGTCAACCTGTACAGGACGCCTATCATACACACAAGCCGCAATCACTTATCAAGTGTAGAAAGAAAACTTTTGCAACAGCCCTTTACAAGACAAAAAGTGTGTCCAAGGTTACCCCTTGCTCTGGAAATTATATATACTCCTTGCCCCTCAGCCAAGTCAAATTATTGGCTCCTTTAATCTGAGTAAAACAAGAGGAGTCTAAGTTTTGAAAGTCTTCCTGTTTTGTTGGTCATGTGGGGACAATGCTGGCAGCAGGGCGTGGTGTTTTTCTGAACTGTTGGGTGATGGTGATTTTCTTGAAAACATCAACATTAGTCAGAGAGAGGCATAATTTTCAAGAGGTGAAAGAATTGAGAGACCATAGCTGCTACCACTGTGGGGGAAAGACATTGTACACCAGGATGATCCATGGAGCAAGACCATGCAAAGAAAGGTTTAGGCTGCAACTCTCATGGGTGGCATGAATTTCAGCCAAAGTGAAAATCCAGGTGTCTCCGGCAGAGGCATGGGAGGAATTTTCAGCCCAGCCCTGACTGTACTCCAAAAGGAGACGTCTCAGACTTCCTACCTGCTTACCACTGTCTAGCTTTGTGCCGAGTTTACGGAGTCTGGGAATGAAGCTGGCACCTAATGGAATCCTTAAAAAAAAAAAAAAAAAAAAAGGATCATAGCTGAATCACACACTGAGCTGGCAGCTAACGCGGCATTTCTGGGTCATGTGATTCCTCAGCCAGTCATCCATTGCTATGTCAGCGACCCAGGATGGGGCGGAAGGCGAGAAAGTCTATTCACTTACTTACAAGAAAGCTTTGAAGTTAATAGATTTCATTGAGTAAAATATAGTCTGAGCTGCAAGTTTGATGCGTGTTATCTGCACACGGTTCCAGCTCAACTCTGATTTTAGGCATAGCCCTGCACCAGGGCTGGGCATACATTGCATCAGTCTCCTCAGAAAGCACCATGAGAGGCACACACCTCTTTGAGCCACGGTTACTCCCTGCTGGTTGTAATTTACTACTGGCCTCTAGTCGCAGTGAGTCACTGCATCACCAACCACCCCTTCCACGTCCTGAGTCAGGAACCGTGGCAAGCGGGCTGAGGACGGAACTTTTCTCCGCTCACCCCCCACCCACCTGCTCTGGGGATGGAGTAAGCAGGGGAGTAGCATTATCGACATGTCTGGACGCAGCCTAGTGGGTGAAAATGCTGAGCAGCCACCCTCTGAAGATTATGCCCATTTAAAGGTTTCTCAGGCTGGGCAGCCAAAAATGGACACACCCAAAAAGTCACCAGTGAAAATCTTGGCCATTACTGTGAGTGAGTGAGTCAGACACACACACTTTAAAAAAAATACCTGCTGTAGCAGACATAGTGGTCTTCATTTGAGATTTCTTCTCCTGAGCGCACAGGCTGGGAGTTAGGTTCTTCCCCAATAAATTCTCACTAGCACAGGTCACTCGCTTTAAGGAAAAAAACAAAGAATGCAAATAAGGAAACCAGCAAGTGTAAATAATTACACACAGGAAGCAGTTCCCCTTTAAGGTTCGATCAGAGGTGGACTTCGAGAATTCACCAGAAGAGAAATAGAAACAGGGCACAGGTGCTCTGGGGAATATACCAAGGCAGGCCAGGTGCTTTTCTCTTTACACAGCTTTTCAATGGCATGTTTAACAATCACTACTTGTGATATTGTATCCACTTACCATTAAGTCTGTAATATACTTATGATCACTGAAATAACAATACTGCTTTGTCCTTCCTTGGCACCCTCTAGCTAAGGATCACAAAGTCCTTTACAAATATTACTGAATTAAACTTCCCAACAGCCCTGCAAAGAGGACAATTATCCCCATTTTACAGATTAAGAAAGTGAGACACAGTCAAATGACTTGCCCAAGGTCACACAGGAAATCTGTGGATGAACCACAAACCTTTTGCCTCCAAGTCCTGTGCCAGAACCAGTTCTCAGCAGCAGAGCAGGGGCTGTGGAAAACTGCCATAACATAGAGCAGCTTTTTGTGACTGTGCTGGGCATTTGGCAGACCCCTTGCTGGGTTCAGAATATGAGAAGCACAAAGATGACTATGGCAGGATAGGTGTGTTGCAGAGTCTGACCCCAAAATTCCAAGTACCTGAGCTGAGGATATGGCCAAATACACATCTATTCATTTGCATCAGCAACTGTCTGTGGGCACAACATTAGAAATTGGTTTTGAAAATTTGGTCATACACATTACTAAAAACCTGCTATCCAAGAACACCAAATTCAGTATTGTGTACAGGTATCCCGTCAGACTGTCACAGTATTCACAATGGTTCTAGTCTACCAGCCACTAGGTACCATACCTCCTCTTGATCCATTTTGTCCTCCCTTTTATGTCCTTTGGCAAGAGGATGACCCTGGAAACCTTTCTGCTTTAGTTTGGCCATGGAGACCCAAGCTGGTTCAGAGGTAACAGTTTCCAAATGCAGACTAGGGACTTTTTCTATAAAAGAAGCATTTTGGAAGTAAAAAAGGGATTTAGGGCAAGTCTATCAAAACCTAAACAGTTTTGTGTTTTAAATCCTTCAGCGAATACACTTTGAAAAAGGGTGAAGATAACATTAATTTCCCTGCTGATTTTGTCTTTGTTCCTCGGCAAGGATGTTTGTCCTTTTTATCTACTGGAGTCTTTAAAGTCAATCGGGGCAGGATTCAGCTCTCAAAGCAACATGCTGACAATACAGGCTAAATGTAGAGTGATGACCATTGTTCTGTTATGTAATCCAGTTAGAGACAAGCTGCCTTTTCGTTTCCCAAATTTTTTAGAAAAAAATTACAACTAATGTGATACCTGGTTAAGTTCTAAATTGCATTGGCCTGACAATGAGCTGAAAACAAATTCTACAAATTCCACAAAAACTGGGCAAAAATGGCCCATTTTATATTTCTGATGCCCTGTTACTATTCTAGCTTGAACATACTGTATGGTGGAACCTAAGAATTTTCTTGAATAGCCTAAACCCAAGATACAAGTCCAAACTGACATCACCTGAGTTACACCAGGGCTGAATAGGGTCCTGTATTTCAGGGTCAAGGCTATTAAAGAAAATTTTTACTCTTTTCATATCCCTGGCTTGCCGCTCTTTGTAATGGCCTTGCACAGCCATTATTCTCAACAGTCTTTGGATACAAGTATAGCATAAATACCTGAAAGTTTGTTAGAGTGTTGCTTCTTTGAGACTTCTTCAGGTTTTGTTTTGGGGGCATTTTTCTCTTCCACGACAGCTGATTTTTTAGCTAAAGCTTTCTGGTTGCCTGGAAGGCTGTGAGGTGGCCTCCCAGTGCCTACTGATTTTTGATCCTCCTTGACAGAACCAGAAGAGGTGGTGTGAACAGCTAATGGAATCTGCTTTGGAGATTCACTGTGGTACTTTAGCAAAGAGGATGTTCTTCTCAGTCTGATCCCAAATGGGTTTTCAGCATTCTGTGTTTCATGCTCAGCCCCCTCCATGGAAGAATTCAAACTGGCCTTGTTGCTCTCATTATCCCTCTCAAACCCTTCAGGGTTGTTTTTTGTAGACTCTTGCCTGGTGGTATCTAAGTGAGCTGTTCCTTCAAACAACTCTGGTCTTATGGGAGAGGATGGGGAGCTTCTAGCACAGGAATCTTCCTTGGAATTTGAACCCCCCGAAAGAGATCTTTGCCAAGCAGGAGCAATAGTAAATCGAACTGGTTTTGTAGCAGCAGATTTCAATGGACTCTTTATATTTTCCTCTGGAGATTTGCTTTCTTTCCTTGTTTTCTCTTGAGAAGTTACGCCGCCTAACTGGTTCTGCTGACTGTCACCACTAAGAGGGATACAACTCTTGAAGCCAGCCAAACTGGAGGAGGCAAGGCATCCGATGGAATGTTTTTCCAAGTTGTTGGATGCATCTGTCTCCTGATTGCTTTGGCGAGCCTTTGAAACAGGACAATGCATTTCTGATTTCAAATGTAGCTCCTTGTTCACTTTACTCTGAGGCAACATTCGATCTATATCTGACACAGACGCAACTGAGTCTTTTTGTAGGGATGTTGTTGAATCTACATGGTCTTTGGCTGGCTGAAGTTCCGTAACTTTGCACCTGTCTTTATCATCTTCTGCTGCTGGGGTATTTTCAGGCACTGAAACAGCCATGCACTCTACTTCAGAGGACGTCTCCAAAGTGGCTAAAAGAACCTGGGAAACGCACATTGCAGGATCTGAATCAGGCCAGAGGAAGTTGTTCTCATCGGTACAAGGCTGATCTTCCACTTTTCCTACAAGTGCCACACCACCGTCTCCAGGCTCTTTGTCACTTTGGTCTACAGGTTGTTTTAAGGATACCTTTGTGGCATCCTCCTTTTCCATGGAAATGCCATACAAGTCAGATGCTAATGTGTCCTGAAATACAATTGCTTCTGGTTCAGTCTGTAGAGATTCAAAAAGTTCAATTACTTCATCAGTATTTTGCAGAAGTAGTTTGAATTCACCAATAGATTCATCAGAGCAGTAAGGTACCAGTACTTCCTCTGCCTTGTTCTCCTCCTCAGACTTTGCTAGAGAAGACTGCACATTTGGAAAGGACACTGTTACTTTAGATTGATGGTCTGTTTCTATAGGGCATACATCCTCTTCTAGCAAAGTACAAACTATGTCTGCAGGGGATACAGAATTCCGAGGGTTACTTGTGGAATTGTCAGTCTTTGTTATGGCCTGTGTCTCCTTAGCACCACTTCCTTTTCCATTATTCTCCTCCCAGACCAATGAACCTGTGTTGAACAAAAGAAAACAAATTTATGCTTGATGGTTACAATGAAGACTCCTGCACTCCTCAACCCCCCTGCAATTTACTAGATGCCCAAGGCTGACAAACATACTTAAAAATGGGGGATGGACTGGCTGGCTCGGGAGACTGGTAATGAAATACATTGGCTTCCGTTGGAATATAGCCAAGGCTAGTAGTAGTTGAAAGCTGCTGTCGCCAGGTGCCTGCTCAGCAGCTGATGTATCAAATGCATTGTTGCTTTCAGTTCAGATCCTAGTGTGCCAGTATCTACATCAGTAAAATCACCATAACTATTGGCACTATTACTGGTAGTCTCAGGGATGCAATATCTGAAATGGCAGCTGGGGGCAGCTCACCCCGCTGATATCTGCCCTATTCCTGTTCTTTGGCTTTGGAACCTCGACCTCTAGAACTGCCCCCTTTCACAAACGCTGAATTCACCAGAAATAGTGCAAATACACCAGAAATAGTGCAAAGAGCTGCCCAACTACATACCACGCAGAGCTGTGAGCTGTTAAGAACCCTCAATCCCTGTTCACTTCAACGTGGCTTGCAGGCACTAAGCACTTCATAGGCAACACTTAGCATCCTGCAGGGTCAGGCCTTGAGTTTGTAACATGGTCAGTGTTTTGTTAAACCAATCACTCAATGTATTTATAACGCACTGATCAAAATCAGGGATTCTAATAACGGGCTGTTTGGGAGAAATGGCAGCTGATTTTACTATTGCAGTGAGAATCAATTATCAGCCAAAAAAACAGAGGAAAAAATGGACCTGCTTGTACATAAGCTATTTAAAGTCACACTACACACTGTCTCAAGATGGTTTGTTCCAAAGGTATAATGCTCAGGCAGTATTTACAGATGTAGGATAAAATTTTCAATAGTGCCTAGGTTACTTAGGAGCATAATCAATGAGATTTAGGCTCCCGTGTGAGATAGGTGCTTTGGAAAAATGTTACACCTAGTGTGATTTCTGTTTTAATGCCTTCCGCAGAGTTCATCATCGTTCTGTTTAGCAGAGCACCTCATTCTTTTCTCACTTTCAAGCACAGTCTGCCAGCTCTCAGGCAGAGGGGACGGAGTTTGGGATTTAAAAAAAAAGTAAAAGCTGCCTAATTTTAAAAGGGCTGTAATAGAATTCTGTTAACAGACTTAACAATTTAGCCTTCAGAATTATGCCTTACCTGCCCAATCTTCATACTGGTCAGCATCAAGGAATTTTGTTGTACTTTTCTTTTCTGCAGTTACAGGACAACTCTGTTCCTTTTCCAGTTGTTCCAACTAGTGGGATTCAAAAAAGACGCTTGGGTTGGTTCAGAGTAGAGACTTTTGCACAAAACTTACACTGTATGTAACTTCATTTTGAAAAATATAAACATACACAAGAAAAAATCCCTGTATTGTAACTTCAACAATACGATGAATGAATGTTGCTACTCCAATGAATTACATAGCAAGACATCAAAGCTTTAAAACTACAAATACAGTACTTCAGTTTTTGGTGAGTACCAGAAACATTCTAAGACAGATACATTTTGAGAGGGAGTGTTTTCAAGACATCACAAAGCTACATGGGTGTATAGAACAGAACAAGTCAGAGATGTCATCATCAGTTCAGGTCACTAGAAATGCCACAGGAGAATTCGCTATTCTCCTCCAGTGTTGTAGTTTTATCTGCTGCAGTGCAAAGAGCATCAAATAAAGATTCTGTAAGACCTGTGCTACCACTGAAGCCTAGCCACTTGGCAGGGCAGGAGTTCATGTCTCCAAGGGGGCAGAGAGCCACCCTTGGGAATTCGTACTCTGCCTAGCAGCAGTAAAACCAGAACAGATTTTCAAGAGGAAATGCTCCTGGTGCAGAAGGGAGCATCTTGCATAGAGCAGTTCCTCCCCATTTCTGCCACACTCTGCCCAGCCTATGGGCCCCAGTCCCACAATATGTTTCCCAGGGCTCTGTAGATTCCCAGGGGGTGGGGGAGATACACTACTCTTCCCCCTCAGACTCCCTACCCCAGTGCCACCCACTTTTGCTTCTCTCTGCCAGTGGAAGTGGAAGACTACATGTTCCATGCATCCATCTGTCTGAGCAATTGGTTCCCAGATCTATGGAGCTGCTAGGACTGACATTCAGCCCAAGGCTGCTTACAGTAGCTCAACTACTCTGCCTCCTTGAGATGCAAAAGATTACAGATAAGGCTGGTCTGAGGTTGTTTAATAGTTTTTTCTAAGTAAATTGGCTTTTCAAATACAAACTTTTTTTTTTTTAAAGAAAAAGTTTAATTTGAAGTTTTTCAATTAAGCAATTAGAAACTAAAAACCCCTTTCATTTTATTCAAATCAAATAGGACTGAAAACAAATCTGGTTTTGGCGTTCCCCCCTTTCTTTTCCTTCCAGTGGAAAAAGGGAGGTGGGACAGAGAAATGGGGGGAGGGAACAAAAAAGAGAAAATTTCATTTCAATTTGAATGACAGCAACAAAACAAATTACACCTCTACCCCGATATAACGCGACTCGATATAACACGAATTCTGATATAACGCAGTAAAGCAGTGCTCCGGGGGGGCAGGGCTGCGCACTCCGGCGGATCAAAGCAAGTTCGATATAATGCGGCTTCACCTATAACGCAGTAAGATTTTTTGGCTCCCGAGGACAGAGTTATATCGAGGTAGAGGTGCAATTGTGAATCATTTCAGTGAAAAATTCCAAACCAAACAAAATTTTAGTTTCATTCAAAAATTTCCTTGGAAAAGAATTCCCATTTTTGACTGGCTCTGAGACAGCTACAGAATTCTCTATTCTATGGATTATTCCCATGTCAAATTATACTTCCACAGTTTAATTCTCACTGTAGCAAAATTCTCCCCTTCACGGCCATTCAGTCAGAGTTTTAAGGCCAAAACAGGACTAGGTGTCTGTTCCTTTCTCTATTAAAGCCAATGGGAAGATTCCCATTGGCTTTAATCACTTATCCTCCTGTTTAACATATTCATGGACCCCAGAGTGGGGGAAGAACAGCAAAGGCTGCACACACTTGCACCCGTCTCCCTTTGCTTTGCACTCATCCTCCAGAAAAGACTTACAGGGGTTTGCTGGTTCTTACTGGTAAAAACTCTCTGTTTCCGAGGGTTTATTGCTATCCTGTGCCTAGCTGCCGAGGTATCCAGGCAGCCCACGGGACTGGCAGGGGTGTTGAAGTCAACGGGAAGCAAGCCGCTGGCTTGTGTGGCTGGAATCACAAGCACCATAGAGGACAAAGGGCTGACAGGTCTAGAGGAAGCATCAGAGGGTACCTGCAAAACACAAACACATCGCTATTTATTTTGCTCAGATTTTCTGTGCATCTGATCCTGGTTCCCCCATTGCCTATCTCACCAGATTGGTTTAGAAGCAAATATACTCAAAATCAGATCTATAAAAATATTAAACAGCTGAATTTTTTGTTGTTGTTGCATAAAACACACCCTCTTCCTGGATGTGTCCATTCTTCTAGCGGCTTCTACTTGCAATTAACGTTTACGCTTAGTTTTTTCTGATCGATGGCATTGTAAGACAAGTGAGACACACATAGTAACATTCCTCTCCCAATTCTTATTTGAATGAGCAGTTAGCAGTATCTTCTTGTACCAGCAGGAGACACTGCTGTGTTTTTATAACAAGGTCTTTTTGCTTTTCCTCATGAGAGCAAGCAGATACCCTGCAGCAGTGTGATTGCTGACGGTCACAAAAGAAGGACCACTCTCTGTTCCCCACCAACTCTAAGAAAGTTACTATTGATTAATTTGTTCTTTCACTCTTCCCTCTCCCTCAAACTCGCAACAGAATTCACATGTCCCTTTCCATCTAGCAGTCCTGTATTATTTTTGAGATAAATATGCTACGCACAGGACAGCCCCACAACACTGCTATCCTTGGGAATCAAATATTTGTCATTTTAGCAAGAAATGATGCTATTATAAAGTGAGTCGGGGGAAATGTGTGCAGTGAAACCCAAAACCATGCAAAGTTAGTCTGGTTTTGTTACAAACTTGAAACTCAGACCAGGTTTGCTGGAAGGTTCGCAAAGTTGCACAGACACTTCAAGCAAGCTTTATCGGCGTGAAAAATCTGCCGTTTTCCATGGTTCCACCACAATACCCAGTGAAACATCCCAGTTTGGAGTGAGTTTGGCATTCTCCTTTTTGGGTTTGCTTGAACTTAAAACAGGGTCAAGAAGGAGTAATCTATGCTGATCAAATAAAATGTTCCTACAAACCTCTTTGAAGGGAATGTGCAGAGTTCCCCATATTAATTATAATGTGGCAAAGTTATAATGTCTTATTACACAGTTTCAGTCTCAGGGTCGGTAGGCATACATCAGACAGTGAGAATACATGGGGAAATTGCCTTTTAAGGCTGCTACATAGCTTCATTCAGATGAAAATTCCATTGTAAAGATTCCTGGGCAAGTATTTAATAAGTGAATATTTTAGATTTGCTGGGCTCATAAAGTCACAGACCTAAGATGAAAATATTGGTTACCATGATGAAATACAGTATTGTGCATTAAAGAAGAATCAGGATCTACAAGATCCTCCAATGGTACATAGTATGGTCACTTTAAGAAAGTATCTGTTCTCAATCTTGGCCTGGGCCAAGGCCTGTCAGATTTAATTCAAACCATCAGGCTGCATCTGGTTGCCTAAAATGTATTAAAAATCTTTAACTCTGATTGTAGGAAAGTACTCATTCTCAGCTTCATTTTTAAATGCAAGATTGGAACTGGAGCTGTGCTCTAAAAGGCTTTCCCCGACTGATCTGCAGTATTAGCCTAGGTATATACATTACATGCTTTTCATTTTAAGAAAAAGAAAAGCAACTCCCACTTTCTTAATCACTGTTGACTTTTTAAGTTCATGGAGCTAAAACAAAATCAACACTGAATTTATTAATTCAGTTTTAGGTTCTCTTTTTCACAGTGTGTAAATTCAGGAGAAGTTAAAAGAACTAAAGCAGCAAACTGTTATTGGTCCTGTAGAATTATAATAATAGGTTCAGCAAATCTTAGAAAAAGAAAACAGTAACTGTTGCTCATTTCCCTCATACAAGTTCTTTCCTCTAACAATTTTTAAATGACTGTGGCACTCTGAATTCAAGATGATTAGGGAAGACATCTGTGCTGTAACTGGAATTCAAGCAGAAGGAAAATGTTGCAACTAGAGAGGATTTTCCTTGAGAAGTGTTTGGGCCAGGAAACTTTCCTTCGCTTTGCTCTTTAATTAATTAGAGTTAAAGCAGCCAACAGGGAAGTTAGATTGCTGTAACAGCCATTTGGCAAAGGAGTTTAGCCCTGGGTGAAAGCTCTGGAAGAGGGAAAGGGGGAAAAAAAAGATTTGCTGTGATGTTTTTGGAGTAACAGCCCATCCTTATCTTTTAAGCAGTCAGGAAGTGTACATTTATAAATACTTAGGCCACTAATGGGAGTCACACACATGCCCCCTGAGAGCTTCCTAAAGATGAAGACAGCAGCAGAAGCACTCAGAGAATCCGGGAAGCCAGTGGAGGCCTTGATGTCACGTTACCCATCCATTTCAGCAAACCCAGCAGACTGCTAAAATCAAACCATTACACTGTGTGAAATCCACTTAAGCCAGGACTGTGATCAAGGCCACTTGTTCTTTACTTAGCACGAAGCAAAGGGAATTCTGTTAAACGGAACAACTAGCTATGGATTTATAATTGCTGTTCTGTTCAGTTTACTGGTTCATGCTCTACTAATTCAGAGCTTGATAGTAAAAGCAAAGGGTACGAATGTTACTGCACGATTGATGATTGTTTAAGCGAAGACATTTTAATTTAAAATAAATGTAAATACAACATCAAGCTAGGCTGTTGAGAAAATCTTTGGGAGAAGGGACAGATGCTGCACTGTGAAGAAAGAGAAAAAGCCTATACAGCTTCCCGGCAATTGGAGGAAGAAAGCAGGAGCTGACAAGTAGTGGAGCTCTGTGCACCACAGAAAGTTATTTCTCTTCTTCCCTGCTTCCCCCCTTTCTGCACAGAAGACCAGGACATGAAACAGGCAAATAGGAGGGAAGGAAATCATGGTCAGCGGGAAGCAGATATTTTCCATGGAAAAATTAGAAGGAACCACCAGTAGCCAGGCTACGGAAAGGATAGTCTGGCTAATATAAATGGGCAAAGGGACTGATTTTGACTAGAACTGGTAGAACATTAGTTGAACCATGGATTCAATACACATAATGAGATTTTTTTTTTTTAAACAAGTGCAAGTTACTTGGACCACTTTGACTTTAGGATTATTTGCCCAGTCCAGTTTGTGACCCACTAGGAGATATAGCTTTCTGGGTGGAGCAGCAATTGGGGGGAGAGAGAAGGCGGTCTCCGGGAGAGAGCAGAGGCCTGCCATTCCTAAAGAGCCTCACATCCCCCCTCGTCCCCACACTCCAGAAAGCGATAAAGCCAGAAACTACCAGGCGAGGCAGTACTTGCTCTCAACCACAGGCAGAGGAGCAGGGTCAGTCTTGGGAAAACACCCTCCTCTCCCATCCTCCTCAGAGGCTTAGTGGCAGGAGAGGGTGTAAGGGAAGAGAAGGCCTCCTGAGCAGTTTGATTAGAGACTGAGGGTTTGGCCTTGGAGATGCTGCTCGGCCTGAGTAGGGCCCTGTGAGTGGAGCCCCCTCGGGAGGGTGCACGGGGCTGTACACAATTTTCTGCCACCATGCTGCCTTGGCCTTACTTGCAGTTCCTACTAGACAGCTGAAGAGTTATTTCTTCTTCTTTTTGGCAGTTTTTCCATATGGGGCGGGCAGTACGCCACTCCAGCCAGATCAGCATTTGTTGTGACCCCATGAAACGCCCCTTCCCTTTCTTCTCCATCAGGCTGGCATGGAGATGTCTGGTGCTAGGGGTGTAGCCAGGGAGTAGGAAGAGCCCTCCAACTAGGCAGTGGCTATCTCATGGGGTAGAAAAGCACCTCTGCAGCCCTATTTATAAGTGATGGCCATTCTTGTAACTGGCATTTGAGGTCAGAGGTCACCTGGGGAGGGTCGAATCGTTTTCCAGCCACTTTATTAGCTGCTGGAGAGTGGGTGGCTGGAAAAGCAAATCTGCACCATTAGGTCTGCCTTCAATGGCTAAAGTAGGCTACTGTCCGTGGAAACGTGCCCTCTTGCTCTGCAATCAGCAGGGATGGCCTGGGGGAGAGTCACCTGGGCCTGTTCTTCGAGCACATATACTGGTGAGGAGAGCTGGCTTAAGCCTTCCCCTTCTTTGGTCAGGGATAGGTTGTGCTGGGCTAACTGCAAGACCAACTGCTCCTAGTTATCAGTTATATACTAAACACAGGCTGCAGCTTAGCTCAGTCCCTTTTCCCCAGGACACCCAGGTTTTAGAAAGGGTCAAGAGCTTTATGTATGCCGACCCTCTAGCCATTCTCATCTGTCAGAGAGGAGTAGAATGTCCCCAACAATCTTCTGATGACAGACAGGACTCACTGAGCAGTGGCTGCTGTTAGGGCTTCATTGTGTATATAGGGGAGTGAATTGTTTTGCAATGTTATATTGTGCCTGCTAATTTGACCAATACCTGCTAAGTTACACAACAGAGTATGTAGTATGTCACTAGAGACAGCTAAGCTATTCACATGAACAACTTATTAGTGGAATTCAGCCCCTCTTTCTGTTTGTGCATGATCTGCAAACAGACTTCACATTTTTATGAATTTGTTTGTTCAAAATTCTGACACGTGTCTTTCTGAGCACACGTGCATGAACTGTCACATTCACAGTTCACTGGGGCATTTTTTACCCAGAAGAGATATAGCAGTAGTATGTGGTGCATATTTGGCTTCATACCAGACCCTGTATGTACTTTCTCAGAAAACTTTAGTAACAGGAAGAGCGACTATTTACCTGTTCGTCTTCACTGTCTGTCCCACCTAAACTCAAAGAGCTATGGCGCTGAACAGGGTTGGAGGACTGTGGGATAAAATAAGGAAAAGGATAAGTCAAGGGAAGCATTACACACAGTTATCTGGGACTGATACAAAAGCATAATTATGAGAAAATACAAAAGGAAAACTTAGGAGGGGTCGTTGCAGGATTCCTAATTCATAGCATAGCCTCTCGGCCATTTGTTCATTCCTCATCAGTGATCAGACACAAGAGACAGGACCTTACGTACATTTATACCTGTATCCCGCTATCAGATTCATATTGTGTAGACGGGACAGTGTACAGAAGCGCAGTGCCTAGATATATATGCAGTAACGGGACATACACCTTAGTGGAGAATTGAGCCTATAGTGTTTTAAAAGTTATTTTGACCTTCTGCCACTGTTAGATATTCAGATTTACAACTATGGTTAGATTCACTCAAATGCCTCCTCCCACTAAAATATTGTTGAAACGTTTTTAAAGTAGGAAGAAAGTTCTTGAAAAAGACCTCGCTCCTTTGAATCAGATTGATTCGGATGAGAAGGTGTCTCATAGCACTGTCTGCTTCACATATGGGTTTAGTCAAATTGCCAATGTCCCTCATTCCTGTGCTGTTTCAATCTGAGTTATTTTATGGCCTCCATTACAGAAGCAGCTGAGAATCTCACAATCTTGAATATATTTATCCTCACGACACACCCATCTGGTACGGAAGTTCTATTATTCACATTTTACAAAGGAAGAGGCACAGAGAGGCTAAGTGACTATTTCATGATCACACAGGAAGGCTGTAGGATCAAGAAATTGAACATAGGTCTCCCAAATCCCAGGTTAGAGCCCTAATCACTGGATCATTCTTCCTCTCCCTATATGACCTGACATAAGAACAACCACTGCACAATTCAACACAACTGACAAACTTCTAGAAGGCAACAGTTTTAAACCTTAAGACATTTTCACTTGTGGAAACAATAAGACTATAATGAACCAAAGTAAGAATGTTTATTTCTCCTACAACAGCAGATCAATCATTCTGTCCAAAGTGTGCAAAGAGATTTGACTTAAATGTACTTCTCTGATCAGTGGATAATCATCATATGCTAACATTCTGCTGCTAGAGCATTCTATAAACTACTTTAAAAAAAAACAACACAGTCCAGATATAAATGTATTGTTCAACTTATTGTGGAACTAGGCAGACTGCTCTAGAGACCTTATTAACAGATCAGTTTCACTCTTTAAAAGTGCTCCGAAGTATTTTATTATTTGCAGAACCCCTAGATAAATGCATGCTTTCCTCCCCCTGCCTCCCCACCCCCACAAAGGAAGTTGTTTACTACCAAGACTTTACTACAACAGCCCCCTTTTCAACCTGTCCTTTTCAAATTGAACTCTGCTTCATGCTAATGTGCTTTTCTCCATCTTTAAACACGTGAGTTCCAGGTCTTACTTAGGCATCCACTTATCATAGTCCCAGTGCTGAAACAAAATACTGGCATGTTTCCCCCACATCTTCAAACCATTCTCTCTACTGCTGTATAAACGGTTCACTATGATGCTCCCAAGCTTCTCTCTTGGATACATACAAATGTTCTGCAACAACTCTTTGCGGCCAATGGTCCTTGCTACTCACAACTGCCACTGGGAGCAAGTCGTCTTCCACATGTCTGGTATTTCCATCTGTCTTGCATCTTGATCTAACCATTGTTACTCGAGTACCTTAAAACATTTTTAAATCCTCTTGGTTGGCTCTCTCTCTCGATGCAAATCCAGACACACTTTCTCCTTGCTCTGCCTTTTTGTTGAAGTTACCATGCTTACATTGAGCACTGCACAACTGAACGGGAATATTCTGGATTTTTTTCACCTTCCTCTGATGCAGCAGATACATTGTAGGCCACTGCCAGAGAATTCCAGATTTGGCCTGTTAGCCCATTCTGGGATGGCACATCTACGTTCTGAGTAGCCTCTACTTTGGCTTTTCAAAGATGAATATTGCCCTTGCTTTCCACTGAGAGACACATCTTTGCTCCAGAATCTTGGAGCATTTAGGGATCTCTGGCCAAGTTCAGACTGGACATAAGCAGATAGAACTCCATTTGTTTCAACTGTGTTATAACAGATCTGAATTTGGCCCCTCGTGTATTGCAGCAACCAAATCAGGGGTTTTCAAATAGTGCCATCTTTTGTTAGATAAGTTTTCAAGCCAGCTAGGAGTCTTCCGTTATTAAAGGCTATGATTCTGTTTTCATCGGCTGCATAAATCCCTTTGCCTGGTTCTTCCCTTCAGCCCTAATTTAACTCAGAGTTGAAGTATGAATTTACTTTTTTGTTGTCTTTATGACTTTTATATAAATCTTCCAACTACCTTAATCTTTCCCAGCAGTGTTTCACCTTTCAATGTTTCTACTGGTTTTCAAGACTGTTAAAAGCACAGTTTGTTCTAACTTGATCCTTAACAATTTTGTATAATTCTTTAAGAGATAAGCACAGAACACTCTAACTTTTTGTGTATTTCAGGGACTGCTATTACATGGTTGGTATTTTCTGAAGACTGTTTGTCTATCCCTGCGCATTTGGAGATGTAGATGGTTATTATTATAATATTTTGTGGAAAGAACGGATTTTTAAAGCCTGAATTTTAAATTGAATCAGGAACATCCTCTCAATTACTAATATATTTTATAGTAATATACAGAGATGGACCAGGATTTAAGTATGGTGCAGGTACACATCCACAAGTACCCCAGAATGCCTGCTTTTCTTTAGGTATGTTTGACAATTGGATGTGTTTTAATTACATGTAAATACAAAATAGCCTTTAAACACTCGGTGACTGCCCAAACCTCTTTCCCACCACTGGACCTTGAGCATTCCTGTCTCTAACTTAGTGATGGATCTTCAATGAGATATATATAAGGGGCCATTGTTGACCTAGAATTGTAGGACTGTCCGTTTAAAAAAAAAATTTCCTTGCACAAACTCTACCCACTTTGGATTTAATCTACAGCAGATTTGATTTTTTTTTAATATATCTATATACGTTTGTGTGTGTGTTTTATACTTCCAGAAATAACTCAACTTCTGTAAACCATTTTTTAATAACCTCCTCTTCCACTGACTTGCAAACTTAAAAAAAAGTTTTTTGTTGGTTTCTGATTCTGGTATTGAATTTGAAAGAGGGAAACCACCATGCATGATAAATCGGAGAACCACAGGTTTTGTACAAATGAACCCACATAAAAAATGGCATTGAAATAAGAATAATGATTTATAGTAAAGCATTTTTTGACTGCAGACTTAAAAAGAAAAAAACATCATTCTACACAGGCAATTCCATTTATCCCTCTAGTACTGAGGTGACATGATGAACATACCTTGCTTGGTGAACATGTTAGAACTTCATGAAGAGTGGAGATTTCTGGAGGGCTTTTAGGTAATCCATCATCTTCTGAAACAGCACCTGTATCTTCCAATTTCCTGCCAGTTATAACAAGAGGAGAAGACCCAAGTCTGATGTTCTGTTGTAACTGGAGCTGTGGGGCGAAGGGAAACATAATACACAATCTTAAAATAGCTTTAACTATATGGAAGAAACCTTCATTATGTATAATTCTACCCAAGATACGTCAGCTACCAGACAGAAGCTTTTAGTGAAGAGAAGTATACAAAGGAAAGGGCCATCCAGAAAGCTTAGTAAAGAGTGTAGTTATATTTAGTTACATTCTTCCAGGACCTTCCATGAACACTGGCTGCTACACAAAATATTGAAAAAACAATTTAATTCAGCAGATTATTACAGACTGACATCTCACCATCCCCAGCAGAACCACAGCCAGATTACTACAACACATGGTGTTCATGCTGTACATTCCCCCCACTGTTTTGAATTCTCAGTTTACACCTTAACCCCTAGTCAACTTCCACCATCTGCCCACACCCAGACCTAACTCTATGCGTTTGGTCAAGTCACTTAATCTTTCTTCATCACTAAAAGTAACAGTTGCCCGTTTTACCGAGGTGATGGTTAATTAGCTAGTGTTGGTAAAGAATTACAAGTGATGGCATTTACCAGAATGCACACAGAATCCTCCAGAGTTTGGAGGGCTGATAGTCCCTAGAACCCTGGCTTTATCTGGACAATTGTCCTTTTCAAAAAATTCCTTTGCAAAAAAATGACTGCTATGCCCCAACCCCCGACAAGCAGCTGGGCCCCACTTCTGCACCAAGAAGGAAGGTGTTGACAGGAAGAATTGCTCTCACACAGAGATTTTATACAAAGGGAGTTCTTTAAAATTTGTGGGATCATCTCACTAACTCTCCCCCAAAACCTCAGGACACGGGGAGTGATTGTAGCTGACAGGAATCACTGATGTTTGTCAGAGAGGGTGTGAATTGTTTTGCAAGGCTGCCCAAAAAATGCTAGGACCAGTCTGATCCTGGGGGAGGGGGAACAAAAAAAAAACCAAAGTCTGCAACCTCACAAGCGGACAGATGTTCCCTCTTAAAACACACAACAAAAAAACAAAATCTCAGGAAACACCGGTTCTGAAGCTCTTGGAGTCAGCTATGTCAGGGCTGGAACACAGACAAGGTCTGAAGAGAACTTTTGTCCTTCAACTAAAAATGGCTCATCTAAGGACTCCTGCCAGAGACCAGGACCTATGGTCATTTGCTTATCAAACCACGGGTTGGAGAGTTTACAAAGATCTAGGGGCTGATTCTCTGTTGCCCCTCACGCTATACGGTCATTTACACCTCTGCAAAATGGACGTAAAATGCTACTATTCTGATGTGGTAGCATTTTACACCTGCATTGCTCTCAAATGTATGGGTGTGAATGACTACAGAGCAACAGGGAGTCAAGCCCAGTGGTGGATTTAGAGTGAGTGGGGCCCTGTGCACACTTCATTTTCGGGGGGCCCCCCCCGGACCCAGCCAAGAAAAAGAACATTCTCTTATCTCCCCCCATTTTTCATTCTTTTTTTCTTCATCCCCCTCCTATATTGTAAGTAATAGGAAGTAAATGAAAATAAAATGAGGTATCTTGATTGGGGCAGAGGGTTGGGGTGCAGGAGGGGGTGAGGGGTGCGGGCTCTGGGAGGGAGTTTGGGTGCTGGGTGTGGGCTCTGGGCTGGGGCAGGGGGTTGGGGTGTAGGAGGGGGTGAGGGATGTGGGCTCTGGGAGGAAGTTTGGGTACAGGGCGTGGGTTCTGGGCTGGGGTGCGGGAGGGGGGCAGCGCTTACCTCAGGCGGCGTGGCTCCCAAAGCGACCGGCACACCCCTCTGGCAGTGGCTCCTAGGCGGGGGGGCGCCAGGGCTCTCCATGCGCCGCTGCCCGCAAGCGCCGCCCCCGCAGCTCCCATTGGCCGCAGTTCCCAGCCAATGGGAGCTGCGGAGTCGGCGCTTGGGCCAGGGGCAATACGCGGTGTCACAGGGACATGCCGGCCGTTTCCAGGAGCAGTGCGGCGTGGAGGGAGGGAGGCAGAGCGGGCAGGGAGCCATCTTAGCCCTGCTTAGTCTCTGTGCACCCCTTGGGGGACAGCGGGTCTCCATGCGCTGCCCGGGGTGGGGGCAGTGCGCGGAGCCACCTCCCCCCCCACCAGGGGCGTGCAGAGACGTGCCAGCAGCCAACCGCTTCTGGGAGCAGCGCGGGCAGCCTGCCTGAGCCCTGCTGCGCTTGCCGCATTTTGGGGGGCCCCCTGTCATTGGGGGCCCCGTGCCATCGCACGGTGTGTTTAATGGTAAATCTGCTCCTGGTCAAGCCTCTGTTCTACAATCTCCTTATTCAGATTCTCCCACATCTGCCCAAGCACCCCACAAATTTACCCCAAACCAATCAGAGAAATAGAAGCAAGGCAATCTGCAAATGCTAAACAGATGACAAGCTGCTCAAAGAATGCAATGAATGCAGCGAGCAAATGAGACCCACGACACATCTGCACATCTACTCCCTAAGTGGGAGTAAAATCTGCTTCCCTAATATTTTACAAACCCTGCCCACCATTATTTATTAAATGCAGAGGGCAAGACATTACAGGAGAAATGCAAATATACGATCCCTCTTGCGCTGGCAAAAGTTAATCTACTGTGACTAAGAACTATCTGGTTTTATTGGTGCGCAGCTTTTTTACCCAAATGAGAGTTAAGTTAAAGGAAACAGACTCTCCCTTTTGACTATAAAAATATCCCTGGCAGCACTCTGTTACTATGCAGTGTCGTGGATAGTTGAGGGAAGAGGAGTCAAGGGGATGGAGATAACAGAATCAGATTAAACAAATGGAAAGGAGCTTTTGCCCCCCAAAAGGTCCTGCCTTATGAAATTATTATTCTCCCCCGCCCCTGACCCCATTGTTTTCCAAGTAATATCTTGAACTGAAACTTGGCCTCATCTGTATTTTCGTGAAGAGGTCCCTCTGCGTATCTCCTGCTATTTAACATGTGATGCAACCTTGTTTTGCAACCGTGGTTCATGCTGACCAACGAAGGCCTGTAGGCGGCCTTGGACTGCATTATCAACAGTTTGCTTCAATCCCCGGGAAAACCTTAAACTTTTATCTTTGTGGTTTACGTCGGGCAGCTCTCCGAGTGCAATACCCAAGAATTGATAAGGAGGTTGCCAAGGAGGGTTCAGCATGTGCTTTGGAAGAAGGAAATGACCTAGGAGAACAGAGTGTCCTCAGCTGACAGCGATAGGAAGAATAATGATATAAATAAAGCTGTTATTAAGAATGCCCTGACACATCTGTCATTCCACAACACATTCATGTACACACAGAGTGGTGCTGGACAATACAATAAAAACCATTTAAAAAACATCTCAGGGCAGAACTGTAGCAGCGGGATGCCTTTAAAATAATACCAGTGAACATAAGAACAGCAATACTAGGTCAGACCAATGGTCCAACTTGCCCAGTATCCTGTTTTCTGACAGTGGCCAATGCCAGGTGCCCCAGAAGGAATGAACAGAACAGGTAATCATCAGGTGATCCATCCCGTCACCCATTCCCAGCTTCAGTGTAAGGGATACATTTCAATATAAACAAATAGCCTTAACCAAAAGGCAGAAGCTATAAAATAAAGAATGGAAGGTCCTTGCGAAGAGGAACTGCTCACCTCGGAAAGAATATAGGTTATGAAGTCTTGGGGGCAGGGGTTGTCACCGGAGTAACCAGCACAAGGCTGAACACACTGGTGCCGCTTAAATATATATATATATATTTATATTTCTAAGCAGCAGAACAGATTCAAACAACAGCACATCTATTTTCCAACTCTCTGCCATACGCCTTGAGGAATCAGCTGGAGAGCGGATCCAAGCAAGTGTTCAGCATGGCAGCTAACAAGCAGTAAATTATCCAGCCTTGTGAACATGGAACGTGCTCTTACCTGTAATGTTTTCACTTTCCCAGGTATGTTTTCCTGAGAGGACATGTCACCAGCTGTGTTTTCTGGCGCAGATTCAAAAATAAAGACACTGTCATGTGACAAGGCTTTGTTTCCCATGCTTCCTTTGGATCTGAAAGGGAGGGAAGATCTTTGAGCCCATTATCTCCATCTCCAAAATTTCATATAATTCCTGTATTCAGCCACCTTAAGGGGCAGAACGGTCAGGACGTTTAACTAGGAATCCGGAGAGGTGGGTTCTATTCCACCTTTGCCACTGTCCTGTTGGGTGACATTGGGCAAGTCATTCTCTGTGCGTCTGTTTTCCCTCCCACCTTTTGTGGGTCTTGTCTAGTTAGACTGTAAGCTCTTAGGGGCAGGGATTGTATCACTATGTGTTTGTGCAGTCCCTACCACAAATAAAGCCCTGGTCTCAGCTGAGGCCTCTAGGTCTACCATAATACAAGTAATTAATAATAATAATAATAATAATAATAAACAACTCCTTGACTCACTCACACTTTGGGCCTTGCCAGCAAGGCTTCAAAGACAAGCATGTCACAGGGATAAGTCCCCTTTGAAATCTTCCCCTCCCTTCTTACTGCCGGTTTGCTTTTTTGTTTTCTCCATGGCAACTCCACGTATGGCCCTGCTCCTCTAGCTTGAGGGAAAGTTACATTTTACACTGTTGTTAGAGAAAACCCCTGTCCTTTAATGCAAGGCTTCCCCCCAGAGTCCAGGGTTACATGGCCTATAATCCATCAGAACAGCACGATCTGAGTCCAATTCTCCATTCCAATAAGGCTCCTTTATGCCACATCACCCATGCAGAGGGCTAATACAGTCACTGGGAAACTCCTCCAGTGCAGGAGGAATCTCTGAGTGGCATCGCAGCCATTGTAGCAGCTCCATACCATGCCCTTGCAGGAGACTGGGGGCATCCCTCTGTCCAGCTGTTCTTGGCTGCTCGAACAGCCCCTTTGGGCCTTCATAGCTGGGTGTGGGTCAGTTCAGCCCTGGTTTCTGGGCAGATGGAAGCACACACAGAAATCGAGTTCAAACCCTGGCACGCATCGAGGTTAAAATATGGTTCCCTAACAGCGTTTTTTTCTGTCCACATAAGCAAAGAGAAACTGTTATAACATGACTGGACCACAAATATAGTTCCAATCTATATTTTAAATATGTCCAAGGCCTATCTACAACTAGAGCCACGACAGGGGACCCAGTTACACCTCCCAAGTACAGTTGGATGAATAACGGATTTTTTAGGTAGGTGGCAAATAAAAAATAATAATATCAAGTCGAACAAATCATTTCATTTTGAGCTTTTTTTTAAATGTTTGTAATTGGTCTTTAGTAAAATTGACGGAGATTTCTAAACAAAAAGTCATTTCAAGATGAAAAACAAACTTTTCGATTTTTATAGAATTTTTTCCCCCAACATGAACAATTTGGGTAAAATGGATTCAATTTAGTGAAGCATTTCCGTGTTGCCAAATCTGCATTTTTTGCAATAACAACAAAAAACGGTTTCAGACAAAAAATGTCACCTAGGTCTCCTCCTGAGTCCAGCTCTACGCTCTCCAGAGGTTTAGCTTGGCTAAGGGAGATGATTAGCTCCTGTCTATGCTACAGCTATTAACTGAGTTGTAACCAGGCCCCTTCAGTTATAGATGCTGTATAGACAGGTTGTAGTTGTACATTCCCTGTCTAAAAGGCAACAAACATGGGTTGCATCAAAATTTCACACCAGCACCTAGCTAGACACAAAGAGCTCTCTCCTGTGGCCAGACCTGTAACCCAGGTCTAAACCCCTTGGCCCAACTGCCTTTCAGGCAACGTAAATTGCATTTAGCAGATTGACTCAGGGTAAATGGAAGTGACAAGGGACAATCCCTTCCCACAAAACTGTCCGGGAAAATCTCCTACTCTATCCAACATTTGCTTTATATGGGGATTCCAGATAGAATGGGAGGGGGGGGGTCTTCCATTAGTCTCATAACCTAAAATTCCCTCTTTACCTCCAAAACAAACTCTGGGACAGAGAGAGGGGGCTTTTCATAAAGGAATACACAATAAAAAAAAAAAAAAAAAACAACCTTTCTCCTCCTGCCCTACAGCAAAACCATCTTCTTCTCACAACACTGGGGAATAACACCTGCAGTGCCTGCTTGGCTAACTTCACTTTGCCATTTGAGATGTAGCCAACCATATGCTTAGGCTGAATCTGAAAGCATTCCTCCAGGGCATGTGCAGCAATCTTGCTGCACGTTACTGTCCTATCCAGAACTAATCTGTGCTCTTACACTAAAAGCCGGGGCCAGAGCTCATGTTCTTCCCCTTTCCTTTAGCATCATCAGCTTGCTAATGTTTATCTTGAGCTGTTGTGTAGCGTTGCAGTGCACTGATAAACACTTGCCTGCCTTCACCCTCTAGGTAATCCCTACGTTTTTACACTGTGTATATCAATTTTTATACAAGCTCCTTCTGAATGAAAGGACTATACCCAGGCAAGATAATTACTGAAGCTATTATGCTGTGGCTAGAAAGATGGTGTCAATTAGGTTTTTAATGAATATAAATTAATACTGATGCTCGTTGTTCTTTATTGATTTATTTAGAACTGATCCTGGGTCTGGCCATGTATTAATCTCTTTTTAAAACAGCGATGTTCTTACTGTACTTATTTGGAGTCCTTTAGAAAGAGCGGCAGATGTTTGCGTGTTCTGGAGACTGCGCTGCTACCAGCACCAGTTAGATGTTTAAAAAATACATATATACACACATATATATGTAATTGCAGAAGACTTTCTACATTTTCTTTTGGCACTGACAATAGGAGCATAAAAGTAACTTTAGAATGAATTGCTGGTCTAAGAGAGATGAGTGTAGGACACGCTTTCCTACATACAGTATATTCACAGTGTAATCCCATGCAGTGTATTTATATTTGCATCCAAATCTAAAGCTGCATTGTTAGCCAATAAAAAGAGAAAACAGATGTTTTAGCCATTATACTTCTACCCCAGTTTCCCTATATAAATATATGAGTCAGCCACATGCATTCCCACCAAGATGCTGTTACTTAAAGCAGCATGAACATGAAGACAGAATTTAAAAGGAAACTCCATGAGTTGGAGTTTGCTTAATTTCTGCTCCACTAAGTGGGTAAAACCAACCGAGGGGAGAACTTGGTCCTAAATAATCCTGCTCCAAATGAAATCCATTGAGCAGGAGGGGCTTCTAAGTATGAGCTGGTGGTTTCATCTCAGCATGGGGTGTGTGTGTGTATAATGCATACTCTCGGGTGGGTGATGGATGGATGCTTTTATGAAAGCAGCATGTTTGAGCAGTGGTTGGAATGAGGAGAGAGTGGCGCACAAGAAGGAGGGGGTGGAGTTACAAAAGGAAGGGGTAGAAGGTGGCACAAAACAAAAAGGGGGTGATACCAAGGGGATACATGGGAGGGGTGACAGGTTTAGAACTGGGACTGTCTAGGGTTGACAAGCCCCCAGGATTGTCCTGGAATCTCCAGGAATTAAAGATTAATTTTTAATTAAAGATTATGTCATGTGATGAAACCTTCATCCAACCAAAATTGGCAACTCTAGTCATCAAGGAGGAGTTCCCATCCCATATCTTCATCCCATGGACCTCAGAGTTCAAGGGGCAACCACACAGAGGCCCCTTGGCCACAGGTACTCGAACCAGGGGTGCTGCCATACCTCCTGGCTTGAAGTAGTTTCCATTATATCCAGGGTTTACAGTTTGGTTCAAAGGCTCTCAGCTTCCCCACTATAAAAACTGTTCCAGCCCCCCTGCCCTTGGCCCCCACTGCCAGCCTGCCTCCCTAATTCCCACCAACTCAGAGACAGTTGGGTTTCTATGGAAGCTCTGCTGACAGAACTCCCCTTACCATTGCACTGGCTTGTATGGGAGGAGCTCAACACCTCTGAGGGTCTGGCCCATCGTTAATATTTTTAATTAAATTATAAAAAAAGATGACATGGTAAATCTGCCACCACCACCAGCACCAAAACCACAGCTCCGGGATTGTTTTGGTATTCGACATACCAGGAATTACAAAACTCCGTGCCCAGTTCTGCAAGCCTTCCACATGCAAAATTCCCGTTGGCTTCAATAGAGTCCCTTGCATGTTCAAGAACAGACCCGTTAAAGAATTAGCTTGTTTAGTTTCTCTAGGTATTTATAAAGCACCCAACTCAGTGTGATATCTGGGTATGAACAGGTTTTTGAACAGCACAAAAAATGGATTTTTTTTTATAGATAATCAACTCAATTTTATTTCTTATAACAATAGAGTTTTACCCACTTCCTAAGCTCTAGTTTTGCACAATATTAACTTCAGTTTATAATCCGTGGATGATAATGCTGGGATAAAGAGCCCTTGGGTATGGTGTGCTGGATTAACTGCAAGAGAGAAATCTCTTCTTTGTTTTTGCACTTGGAGCAGACAGTAACATTCTTATGAATCTGCACCATTTCCACTCTGTGCATCAGCTAACAAGGATTGATAGGTTAGTTGTGTGGGTATAATTCCTCTTACCCTATGTATAATCACTCCCTCTGTCATTGCTATGCTAACAAGCCAAGGCCTGTCAGATCCCCAAATTCCTGCCTACTGCCCAGTATGCAGCGCGCACCCACATAACTCATCGGTCCTCCTAAACAGACATGTTTAACTAATTTGTTCCAGGCTGGGTTTGAAAGCAAACAGTTACATGGATTGTTTCAACAGAGAACTGATCAAATACTTATATTGAAACAAGGGGGGGCACATTGATTTTAATATTTTTGCAGGTTTGTTTGTTTGTTTTTTACAAGAATTTTCAAATGTCTTGCTGGTTGTTAATGGTTAGGTTCTACTGTATGACTTGCTGATGTTGTGGCAATACCTGCCCCTGAGGACAGTGGTATCTGTAATAGGTTTGTGCATGTCTCCTTAACTAAGAAATAACAACAACTCCTTTGGGAAGGGACATAACAATATTCAGAATCAAATTCAAAGCAAGGGGTACCCAGCACAGATGTGTAATGTCTCCCTTGCCACACTACGTGCATGTGGTTGCAGGTGCAAAATTAGAGGCCTTTAAAAAAAATTTAGCCCTAATTGTCAGCTTTGCCATAAGAAAATTAACTAAGTGGCTCTCTAAGGCAGAGATTCTGCTTCTAAATTCTTTTCCTTGGCCCCAGTCATGAGGCAGGTTAATCCACACAGGCTCCGTCGATGCTAAGAAACAGCCATTTGATTTCATGTACATTCTCTGTATCAGCAGTACTCAGATCACCACTTACTCTAACGTCATTGCTGGTAAGCCTTGCCAGGGTGGATTTCAAACACCAAACAATAAATTCTGGTCTATCTGCAGTTTTACAGGCTAAACAGTTGGATATATTTTCCCTCCTATGCTGATTTTTGGAGCCCGTTTCAAAGGAAAAAGGAAATTCCTGAAATTCCATCAGCAGCGTTAGGACTTGTTTTGCACAAACTTGGACAGAGGTTTCTCCTTAGGGGCCAGCTCATGCTTTCATTCTATTGCTGCAAAATGTCTGCACAACCTGGTAATTTTTGTGTTTCGCTGCAAGCTTACCCCGGCTCAGTTGGTGAATGAAGAGCAATAGTATCGAGCGCAGGGATGCTGACATCGCTGCTGGACTGGCTTGGTTTTAAATTACTCTCCCCCCTGGGAGCTGGAGATTCTTTCCTTTTCTTCTTAGCAAAAAAGTTCTTGAAAGTCTGAAATTTGGATTTTTTCTTTCCTGCAATGTAAGAGAACAAAACTTTACAAAGGGTGCCGGCGGAGGTTACTATGGACAACGTTCCATCCGAAACTGCAGAGGGATCCTTTGGAGAGCTGCAAGCCACAGCAACCCATTCATTTAACTGAACAACTTTGTAAATAATTCAGTGGCGGAGTCCTGTGAAATGCAAAGCTGTAATTCTTAGTTGGGCTGCCTATGAAATATCACTACAATAAGCAGATGGTTCCAATACTTCTTCAGGTTTCCATTTAGGAACACAGCTTATATAGAACATACGCCACAGATCCGCACATTGGCTATGTAAATCGAGTTTGGTTTACCATGAAGGATAAAGTACATTTTAAATGTTCTGATGTCTTTACTTAACTCTTAAAGTCTTCAATTAGCTTAATTTAGCCCTGGACTTTTCAGCCAATTTTGTAAAAAAAAAAAAGACAGCATTTAAAGGGACACAGACTAAATTTGGCCAAAAATGTAAAGCTTTTATAAATCCTAAAATCAAAAGAAAAAGTCTCTCCAATTAAAATATATCTATATTTCAATGAAGACAGTTGCTTTTAAACATATAACACTCTCCTGCAGCATCTGACACCCCAAAACATTGGTGCACCAAATATCCAACAGTGAAACTGGCTACAAACAAAAGACTTCACTGGGTTTTATTGTCCAAACTCAGAAATACACAACGTATCAAAAAGCATAAGTAGTAAGAAGCATAGTAGATTTTTTTCTAATTCCTTCACTGATACTAATCCAAAGTATTTTAGGGTGATATAGTTTTGTTTGTTTAGCTATTATTTCTTTATTATTGACTTTTAAATTGACAGTGTCCCTTTAATGACAGTTTGGGGTTCTTTGGTCAAAACCCATTGTACTAAGTACCCTCAGACTTGACTCTGACGCAGTTAGAATGCAAAAACAGTGCAAGGTACTGGAGCACAAACCATTGTTCAATTCATATTCCAGGGTAGCTGGGGTAATACGCAGCTGGAGGATTTCTTCATAAACAAGGCATTATTTCAATACAATTATTTGTCTTCTCCCAGGAATAAGTTAGTCAGCAACGCTTTGTCTCAGCGTGTGCCCTGCACGTACAGCAATTTATGCCAGAGGCATTATTGGAGCTGAAGCAATGCCACCATCCAGCTGCATCTTGCGTTAGACAATAGTCATTTTGAGAAATACACAATGACTCCAGGCTCTACGCTATACAGTGGCAAATAATAATATTGTCACTCCCTGTTGAGTTGTAGCAGATGTTGGGGGCTTGCAGGTTGGTTTCTCTTGGAGGAGAAATCAGTGACTTGGGAGTCTAGGTATTCTGCTAGTGTAACTTGATTTACTTACACTGAAACAGGATACTTAGTGGTGGATTAGCCACTGGGCCAACGGGTCCTGTGCCCGGGGCCCCCAGCCAATTGGGGCCCCCCCAGAAAAATGGGCACCCCCCACACCCTGACCTGCTCCACCCACCCTCCTGGGGAATGGGGTCGGGGCATGGGAGCTTGCCTCGCTCTGCCCGTCCAGCGCTCCTGACGGGGAGCAGGGGAAGCCCCCGTGTCCCAACCCCGCTCCCTGGCCGGAGCGCCAGGCGGGCGGGGAAAGCCCCCACACTCCAACCCAGCTCCCTGGCAGGACTGCTGGGCAGTGCTGGGGGGGCATTGCAGGCAGAAGGGGTGGGGAGGGGTCCCCACAAACCCCTAATCTGCCTCTGAGGGTACTAGCCCTTTAAGGACAGAGGCGGTTGTTACCCCATTCCATGTGTCCAGGGAAGCAAAGGAAGCAGTCATTGGGAGGGAGGAATACAGCCCCGGGGTGTAATTAGTGTCTGGGACAGGGAAGATATAGGCCAAAATTACTATAAGTACTGATAAAAAGGACTTAAGTGCCAAGTGCACCATTACAGGAGTATTTATAAGTACGAGTACGCTGTGGAAATAGTACCTATACATTTATAAGGAAAAGTACAAGTGCCAGTACTTTCAACTCCCATATTCCCAACAGCCCCTTCAGCATTGGACTGTGCCCAGTGGCTAGTAGGCATTTTCCACCCCACCCTACAGGGGATGCAGCTACTGGGCTGGTTCTCTCAATGCAGGACACAGACATTTGTCTGCCTGCTCTGCCCAACCCCCACCGACGCACTCCTCCGCTGGGCTGGGCAGTGAGTCTCCTCATGGCCGGTTTAGTGACCAACCAAAAGCAAAGGGGGCTGGGCCGCCATCTTCCTTGGCTGGTACAACAGCAGTGCCAATAGAAAAATGACCTGGAGGCCGGACCTCATGGTCTGGATCTTCCAAGCTGGGACAGTGAGCTTTGGGGGCCAACCAGCATCTGGGACAGTTGGGAGGGATCTGATTGTTTCAAAAAACTGCTTTGAAAAATGACTTGCAGATAAAAAAAAAAAGGCTTTAAGCTTTAAATACCTTTTAATTGCACATAAATACAGACTATTTAAAGCACTTGCATACAAGTATAGAGAGTGCTTCAAAATACCTAAGTACCTACTTGGGTACAAATGTATTTAAATACACGGGCACACGGCATCTCAGACCACTGCTGCTTTAAGGGCCTGGGACCAGGAGCCTGCCACAGTGGGCGCGACAAGGCTTCCCTCCCTCCCAGCCTGAACAAACAGGTGTTGGGGTTATTAGACTCCCCTGGGGAAGCTCAAGAGACTCATTAGTTGATGGGGCAGGTAATTCAAAAGGAGGCTCCAAGGTCTGTCAGGGAGAGAGAAGCTGGAGAGGCGGAAAACTCAGCCAGGACACAGCCCCAGGAAGGAGGGAGGCGAAAGCCCTGAACCTGAGGGGATAATCTACAGGCCAGGGAGACCAGGACTGGAAACAGTCCCAAGAAGGACGACTATGAGACCCTAAATTTGAGGGCTGAGTGGAAAGGGGTCTTTTGGGAGCTGAATAATATTTAATAAATTAGACACCAGGAGAGGTGGAATATTGTTTCAAAGACCTTGGCTGTGACTGGATTATTCTGGGAATTCAGAGGGAAACCGTGGGCCATCCTAGACCCCAACGGGTTGCCATGGGATGGTACCTTCCTCCATACACCAGTTCCAGAATAGAGGCGGTCACCAATAGCATACAGGCAACCCCTTTTTCAGGAATCTCAATCAAAATACTAATGCCTGGTTTCCAGGGAGCAATTGTGTCCCAGGAATTGACTCTAGTTAGAGAGTCTCTCTTGCCGCTTGCTACAGCTCCCCCCAAAAGAAACTTCATCACGAAACACAAGCATTTCTTCAGAGGCTGTACACCACCCAACAACAAAGAGAAAGAGCTTGTAAGACTGTGTGTAACAGCACCACCTAGCGACTCTCACCATAACAATAATAATGATACACAGCACTTTCCTGCCGTGGCTTTCAGCTGAAGACCTCAAAGCACTGTAAGAGATGAGTAAGTTATATTAGTCTCATTTTACAAATCAGGTATCTAAAAAAGGGAGTAAGTGACTTGTGCAAGATCACACAAAGCCCAAGCCAAAGCCCACTGAAGTCAGTAGAGATTCCTGTTGACTCAAATTGGCTTTGGACCAGGCCCATAAACAGCCAGTGGCAGAGTTGGTAACAGAAGACAGGTCATGCGCTAGCCATTAGACCCCATTACCTCTCAAACAATAGAGAAGTCAGGTGGTTCTTATACTATCTTCACACCACCACCAGTGCTCATATGAGTAATTAACATTCTAGATGTGTGTCTCCCAACAATCCTGTACATATCTATACAGCCTGTTAGGTCTCTATATAATATTCCAAAAAGCAACTATATACCATGGGTCTAAAATGACTTATTCTAGGTAAGGTAGAGAGCATGAAAAGATAAAAGTAAAGTCTCTGAAGAGAGTAGAGAGAGAGAGAGTGAGTGTGTACGCGCACATCCATCTATCCCCATCAGTTCATCCTCTAACAGGCTTCAGCTGCTCAAAGAACAAAATGTCAGACCGCTGCAGGAAAATTTTTAGAAATTTAAAGGCATCATATGCAGAAAACAAAGGCATTACAATTACATCACTATCATACATATCAGACACCAATGGTGATATGAACAGGGAGGGTCACCTAGTTAATTTAGGCTCACCAATGGCATTTGCACTAGAATAAATCAGAAGTGAAGGGATTGGGGAAGGGTCAGTTCCCTGAGCTAGTTGTTCATACAGTAAATTATAAAAACAGGAGTGAAACAAAGCAAACAAAGAAAGTTGTTGTGATTATTACTGCAAAGGATAAAACCAGGCAATTTATTCCCTGATTTTTTTTTAAATCAGTATGGTAACGAATTTCAGGATGGAGGCCATGGAAGTAGTTTGTCAGCATCAGACAATGGGTAAACCTCAGTCGTTACATGAGCGATACATACTACTCTAATACAGTTTAAAACTCAGAAACCGCAATCTGTTCCTTAACCATCATTTTAATGTTGACAGTGCCTTGCACATCATCTCAAATAGCAATACTAACCCAGTTATGTTCTGACCTAATTGAATTCCTCCAGCTGTTTAAACTAAATGAGAAAAAGAAGGCTCTTCCCTGAAGCTCACAGAACCTACAGTCCCAACCATTATATCAAAAAACCACTTCAAGATAGCCCTTTCCTGTATGATCTGTGTATTTAGACCATGAGCCCTCTGGGGTGCCATGTCTGTGTTCTTGTATTGAGTTCGGAGAGCATTTGGCACTTAAGACATAATTCACAATAATGGTATTCACTTTAGCTTCATGTTGTGAACTGTTGTGCATCGTTTTTGTATGCTGTTCAAAAGTTACCATGTTTCACCTACGAGGCATTTCAGTACTAGGTGAAGTAACCAAATATTTCACTAGGTTTTGTGATACAATACTTGAGCTATCTATGGGCAAGATAATCTGTGTATATACAGTGCCCAGCGCAATGGGGTCCTGGCCCATGACTAGAGCTTCTAAGAACTGCAATAATACAAATAATAATACATAAAAAAGGAAAACTTAACCAGATAACGAATTAAAAATCCAGCAAAGAGAGAGAGCGAGAGAGGAATCCCAAGTTAACGCAACTGTGTATAAAACCATTCATCAAACAGTTTAGGAATGATGACTCACGATTTGAATGCTTGGGATTGGCAATACTGCAATTTAAGATGTATGTTTTCCAGATAAAATTTAAAGGGCTATTGTCAACTTTAAAAAAAAAAATCACACTGCTATCTGAAAATGTATTGGCTGTTAAAATTACAAGTAACTACTGTAACTGAAAGACGAGAAAACAAACATTTTGTTCTGTTTTTTCAAGTTTGTTTACTTTGTGCATTTCGCAGCACTTTGCATGGAGCCAGTTGCGTTATTTTTCCCTCTCAGTCATTTTTCGTTATTTTTCCCTCTCGGTTATTTTTCCCCCTGGTCAGTTCGTTAAACAGTGTCCCCTTGTTGTTTGTGTGATTCTTTTACACAGCAACAGGGGAAAGAAAAACATTTTTTAGAATAAGAAAATGTGATTGTAAAATGACAAAAATTGCTAGGAAGATACAGGGGTAGGGGTAACACCTGAAACTATCAGTATCGCCATCCTCAAATGTTTAAAAAAGTCATGAGTCAGGTGCCCCAAAATCTTGAGACTGGCTTAAAAAAATCATGAAATGTAAACCAATCATAATAAATTTTAGGTGCTCTTTATTTGCCTTCTGGGTTTGGGACCTTTAAAGTGCACTAAGGTCATATTTGCAAGCTTTTCTCTCCAGCCATGAGGGTTAGAAACTTCATATTAAAAATATTAAGCCAAGAGTCTCATGAAATACCATGACTCCAGGAGCTGAGACTTGATGAAAAATGCCAAATATTGCCAGACTTGCAAGAGTAGGCAATGCTAAGATTGTGACTTGAAGGTGGTCAGAGAGTCAAGCTTGTCTGGTTTCTCTCTGTGATCACAGCCATCAACAGGGAACAACACATACTGAAAACGCTCTGCTACCTATAGGAAAAAATCCAAAATCTGTGGACTAATCCAATTGACTGGAGCATAAACGCTGGGAATCTCAGTCTCCAAGGTTTTTGAAATCCACCCCAATTAAAGCTATAAAGAGGAGGATTTGATGTAATGCTACACTTTGTAGGGAGCTAAGGCCTGGTCTACACTACCCCCCCACTTCGGACTAAGGTACGCAAATTCAGCTACGTTAATAACGTAGCTGAATTCGAAGTACCTTAGTCCGAACTTACCGCGGGTCCAGACGCTGCAGGCAGGCTCCCCCGTCGATGCCGCGTACTCCTCTCGCTGAGCTGGAGTACCGGCGTCGACGGCGAGCACTTCCGGGATCGATCCCAGAACACCGATTGCCTGCCGTCGGACCTGGAGGTAAGTGTAGACGTACCCTAAGGAAGGAAGGACTGGGATAGCTCTGTTCAGTGCCAGTCTCATTAAACAATTCAATATTAGCTACTGCAAGCCTGAACCTTTTTAGAGCTGGATTAAGTTAGAAACAAAAACATTCCTATGTTTTTTCAGACCCAAATATATATGTAGGCTCAATTCAGCTGCAGATGCTGGGCCAAATCCTGACCTCATTGCAATCAATGACAAAATTCTCACGGGCTTCACCGGGTCCAGGCTTTCACTCATGAGATGTGTATTTATGACCAAAACTAGCTGGAAGGAACTTAGTCCGTCCATGCAATAGGTGTCACACAGATGATAAAGTTCACTAGCTTGCACATTGTGTACTATGAGGAACCTGGGATGGTTTGCACAAACTAGATTTATATACTAAAAAGTATGTTATTGGTTAAGCATCCATTCTTATTCTCCACCCTCATTCCTTTATCCTATTCCCACCACCCATTCATAGTTCAATTAACAGACTTCTACTATTCTAAAATTTGCTTCTTTATGTAGTCCCATTTCCAGGCTCTCTAGACTCCCAGCATAACTGGTGTGCTTAGCTGCGCCTATCTGCAGCCTTCACAGTGCTACATTGCCACTCCTTACTCTGACAGCTAGCAGGGGAATGGCCTATGTGCATACAGGTCTCTGACAGCACTCAGCAGCACATGGTTTGGTCTATACTGATGGGTGTAGATGCATTTACACATGATAAGCAAGATGATCATTATCATCTGTGAAGTACTGAACCGCTACATCAAGAGATGATATTACAACTGCTCCTGAACTATCTCAGCCCACCCTACTGCTGCTCATACGTGTCTCCTGAGGAACAGCTTGAATAGTGGCAAAAGGCTTTTTGTTTTGAAGACACACAGATCTTCTGACTGGACAAGACATTTTCTTTTCTCCCTAGACTGTCGCTCTCATTCGTGGGGCTGACAGACTGCCATTGCAGGCCACCAGACTGAAAGGTAAGCAAATGGGTGGACATCTGTAGCAAACACGGATACTCATCAACCATGAGGAAGTGCTACAGTGGTGACATGGTCCATCACCTCTTCCTTACGCAGGAGTTACCACTGCAACATACACTCAGGGCCGGATTCTAAGATAAGATCCCGGCAAAGTACGCACAGCAGCCAGTTCTGCAGACTACGCAGCCCTGTTTGCTAGGCATCCAACATTAGAATTTGAGATAAATATCCTGCACAAATTTATGACTCTCCAGGACTTCACGTTGGTTTCCCCAACAAGATTCCCCTGCTTACAAGGCATGGCTCTTTCTTTCCATTACAAAAACTCACAAGACTCCAAAGAACAGTTCAGTCATGGCTCCCTTTTAAAGAAATGAATCCTGCTTTCCAACAGCTTGCCAAATTAACTACACATGTGAAGAGCAGCTGTTTACCTGCACATTCCTCAGTTGTCTCCCCGGCCTCTGGTGGCTGTATGACATCTGTTGGCCCTGTAGCCATGATGTAGTCACTGAAATAAAAGATAAAACAGCGTGTTAATTTTTAGTCAATGCACTCAACAACGTTAGAGACACAGATTCATTCTACTTAGCAAGGAAACCGAACATTGCTGAATGTTCCCAGATACTAGTCACCAAAAAGGGCTTGCAGAGATATTTTGCACTCCAACCAGTGGTGGATTTACCGTGAAACAAACCATGCGGTGGCATGGGGCCCCCAACGACAGGGGGCCCCAAATGCAGGACAAATCTGACAAATGACTGAATTTAATACCCGTTGCAAGTCGCGAAGCAGTCCAGGCTTTCTGCATTCTGCAAACTTATTCTGAGAACTGTGCTCTAAACGTGTTTTTTTGAAGTAGCCTAGCAAAGAATTTTGCTTTGCCGTTTTTTCGCTGTCTCAGCAATAGTATCACAACAACTAAGGAAATCGTCATTTGCCAATCAAAGTCTGTCTGCTTGATCAATTATCCAACTGAACAAAAGCACCCTCCCCCGCACTTTGCATCAATGCCTGTGATTTGCCACAAGTATGTAATGGTTCAAAATCCCATTTTTACAGAGTCTGATTAAAAATGCGGGATTAACTGCGTTAAACCTAATTGGGTGGTCCACGGCCCATCCAGGCCCACCCGTGACTACGCCCCTGCTCTTTCAGACATTTTTAATCTGCCTAAAATCAAGATCAGTTTTTTTTAGCAATAATGAAGCGACACTAGGAGTCTGGCAGTCAAAAACACAAAAAAAGGGAAGGCGAGGCAAGAAAATGAAGCTAAGCAAAAAGACAATTTGTCATCTTATTTTAAAAAGCTTGAAGTATTGAATAGTCGACATTCATCAAAAAGTATGGGCGAGGAAACATCTGAATTATCTGATCACTTGCTGAGTTGTGGGGATACCACAACAACTGCAAAAGTTGAACAAGTGGACTCAGAAGTGACAATGGAACTACAAAATATTGGTAAGGGAAGAAACCTACTCTGAAGACATTGCATTATGGTCAAAATCTGTTTCATTGGATATGATAGAATATTTCTTAGTAAATAAACCGAAAAACAAAGGTAATATGCAAAATTTGAGAAAAGAGTATGAGGTTGCAGGACTAAAGCAATTTAGAGGTCTTCATGAGTCCCATTTTCTGAGGATGAAGAAAAACGGGATGACAGAAATGAGAATTTGGTTGATTTTTTCGGAAACCACTAAGGCAGTCTACTGTTGTGTTTGCAAATTATTCCCTGACCATAGTAAAGGAAAACAAACATTCGTCGATGAGAACTCTAATTGGAGAAACTTTGCAAGACATATTGCTGATCATGAAACTTCTAAAGCTTATATTAATGCTATGTGTAAGTTCATTCAACGGTGTAAATTATCTGGAAGAATTGATTCTGACTTATCAGCTCAGTTTGAAAAGGAGCGTTCTTATTGGAGGAAAGTGCTGAGACGTGTTGTTGCCTCGATTAAACTGCTGTCTTCTTTGGGACTGCGTCTAAGACAGAAGTGGGCAAACTTTTCGGGCCGAGGGCCACATCTGGGTGGGGAAATTGTATGCAGGGCCGGGGCAGGGGGTTGGGGTGCGGGAGGGGGTGCGGTGTGCAGTAGGGGCTCAGGGCAAGGGATTGGGGCAAAGGAGGGGTGCGGGGCATATGAGGGGGCTCAGGGAAGGGGGTTGGGGTGCAAGAGGGGTGCGGAGTGCAGGAGGGGGCTCAGGGCAGGGGGTTGGGGTGCAGGAGGGGTGTGAGGTGTACAAGGGGGCTCAGGGCAGGGAGTTGGGGTGCAGGAGGGGTGCAGGGTGCAGCAGGGGGCTCAAGGCAGTGGGTTGGGGTGCAGGAGGGGTGCGGGTGTACGAGGGGGCTCAGGGCAGGGAGTTGGGGTGCACGAGCAGTGCGAGGTGCAGGTAGGGGGCTTAGGGCAGGGAGTTGGGGGGTGGGGTGCAGGCAAGGGTCGGGCTCTAGCCTGGCGCCGCTTACCTAAAGCGGCTCCAGGGTGGCAGCGGCGCGCACCGGGGCCAGGGCAGGTTCCCTGCATGCCTGCCCTGTCCCCGACCCCGCGCCGCTCCAGGAAGTGCTGCAGCCCCTGGGGGAGGGGAGGCGGAGGGCTCCGTGCACGCTGCCCTTGCCGCACCTCCAGGTACCTCCCCCGAAGCTCCCATTGGCCGCGGGTCCCCGTTCCCGACCAATGGGAGCTGCGAGAGGCGGTGCCTGGAGGCATGGGCAACGCACAGAGCCCTCTGCCCCTCCCCCCCCGCCCAGGGGCCGCAGGGAAGTGGTGCCAGCCGCTTCTGAGAGCGGTGCGGGGCCCACGGCGCCATGGAAGGCAATCCCGCAGGCCGGATCCAAAGCCCTGAGGGGCCGGATCCGGCCCGTGGGCCATAGTTTGCCCACCCCTGCTCTAAGAGGACATGATGAGTCCTCAATGTCAAATCAAAAAGGTAATTCTTTAACCTGCTTTGAATATCTTAGTGAATTTGACAATTTTCTCAAAGAACATTTGAAAAATTATCAGTATTGTGGCTCAGGGAAGACCAACTTTTTAACACTCCAAACGTATAATGAATTCATCACTATAATGGCAAAGCGGCTCAGAAACCAATTCACTGATGAAGTAAAGGATGCTATTCCATAATAGTCTATTCAACACCAGATGTGAATCATGTAGACCAATTAACATTAATTTTAAGATATGTGACCGGCAATGGTGAAGTTATAGAGCGATTTCTTTGTTTTGTCCCGCTAAAATCCCACACTTCTGAATGTCTAGAGACAACTGTTTTGGAAATCATTGCAAATTTAGGTTTGGACATCAAAAATTGTCACGGGCAGAGTTTTGATAATGCCGCAAATATGGCAGGAAAATATTCAGGTCTACAAGCAAGACTGAACAATGTAAGCCCCTCTGCTTTAGTCATACCATGTTCCAGCCATTCCTTAAATTTAAGCTGTAGCCGAATCTTGTGAGGGAGCTACACATTTTTTTGACTTTGTTCAAAATGTGTATGCCTTTTTTCGGTTTCCACGCATCGGTGGAGCATGCTACAATCACCCTTGGAGCAGGCAAATGAAAAATATTTGACAGTCAAAAGAATTTGTGACACCAGGTGATCTGCTCATGCAGATGCTGTTTTGGCTTTGAAAATGAGCTAGGATGATATAAAGAAAACCTTATTAGACATTAGCCACATCAAATTCTGAGAAACCATGTGCGAAAACTGAAGCAAAATCATTAGCAGAAAAGTTTGAAAAGTACACCTCTACCCCGATATAACGCTGTCCTCGGGAGCCAAAAAATCTTACCGCATTATAAGTGAAACCGTGTTACATCGAATTTCCTTTAACCCGCAAGTGCGCAACCCCACCCTCCCAAAGCACTGCTTTACCGTGTTATATCCGAATTCGTGTTATATTGGGTCGCGTTATATCGGGGTAGAGGTGTACGATATTGCGGTTTTTATTCTTTTGTGAGACCATTTACTTCAAAGAATTAATGCTGTCAGCAAATTGCTGCAAAAGGTCGATAAAAATTTTTGGAATGCTGCACAATTGTTAGCCTCAGTTAAAAGTTTTGTCATGGAAGTTCGAAATGACTATAGCTCAGTGGAAACAGAGGCAGGCACTAACATTAACAGAAAATATAGGTTCCTCTGATATATCTGATGAGAAGCGTAAACAAAGCAGGAAGTTATTTTTCGATGAAACTAGAGACAATGTAATCAATTTAAAAGGGAAAGAGAAGATCGTCGTTAAGACCGTTAATGTTATTTGTGACACAATAATAGTGCAATTGCAGGGTAGAGATGAATCTCTAAAGAAAACTGTTGATTTATTTTGCGTGTTTTTTGACAGAAGTATGGACGAAAATGCTAAAAGCCACTACAGTAAGAAATTAAGTGAATTCTACCGAGAGGACATAGCCACAAATCTTTCTGAAGATGAAGTGAAACATTTCATTCATTTTATCAAAAACGATGAGGTCGATTTTGTAAAGAAAAAGTGTTAAAAAAAAAAGGTATCTGAATACATTTTTTTTCCCAAATTGAATATGTTTTTTCAGATGAAGTTAACTTTTATTTTCCATTCATGCGTCATCTTTACTTTTTATTTTCACACATTTTTCACGTTAGCGTAATGCAAATACAAGCTTTCATCTAGGCCAGAAGTTCTCAAACTGTGGTCTGAGAACTCCATTCAGGTGGACCGAGG
The DNA here is from genome assembly GCF_002925995.2 of Terrapene triunguis. Classification (NCBI taxonomy): domain Eukaryota; kingdom Metazoa; phylum Chordata; order Testudines; family Emydidae; genus Terrapene; species Terrapene triunguis. The sequence continues at coordinate 12,358,622 of NW_020664482.1, forward strand.
AAAGGTTATTAAGTTTTTTTTTTTTTTTTAATAAAACACACTTATCCAAAGCACTTTACAATAGTCAGTAAACGGTACAAACAACATTTGGAAAGATCATTAAGTGGTCCGCCGAGACCCTCAGCAATTTTCAAGTGGTCTGTGGAAAAAAAAGTTTGACTACAAAAACAATCAAGGTACCTCACTTTATTTTCATTAACTTCCTAATACTTATAATATAGGAGGAGGATGAAGAAAAAAAGAGGGGGGGAGGGGAGATAAGAGAGAATGTTCTTTTTCTTGGCTGGGTCCGGGGGGGGGGCTGAAAATGAAGCTGCGCACAGCACCCCACTATCTCTAAATCCACCACTGACTCCAACCACAAGTCTTTTCTTCACTTTTCAATAACAACCCTCTTCTCTCCCTCTCTCCCGCCCCATCCCCAAAACTAACAAAGCAGCATTGCTTCTCCACAGCACAGCCGTCTTTTCAGGAAGTCAGGATCAAAGTTTACATTAAAGGAAAGAAGCCATTACATATGCTCAACTAAGGGTACGTCTATACTTACCTCCGGGTCCGGCGGTAAGCAATCGATCTTCTGGGATCGATTTATCGCGTCTTGTCTAGATGTGATAAATCGATCCCAGATCGATCCCGGAAGTGCTCACTGTCGACGCCGGTACTCCTGCTCCGCGAGAGGAGTACACGGAGTCAACGGGGGAGCCTGCCTGCCGCGTGTGGACCCGCAGTAAGTTCGAACTAAGATACTTCGACTTCAGCTACGTTATTCACGTAGCTGAAGTTGCATATCTTATTTCGAAGTGGGGGGTTAGTGTGGACCAGCCCTAAGAGGAACATGTCCCAGCCTCAGAATACTGAATCTTTACAATTGCTATTTACTAAACAGACACAGCTCCATCCGTGCTACTGTAAAATCCTGTCAAAATCATGCAAAAAGGACCAATTTGGCTTTTTTTTTTCCTTTCTTTTTAAGTCCAAACACAACTTGAGTAAGAGAGATGACCTGCTGAGAATTCACATGTTCTGTCCTATGGTATCTCCCTACAGCAGTCATTGTGCTACCCTGTCAGTATTATAAAAAGGAATTAAGTATTTGCATTGAACCAGCATCCTGGGCTATGCTACACATGTGGAAGCTGAGTTCAGCTGTTAGATCAAATCTATTTTGGATTTAGTGCAATCAGCTTTTGGCCACAAGCTTCAAAACCCTATCGCAAATAGGTCTATTGATCAATCAAGTTAGCGGAGAGCATCATTTCCCCCCTTGACTAAAACAAAAGTTAAATCTAGTTTTTAAGATCATACCAAGTTAAGTGGCTCCCGTTTGTATTTTCCCGTGCTCCTTCAGATACAAAAGAATTAAAGCAGCAGACCACAAAAGCGATAGTTCAAATGTCAAGCAACAATGGAAATATGACAGTTTTAGCAAGACAGCTCTACAATCCACTGAGAACGGTCTAGATCCATCCTCTTTGGAACCCCCGCTCAGGTAGTTGAAAGCAGCTATCAAATCCCCCCTCATTCTTCTCTTCTGCATATCAAGTCTGGCTACCATGATTTTTTCTTTGCAATTATGGAGAGGCATTATACCTTTCAGGTCATCTCGTCTCTTTCTTTTCCCTAATGTTTTGTCATGTTCTTTCTTCTGTAATGTCTATCTTTCCCATGTATTCTGGTTAAAGTGGTGATCAATAGGATTTCACACGGAAGTTTTGTCTTGTTTTTTTCACTGCTCCTTATATATTGTAAATGTTTATTGCATTAGATTTTCTTCCAGGTAGGGGAAAATCTATTTGAAATGAAGTGTCATGAAAGTGTTCAATAAACTAAAACTGACAAATTTGCAGATCCCCAGATCTCTACTCATTTTTAGAGAATGGGCCAGATTCTGAGTAATTTACACCACTGCAAATGAGATCAGAATTTGGTGCAATGTTGATTTCACGCTGGCTAGCTTTTCCTCCTTAGTTTTCATCTGTAATACATTTATATAATCACTTTATAATCTCATCTGCTTACCAAGAGTCCTGCTAGAACTTGGTTACATTTTGACGGTCATGCTTCTAAATTTAGCCATTTTTTTCTATTTGGTTTTTTTTTTTTTTAATGTACAGTGATGATTCTGCTGACAGGCAGCATCTGCAGTCAAATCAGCTCTTGCATTTACCCAATTTTACAGCTGGACTGACTGAGGCATATGAAGGTCAAGTGACTTATTTAAGGGCACACAAAGAATCTACATCTAGCACTAGATCACATCGCTATTATTGTCTTAAGTATGAAACAGTGATTTGGGAGGGAGAGGAAGCATAACAGAGTTTTTCCAAGCTTTCAATGAACAAATATTCAAATTAAAAAACAATGAGCTCTACCAGAAAAATATTTGTTGAAATATTTTAAACAGACTCAGAATTTAAGAACCTAAGTCAAGCAGGGTTGTAGTCCATTGGCTATGTTGTAAATTACTCGTACTTCAGAAAGAACAGTCGTCAAAGATTATGGATAATATGCCCTGGACTATGGGTGTCTGTCATGGTAATGTAGAGAGAGAAAATGACAAACTATCAATAGAAATGCATGTGAGGCATTAATTGATTGAATCCTTGGAACTTCACCATTTCTAAAGTGTAATGAGAGCTGACAGACACAGTGCTGTGGCTGGTGTATCAATACAGCGGATGTATCCTCGCCAGTCTTTCAATCAGCTGTACTAACCATGTGCAACATGCGAGCTTTCCCATGGCGCTAACCCATTAGGCAAGGGTTTTTCAAAAATGCAATATGTATATTGATTTCTGCTGATAAAAATATCAGGTCAAATAAAGGCAAGGCCATTCGCAGCAACATTTTCAATACTCTTTGGGTCATGAGACACTGGAGGGCAGGAAAGGGTGAAGGAATTCCCAGAGGGATGACACAGATTCTCTCTGGAGCTGTGCGAAATTTCTCACCTGGCAAACGGGACTAAAGGGAGAGTCCTGGGCCCACTGCACACCCTAAGTAACCCCACTGTGGGACAAACTGATAGAGACCAGAGGTAAGGAATTCCCCTCTCCTATGACAGAGCAGCAGCAGAGCCACTCCACAGATGCTACTGGGGACACAGGATTGCCAGAGTCCCAACGGCTGCTGCATTATCTCCCTATAGGGATGAAATAACATAGAACATAAGAACGGCCGTACTGGGTCAGACCAAAGGTCCATCTAGCCCAGTATCCTGTCTACCGACAGTGGCCAATGCCAGGTGCCCCAGAGGGAGTGAACCTAACAGGTAATGATCAAGTGATCTCTCTCCTGCCATCCATCTCCACCCTCTGACAAACAGAGTCTAGGGACACCATTCCTTACCCATCCTGGCTAATAGCCATTAATGGACTTAACCTCCATGAATTTATCCAGTTCTCTTTTAAACAATGTTAAATGGTTGATGCATGTGCAATAGTTACAGACCTACCAGCCCCGTCTTTGATCCTCTTTCAACTTGCCCCCACAATCCTTCCCCCATTGCATAGGCCTGGTGGGAGCCCCTGCAGTGCAGCGATCCATAGGGCAAAGGAGATGCTGACCCCTTGCTAGGTCTCTCAGAAGCCAGCCACAACCTACACAGAGACAACAGATTGGTTTCTCTATGTCCTGGCCCCTCTGCTCCCATGGGCCGGGGAGGAGGGAATGGAAAGGATTTAAAGCTTAACCATAGCAGCAAGGATTTTGGAGAACACTGCGCTCTTCCCTCCTGGCCATGCACGATCAGTACAGAACCGATACATTAATGAATTACATGCATTAAGCAACAAACAACAAAAACGTTTCCTGTATAGTTGTACATATCAGAACAAAACTGACTTTACTGGATCCAATTTGCAGCTGGCGTTCAGATCGCAGGGGCATAGTTTAAACCAATAAATCTCCCGCTGGGATGCAGAGTTTTTATTTTTGAAGCACTCAATAGGACTGCCTAGAAATCAACATGGCATTCATCTTTTTTTGTAGTAAGTTTATTGAGTCAACACAGGCCTACAGGCTTCTATCTGCTGCTCTCCACGCTCCTTCAATAGGCAGCTTCCATGAATAACGGCAACATTTTTCATAGCCACAGCACTTACACAGAGCTTTTCATGTGCAAGAACGAATGAAGCCCTAGTTGCTGGAGCTAGGGGTGCTGCCACACCCCCTGGCTTGAAGTGGATCTCAGCACCCCCACTATAAAAATTGTTCCAGCACCTCTGAACGAGGCCTCCCAACATGAGGGGAAATGCAAGGATCACTAGCCCCATCTTACAAATGGGTTTGGTTGAGAGCAGAGCACTTAGCTGAGTTACCAAGGCCGCAGTGGGAGGCGGCGACATAGCCAGAGTTCTTAGTTCCCAGGGTTGTGGTCACACCACTCCCCTTTGCCAGCTAAATACATTCCAAGCCCAAGTACTATACCTTTGTAAAACTGACAATAAAAGGAGAAGCAATCACAGTTTCCTTGATGTTTGTATCGTGTATTTAAGATCACCTGCGTAGTTAGAGCTCAGAGAGACTCATTTTCTTTGTATAGAAAAGTCTGAAGAATCAATGTCACTGAAGGCAGCTGTAGCAGAACCATTTTGAAAAATTCAACCATTTTTGTAGGCCCATGTGAAAGGGTGCAAGGGGGAAAAGTACTATCCCTTTAAGGGACAGGCTGGAGCCTGCAGCCTGGAGATAATCAACAAAGCCCCTGGGGTCTGAGTTATATAAACAGGACCAGGAAGAAGGCTGCAGCCTCCAGCCAGTCCTGTATAGGGACAGTGTAACTTTTCCCCATGCACGCTTTCACTGTCCTGATTGCAGGTTTTTGGATGGATTTCAGGAGAAAGGGGGATTCAAGCAGCATTAGAATTCAGATGGCACTGTTCATCAGAAACTAACTGGTAGGTTACATTCCAGCCTGACTTACTTTTTTAACATCTCTGTAGAGGATGGTTCTGCTCTGAGAAGTGGTAGTGGGAAGTAGTAGCAGCTTCTTTCTCCAAAGATCTGCTCCTTGCGAGCATATTCAGAGTCTCCTATACTGACTTTATTTCAGAGTAGCAGCCGTGTTAGTCTGTATCTGCAAAAAGAACAGGAGTACTCGTGGCACCTTAGAGACTAACAAATTTATTAGAGCATAAGCTTTCGTGCATCCGAAGAAGTGGGCTGTAGCCCACGAAAGCTTATGCTCTAATAAATTTGTTAGTCTCTAAGGTGCCACGAGTACTCCTGTTCTTTATACTGACTTTAGTTTCAGAAATCCCTTTTGACTAATTTCCTCTTGTGACTGGGGTCCCAGGGGAGCCAGCTGAGGTCTCTCAATTAGTGCAAATGGCAAAGAATGGGGCAGACAATCCCCAGAGCTGGTGGATATTCCAATACTTAGATTTACCAAACCAGCATTAAAAAGCTTCTGTTATACCTTACTGGTTACTAAGAAGTCCAAAACACATTTCTCTTAAAGTAACCCAGCCTCAGGCCTCCACCTAGTTACCCAAGTCAGATATGATAAGGATTAATGAAAATTTTATTCATCATATAAAAGAAAAGGTTCTACCAATCCCAAAGGATTGGACACATTATCTCCCAGGTTAATGAATATTCCAGACCTTACCCAAATACACACTTATAGCCAATTCTTGTTAACTAAACTAAAATTTATTAAAAAAGAAAAGAGAGTATAGGTTAAAAGATCAATATACATACAGACATGAGTTTAATTCTTGAGGTTCAGATTCATAGCAGAGATGGTGAGCTTTGTAGTTGCAAAGAGTTCTTTAAGAATTTAGTCCATAGATTATAGTCCAATGTCCAATATCATATTCAGGGTTTTCCAGCTTAACTGGGACCTCAATCTTGCGACTCAAACTTCCCCTGGTGAAGCTTAAGCAGATCTGAGAAGACAGGATCGGGACCCAAGGATCTTTTATACAATTTCAGGCCTTCTTTGACAAGTCGGAGCCCCTTGGTTTATAATAGGCAATCAGGGCAACTTTGAAGTAGGTCCATCACCAGTACATAGCTACACAAATTAACATAAGGCAATTGCCTGTTTTTCCACCATTCGCAGATGATTGGCTATACATTTCAAAGAGAGATGAATACATATCCTATGTTTACAGTTCATTTAAATGCTAGGATCTTCTTTTGATCTCTGAGTTAACAGAATACAGCATAGACAGGGACTGTTGATTACATTGTTGACCACTACCAATATATATGTCAATACACAAACATTATCTCCCCATATGTCTTTAAGGGTTGAATTTGAGTCATTCATCCTGCAGGACGCACCTCCAGCTAGCCCACCAGAGCAAACACAGGGCAGCGAGCTGGGTTCTGTTCTTGCTCATGCACCATCAACAGAATTGTTTACTAAATTCCACTGACAGGGCCAAATTCTGCCCTCAGTTTCCCCTCTCCAGCCTCCCTGAAAAAGATTCTAGAGTTGATCATAGTGAAGCCAGTAAGAGTACTGCTCAACTTTCAGATCCCCTGAGAAAATTAGACCTGGAAGCTATTGAAACACTACAAATGTGGAACCTCACCGTGCTCTTTGTATGACGAGCACAGCAAAACTGCACTTTGCGGGCCAGATTCTGATCCCCTTACTCATGTTGAGTAGTATCTTACTCCACAAATAGTCCTACTGAAGGCAGCTGCTAGTACAAGTCAGGGGATCCGAACCTGACCCTGAGTTACCGGATATCAAAAAAGGATCCATAGCCTCTTCTGCACTAGATTGGTCTTGTTAAAAATTTCCAACTGTTGCTACCATCACCAGTGAGAGCGCTAATGGAGACAGGCCACTGGCTGCTCTAAGTAGGCATAACAGCATGGTAGTTAAAACACTCCCATTGTGATCAGCACTGGTCATAGTGAGAGTGAGAAGTTTAAGAAAGGAAAAAACCCTCTAGTGACAGTGAAGCTGATGAGTGATAGGATCTTAATAAAGACTAATTTGCATGCAGAGAGAGTTTTCATCCAGAAATTTGAGAAAGGTTAAAGGCCTTTTCCCAAGGATCACAAATAATAAAGTATTAATTGCCACCAGGAAGGCTAGATAAGCAGCAAGACGATATTTAATATCAATAAAAATTCTCTCTGTGGATCAACGAGGAGTCAAAATTCCCTGACACCTCAGACAGCGCTCAACTCCATGTCCTACAGAGATCTCCAGCGCAAAGAACAGTTCGTAGAAAAGGCCGTATTCATCACTTTCTTATTCTTGATTCAGGCAAACCCCTTCTTGACCTCAATGAGGAGGTTTGCCTGAGTAAAGAGCAGGGCCCAAAGCCGCTGAGTTCTTTACTCCCACAGTTTGCATTCCAGAGGCTTTTCCTGACAGAGTTTCTGAAGGATTTCTGCTACCCAACAGTGTCCGAAGCATCACACTCTGCCCTCCTAGCGTGCGTGTATGTAGCACTAATGGAAAGCAGCTGGTGTGCTGAATTCTAGGATTTATTTTTTTTTAAATGTAACAGGGAGGAAATGCCTTTCATACAGCCACACAGACTCAGTCTGTAATTGTGTGAAAAGCCAAAGGGATAAGAAGGGGGAAGGGCAAAATGAGACAAAAAGCATTCAGAAGCTACCCTTCCAAACTAGGTGGAAATACAAACCGGTGTTAACAACACTGGAACGAGGAACACTAAAGCCTCTTTATGTTGTATGGTGCAATATCTCCATCAGTTCATTCTCCTCTCTACAGTCACGAGACTCAGGCCCAGGTCCTCAAAAGTATTGAGGCACCTAACTTCCATTGATTTCAATGCTAGCCTTTCCACACTGAGATTGTGCTAGTTGCAACCGGGTTAGCCAAACCCCCTGCATAATGATCTACAGCATGTTTTCTCCAAAACATTTCGCAGGAAAAAATATCCTGTCCACATAAGTCAGGAAAAGTATGGCGGAACCATGTTTTAAAGGACTGAAGCACATACAGTTAGGACCTCAGCGTGGACAGGATTTTAGCCATTATAGGCCAGACAGATCCTTTGCTGTTGTAAAGCAGCATAGATTCATTGACCTCAATAGAGCTATACTGTACCGATTTGCACCTTATTAGAAATCGGTCAAAACTTTTTCCCCACACAGCAATTCATCCTCTTTAAACCGCCACCAGGAAACTTTTAGGAGACAGTTGGAATGAGGCTGCCCACTCCCAGATGTCTTGTTCTTCCACACTGAACATCCATTATTTTAGGATGGGAATCGGCAGCGTTATCCAGCAACTGCACTGGGAGACTCAAGTGCATTGTTGGCCTTATGAGACCTTTTCAAAGCTTCATGACCCTGAGAAATTTGGGGGTAGTTTGGAAAACATACATTTAAGATCCTCGAGGATGCTGCAGAACGCAGACTTCACCAGTTGGAGAGTGGACACATCCAGAAAGCCTTGCTGCCCATGGAGATGTTGCAAGAGGTCAGCAACAGGAAATGGCAAGCCACTATCGCTAAACACCAGACATTCCTCATGCTGACGGAGTCAAAATGCCAGAGACTCTGGTATCAGGATGAAACCAACACTGTGACTCTCTCAGTCACTCCACATGCTTAAAAACAAAACAAAAACGATTCAAATAGCTAGGCAACGGGCATGCTGGAACTGCTGTTCACTGTACTAAATACAATTCTTCCACTGTTACCTGGTCCTCCCCACCCCAAACTGTTTAGCTCCACATCTGGCATCTCATCCTATGTTTAGGCCTTAAACTCTTTCGGCCACAGATTATCTTTTATATGATAGCCTAGTGGATAGAGCACTGGACCGGGACTCAGAAGACATAGGTGCTATTCCCATCTCTGCCGCTGGATACTGGGTGAGCTTCTCCCTGTGTCTCAGTTTCCCCATCTGTAAAATGGGGATAATGATACCACAAGCACGTTGAGATCAATGGATGAAAAGTACTATGTAGGAGCTAGGTATTGTTGCTGTAATTACAGTGCCTAGTACAATGGTCTTCCAGCCCCTGACTGGGGCCTCTTGCATTTTACCACAATACAAGTTATGAATGGCAATAACCATAACATTGCTGGTCTACACCCTTGCCGCATCTACATGTCTGAGTCTCACATTTATCTCATCGAAAGGCACCATCTTATTGTAGGTAACAAAATCGAAAGGACTTGGGCCCAAAAAAGAGAGATTCTGGAGTATTTTTAATAATCAATTATACTTCATAAACACTAACAATGGTGAGGAAAATGGACTAAAACAACAATGAACTGAATGCCAATTTTAAGACGTGATATTAAGGGTGTGTCTAAACCTTTTTTTAGATCCTCTCCAAAACAGCCAATTATCCCTCAATTGGTAGGTTACAAAGTAGCTGGGGGCAGGGGAAAACAGTTCACATAGATTGAATTTCCCTTGGCAAATTGGAATTCAAGAGGATTTAATACAGATATTTAGTGGCCCAGGAATTCAAAGTGCACGGAGGAAAGTAGATGCTGGCAGAAACTTTCAGAAGTTTAGCTGTGCCATAAGAATTCACTCTAGTAAAAACAGTCAGTCCTCTTTAGGTTGTGAGAGTGCGAATAAAATGCAGGCTTGATCGTCTCAGATGCTGCTCTTGGCAGTAAACTCGGGAAATCTCTCTTCATCTGCCCTCCCACCATCCAGCTGGTGGTAACATCTAATGCAAGTTCTCAGTGTGGCCCATTTTCGTGACGTTTTCACCATGACAGGATTTTGGCAGGGGCCAGAGACCAGCCTCAGGAGGACAGAGAATCTCCAGCCCTCTAATGAATTTAAGCCCTTCCTGGGGAGAGAATCCCCCTCGGATTGGCTGCTTACCCCAACTGCCTTCCTCTTGGGGCTGAGCAACCAATCAGAGCTGCTATTGGAAAAGCTCTGTCCCACTCCCCTTCACCTCAGCAGCCTAAAGCCAGTCTCACAGGAGAGAGCTAAAGAGCCCAGCGGCTCAGGGGGGCTCTCCTTCCCCATCCCCTCCTGGGGGCAACAGGCACTAGGGGGCCCCAGCTTCTCCTCTCTCAGCAGTACCCGGCCTGGGAAGGAGCGGGGTGCGGGGGGTGAAGAGCTCCTGGAGCTGGTCCCCCAGCCTGGAAGGGAGAGAAGGAACCTCATTGCAGTGCCCCCAGGCCTGAGAGAGTGGATAACCCCTGGAGGGGCAGCGGGGGTCAGAATTAATAGGATGGGGGCTGGGTATGGGAACAGGAACAATTTGGTGATGGGGGAGAATCGAGGTCCTTCTGTGGGATCCCAAAAATCACCTCGCCCTGTAAATGGCAATGGGATGATGGCCAGTGAGGAAGTTAAAGCAGGAAGGCCACACTTCGTGCGCACAATGGGACCAGAACCTCAGCAGGAGTAAATCAATAGAACCATTGCTGATTTACACCAGCCGAGAATCCAGCCCGTTGTGTTTTGAAGGTGGAGGAGCACATGACACACTGGAAGAAAACAAGAGTCTGTAGATGGTGCATCAAAGAAAATGCAAAGTAAATATTGGGAGAAGGGGTTGGAGGGACCAGCATAGGGAAGGGGGAGTTGGAGGAAATAAGAACTGAAAATAAATAGCATTAGAAAAAGAAGGGTTAGGTGAGGGCAGAATTATTTAGGGTCTTTGGGGTCAGGCCATGAGCTGCACAGAAGGAATTAAGGAGGAGGGGAGCACCGATACAATTTGTATTTTTTTTAAAAGCAAGAGGGATTCCACCTGGCAGGTTATTCTTGTGACGATAGAACTTTTTGTACCATTAATTAGGGCCTTATTTAATTACAAATCTAGTAAATTCCCGTTGTTAAACGAACACTAGATCTCAGCCTAGGGAAGGAGGACATGCACTTGATCTATGGGGTATTTTTAGAATTACTAAAAGAGCAGAGAGCTGTTTCTTATCACAGCCCTTTCTTTGATCATTCATACTCTAAAATGTAAAACCCAAACCACAAAAACAGACCAACTCTTATCTGTAGGGAAACAGGAGAAAGTTGTCCAACTTCGTTCATCCCAGTAAGAGTCAGAAACAGAAAGCCAGCTTTTTACCTTAAATTATTTTCCCCTTCTTGATCTACTGGGGGTGCGCACAAGATTTAATCCAAACTGCTGATGTGAATGGAGGCAGGATTTTTAATCATGGTGATTACTCAAGGAGCTCTGGCTGCGTTTTCCTGCTGTTTGCCTTTCATACCCTTGCTAGTGTGAACAAGTCCCCAGAGCCTGGCCTGGCCAATGTAAGCCTCACGGAATTAGCTCCAACTGGATTTAAACAAGTGTCTGAGGTCACACACATCCATATGACGTCAAACACTCAGGTCACGTAGTGGCAATACGGACTAAATTTCGCTAAAATGATGGCACATAGCCTGTCATGCCCTGCAAGTGGGTGGAAGTTAGTTTTAAGGTCAAGCTAGTCAAATGGTCTAGTGACTGATCAGTCATGTCAGCCATCCTTTTAGTCTTATCCACTAACTCAAAACCAACCGGTCTGAAACAAAACGAGGAATAAGGCTGCATAAAATTTCCTTTGTGTTTTTTGCTTACAAGCAAAAAAGACAACCATGTACTTTCATCCCGGGAGATTTGTTTCCTACCAATGAAAGAAAGTCAGTCTATATAGATGTCTATCTAGGTACCTATATGGCCCTTATCACCATATATATATATAGACACACACACACTCTCTCTCTCTCTCTCTCTGTGGTACTCATACTGACTCAACTCAGGGTACGTCTACACTTACATCCGGGTCCGGATGTAAGCAATCGATGTTCTGAGTTCGATTTATCGCGTCTGGTTAAGACGCGATAAATCAATCCCGGATCGATCCCGGAAGTGCTCGCCGTCGACGCTGGTACTCCAGCTCGGCGAGCGGAGTACGCAGCATCGACGGGGGAGCCTTCCTGCCGCGTCTGGACCGCGGTAAGTTCGGACTAAGGTACTTCGAATTCAGCTACGTTATTAACGTAGCTGAATTTGCGTACCTTAGTCCGAAGTGGGGGGGTTAGTGTAGACCAGGCCTCAGAGGACTGCCACCCACCAGATAGGCAGGCAAAGACCTTACCTAGATTATAAAGGCAGAATGGACTACTAGAACCATCTCATCTGAGCTCCTGCATAACTCAGGCCATAGAAATGCACCAAGTAATTCCTGTATCGAGCCCAGTAACTTGCGGCTCAAGAAGAGCACATCTTTTAGAAAATCATTTAAAGGTGCAGTACACAGAAAAGAGAATTGTAACATCTTCCCTGTATTTACACAGCTACACCCAATGCTATTATGCTGGAGAGGAGTAGCCAATCAAAAATCTTGCTTGAAAAAGCCCAAAGCTGAAGGCAGCAATGGTGTTTGCTGAAACCCATAGTGACACCGCTTTATGACAATAACCAGGCCACTAGCTGGAAGGATGCAATAGCTCACAAGACATCTCTATTCATCTATCAAGCAACTCAGGGGACTCCAGTGAGGGAAGATAGGACCTGTGGGTGGAATGACAGCATCCCCTGTTCACGGATATCTTGAGTGTGATGCAAAGACTTACTCACTTTCTGAATTTCACCTTGTTAACAAACATAACAACAAATCCTAAACCTCAGACTTTTTTTCCCCCTGAGCGTGGCTGTTTCTAGGATTTTTTCCTCCAGGATACCCACTTCTATGCTATACAAGCAACAGCATGAGAACCAACCAGGACACCCACCCACCACTCTCAGTTTCTCTCTAGCTCAAAGGAAGATATTTTCACCCCTTTTGTAACAAACAGAAGCAACCTCGTCTGGTTGCCAAAGTGAATCAGCAAAATAACTCTACATCCCAATCAGGTTTCTAGCCACTGACACGTTGCTCCAGTTACATATTTGATGGTAAACAGAATTATACCAAAGGCAGCATAAGCATTTTCCTTAGAGCTACATATTTCTCAAAATACATCCCACTTGAATTTGAGTGACTGTGTGACTCAAGAACTCCACAGTTGGACAAGAGTTATACATGTGTTGTCTGGCAAACACATAGCTGCATATTTCTCAGAATGAATAAGCATTAGTGAATTCTTTATGAATAAGAGTCAAAGAGCATGATTCACTTAATTAGCACCAGACTTCTGGAGTTACAAGGCCAAGAGAAACAGCCCCAACAAAAACTGTAAGTTGGAGCACCCTCTTTGTTCTTTAACCATTCATGCCAAGGCTAACTCATGGCTTGTCTACACACAAACATTATACTGCTTAAACTGGGGGTTGGGACCCTTCAGGGGGGTCGCAAGGTTATTACATGGGGGGGTCGCGAGCTGTCAACCTCCACCCCAAACCTCGCTTTGCCTCCAGCATTTATAATGGTGTTAAATATATAAAAAAAGTGTTTTTAATTTATAAGGGGGGGTTGCACTCAGAGACTTGCTACGTGAAAGGGGTCACCAGTAAAAAAGTTTGAGAGCCACTGGCTTAAACTATACTGGCCCTCCACACTAGGGGTTGTATCAGTATAACTATTAGGTTAAAAAAACCCTCCTAACTAGCATAAAAGTTCTGTGTAGCTCATGCCTCTGTTTTCTAATCGATATCATTCTGGAAAAGCTGAAGTGCTGGTGCTGTCTTGGTTGCAAATATAATAAATCAGCAATCACTGCTTAGAGTTTGTAAACAGTGAAGGCAAAATCAGATAAAACTGTAAGTGACTGTATTTTTGTGTGTTCGTACGCTGCTTAGCACAGTAAGGCCCTGGTCCATGACTAGGTGCTACCCCAATAACAATCATTAATGAAAATAAAATAATAAGATAAGAGCTGGGAAGAGCCAACAGGCCTGCAATTAATTTGTTACTAATATTTTATTTAGTAAAACTCCTTGATTATTGTTTTACCAGCCTTGAAATGTGACCTGGAAGTGATTTGATTCAGGACTGAAAGGTTGTCTAATATCAGATAGAGCTTTGTGGGTCTTCTGCTAAACTATTTTCTTACAATACTCCTTTGAGCACCAACTTTCAGAATTGCAGCTTCCCCCACATTATGCTAGGGGGACGGTTTTTCCTTTTCCCCAGTGATAGATTCACTCTGGTCTCAGAGAAAGCTGGGTGGCAATTGGCTCTAGGTCTCACTACACCAATTCAATTAAGTCCTGCATTTGACATGCAAATCGGACCTAATAAACGTTTTGCTGTAAGCAGCTGTAGCAAGGTTTCAATTTTTAAAGCCAAGTCTAGATCATCATACTGGAGATTTTAAACTCTTGGGGGCTCTATGTATGACAAGGAAATTACCGGCGAATCTCTCCAGATGGTTGGAAGGATACAAAGCCAGATACTTTAGTTTTGTCTACACTGCAACTGGAGGCGTGATTGCAGCTCGGGAAGGTGTACCCATGATAGCTTTAATCTAGCTCAGACTGCTAAAAATAGCAGTGAAGATGTGGCGGTACGGACCCTGGCACAGGCTGGACAAGCCCACTTGGAGCCCTGGATATGTACTCACATTGCTAATCCATGCCACAACATCTTCACTGCTATTTTTAGCTGTGCTAGATAGATTAAAGCTAGTAGGGGTACACCTAGTCAAGATGTAAGCACACCTCCAACTGTAGTGTAGATACATCCTTTGAGCAATACAAGTTCCGCTCTACGAAGATGACAAAATGGAAAACTATGATTAAATATTTTCACATTTCAGTCTTCTAAAATAAGATAAACACAGAATTCACAGTAAAATGCTAGAAAGGATGCCACGGTACAGGGAATCACCTTCACATCTTTTGGGGTTGTGTCTACCTGAAAGGGTTCTGTTTGATTTAAAAAAAATGGGGAAAGAATTATTTCAGTTGTGTGTCCCCCAAATTCCCATTAATTTGCCGTTAGGAAAATGTCCTTACTTGCTGAAATTGAACAACAACAAATACCCGTTTAGAAGGTTTGTGACTGTAGCCAATAAATATATCTGCAAAAACAAATACCATCCACAGAAATGAGGGGGAACAGAATAAAAATTAGGAGATATGGAGTGACTCACTACCTGCATTAGATTAACAACTGAACTTTCTATGGTAGGATGATCCAAATGGGATGAAATGACTAAAAGTAGATCAATGATCTAATTTTTTTTAAATGGTATGTCTTGTACCAACTGTAGCTAATCGTCTACACTGCCACAAGTCTGCCATTTCCCTTACGAGCTACATTTGCTAAAATAAGAACATAAGAATGACCATATCAGGTCAGACCAATGGTCCATCTAGCCCAGTATCCTGTCTTCTTACAGTGGCCAGTGCACACATTCAGAGGGAATGAACAGAACAGGGAAATTATCAAGTGATCCCTCCTGGTTGCCCAGTCCCAGCTTCTGGCAGTCAGAGTTTAGGAACCCCCAAGATGCGTCCCCTGACCATCTTGACTAATAGACATTGATGGACCTATCCTCCATGAACTTGCCTAACTCTTTTTTTAATCCAGTTATACTTTTGGCCTTCACAACATCCCCTGGTAATGATTCCACAGATTGACTGTGCATTGTGTGAAGAAATACTTCCTTATGTTTGTTTTAAACCTGATGCCTATTAATGTCATTGGGTGACCCCTGGTTCTTGTGCAATGTGAAGGGGGTAAATAACACTTCCTTATTTACTTTCTCCACACCAGTCATGATTTTTTAGACCTCTATCATATCCCCCCCCTTAGTCGTCTTTTTTGTAAGATGGCCAGACCCAGTCTTTTTAATCTCTCCTCACATGGAAGGTGTTTCATACCCCTAAGAATTTTGTTGCCCTTCTCTGTACTTTTTCCAATTCTAATACACCATTTTTGAAATGGGGGAACTAGAACTGCATGCAGTATTTAAGATGTGGGCATACCATAGATTTATATAGTGGTATTATGATATTTACTCTCTTATTATCTACCCCTTTCCTAATGGTCCTGACATTTTGTTAGCTTTTTTGACTGCCACTGCACATTGAGTGGATGTTTTCAGAGAACAATCCACGATGACTCCAAGATCTCTTTTTTAAGTGGTAACAGCTAATTTAGACCCCATCATTCTATATGTATAGTTGGGATTATGTTGTCCAATGTGCATTACTTTGCACTTATTAACACTGAATTTCATCTGCCATTTCTTTTCCCAGTCACCCAGTTTTGTGAGAGCCTTTTGTAATTCTTTGCAGTCAGCTTTGGATTTAACTATCTTGAGTAGTTTTGTATCATCTGCAAATGTTGCCACTTCACCATTTACCCCCTTTTCCAGATCATTTATGAATATGTTGAACAGCACTGGTCCCAGTATGGATCCTTGGTTGACACTGCTATTTACCCATCTCATTCTGAAAACTGACCATTTATTCCTACCCTTTATTTCCTAACTTTTACCCAGTTACTGATCCAGGAAAGGACCTTTCTTCTTATCCCATGCATTCTCTTTTAATACTTACGTAAGACAACAGGGCCTGGTCCTGTAAACACTTATTTACCAGGCATAGTGCTCATTACTGTGAATAGCTCCAATGGTGCACTGCCTACTAGTAATTGTTTGCACAGTCAGGGTCATGATTTGTACTGTCAACAATTCTGTTTCATCTCAGTAACAACGTTTCTTTTTAGTGGGGTGAGTATATGCAGCCTGAATTTCTTTATACAGTTCCTCTTCCTAAAAGGCTTCTAGCTAATCATCCTCATTTAGCGGAGTCTCATTGTAGCAGGCCTGAGCCTGGTGCCATAAGGAATCCCAGCCCTGGGCCAAATGGGACCATGTTCTGTAAATCCTGGGTTGGGTATTGGTTCATAGCTCTGGCCTTTGGGTTTTCAGTACTACTAAACATATAGTTTGTAATGCTAAACATGCTATAATTTAGTTACTTGAATAGTAACGTTCCCTGATGCTCAGTGCAAACTGCTAATTTTCAAAGACAAATATAGTGCGTTACAAGTGACTTGAAATACTTGGCTGAAAGTTCCGCACGCCAGCTCAGAAAGTATTTCTGTAATATACTACAATTAAGCGCACTTAACTGGTCCACATTTAATATGGTCCCTAAAGATTTCATGGTGGCTTCCAAGAGTACAAGAGTGTGGGTGTTAACCCCCATGTCCTGGCCCAAAACCCAGTTTGGGCAA
Organism: Terrapene triunguis; assembly: GCF_002925995.2. Taxonomy (NCBI): domain Eukaryota; kingdom Metazoa; phylum Chordata; order Testudines; family Emydidae; genus Terrapene; species Terrapene triunguis. Next base: position 12,375,683 of record NW_020664482.1, read on the forward strand.
GTATATTCTGCCTTCCTCAATTCTCCTGCACTTTCAGTGGGCTACTGCATTACTCTCAGGGTCCAAAACTGTTGCGAAAGGGTGTTTGTATTATTACCTGGATGCTGCCTTTGCAGAAGACAGCAGAGAAGTGGATTAAGAGATTGCTCATAATGGTTTTTAAAGTTCTTTGGATCCTTTGGAGGAAAAGCATTATAAGATAATACAACCAGGATGAGAGCCAGTGAAATTCTTTTTATATATATTTTTTTTATTTTGGGGGAATTTCATGTTCTTTCATTTTATCTATTTTATCCATGGGGCTTGTGGTGGGATCAGGTCCTGCCCCTGGCGGGAGCAGGGAATTGCAGAGCAAGCTTGCCCTGCACTCACCTTGCGGTGGCAGGTCCTGTCCTGCAGGCCTGGGCCAGGCTCTCTGCTCCGTGTGTTGCGACCTGGAGTATGCAGTTGCAGTGCTGCTCAGGTCTGGCCTACCTGCCCCTCCATCCTGATGGCCAAATTTGAGTCAGGGGTGCTGCACCCTTGTACTCCAGGTTGCAATGCCCAGTGTGCGGAACTGAGCCCAGCTCTCTGGAACAGGAGCAGCAGGAGCCACTGCTGCTGAGTGAAGTTTTTCGTTTTATTTTGTGTTATTTCAGATTTGCAAAAACCATAAGGCTCTATGACATTTGGTAAAATTTGTTTCCAATCTGTGCTAGGGGTTGTGGCATGTTACTGCATCTCGTTACCCATTCAAATGAATGTCAGAAAGACCATGCAAAGTTCATCAGCATACGTAGTTTAATTCCAGTAAAGAGTATTGCTGGGAACATTGATTGCGAAAGCCCCATTCTGTTCAGTCAGCTGGGCCTTTCTGAGGTTGCCACAGCTGTGCACAGCTGGAGTCTCCTCAGTGAGACACATACAACCAATTCTTAGGGCTTTTATGTTCAGTGTATGTGGAAAAGTTGATGGGGGAGCACTACCTCAGTAAGGCACCCTAGTGGGAAGGGGGTGAAGTGTGTGTGTGTGGGGAGGTGTAGTATATAGGAATTGGGTAGTATCCCTTTAAATAGTTTCTGAGCTCTCTAGTGGCACTGTGTGTGTGTGTAAGTAAAACTAAGCCTTGCATGTTGCGTATAGCTAGTGAACAGTTATTTGGACCCCACTGTGCCAATGTGGTTCCTTCATATTACATTTCCTGTGTAAAGAACAGGACTTGCTCAGGCCACACCCTAGATCCTCTCTCCATAGGGAACCCCTCCTCCCTCCCTTACATCTGCACGGAGTCCAAACCCACCAGCCAGCCCAACCCACTTATCCATTTCCCATCCACATCAACACCTGCTTTTGAGGAAACACTTCCCCAAAATGTTCCTCGGGAGTGGACTGTGGCATTCTGTTACTAGGAGCTACTTTTTGTAGTAGACGAAGACACTACATAAATAACTGCAAAAATGATTTTTAAAGTATATTTTTAAAATAATGAATAAAATTAATGAGCCAGATTCTAATGACAGCAATAAGTCACTGCACTTCTCAGCTACTGATGACAAGGCACTTCTTTGGTGCTTTAAAGCATGAGATTCTAACAGTGCTCCTCAGGCATAAACCAACAGCATAATAAAACACACTATGGGTGAAATCCTGGCCCCACTGAAGTCAGTGGCTAAGCCACCATTGACTTCCATGGGGCAGGGATTTTATCCTTTGTTGTTGAAGTTCATGCTAATATAACGCTGACAGACCCCAGTCATCGGCAGGCGGGATTGAACCTGGGACCTCTGGAGCTTAGTGCATGAGCCTCTACTGCATGAGCTAAATATGGCTGTTAGCTAAGGGTGTGGAGAAAACTCATTAATCTTTCTCTTAGTGGTCTCGGTGCCACTCAATGGGACAGAGCACCACACCCAGCAGGTGTGTGGGTTACACTAACAAGGAACTCAGGGCCATGGAAAATGAGTCCAGGCACAAAGTTTTCATGGAGCCCGGTGAACCCAGGCATCTGGGTTTCACACAGGAATAATGGGAGCCAACTATTCAGGATTGTCTTTATTTTAAAAAAAGTTCTCTGTTCTGCGGTGTAAAAAGACCCTCACTGCTTAAAATATATTATGGTGAATATTTGCAATAAATGGCTGCTGTCTCCCCTTCCCCGATTGTCAAGAGTTTCCATCCCCTGACCTTGGGCCCCAGCCATGCTGCTTTCCAGCAAGGTGCCGGCTGTTGGGCTTAATTGCCAGCTGCAATCACACTTTTTCGAACGAGTTTCACAGTTTATTTCTGGTGGGAAGCTGCACATTTTTACCTTTTGAACTCTTCAGACTGCTGAACTCAGCAGAACGGGTGTTTTCCCTGCAAGCTCCAATTCTTGCTGGCCAGCTCTGCAGGGAGAATGAAGCTACTTGAGTTACATCAAGACTTTTAAGAGTGAGACAGGCTTTGGCAGCAAGAGTATTCTTTTACAAACTCTTTTGAGCCATAATGTATTAGCTGACCTAATACTTCATTGTTAGAACTGCTGCGAGCAATTGATTTTTACCAAGTAGGTCTCTTAGATTACTAAAATCTGCTTAGATTATGTGGCATCCGGCCAGTCACAGTATCATGTGAGTGTGTAGTAAACCATAGTGACTCTGGGAGGGGTGCACCCTCTTAGCTTTCTTTGCAAACATTAGTAATGCTGGGCATTGTTCAGCAGTAAATCCCCATCCAGATAAAGCTAATTACCTGACATTTTCTCTGGTTGCAGTTGAAAACTGCCATATCATATGGATATTCAGGAGGAAAACTGGGGGAAATCCTAACCCTGCTGAAGTCAAGTGTCAAAATTCCCGTTGTCTAAGGGCTTCTCCGCATGGTGAGTTACGGCTCGGCAAGCCAGGGTGTGAATCTGCAGCGCACCAGCTCACGTGCAGCAACATTCTGTATAGACATTGCTGCAGGGCTGTGGGAGTGTCAACATGGGACATTACTGCGCAGCAGGTTTGCACCCTGGTTTGCTGCTCAGTAACTCAGAGTGTAGACCTGGCCTTAGGTACAGGAGCTTCTTGGGGATGCTCTAGGGGCTACAGTCCTGCTTTGAATATTTGCAGTGCTGTGTACTGCAGCGCCGAGTGAGTCATTCCTCTCCCCCCTGCCCCTCCACACCATGTACTCCAGGACTTGCAAGGGGATCCTCAGGAGGCAGCCTTATTGCTCTCTACCACCGGACCTGCCCTAGGAGAATCTTTCCAGATCCAGACCCAGGCCTTTCAGGGCCCCTTTATGCTGCGCTGGCCCTTTTCCCGAACATGAAGGTGTCAGAACAGGAGTGAGGATTCCACATGGAGTTTGTAAGATCAGGAGCAGGACCCCAAACAAAATTGATACTTTAGATCTATCCATGGCTTAATTCCAGTGAAGTAAATGGAGTTACGCCAGGAATGAATCTGGCCCATTGCCTTCCACAGTGCATGGCTTGATTACTGCAGCAGTATCAATGTGAAGGTTTACATTCAGGGAAGCTGTTTGCCATGGCTCAGGAGTTACTTGCATGATAACAAATATTAAAGTTCCATACATCTTGTTCATTGGCTTGCTTTACTCAAAGCAAATTCCTCTTGTCATGTACATTGACAAAACTGCAGAGCTCTATTTCACGTACATTTACAAATTTCCAGGACTGACACGTCACGTGAACTCAAAATGTTGGGAAAAAAGTTCCTAAGAGTCCCATCATACAAGCACTGTGCGTCCTTGGGTTTGGCCTCAAAAATGCAAGAGGCTTCTGACTCATTGTCAAGCTCAATACTATAGTCTTTACACTGGCTTTTCATATATATAGCACTCAGCAATAAAATATTTTAACCTGCCATCATTTTCTTCCTCTCTCGCTGTGCAACCTCATTACGGTATTATATGCACTCAATAAGATGATAACAAAGATAGTCTAACAGAATGCATTCAGGAATAGTCATGGCTCCAGGAGTCTTTATAATCAGGGCAACACATCAGCAATTCTAGTATGATTCAGTGAACAGGGCAATGCTCTGGGTCCCATGAGACCCCCAGTTCTGTTCCCAGTTCTGCTAGTGCCCTGCTCTGTGCTCTTAGACAAGACACTTACCTCTGTCTCTATTTCTGCATCCACTCTTCGTCTAGCCTATTTAGCTTGTAAACTCTTCAGGGCAGGAACTGTCTGTATCTCTCTGTGTTTGTACAGCACCTCACACTATCGGATTCCAGGGGGCTACTGTGCTGAAAAGAATGTGGAGAGGAATGGTCCGCTCCAATGGAATTAAACAAGAATCATCTCAATATATCATTCCACCACTAATGAGACACCCTGATATCTCCAATTGTGTTTTTTTTATGAATTTGTCTCTGTCAGCATGATTCAAAAATCCTCTTATGATGATAAAGAGACCTGGAGAAGATAAGATTTTGGTTCATCTGGTTCCAACTAGGCCACACAAACAACATAGCTTTAGAGTGGTTCCAGAAAGTTACCTTTAATTAGCACTTCTCTCAGCTGGAGGTAACAAGATAGTAGAATTCTGAATACATAATGGTCGTTCTTCATCATAGATACTCTGACAGCATTTTACCAATCCCAACAGAAATACACACACATGTATTGGTGCATTCAGTCTAACTACTGAGGAAGGAAGTGCAGTAATTGTACAAGTCACTGCATTGGGATAGATGTAAATAAGGAGGAAGAGCAGTAAAGACTATTCCAGTCTTAATCTACACAGAGATAAACTATTCCACAATTGCTATTCCAGCATAACTCCCAGTGTAGACATTCTGTTGCAGAACAGAGTGACTTTTATTCTGGAGTAGAGTGTCTGCACGGGGGACACATGGGGAGCTATATATATTGTTCCTAACAGCAACAGCTATTCTGCTCAATTGCCCCATGTAGACAAGCCCTTAAGGTCAAATTCCTAACAAACCACATAAAAACTTAATCTTGTGCTCCAAACTGTATCACAATGGGGTTTTGTAAATACTAGTTTTAATTGGCAATAGCTAAGATCAAAGTAGAATATGAACATCAAAAGTGAAGGTTGCAAAGTGCTAATAATTGCACTAATCCACCCAGGAACTGATCACAAGACTAAGATGACAGCTTATGAAATGGAGTCGAAACGTAAACCCAATGCAGCACTCAAAATAAAGAAAGTCAGGATTCTTTAAGGAAACAAATGCAAACAGTCTGTTACTCCACATTACAAAGATAGAGATTCAATGGGAAACATACAGACATAATCAAAACCTATTTCACTGAAGCCTCATCTGGCAATTCTTTTTTACAAATGTTCTCCCAGGCTACAGGATCCATTTTTGCCTCAGCCACACTGGATGCTGAATGATTCCTAAGAAAAATGTTTGAGCAGAAATGAAACAAAAATCACTGGCTAGCCTAAGTATGGGGAGTGGTGTTTTAATAATGGAAGTAAACAATTATATTAGCCTGGAAAAATCAGATTTTTGGGGGTTCCTAATTTAAGACAACATGAGGTGGCTTTCTCACAAATGCAAGTGGAAACATCTATCTCCTCACCAAGTCTGCGTCTTAGCTTATTTTGTTAGCTATGGGCACATTCTCTCTCTTTGTGTGGGTATTACTTTCTCTTCTAAATATTTAAAACCTTTTTATAGATTGTGGCTGAGATATTCAGAGGTTCCTAAGGGAGTTAAAATCCAATGGAAACCCTAGCTGAAATACAATGGAGTTGGGTGCCCTTTGAATTTCTGAGTCTCCATCAAAGGAATCAGTGCAACAGGCTCCTGGACTGAAGTATATAATCTGGGGGGAACAGAGGGTGAAATCCTGGCCTCATTGAAGTCAATGGGAGTTTACCCATTAGCAGGATTTCACTCACAGATTTAACAATGCTGCATGACAGAAGGATCATGAGTTCATATCTTAAGCTTCAAGATGTAACTCTGTTAGCCTTTTACTGCTATTTTCCTTCCAGTATATCTTGTACTGTATTACAAGCAAAGAGCCCTCTACAGTCTGCTCACTTAAAACATCAGTCTCAAAACCACTGCTCAGCTTTTACAACAGAATTATTTTGTTCCATTCCTTAGCAGGGAGAGTATCAATGGAAAAACCAAGGTGTCTTCACAATTATCTAAAGCACAGACATCAGCATGCAGTGTTCGGTTTTATTCTCCCTTCACAGCTGGCCCCACAAACCATGACAGTGTAGAAACCAAAATTACGTATTTTAAATAAAATCAAAGGACAATTGGACAGTGGAGAGCACAAATGAAAAACACTTTCAGCCTTTATGTTCGAAAGCTGTGCACATGAATTTCTTACGTAGCATCTAATGCTATGACTCTAGCTGAATTAATGCAGCTCTTTGAAACTAGTGTGCATTTTTCTGTGTTTCTTATTTTTATTCATGATTGTACAACCAATTTAGGTAATCTGGAAGAAAGATTTTTTTCTTCTTTCAGTGTAATTGGACAAAAATCTTTTTCGGGATAATAAGTGTTTACAGCTACATTTAGTCCACTAAAGAAAAAATATTTCCAATTCTCATTAGTCTAATATTGCAGTCATAACAGCTATTCTGCACTTTGTTATTAAGAATGGCACTTCAGGTTGAGAGCATGGATATTTTATTCGGTGCTGTAGTTCTTATGCAGTATATCAGAGACAGAATTTTAAAGTATCCACTAGAATCAACTAACTTTAGAAAAGGTAGAGGGGGAAGGGTTAGAACGTCACTTACTTTTTACTTTTCAGGCAATTGTAGAATCCAGCCATGGTCCTTCAAGTGAGATATGTTTAATTCATACTCACGTGTGGATGCCAGCACAAAGGTTCTGCAGCTTAGAATTCTGCTCCCCAAATGCCCACACACATACACAAGAAAGCCAGCACGCCGATGCAATTACTAGCCAGATAAAGTTCCTGATCTGAGGCCCACAGTCTCTGCTGAACTGGGTCCAAGGAGGGCTGTGCTTGTTCCATAAATGGTTATGAAATGTTAACTCCCCCTTTTCCTGTCTCTCTCCAACTTTTGGTAACCACAGCATCCTAAGTGAAAAATACCATATGTTGTTTGACTCTGTCTCCCTACAGGGCTAATAAGGGACTCGGTTGTAATTAGGATGTGAAGAAGCCCTGAGGAGATAACCGTGGTTTTTATCAGAGAAAGGCAGACAGAAAACAGTGTCAAGAGCTTTGAAACAGCAATAATATTTAAAAAAAAAGAAAGCCACTTTCCAGCAGTTAAGAAGCAGGGGACCCTTTCAGACACGCCATCTATACTGCAAAAACAGGCATTATACTGCCTCAGTGTAAAACATCTCTATTCCAACAAGCTGCTTTGTACACTACCATGATGATGAAATCCCATGCAATACTGTAAACTCACCCCAAAAGTTTACTTTTGCATATTAACAGAATTTGCTTGGAGTTTAAAGTATCTAACCAACCCATTAGAAAAGGATTACCTGACAATGTCCTTTTAAGACAGTCGTATTTGTACTGGATCTCTCCACTACCACACTACATTACGCTAAAAAGAAAGGTACCATTTATACTTGTCACCACTAATATGGGGCTTTTGCGGGGTCACTAATCAACTGACACTACAAAGAGAGGTAACTAAAGTATTACTAGTCTCATTTTCCCCAGTATTCAAACTGGGAAGCTGAAGTGCAGAGGTTAAGCGACTTGCCCAAACTCAGACACAGTAGGCGTGTCAGTGACACAGCTGGAATATAGAACTCCAGAGTTCACCATTCCCAATCCTGTGCTCAGACTAAATCTCCCTGTCTCTAAAACATTCAGAAGTTTTTTGATTACGAAAGTCACTGTACAGATGCAAAATGCAGTACTAACTGTGATCATGTGATCCAGAAAGATGTCTCGCTTTCTGTCCCATCTGCATTATATTAGAGATACCTATTTTATTGGGTTCCAAGTTTCTATCTTTCTGCAAGGCTAACTGTAGAACAGTATTGCCCAAAGCAGTCTATATGGATTCTTTTAGATCTGTCAGCAGCCTTAGGTACCGCTGACCATGAGATTCAATTGCAGACACTAGCAGGGTGAATTAAGCTGCTCTTGAGTGGCTCTATTCCTGTCTTTCTGAGAGAACCCAAAGGGTAGCTGTGGACAATTGCTCCTCTGCTCTGGGGCCCGCAGGGATCCATACTGCCAGCTCTTTTGCTCCACATGGTTGCTAGGGTGGTTACATAGGCTGCAGCATGCTGACAACATTCAGTTCGATGTCTCCATCATACCTGACCCAGCCAGAGCAATTAATTTAACTATCCAGTGCTTGGATTAATTTGGGATTTGGATGAGAGCTGGCTGGCTGTGATTCAGTCCTGGCAAGACTCAGATGTTGTTGGGCTATGAGAAGCAAGTGCAAGAGTGGGGAGAAGTTATATCCCCACCCCTCATTAAAGGAGTGTGTCCACCATTAGTAAGACGGGGCACAGCTGGAGCGTGCTGATGGGTCTTGGGCTTGTCATGGAGTCCAGGTGGTGGTTGTGGCAACCAGCACTTTCCCCCCAGCTGTGCATGGCAAAACAAGTGCGACCATCTCTTCCAATGTGGGCCTTGCCTTGATTACCCATACCTTTGTCACCTCCCATATAGACTGGTGTATTGTGATCTGTACAGAAGTATACCTTGGGACCACTCAGAAGCTGCAGTCAGTGCAGAATGCAGCAGCCTGCTTAATAAGTGGAGTTGTGTATTGGAAACACATTAGGCCAGTGCTACATGATCTGCACTGGCTCCCAATAAGCTTCCAGTTGGAATTCAGATAGTTGGTTTTTAGCTATAAAGCTCTAAACTGTCTGAGACCTGAATGCTTGAGAGACACTTCTCCCCCAGCTTCCATACTGATGCCGTGGAGATCAGCAGGACTGTTCAAGCTGGAGCTCTATCAGTTTAAATGACGGCCTTCTCTCTGACTGGTCCTCAGTTTTGGAACACGTTCCCTCCATCACTTCCCCACATTTGTTAACTTTTCAGGCACAACTCAAAGCCTGTCTTTTTTTCTCTCTTCTCCAGTGCTTCTGAGGAGGAGCGGGCTGAGGTAGATACATTTATGAGCAGTCCTTTATTTATGTTGTGATTTTAATTTCTGAGATAGATACCCTGACCAAAGGAAAGGCCCCAGAGTGTCCATGTTAGAAATCTGAAGACATAAATAAACAAATTGCAACTTACCAAGTCCTAAAACATAGCCAAGGGTCATCCTCCCCCGTCACTGTAGGAGGAGGACAAAGTTTAGTAGTGACTGCCTTTTATTGCCAGAGAACTCAAACAACAAGCAGTTTCATCCATCAGGGATGATACAGGTTCAAGCAGATAAATGCATACAGCTACCCTATTTCCAACATTAAATAGTATTTAGATTTATCTGCAAATTAGGCAGGTCTCTCAGAGTCTTGAAGAGTTGCTAGTATTCCTCCATTTCACAGACTCATTGAATGTCAGGGTTGGAAGGGACCTCAGGAGGTCATCTAGTCCAACCCCCTGCTCAAAGCAGGAACAATCCCCAGACAGATTTTTGCCCCAGATCCCTAAATGGCCCCCTCAAGGATTGAACTCAGAACCCTGGGTTTAGCAGGCCAATGCTCAAAACACCAAGCTATCCCTTTTCCTAAGAACTCTTACCATTCCCCTGCTTCAGGACCCGTCGAGAGTACTTTGGCAACTATTTCACACTTTCGCAGGTTTTCTTTCCTGAAATCTCCCTAACCACTTCATTCCATTTTCTTCAATGTCACTTGTGTCTGCCTCTCTCATTTCACCAGCTTTCCATTCCTCTCTTCTCCATTCTTGACTTAATGCAATCGCAAATGGAGAAGCATCAGATGCTGTCTTTTTGTCTGAATTTCGGCTGCCCAGGCTGCCAGACATATAGGATATCTTCATTCTCACACGTTACATCTTATGTTCTTGTCAGTCACTGGTAACAATTCAATGCTCTTTTCACAGAGTTAATTTACAATCTCAAACAATTCCCAGCCCTTTGTCCCTTTCACTTTTGATGCATACTGTTCCCAGAACTCTACTGGTCTTGCCTTCATGTCTCAACTCATCTATAGCATCTTTGTCTTCTCTTCTTTTAAGCCATTGGTTAGGTGCACCCAGATGTTGATGAAAGAGCAGGTGAAGAGAGATCAAAGGGCAAGTATTGCTTAAGCATATCACCTCCTAAAATTCCCATGCTTGGGGAATCTCAGCAGCCAGCCACAGAACAAAGGAGAAACCCTGGATCAGTTAAAGTCAATGGGAGTTTTGCCATTGATTTCAGCAGAGCTAGGACTTCAACCTCAAAAGAATGGACATAAAGGGTGATGTTATTGTGGTGACTTGTCACAAACAACCATGTGTGGGCTAAATTCCACCCTCAGTTATACTTGCCCAATGCCACTGAAGTTAACAGGAGTGTTTCTGAGGGCAGAACTGGGTAACATATACGACAACCTTCGCATGGTGCATATTTTTATCAGAAGAGCAATGTTGCTGACTCTTGCAATTTTATCACAAATTTCATGATAGTTGATGTTTTTCTTAAAGACCCAGGTCCTGGAGTCATAGGATTAGGAGATAATCTTTGTTTTGTATTTTTAATTTATTACAATAAATTAGTAGCCCTCATGGTTGCACAGAAAAGATTTAAAATACGACTAAAGGGTCAAAAGCCAGAAAGCAAATAAAGAACGGCACATTTATTTTTTTCCCCTCACTTGTGACTTTTAGAGGACTGATTTGTGGTGTTCGCTTGGGGGTAGCAGTGCTGTAAGACAGGATTCCCATAGGCATTTCCCTTGAGAATACTGCCAGGCAAGAATAGATCTATGGTGGACCAGTCTCTTTGGAAAGGGTAAACACTGAAGTGGAGAGAAGCAAAATTTATTTTGACACTTGGGGGGAGTGGGGGGACGGGACACATCCTCAAATTTAAGAGAGCTGACAAATATACCCAGGTTGGAAGTCCATTGGGATAGGGACCATGAGCCCAATGTCCCACTCTGTTACACCAGTTTAATGATGGTGCAACTCCATTGAATGGATTTAGGAATCAAACACCATATCTTCATTCTCTGTAAAGCAGCATGCATCAAGTGAAGGGTGTATATATGCATGTATCCCATGACCGACTCGATCATAGGGGCATAGTTTCCTGGCGGTGCCCATCTCTTCTCCGGGACAATGGCACTGTATACAGATGTTAAATAATAATAATAAATGAACAAACATTACTATAGGAACCGAATAATAAAATCACACACGCACAAAATCCATTTACGAGAACAGGGAAAGATGCTACCTACAGCAGAATTCAGTATTATTCATAACAGAATTGAAAATCAAACCCAAGTTCAGCAGGTGGAAGCTTCCAGTCGTTGGGAGGATGCTAAGAAGCAGAATGTACACACACACACACAATACCACTTACATTTGTAACCTAATGAGTTCCATTGTTGTACTGAATTAGTGCATTTGTCAAGATGACTCCATGTTGAACTCCTAGTTCAAACAAACAAGAGTTGGCTAGAGACAGAGAGTCTCCACCCAGCATAGAAAGTCAACTGAAAGAATGCTGAAATCAAAACTCTGGCTATTGAGTAGCAACCACCCAAAAAGGAACTCCCAGAGATTACTATGAAACTTTATGACTCGTTTACTCTATGAAACCTTGGAAGTAGGATCTGGTCCGAAATCTGTCTGGCATTCAATTCTGGAGAGGCTGCCAACTGCAATATTTATAAGAAGAAAAGAAGGAAACCCCATCAGAAATTTGAATTGCAGTTCAAAAAAAGGGACAAAATCCAGCGGCAGGGCCCAACTCTGCTCCCAGTGATCTCAACAGCAAAAGCCCATTCATTTAGTAGGTACAGAATTGGGCTGATAATCCTCAGTGGATCAGACTCTTCATTAATATGAAGTAGATTCCCTCTCATCTTTCCTCCCAAGATGTGAGCTTTTCCCCCCAGGAAAATATGTGTTTCTATACTTTTGTTGTTGCCTTGAAGTTACTTATTTTAATACAAAAATCTGCATTTGCTGGTTTTTATTTAGGCAAAATATCGTCCAGTTTCCAAAAGGTGACATTTTATGCACATATATGGATCAATGTCTGTAAAACCCTTTTCTTTTTAAACAGTACTCACTACTTACTGCTATTATTCTTTATCATTTGTACTGAGTAGCACCTAGAGACCCCCATATTAACTTTTTCAGCTGTAGATATGAAAGCACTTTACAAATGCTGGTAAACATAATAATTCCTATTCTAAAACGGGGAAACTGAGGCACAGAGAGGTTAAGTTACTTGCCGAAGGCCACATGGCAAGGCAGCGGCAGACCTGATGTTAAACCACTTGACTTATTGTCGGGTACCCTACCAGTGGATCACTCACCCCCCAATAATTAAACGAGTCTTAATACACATCTGGGGGACACACAAAATCTCAGCACTTGGCCACATGGGAGCACTGTACTAGCCAAACGACAGCAGCGTGCAGATCTCTGCAGTGCTGACAGGGTCTATGAAAGCTGGTGCGGGTGCGGGGTGCTCAGTTTTAGGGTTAAGACTCAAATCTGCATTTCCCCAAGGTTTGTGGGTTGGGTTTAGCTGCAGTGTTCCAGCCCAGGTTCATTTTAACTCCACTCGACTCTGAACTACCTTGGCTTTGCTGACTCAAGTATAACCCTTCCCCTCCCATCATCTCAAGGTAGGGTGACAAGACAGCAAGCGTGAAAAATCGGGACAGGGGTGGGGGGGTAATAGGAGCCTATATAAGAAAAAGCCCCCAAAATTGGGACTGTCCCTATAAAATCGGGACATCTGGTCACCCTATCTCAAGGTAGTTTGCATGCACTGTGTTTAATTAAAGTAACAACTGACATGGCTCACATTCGCTGCCGCTCCTCCTCCTCTCTGGCTTGACACCCAAGCATCACTCTGAGCCAGTGCTGAGCTGAGACAGTCACTGGGCACCCAAATCGATCAGTGCATTGTTTCCCTGCATGTGAAAGCAGCGCAAGGATTCCAAGTGGCAAGTTGCGGAGTCATAGCTCATTTAAAGAAAGGTGTTGCCTCCACATGGAGGAGCGTCATTGGGGAATCAAAGGTAAAGTTTACTCAGGAATTTCTTAACTTCTGCACAAACCCACAGGGAATGAGGCAGGCACGTCTAGGCAGAGCCCAGTTACTCACCAGCCCATCTTTCTCATCGGGGATTATAGAGAAATGTTTTGTATTAAAAAGTAACGTCTGAAATCAGAGATTTTTTTCCAGACATCTGTATACATCAGTGTACACACAGCAGAAGCCTCTTCAAAGTCAGAGATCATACAGCAATAGGAAATGCAATAGGGAAACCCCAAAAGAGCTAGACACACTGGCCTAGTTCCACAGTCACCTCCCACCCAGTGCATCCGCCTTAAGCTCTACAGCAGAGGTGTCAGAAGCTGCAAATACAGCCAAGAATCAGAAATATGTTTCATATCCAACTTAAGTACTGCAGTTTTAGCAGCCCCTGGCAACCAAGTCTCTATTGAACCAGGATTTAAAAAAAAAAAAAAAAATCCTTCCCAAAGTTAGAACTTTAAAAAAAAAATCCACAAGAGGATAGCATATTCCAAACAAGGTGGGGCCAAAACCATGTTTCACAACCTTTTGAAATTTTGGGGGGGGGGGGGGGGGGGGGGGGAGGGGGCGGGCTTCCTGGTACAGAGGGCCAAAATGTCACGTGAATTTTACATTGAGCAATTCTGGGGGAGGAATAGAAATCTTATAACAAACCGGCATTCATCCTTGGGGCTTAACGTTTCTGCTTTTAAGTATATTTTAGGATCTCTGGAATGGCTTCTCATTAAAAGGGCAGACTTTTGGTCTCTCTCATTTTTAGCCTTAACCTCTCTCTTCTGCAAAGATCTGTGCAGGGTTTACCCATGTGATTGCCATAAGGACCTATATACAGTCCTTGGGGTGAACGTTCTTTACTACCTAGTTCTCTCTCCCCCCTTGCATTCCGCCTCCCCCCGCAAGAAAAATAAATCATATCGTGACTTTTTTCCTTTGTTAAGTTTTGCTGTTGTGAGAATACAGCAACAAAAATATTAGCAGCAATATATATGAAAACTATATGCATTTCTAATGTCTGCATCACCATAATATCTGAGCACCAAATAACATTTCACACTTCTATAGCACCTTCCAGCTAAGATCTCAAAGTGCTTTATAAACTTCAGATAATTTAGCTCTATCCCATCACTTTTTAGAGAGCTGCAAAATGAGGCACAAAAAAGTTTATGGCTTGGTTTTCAAAGGTGTTGAACATCTGCTGTTTCCATCAACTTCAACATCTCTGAAAAATCACAAGTGACTTGCCAATGCGGCATTTATGGAAGAGCAAGGTCTTTCTTGAATCCAAGTCTCCTAACTTCTCATCCTGTACCTTAACCACAATGCAATCCAGCCTCCATTAATTGAGCATTATCATAGCTTCTACTCGCAGAAGGGAGATCCTCCTTACACTCAGGCAGGATTTCACCATGATCTTGGTCTTACCAAAATATTTATTAAAATGTGACTTTCCAGTTGAGTTGCATATAGAATATCCTTTCCAATATAATGTAATAAAACTTGTGCAGAAACCTAAATCTAACCTTGGAAATCGCTTTCTCCATAAATCATGCCACTATTCTCTTTGCATTGGCAGCCCGGATTGTTTAGCTGTATGTTCACATAAACAGGACTCAGGAAACATCTTCTTGAAGTAGGAACAGATCCAACAATGAGATTCCCTTGCTGCCAAATGAGCTTGGCTTAGGAGTTTTCAGTGAAAGCCCTTCATTACTACAGAGACGGCTGAGTAGGCATCACTTTTACAGGCTGCAGCATCAGAGCTTTAAAGAAACAGGGTTGGAATAAGGTACAATGTTCTGGGGAAAATAAACAAGAACAAAGAAGTGGAGATAAGAGGATTTCTGCCTTTCATAGTTTACACACTAAGACATCCATCAGTGCTTAATTTTAGGAAAAAAACAGGATCAAATCCTGTCCCTGAAAGTACAGAACTGAGTCTCTTAGACTGTGTATCTGTATCAGCTCTTTATTCATGTATATGAGCTTGGGGGATTTTTTAGGCTACTTTGGAGTCTGTTGATCTAATTGCATTCCTTTTTACTCTCTGTGCAAGATGTCTTTTCAGTTACTCCCCTGTTGCAGGAGTCTGTGTAAGACAAGCTCCTTCAATACCAAGGATATTTAAAAAAAAGAAAAGAAAAAGGGAAAATATTATTTGATGCCAGGAGTTGATATTTCCAAGCATGAGTCATGTCCTATGGCTAGCTACAGAACATACCATAGAACACACTACTTCCATCAAGAAATTTGAGATAAAGTTCAGTATGTCCTATCCAGGTTATCATGGGTTGTTAAAATATATTAGAGAACATACTGAATCTATCCTGTGTATCCTGGGTCTCCTCAATGCATGAGCAGTCAGACATGAACTCTTCCTGGAGCATTCGGAGTTAAAGGTCATGCCATGTGTCATTCAACAGGTAATTTCCCTTAGATTTGCAACCAGATCAGAGACATAGCTTTGGACCTCGGTGTCACACTGCATTAATCTCCATACAATATATGCATGTATGTGTGTGTGTGTGCGCGCTATATATAGTAGATTCATTAGGGTTTTATTAATTTACAAGGATAAAGTATGTAATATTCATTCATATATAAAAATGTTGTTTATTTCTGGGGAAAATACCAAGGCCCTTGTATGAGGAAATGCTACATTTCTGAAATGTGTTTTTTCACACAAGATTGTAAATCCAAAAATGGGTCTTGATGAAAAGTGGATTACTTTTTGAGACAGTATAAGAGACTGGTATTTCCTGTAAAAATACTAGCACAGTCACTATTTTATACATTAGGAAACTATGGTTCTTTTGTTTAAAGATACGTAAGGCAGAATCTGAACAAAGCAGCTTTATTTCTACACCTATAACACTCACTTAAGAAAATATGTTAAAAAACCACTAAGCCCTGGTCTACACGGGGGGGGGGGGGAAAAAACCCACAAGTTACAACAACTTCCACGTGAGTAACGTAGCTGAAGTCGACGTACCTAGATCGACTTATGGTGATGTCTTCACCATGGTGAGTCGACTGCTGCCGCTCCCCCGTCAACTCTGCCTGCGCCTCTCGCGGCATTGGAGTACAGGAGTCGATGGGAGAGCACTCGGGGATCGATCGCTGCCTGCCGACCCGGCGGGTAGCATAGACATACCCTTAGTTGTAACAACATGACTCGCTCTCCTTGGTGTTCAGTCAAACACAATTTAAGCCCATCTGCAAGAAAATGTGAGAACGCAATAGGTCGGTGGCATGGTCCAAATGCCTCTACCCGAGTGCTTTAGTGTAGATGTTTACTACAGCAACGGGAAGGATTCTCCTGTCATCATTCACCTCTCTGAGAGGTGGTAGCTACATCGATGGAAAAATTCTTCCATTGACCTACTGCTGTCTACACTGAGGGTTAACCTGGCTCTACTCTGTTGGTAAGGGTGTGAATAAGGTAAGTTTTCTATGTACCCCTTTCTTCTCCATTCCACTTCTAGGGGCAGATCCAATGCCCACTGGGAGTTGGATGAGGCCCTTAATGCTGCTAATGCTTGTGCAAGTTTTAGGAATACTATAAAAGGCCATCTGAAGTTTAATGGGCATGCTTCTCCTCTCACAATAGTTTCTGACCAATATAGCCCCTTTAACTTCAATGGAATTACTCTTGATTTGCACCAGTCTGAGTAAGAGGAGAATCCCCCTCACCGCTCATGTGTCTGGAATTTCCTTATAACCATCAACACCCTGGATATTAACTGGACTGAAGAAAAAACAAATTCAAAGGTGAAGGTCATGTCTCAAGTAACGCCTCACTGGCCATTGATTTAAGCCATAATACAGGAAGGCAGGGAAGTGCAGTTCTGGGGAAAGGCTGTCTAACTCTAGTGCCTGCAAACACAAGACTGAATATAAAGTGAGCATTGACCTCCTCAGAAGAGCAATAAACTCCCAGAAAGTCTCCTCTGTCAGGCTTTATTGCTCTGAGAAAAGGAAGCAAACAGAGAAATAAAAATCAAACCTTTGCATCTAGTTGAAATTGAAATCAAATTAGTTGATGTTGGTCAATATCTTGTTTTCTTTATTTCACTCCTTCTGGATATGCTCAGAGATGTAACATTTGGCCCATATTATAAATTGCAAAATAAATAAAGTGTACAGGGTAATAATAGTACCTAGCACTGATGCAGCATTTTATACCTTCAAAGTGTTTTACAAGCATTTAATTTCCACAACCACCATATGGTATATATGGTTACTCCTTACCACTGTTACAGATGGGAAAACTGAGGAAAAGTAATTCAGTGACTTTCCCAACATCTGTTTCAGAAAGGGAATGGTAAGGAATTCCTGATTTCCAGCTCTGTGCTCAGACCACAGCTGTCTCTCACCCTCCGCTTCTGTTATGCCTACATCTATAAAAACAATCAGTCAGAAAGGTCTGTGTACCACTGAGATGCTATAAAAATGAGCACTCTACAAATACCTAAGGTAGAAAGATTTATGTCCATGGGCCAGATCTTCAGCTGGTGAAAGTGTGATAATTTGTTGAGTTGCTGCTCTGATGACTGGGAGATCACTGAGCGATATGCGATGTGGTAGCCCGTATCATAAACAACAAGCTACCACAAGGCTCTGTACTTGCGCCAACCCTTTTTAATATTTACATAAGTGACATGTCTCCAACTAAATCATGAAAATTTGGATATGCAAATGAACTTGCCATGACAATCCAAGCATCAAACCTCCATGACATTGAGAAAGCATTAACTGAGGACCTCCAAAAGATGGAACAATATTTCCAGAAATGGAGGCTCAAACCAAACCCTGGAAAAACAATAGTAAGCGCATTTCATCTTGATAATAAAGTGCCAAAACCACACTGAAAGTAGCTTTCTGTGGTAAAAATGTGCAACACAATTACACTCCAACATATCTCAGCATGAAACTCGACCACACCCTCTCCTTCCACGATCATCTTGAGAAGGTAGCTGGAAAGATAAAAAAAGAGAGCCAACATAATCCAGAAACTAGCAGGTACAACCTGGGGTGCATCAGCATTGCGAACATCTGCAATAGCACTTGTATATTCAGTAGCTGAATATTGTGCGCTGGTATGGAGCAGATGCAGCCACACACAATTTGTGGATACCCAGCTGAATACAGTGATGCGGTGCATCACAGGAACCCTTAAGTCCACTCCAACACCATGGCTACCTGTCCTATCTAACATCGTTCCCCTAACGATACGCCGAACTGCTGCAACATTCCACGAAGCTCAGCCAACCTGTGAAAACAGATGTCTTCCTATTCACCAAGACCTTGACAATGCCCCCCCCACACACACCCAACATCGTAAGTCCTGCAAGCCCTTCTGGGAACATTCCTTTAGCTTCATGCAATCAGGCTATGATCAGAAGGAGGCTTGGAAAGCAGATTGGGCTAAACAAGACTTTAAAAATAAGCACCTTGTGCCAGATCTCACGCAAAAGGTTTCTGGGTTTGACCTTCCATGGTCATCCTGGTCAACTCGGAACCGAATTCGAACCAACCCTGGTAGATGTGGATATCTAATGCACAAATGGAAAATCAAAGACTCCCCAGTGTGCAAGTGTGGTTCCCCACAACAGACCATTGAACATATCACTACCTACTGCCCAATTTATAAGTATGGAGGAGGCATTTACTGCAATAAATTCTGTTACTCCTGATGTAGCCATTTGGCTCGATCAACTTCAGGTGAAACTGCAGTTGCTGCTCTACACCAGCCATACGAAAGAAGAAGAAGTGTGATAATGCCAATGAAGTCAACCAAACTGCTGAGTTAAATTACAGTCAATGAGGCTGCACCAATTTACTTCATCTGAGCATGTATCCCCTTGAGTCCAGAGTTCTGAAGTCATCATATAATAAAACATACCTTGTACAGAAACAACTTCATGCAGGTACAGCAGCACACTGGACTAGTCAGATTCCATTTCTGGGAATCCTAAAAGATCAGCAGTTTGTTCCCAACCATCTCTTAAATATGTTGGCATTGTTCCCACAGTAAAGGGAAGACAAAATAATCTACTACATTTCCAGTTGCAGGAAAGATTCAAACTTCAGGAGTATTTTAAAGCCTAGAACTGTTTAGCAAATTTGGGCACCCATTTAGCAAGGTACTCAAGCACATGCCTAAAGTTACACATGTGGGCAGTACCCCTGATTTCAATAGGGCTACACATGTTGGAGCTAGGCATGTGGTTAAATACCTTGCTGAAAGGAGATCCTAGCTATTGACCAGAGAAGTTGTGTTGCATGTAGAGGATTGCAATCAAAATCACTCTATTTAGGTGCCCATTACTTTAGTATCTTAGGCCTGGTCTACACCCCGGGGGGGGGGGGAGGGGAAATCAATCCAAGTTATGATGTACTTAGATCGACTTACTGTGGTGTCTTCACTGTGGTGAGTCAACTGCTGCTGCTCCCCCGTCGACTCCGCCTGCGCCTCTCGCAGAGGTGGAGTATGGGAGTCGATGGGAGAGCACTCGGGGGTCGATTTATCATGTCTAGACTAGATGTGATAAATTGACCCCCCCGCTGGATCGATCGCTGGCCGCCGATCTGGCGGGTAGTGTAGACATACCCTCAATGTCTTAATGTGGGGCTTAATTGATGTTTAGAGCATTGCTCAAGCTTTCTTGGAGTGAATTTCACCCTGTATGCACAGGAATCAGCTTGTCTTTGTTAGTCCTCGTAATATGATTAACTTTTGATGCAGATACACTGATTTTAGCTACAGATTCTTTTCTGCTAGTAGATTTAATAAAGTAAGTTCCATACAGAGAGATACCAGTCAACCATAAACTTAGAGTAACAGGAAAGTTAGAATAAGAGGAGTTTTTAGTGTCCTCATATTTACCTAGAGAGTCTTCCTCTGTCTCCTTCAGGTTATTAGCTTCCATTAAAGCAGGTAGGCCCAGATTCTCTCTCAAGAAGTTTCCATTTGGTGCAGCTGAGAGAGGGGATCATATTCTCAAGGCAAATCTTTGCTGCATTGGTTAGAGTAGCCTGGGAGCTGCTGTAATTTGTGCCAGCTGGCAATGGTCCTTGAGGAACTATGTACCACCTGGGGATAAGCCAGAGCAATGTACTGATACCACTACTTGGAGGCCAGGTGTGGGGAGTGGTGCAAGAACCTGGTGTACTGGCTCTGCCCCAGCTGAGAGTTCCCCCCCTGCCAGGAAAATTCTTAGACAGTCCTTAAGTTTTAAAGGCCTTTAACATATCATTTGAATTCCAGGCCCTTCTAGTATTTTAAAGCAACCAAAAAAAACAACTGCTGAGTTTAATTATGGAAGGACTTTTACTGTTTGTTACATTTGGTATCACAATATTCTATATTGTACTATTTGCACATAATGGGTAAGGTTCAAGGTTTCACTGAGACAAATGTAACAAAGTATTAAAATTAATGAGTCTTTCGGTGCAGCAACAATACCAGCCTTTTCCCGGGACTGTGCATAGTGTTGTCACTATGAATTGATGATATATTATTGCCAAATATAACAGAAAACATTACAATCGCCCCAGGGAAATACAATAGAAGAGTGTTACAGACTAACAATGCTGCACACCACGTAAAATGACAACATGGTCTGAGTTCTTACAAAGCTAAAGTTTGATTCCACTCTGAAAAAGCGACCCTGCTAAAGTGTTAAGTGTTAAAAGTTGCAGTTTATTGTCTTTCTAATTTACTCTCTCTATATGTAAAAATGCTTTCCCGCCTATCTGCTAGCCCTGTTAACTGAAAGGCAAACTGAGATTTTTCTGATAGCAGAAGTAAAAAGTCAGCAGATAAGAATCTAATACTCTCTCACCAGATCTCCCCCCTCTGTGTATGCTGTTTTTCATTAGTCACTTTTCTAACCCCACTCACATGCAAAAAAGTAGGGGTGGTATAACTTCTAATGCAGATTCTTTAGACCCATTACTATAGCAATGGCAGGCTTGCTCTTCTTCTCTCTCATCATCTCTCTAATTAAGATGGCTGTTACATTGCTTATATTTTTATATTATCTTTTTAATTAGATTAACTTAATTCTACAGACTTGACAAATCAGCTAAAGCAAGAATTTCTGAGATAAAACTCAGATTTCCCTTGCTTTAAGCTGATTTACAATAAGAACCTTAACATTTTTAATGTATTTTCTTCTCTAATAAGCTATCATTTTTAATTATTGAAGAATCCACTAGCCAGCAGCCTTAGGGGTCTAACATTCATTAAATCCACTCTTCAGTCGTCACAATGGTAAGGTAAGAAAACACAAAAGATGAATTCCAATGAAGGAAATTCGTACTGAAACATAAACCCTTAAAGAAACATATGCTGGCAGTTAGTAATACATGTATAAATGGTTTAACATTCCTCTACTTCTTGTATAATTATTGTTCCTATACTGAAGAAACACAGAGGAGGAGGAGGAGGAACACGGTGCAGTTGGCCAATGTGTTATGCTGAGATTTTGAATTCCAGTCTCTAATGTTGAGTTGCTATGTCATTTTCAAAAAGAAGGACCAGACACTGGGGGCAGTTATAGGGGGCAGACTTTAAAGCCCAGGTGCAGAGGGGAAGTCTGTAGACAAGGTCTTTCTTAACTCTTTTGAAGTGAAAGGCTGGAGGATGTTTAAAAAAGGGCTTTCGTAAGTGCTGTCATAAGGCAGATACTATGTGGTATCTTCTGTTGATCTTATCAACCTTTTGTTGACCTAATAGAGTGGCTCTCAACCTTTCCAGCCTCCTGTACCCCTTTCAGGAGTCTGATTTGTCTTCTGTACCCCAAGTTTCACTTAACTTAGAAATTACTTGCTTACAAACTCAGACATAAAAATACAAAAGTGTCACAGCAGGCTATTACTGAAAAATTGCTCACTTTCTCATTTTTACCATATATTTATAAATCAATTGGAATGTACATATTGTACTTACATTTCAATGTATAGTATATAGAGCAGTATAAACAAGTCATTGACTGTATGAAATTTTAGTTTGTACTGACTTTTCTAGTGCATTTTATGTAGCCTGTGGTAAATTAGGTAAATAGCTAGATGAGTTGATGTACCCGCTGGAAGACCTTAGCATACCCCCCACGGGTACACGTTGAGAACCACTGACCTAATGAACAGGAGGTTTTTCATATCCCACTCTCTGTATATCATGGTTCCATCTTTTTTTTTTTTTTAACTGAGATTTGAAGGAAAAGCTAGACCAGTGGTTCCCAAACTTGTTCTGCCACTTGTGCAGGGAAAGCCCCTGGCGGCCCGGGCCGGTTTGTTTACCTGCCGCGTCCGCAGGTTCAGCCGATCGCGGCTCCCAGTGGCTGCGGTTCACCGCTCCAGGCCAATGGGGGCTGCAGGAAGTGGCGGCCAGTACTTCCCTCGGCCTGCACTGCTTCCAGCAGCTCCCATTGGCCTGGAGCAGCGAACCGCGGCCACTGGGAGCCGCGATCGGCCGAACCTGTGGACGCGGCAGGTAAACAAACCGGCCCAGCCCGCCAGGGGCTTTCCCTGCACAAGCAACGGAACAAGTTTGGGAACCACTGAGCTAGACAAATCCACAGCTTCCAGTGTGGTGCCCTAACCTGTTAAATCATTTCATGCCAGACTTGAATATAACATATAGCTAGAGAACCAAAAATGAAATCAAGAAAGCACCGTTCACTCCTCAGTTTGGTATATGTTCCTGGATAATTATATTCATAACTTTGTACTACTAGAGCTCCGTTAAAAGGAGGCTCTCAGAGCACTTCACAAACACTAAGGAAGCCGCACAACCACCCAGAAGAGCTCTATGTAGCTTGAAAGCTTGTCTTTTTTACCAACAGAAGTGGGGCCAGTAAAAGATATTACCTCACCCACTTTGTCCCTCTATATCCTGGGACCAACATAGCTACAATCACAACACTGAACCCCTCCTCCCCGTGAGGTAGGGGACCCTAAATCCCCCCCCCCAAAAAAGACAAGATGTGGGCATAGGGTAGGATCCGACTTGGGAATACCTAACACCTGCCTCTACTTTGAGAAGGTCAAAGTGCTTAGTAAAAACAGGGGTGGGAGAATATGTCCCCCTTAAGCCTCTCAGGCACTGGTGGTGTCTCTGGGCTTACAGATGGGTATTCTAAGGGGAGCTGGGCAACGCTTTGCAAAAAGATAGTTTATTCACTGAAAAACAATTATTTTTAAGAAGTCAAAACACTTTAATTCAGCCTTTTCTAAATGAAACATTTCAACTTTCTTTTCAAATTGCAGGGTTACGTTAGAAAATTGCCTAGCTTTATTTAAAAACAACAAAAAAGAAAAAAAAAAAACACTGGAAACTAAACTAAACTCAAAATATATTTTCAGCCAAACAAAACGTTTTCATTTTGGGTAGACCTAAAAATTTTGTTTGGGATGGAAACAGTTTTTTTTCCTGTTTTTTTATTTCCATGAGAAAAGCCAAAAATATTCTAATTTCTGGTACACCTACAACTAATTTCCCCCCCGGTTTAGTTTGGCTACCAAATTGAAAAATCATTCTTCACTCAGCTCTAATCCTAAATCACAAAGGTAAAACTCCCACTGACTTTGTGATTAAATGCTAAACTGTATGATACTGTTCAGCCGCTACCTGGTGCAGTGTGTAATTTACCATATCTGAGACTAGATCTGCCATACCTGGGCAGCGCATTAAAGGATCTGAGAGTGAACATCTCATGAATCTCTCTGGAATGGAAGCTCTGTGGGGAGTCCACATCTGGGAAAGAGCCTGACCTGCAACCTACCGGGTACAATCAGTACCTGACAGACGTCATTGGGAAAAGTAACAGGCCCTGTGTGATTTGCTTAAAGTCACACAGCAAGTCAGCAGCAGGGCTGGGAAAAGAGGCCAGTTTGCTTGACTCCTAGCCCCATGGTGTAACACTGGACAAAGCTCCCTACTTACACAGAAGGGGCTGCATCTCTTAGGGAAGCTGAAAATCTTTTAAAAGCAGCGTCGTCATTCAATAGAGCACAAACTGGTAAAATACATGACAGCAGAGTTAGTCAACAGGATTAACCCCTTCACTGCTAGCAGGTATCATTTAAATCAATGGAACCTCAGGACATTCCTATAAAGGCCAACTACAGTGGTAAAACTGATTTTATAGACATAGTCTACTTCCAACCAACGCTATGTCAACTTTTCCAGCAAACATCGGCAAAAATATCCAACCAACTCCTATGAATTATAGTAGTATCTATTTATTAGTAATTTTTAATTAAACTGAAATGAGATATATATTGCAGTTGAGAGAAATAATGAACAGAGCCAGATATGCAACTCTGGTAGTTACAGAAAATGGCTTTGTGAGAGCACTGCTGGTTGTATAACTCAATAGCAAATAGCCCAGATGAGGTCAGATTTGGGGCTGGGATCAAAGCCATCAGAAGAATAAACCCACCTGCATTAGCTTCCATTTTGCTTTTGAAGGGTTAAGGAGCTTCTTATAAAGAGGCTGTGAAATTAGCTCCACATTACTGTAAACTCCCAAAGCACTAGGAAGCACTACTGCCAACCCTAAACCTTTAAAAATCATGAATCAGGCTTCAACAAAATTATGAGATTAAAAAAAAAAACTCATGATTTTTAAACCAAAAAATAATATGGGGGTGGTATTTGTCTTCTAGTTTCTGAGCCTTTGGGAGGGTACATTCTGTTCACATTTTCAAGTCTTTCTCCACAAAGGTAGAAATTTAGATATTTTTGGTTTTAGTGAAAGCTCTGATTGTCACATAATCCCTTGACTCCAAGAGCTGAGGCTTTAAGAAAAACACCAATTATCATGAGACACGTGATAACATTGTAGGGATTGGCAACACTGAGTAATATTGTTTTAAATGGTTCCTGTGATTGGAGTTAATTACAGATCTCATCTGCAGCTATGTGAGGAGGTATTTTCCAGTTGTAACCTGTAGCACTCATTCTATTGCATGTAGACGTTATCAGCAAAAGGTGTGGTGATAAACCTTCCCAGATCAAGACAAACTTATCTGTCTCTCTGTTTAAATTGCACTGTAGATTGGTCTTAAATAAGATACAGTAACTTGTTAGTCTTATTGGAAAAACTGCTTTCCAATTAAAACAGATGGTAAGTAACAAACCCTTATGCAAATCGTTCTAATTACTTTTGAAGTCACTGATCAGTTTCAAATGAGGTCTATGCTTGTGTCATTGGCATTGCTTTTGAAAATTATTTCAGATTTAACGAGCGTAAGCACACATGATTCAGGATAACACTGGTGGCCCAGTGTGCACAATAGGGCGTATAACGTGGACTCTAGTCACACTGCTATGTGTTCTATGTTTGATTTGTCATTACACAGCCTGATGTTCACATTATATAACTAAAGATTTTGAAACCAACCACATGGTAAACACAGGCTGTAGTATAAAGCCAAAGATTAATGAAAATCCTCAGAAAAACGCTCTAGCGGGCTTGCTGGGCCACTGTTCATTTTCTTTAGTTTAATTTTAAAACCATTTTCAAATGATTCAGCAATACAGATGAAAAATCCTGACCGGAAGGCTTAGTGGAATTACAGCAAAGATTAGGCAGTATTGATTAAAGATGCAAGAATGTTTATTTGTTAGCACCAAACATATTAGACTTTCTCCCATAGAAACCATCCAGAGTAATCATGTAATGAGAACCAGACAAATATTGTTCAGTGCATCTTCATTTTCTCAATTGTCCAGAATTAAGTAACATTCTAAACCTTTCCCCAACAGTTATTCATGATCTTGACATTTTCATTTGTCAGCATCATCTAATTGCAAAACATTCCAAATAAGCAGACTTTTCTTGTATCAATCAACAGGGGTTCTGAATGCAGGAGCATTCTTCATTTCTTTTCTCCCCATCTCCCCACCCTCTTCTTGGTAAGTGAAAAGGCTAAACAGCCTTTCTGTAGTTATATTTTGTCTGCAGCGAATACACCAACTGATAAATTAAGACAAATTTGGAGAACAGACAAACATTAATTTTGAAACTAAAGTCTGTAGTAATATTTGCACTAGCACTAGTAAATCTTCTGAAGTCCTGAGGCTTACACTAAGACAGCAAAATTAATTTATCATGACTACTGGATCCCAGAGAGACTGGGAAGAGTGGATATTGATTGCACAATATGTGGAAATAGCTGAAAAGACTGTATTATAGGTCCCAAATTACAAGTAATGTTTGCGTAATCAAATCTGCAGTGGGCATCTAGGAATTTAGAGCATTAGAATGAAAACTCAAGCAAACAACAGTGGAGAAAAACATCTCATTTTCAACCGGTATAGTGATAAACACATGAAGATATTTAGTCTCTGCTCCTGGAGCATCTGATTAAAGTTTAGTTACATAGTGAAAATCAGAGTGTGATCTGCACTGCACTGTTAATATATCTATATTGTACATACATTTACGTTATGCATATATAAAGCCAAAGTTAAGGAGGTGCTGAGCAACTCCCTGCTAAGTAAATAAGAATTGAGGGCACTCAGGATTTCACAGATTTGGGCTCTTCTCACTGTTAGGCTAAAGAGTTATGGGTTCAAATCCTACACCAGGATTTAACTTCATACGCAGTCTGTGAGGATGTGGTCTTTTTGATCAAGTATTTAGGGGCTCAATCTTGCAAAGAGCTGAGGACTCTGACCTGATGGTGCACAGCATTATAAATGTACTTAACTTTAGGCATGTGAGCAATTTCATTGAAGTCAATGGAACTACTCATGTACTCAGCACCTTTCAGGATCAAGCTCAAAATAAGGTATTTGATTCAACAATAGTCCCAACAGTGCACATTGTATAGTGTTATGCAAAAAAAAAAAAAAAAAAAATCAAAACATCATCTTGCTGACAGAAACACCCACTCATAGAAAGTGGTTTCAGTCATGTATGACCATTTGCTTTTCATTGTATTCATTTTGCAGCAATATAGCACCTATATATTCACATTTCCTATAATGTAACATGTCACTTGCAAGCATACAAAGGTACTATGCTTTTCGGGGGGGCTGCTGTAGTGGAGAGTGTGGAAATCAGGAGTATCTGAAGCTGCCAATACAAATATCAGAAAAGCAATTTCAATGGCATTATTTAAAAGCCTCCATCTAGCAGAACCTGCTGCTTCTAAGACATGCAAACTATAGAAGCTTCACATGCCAAGGCCTTAGCAGGCAGATATCAAAGATCAAAAAGAAAGCAACAAAAGCCAGGGCAGGGAACTGCAGGGAACTCCCTGGGAAGTGCCCAGGGAGAGCAGTTTATGTAAATGAGTTTCCTCCCTCCCGCACTCCAAAGCTGTGTACCACCTTCAAAACTAATAAGGCCCCTCTGCAATGAGCTAATGCAGAGCTCCGTTGTCTTCAGGGCACTCCATGGGAGTATATAGGGGTTCACCCACACCCAGGTCTTTACAGGATCAGGACCTAAGCAACATTGGGGCTCATCAGAATGGCTGTCAGAGCTGTTGGACTCCTTCAAGGCCTATCTTTAAGGAAAATGGTGTGACTGCACAGGATTACGTAGAGGGAATGATTTGTTGGGTGAAGTAGGGCCATACTGAGGAAGATCTGTGTGCACTTTGCTACCCAGGTACGTGCACATCGTGCACAATTAGGGCATGCTCCTACGAAATCTGTCTCACATGAGTAATTCTTATTCACACAAGCATTCCCAATTGAAATCAATAAAACTATTTATGTGAATAAGGACTAACTCACAGGATGGGTGGTTAGCAAGGAGCAAGCTCTTAAACTGGGGATCTCATCAGAAAAGTGATGGTTAAGTGAATGACACAGTAGATGTGGTTCCATAGCACTTGTGATTACAGATAATTTCTTCAGTTTACAAGATGATATGATTTTTCTTAATGTCTGTGTGGCAAACCCATCTGCAATTCAAGTTGGGTTCCTTCAGTGTACTATAGCACAGTATTAAAGATTACACACCTGGGATTTAATGGACAATATTATTGATGCATGAGGCAGAATAAAATCCAGATCATTCACCAATAAGCATGTTGGCCCTGCTGGGCTAACATAAATTAAACACTGGTTTAGGGCATAAAGTACAAAGGGCTGACTCAAAGACACATGAAACAATATTCTGAGAAAGATGGTACCAGTTTTACATATGATAGAACCTCAGTAATTCACACGAATGACAGGAAGACACTAACAAATACAGTACATGAGCAATTAATATAACCGAGGATAGTGCCTCACAAGATATACTTTGTTTATTGATTTGACAAAATGTCATTTAGTTTTAATTATTTATTTTACTTCATTGCATTTAAACATTAGTGCTCTGTGGTATAAATTAACAAAGTAAAATTTTAGTAGACCAGGCTTAACAGAAGCCTCACTACAGTGACCTACTGTTAAATCTTTGCTAAGAAGTGGGTACAGAGCGAGCCCACCAATTTCCTTGTGTGAGTTGTAAGATTGTCCGATTTCATGTGGGTATTATAAGGTGTGCATCAGTGAACCCATTTTGTTGTTTGCTTACGGGCCTGATATTGCAGCCATTCTGTAAATGCTGCAGAATTGGGTTCTGAATCAGTAAGGAGAGTAACCCACACATGCAAGTTAAGTGTAATATGCATACATGCAACTTGCCCAATTTCACTCATCAAGACTTTTTAATATTTCTTTAACATTTCTTCATTCAAATTTAGTAAAATGCTAATTTTTTTCCTAAATACTATGGATATGCCAACTTTAGATCCAAACTCTTCCCCCAATTCTGCAGACACAACTGTCTGAAAGTAACTTGACACATGTGAGTAATTCCATTGACTACTCTCCTATGTAAAATTAAGCACATGCATAAGTGCGTGCAGGGATGTGGCCTACAGACAACTTAATACTGACTAGATAGAACTAGTGCATAGACACCTGGGGGCTGAAAATGAATATGAGAAGTTTACGTCCACATAGTACAGGGGTTTGGAGTGGGGTAGGGAATAACTTCTTGATATAATATTATATCGTCTGACACACACACTGCACCTATACATCCACATTTGAAAACTCTTAAGGCCTAGATCCTGTCTGCACAGAGCTTGTTGGGAGACTGGGAAACTCAAGCACTAAGCAGAGAGCTGGAGAAGGAGGTGGGGGGAGTTAATAAAGGCATAGCCATTTAGCTCTTCTGAAATACATTGCACCAGGAGGGCTAGAGAGGGAAATGAGAGCTATTCAGCTAGAATATTAGGAACTTTTTTCTCCATTGTTCTCTGCTCCTTTGGTTTGAGTATTTAGGTTTGTTGTCTTCTGGGGGCAGCTTGTTACTGAACAGATTTGCTGAGCCTGTACCATGGGTTTCAGATGGCTAAAGATGTTTCTTGGCTCAAACAAAGAGTGCTTAAAAAGTAGGAGTATCCCGCGGAGAGGCGCAGTGGGATGCACTCACAGACACTCAGGCCTGGTCTACACTACGGGATTAATTCGGATTTAGCAGCGTTAATCCGAATTAACCCTTCACCCGTCCACACTACAGAGCCAGTTAATTCGAATTAAAGGGCCCTTTAAATCGATTTCTGTACTCCACCTCGACGAACGGAGTAGAGCCTAAATCGATTTTGTTAATTCGAATTAGGGTTAGTGTGGCCGCACACCACCGAATTACTGTGTTTAAGTTAATGGGGTAGTGTGGCCGCACACCACCGAATTAATGTGGTTAAAAACCGAATTAAGGTGCTTAGTGTGGACGCGCACAATCGAATTTATACAACCTGTTTCCTAAATTCGAATTATCTAAATTCGGATTAATCCTGTAGTGTAGACATACCCTCAGCTCTACTAGGAAATCAGAGGGCGGATGGTACCGAGTCCTTCGGTGTCACTGGCCTCCAGCTCTAATCTCTCCGCCTCCCTAGACACTTAAAATAGACCTGCGGAGCCTTTTGACATCCTGCGCACTGGCAGCACCGGCTGCATTAACCCTGGCAGCCAAAGCTTCACTACAAAAGGCACCGGGGTGAGGAAAGAACCAGCGACCCAGCTGGCAACGGAGAGTCCATCGTGCCCCTCACAGGCTCACCCCAGCGCCTGCCTCCTTCCCCCGAGCTGGGGGACCCCCGACTCCCAGTGCTGCCCCCCCCCGGTTCCCAAGCCCCCACCTGGGGGCTGCACACGCGCCGGGCTCCTCACCTCTGGCCTGGCGAGGGGCCCCCCCAAGACCTGACCTGAAGCCGGCACAGGCTCAGAGGCGCCTGCCTCTCCCTGGGTGGGACCGCCCGGCTCCCCCCAACGCCGCACCGGGGGCAGAGTGCAGGCTGGGGCACGGTCCCTCCGCGGGGCTCCTGCGCTCAGCCCGTACCGCAGCAGGTGAGCGCCCCGCAGGGGGCTTGGCAGCCCCCCCCGCCGCCCTCTGGGACCCGCAGCCCCTACTCACAGGCGGGGACCCCAGGCGCGTCCTGCGCTTCCCTCTGCCGGGGCTCCGTGCGCTCCGCGCCGCCGGAGCGGCCAGTCGCCGCCCAGTGGCCTCCCCAGCCTAGCGGGCGGGGCAGCGTCTGGAGAGCGCACTGCTGCTGGGAAGATCCCCGCACAGGCCCACGTGCAGAGCCGGGCGCTTCCCCAAGGTGGCTCCCAGCTCCGGATGGAGTCAAGTTCTGAGAGGCCCGATTCCGTCCATCCCCCCCATTGCCTGCAGCCCTGCGCTCCACCCCAGCCTTGCTTCCGCTCCCTGGTGGCTCCAGCCCCTGGCTCGGAATCCTCCCTTCTCCCCAGCAGCAGCCCCTGGGGTATTTATTATTTCCCCCCTCTGACCAATGGGGTAACACTGGAGCACAGAGAGGTGAATGACTGTCGCAGGGACACCGTGAGTGATGGGAGGCTGGAGGGGCTAAAATCCAGGAGTCCTGATTCCCAGGCCACTGATCTGACCACTAGAACCTGACTCTCCTGCAAAACTGCCAGTGAGGTGAGAAAAGTGAACAGGAATCCCACCCCAGGTACCTCTGAGACCTGGGTTATACGGGTTTGCTTGCTTTGAGTGGGACTTGCAGCCAGATGGGTGTTGATTAGTCTTGAAAGAACACATCTTAAGAAGTGGTGGGGGAAGTCCTCTCAAGCAATAAGCTGTGAGCTCCTTGGAAGCATGCAATAATTTCATGTCTATAGTGCATGTCATCCAGAATGTCTCCCATGAATTTTGATATATAGATATCTGCAATTGAAATGCATCCACTTCTGGGGTGGCAGTTAGGAAACTGGTGGACAACTGGAGCCCAAAAACAATGTACAACAGCAGGTGGGGGGTGCAATTTTGGCTAAGTATACAAGGGAAAGCCCTCTGGCCAACAGTGCCATGGGATCTTTCACCCTTACCCAGAAACTTGATTTTAAACATCTGTCCAAAAGCCCTACACACTCCATGGAAGTCAGTGTTGCTTGGGACCTTAAGCAAAGGTCCTGGGTAGTGGTTCTTCCTGAATTCTTCACTTTGCAAATGTACAATAACCTCCCTCTTTTAATAACTTTTCCTGTGTTTGTCGCCTCCCCTAGAGCATGTGTGTCCTTGGGATAATATAAACTTGAGATCTTGATTCTTATATGTACTGTTTCACCATGTGGTACAATAACTACAGTATTTTGAAGAACTCTAGCAAGGAACTTGAAATTAAAGGCCTGAACCCACCAGTGCTTTTATATGGAATAACTTGGCCACATCAACTGCATCTGTGCTCTTTGGGCCCTGTTGTAAATGTTGATGGCTTGGTATTTTAGTGTGATATGAGCTCATTTTCTCTCTTTTTCAGGCTAGATTTTCCAGAGGGTTGATTTGTTTTAATTTGGTTTAATCTGTTACTGTAGTAGCACTATTAGAGGTAAGTTTGAGAAGAGCTTACTTTTTAACAGCTGGTTTTTCTAAGTGCTTTAAAATCCAAATATATAGTCAGCTCAGGTCTATGCTACAGACCTATACTGGTATAACAAAAATCCAGCCCCCCGAGCTACATAGTTATATTGACCTAACCCCCCATGTAGATAGTGCTGTGTCAAGGGGAGATGCTCTTCCCTCGACATAGCTATTGCCTCTCAGGGAGGTAGATTAACTATGCCCACCTGATGGGAGAAGTTCTTCCATCAGCATAGTAGCGTCTTCACTAATGTGCTACAGCTGCACTGTTGTAGCACTGTGCATGAAGACAGGCTCTCAGATTGTTTTTAGAATTGCTGTGCCTTGTTGGGGTTCAGGGTAGAGTTAGGAGTACATATTTGAGGTCAGTGGAGCAAGGATTTCCCAAGATACAGTGCCCCTAACATAAAGCAAAACCAAAGCATTGGAAAAGGAAATATGTTGCCCCCAAAACATTTTAAAGTATAATTAATACGTCTGAATATTGCAAAGTCTCTGCTCCATCAGCCCCTCTCAGGCAGCACAAAAGGAGTGGATTCCCCAGCAGGTGTAGTGCTAGCATAGCTGCTTCTATGCCTCCTTCCCATGGATCTTTGTATAGGATGCATGGCAATGCAGGTGGGGAGCAGCTAGAACATACTATGGCTATTCCCAGCCGGCAATTTAGAACAGCCCTCAGGTTCCAATATTGGTTCCTTGAGAGCTCCCCTGCTGGGTTCAGAAGAAAACCTGGCCAGTAAGTATTCAGTAGGAACAAAAGTTTTTCTCACCTGACAAAGTTATGATGTTATGTTTGTGGTTAGCTGATGGTAGCTTCTTTTTGATTTCTTTGGTCTCATTCTTCCCCTGTCCACCACCTCCCCCAACTTCCAAACTACTCTGGTAACTATTAAGCCTGGCTGCCTTTTTTAATTATAAGCTTTGTATATTTTGAAGTACTGAGGATTTGGAGCATGGAGGAAGGCTTCTCCTACATATTTATAACTTCTGTAGCGTTTCCCATGCAGCCTACCAGAAATGAATGATGATGACCTTAAGGATCTGAAAGAATTTCCCTGTGAGGATGTGCCATAACTAGAGCAGCTGTAAGTGAATAGGAATGGGAGAGTATCGGATTCTTCTCTTGATGTGCATTGAAAACTAACTCCCAGACCACTACTTAGCAGTTTAACCTTGTGTCAAAACCAAACATGAGCTAACTGCCTTAAAATGATGGATAAAATCAGAAAGCTGATGATAAAAAGAACCACTTGTGGAATGAGACAATAATTTGGCTTGCACCTAGAAAAGTGTCAAATCAAAACTGGGTTTTATTTCGTTGAACTAGACAGTGAGATGATTTAGGAGACTAGAGTGAAAGATATGCCTTCCACATGTCTCTTTCTGCTCTTGCTTTCCTCCTCCGGCTGCCACTGCCGCCTTCTCCTTTTGGCTTTCAACCTGGCCATCGTTCTGTCTTCTCTATGGTGATATTTGGACTTGTCTACACACAGAGCTACCCGGTTAACTAGAAGTTATTTTAAACTGAGCTGGTTAAACCAATGCAAAAGGCACACTTATTTGGTTAAGAGTGGCTTATTTTGCTTTATCTTAAATAGATTAGGAACAGATGTTAGCTAAACAGAAACAAGTCACTCTTATCTGAAATAGGAGTCTCTACACCGCCTGTTACATCAGTTCAACTAAACTGGTTCAAGTTTGTGTAAAGACAACTCCTCTATCCTACTTTTCTTTTTCTTCCCCTTAGCCTCTTTCACTCCTGGGGGAGATTAATATAATGGTAGGGACACATACAAAAACGAGGGTTCCGATATAATGTGTCCTTTAGGGGGGGAGGTACAGACAGCAACTGCATTATGAGATTTTAGGACCAGGTAAGTAACTTTCACATCAGTAGGAATTGGTCCTTCTGAAGAGTACAACCCATAACACATTTAAATGCATTGTGTAGTCTCTTCCCTGCCCCCCAACACAGCACTAATGGAATTGAATTGTTAGCATTTCACACCATCTGCAACAGTATCTTATCTAGGTGTGTGCGTTAGTTCAGTCTCTTTCATGTAGAGTTTTCCAATTACTTTCCACTTTCAGGAAAACCTTCCTGGTGCATCTCAAATCCAATCAAATCCCAGGAGTTACTTCATAGGAAGAGCAGGGATTTTATTTACTCTTCCCCTAACATCACTGTGAATGTTCTCATGGAATACTGGGGATGTTGGGGCTAGGAAGCAGACATAGATTGTATGTATTCCTTTTCCCCCCTCCCTGCCCCATGCTAAGCCTTCCAGAAGTATCTCCTGCAAAATGCTCCTGGCATCTGCTGCCTCCAAGGGAAAGAACCCATATCTGAAATTCATATCTGGATCTCCAGTGCTTACCTAAAAGTCACTGACCTGGTCCTAAAAAACTCCTTATTGTAGTTGGTACTAGCTCAGCAGCTTTCCTGTCACAGTGATGGACAAAGGGACCTATTTGGCAGGACCAATTCAGAAGCAGCAGATCTGGCAGCATGACTGATAACTGCAGTAAGGAAACTGTTTGAAAATCAGACTGAGTAGCAAGCTTCCACCAATATGTTTCTTTGAAAGGAAATTCAATAGCACATTGTCAAGCTGCTCCAGCTAACCGGTCTGCCCCCTATCTCTGACACGTTTTCCAGAATTCTGTAATGAGTTCCATCTGGAGCTTTCTTAGGCTGCAGATGTTCTGATTAATCAGTCTCCAGTACTGACATCATCCTGATAGCCAGCGGTATATCATATTCTTCACTTTGGGAGAGTTCGCTCTTTCTGGCACCTATCACCATCACATTCCCTTCTCCCTGGTGAACACTGAGGCACATAGTTCACCATCGAGTTCATTTGAATTAGTAGCTCAATAGAGAGAGAAAGACAGAGGATGCTGCTGCACAATAAGGAGTTGGGAGGGGTCCAAGAATATGGGATGACACTGATCCCTCTGCAGTGGGCCAACACAGAGATAATCCACCACTTAAGACTTTGAAATAGTGCTTAAATGGGACTTAAGTGCTGCAGGTTTTCTACACCGGGGGGGGGGGGGGGAGAAACTGAGGTACCAGGAGACTTGCCCAAAGTCATCCAGCAGACCAGTGGCAGAGTTGGGAATCGAACTCAGGCCTCCTTAGTTTGCCCTGTCCTTAGTTTCACCCACTCATTTTTGTTGCCCTTTTCAGAACCTTTTCCAATTCCAATATATCTTTTTTTGAGATGGGGCGACCACACCTGCATGCAGTATTCAAGATGTGGGCGTACCATGGATTTATATAGCAGTAATATGATATGTTCTGTCTTATTATCTATCCCTATCTTAATGATTCCCAACATTCTCTTAGCTTTTTTGACCGCCGCTGCACATTGAGTGGATGTTTTCAGCGAACTATCCACAATGACTCCAAGATCTCTTTCTTGCGTGGTATCAGCCAATTTAGACCCCATCATTTTATATGTATAGTTGGGATTATGTTTTCCAATGTGCACTACTTTGCATTTATCAACATTGAATTTCATCTGCCATTTTGTTGCCCAGTCACACAGTTTTGAGAGATCCTTTTGTAGTTAAGTTGTGCATACCCTGTGAAAAATTTCTAGGGGCACCTTTGTTCTTTCCTACCATTGAAGATTATAAAGAAAATCAAACCAACTACTTCCCATCCCAACTTTTAACTAAATGCCGCAGCAATCAGCGTAAGGAAAAGCAAATACATTGTCACCAATGGTAATTGGCTTTTAGAAAGTATGGTAAGATTTGATGCATACAACTGTCTGGTCACTATTAACTCAAACCAAGTTCTTCTGTAGAGTATATGACCAAGTTTCATACTTCAGACAGCCTGATTTTTCACTTCTTTGCACCTTGTGTGGTGCTACTCAGCTGTGCAAAGAGAGAATGTAATGTTACCACCCTGATCTGGAAGCATTTTACACCTATTTAGCATAGGTATTAAAATACACCACCAGGTGCTAGGAGATGAAAATTCAAGCCCCTTGGTAGGTACTTTTTTCCCCCTCCCTCAGTTCTCTGGTGACATAGGCAGTTAGTAGTGCACAATCACTGTCTAGACTC
This sequence comes from Terrapene triunguis, assembly GCF_002925995.2. Taxonomy (NCBI): domain Eukaryota; kingdom Metazoa; phylum Chordata; order Testudines; family Emydidae; genus Terrapene; species Terrapene triunguis. The sequence continues at coordinate 12,411,789 of NW_020664482.1, forward strand.
CAGTACTTCCTTCTTAAGAACACTGTCATAAGTAGAAATAGATGGAATACCACAGAAGGAAAGAGCACACAATTTTAAAGAATCAAAACTGGTAACATCAGGAGCCTTTCTGTGTTAGCCTCAATGGGCCCCATCTTGAAGTCCTTACTTAGTCCAAAGCCCTATTGCAATCAAAACTGAATAAGGAATTCCAAGATTAGACCCCCTAGTATGAGGCTAGTTCTCTGTTGCTAAACATCTTGTAAAATGCACTCTCAGAACTATCACTTGTGCATTGTTCCCTCATATAACAAAAGAGTGAACACATGGGACCAACCCCACATAGAAGCGGGTATACAGGTGTATTTGGATTCTCTTTAGTAAATACTATTCAGATCATTAATTTTTCAAGCAGATGATCAAAAATGCACATGCCCAAGCTTAAACCAGTGGAAAAAAGCTCTATCAGATTAAATGCTAGGAAATGTATAGAAAGAATGTCTGAGTCTCACTAATAGACTAGCTATTGAGCTTCATGATGGGTTGTAATAAAACAATCCATGCTCCACTTGTGGTTATTCTGTATGTAAGGTCACATTTCTGTATTTCAGTGTGCACAATAGCAGACATACAAAGTGCCTTTCCACTTCACCAAATCAATTTGAAAAGAATGAGCAGATATTTTGTATTGTTTTGTAAGGTAATTGCAATTTGCTGGCTGCTAAATCATATTACAGGGCTCTCTGATGAAACCCTCATTGTGAGCATCTATGAAATCTAATTTATTCATTATGGTTAGAGACTAAGGTGATGTTCTAAAATACAGCATGAGCTATGCAGAAAACATTAGTGTGCTCACAGCACCATCTAGTGTTCCTTTTTGGCAATGTAGCTAGAAAATGCCTCTAGTCTAGGCCCAATCTCAGCCCTCTTCCTGCTTCTCTTTCCCATCATTGCTAAGAGCAAAATAAACCTCAACATGTGAAGTGATCCCTTTCTAAGAGATGATATGACATGAATAGCATTGTGGTGGGGCAATTATAACACGTCTTTTAAAAAGTATGGTACAGTTATTGGAGATAATTACACTTTAGTGTATGGCAAAGTGCAACACAATGTTTTGAACTACCCTCACACATGAAAGTTCCTTTGATTGCAAATGTCCTAATTAACTATATATACACAATTTGGGATGTGCCTCTTATGTTTTATTGGCGGATACTAAAATAATATGGGGCCATATTATTTTAGTATCAGCCAATAAAACATAAGAGGCACATCCCAAGTTTTGAATGTGTTGAAGGGATTGTTGTCCTCTGCAAGAATATTGTGGAAAAAGCAGGGAGGAGGGGGAGGACTGAAGAAACTAGCAAGAAAAATAACGGATCGGTTGATTAAGGACAGTAACATGAAAAACGATAACATGAATAAAAATCATCTTGTAGCAAAGATTGTAAACTCTGATCCTGCAAACACTTACGTGTATGCTTAACTTTACTACTGAGTAGCCCAATGACAACCTTAAGTCTGGCATTCTCTGAGGGCTTGGCTTTGTAACCTTAAGATAGTTTTTTGTGTATAATTACTTACATTGCAGTAGCACCTAGAGCCGCAGTCCTGGCCGAGGAGGACCCCATTGTGCAGTACACCAGATAAAAGGACAGTCCCTGTCCCAAAACTTGACAAGCCCAGAACAAGATGAGAGAAAACAGGTGACTATGGAGTAGGATGACCAGATACCAAGTGTGAAAAATCACGACAGAGGGTGTGTGTGTGCAGGGCCATCCTTACCCATATGCAAAGTACGCAGCTGCGTAGGGCACCAGGAAATTTGGGGCACCAAATTGGCCCAAATTTCCTGGTGCCCTATGCAGCTCTGTGCTGCTTAGGATAACCAGACAGCAAATGTGAAAAATCGGGACAGGGGGTGGGGGTTAATAGGAGACTATATAAGAAAAAGACCCAAAAATCGGACTGTCCCTATAAAATCAGGACATCTGGTCACCCTAGTGCTGCTCCAGCAGCCAGCCCAATCCGGCCAGGCAAGCTGTCCCCGCTCCTGCCCTGTGCCCACTCCACCCCGTCCCCATAGCCCCTGGCCCTGATCTGCCCCTGCTCCACCCCTTCCCATGAGCTACAACTTGGGGAACTGCAGCAGGGGTCAGGCTTGCCCTGCACTCACCGGGTGGCGGGAAGTGGAGTGACCTGGCCCCAACCCACTCTGCCGGTAGTGCTGGGGGGTGGTTCCCCTCTGCCCCCCAAGCCTGCTCCTTCCCTCCACAGACCTTGGGCACAGCCCCACCGCCCCACGGAGGCCTGGGGCTGCGTAGAGCACCACACTGTCTACAGACGGCCCTGTGTGTGTGTAATAGGTGCCTTTTAAGAAATAGCCCCAAATATCAGGACTGTCCCTATAAAATCGGGAAATCTGGTCACCCTACCACAGAGCAGCCCACTGCGGGGGGAAGGGGCACAAAGAAACCAGGAGCCCACATTGCTCACCCGCCCAGGGTGGCATTTGGCCCTGCGGTTGGCCATAGGGTGAGCAGCTAGCGGGGGCGGGAGGAGGAATAGGCGCCTATATAAGACAAAGCCCGAATGTTAGGCCTGTCCCTGTAAAATCAGGACATCTGCTCTGGCTGGGTGGCCGAGAGGAGCGCGCCAAAGCCCGGCTGTTATGACTCGAGCCCAGGCTCTGCGCACACCCGGAGCAGGGGCTCGCTCGGGCCTGGCTGGGCTCGGGGCCCCCAGGCGAGCTCGCTGAAGCCCTGGCGGGCTGCCTGGGCGTGAAGCCCCAGGTCCCTCCTCCCTGGCGGGGCTGGGCGGGCCCTGCTGGCCGCTCCTCCCCGTCCCCGCTGGCCGCTCAGAGGCAGCCCGGCGAGCCGCGGAACCAGTCGAGCCCATGGCCCAGGAGGACGAGGCGGCGGCGGAGGCGGAGAGCGGCGGGCTCCTGCTGGAGATCCTGAGCTCGCCGCTCAACCTGAGCCTGCTGGGCCTCTGCCTCTTCCTGCTCTACCAGATCCTGCGCGGCGAGCGGCCCCCGCGCCAGCCCGACGCCGCCGAGCCGCCGCCGCCGCCCAAGCTCAAGCGCCGCGACTTCACCCTGGCGCAGCTGCGGCCCTACGACGGGGTGCAGGACCCGCGCATCCTCATGGCCATCAACGGCAAAGTCTTCGACGTGAGCCGCGCCAGGAAGTTCTACGGGCCCGGTGGGTGGCTGGGGGGCAGCGGCGGGAGGGGCTGGGTGCGGGGGGAGGCTGGCTCTTGGGAGCTGTAGGGGAGGAGGAGAGGATGTGGGGAGCTGTGGGGGGAGGTGCTGGGTGTAGCGGGGATGAGGGGGAGGTGCTGGGGTGCAGACTGGGGGAGGAGGAGAGGCTGTGGGGGTGTGGGGATTAGGGCAGGTGTTGGGGTGTAGTGTGAGGGGGAGGGTGTGGTGGGGACGAGCTGGGGTGCAGTGGGGACCAGGGGACGAGCTGGGGTGTGGTGGGGACCAGGGGACGAGCTGGGGTGTGGTGGGGACCAGGGGACGAGCTGGGGTGCAGTGGGGACCGGGGAGGTGCTGGGGTGTAGTGTGAGGGGGAGGGTGTGGTGGGGACCAGGGGACGAGCTGGGGTGCTGGGGTGTAGTGTGAGGGGGAGGGTGTGGTGGGGATGAGCTGGGGTGCAGTGGGGACTGGGGAGGTGCTGGGGTGCAGTGGGGATGAGCTGGAGTGCAGTGGGGACCAGCGGAGGTGCTCTTGTGTACTGTGGGGGAGAGGGGTGCAGTGGAGAGGCTCTGGGGAGCAGTGTGGGGGAGAGGCCTTGGATCTGGTTGCAGTGTTGGGTTCTGTCTCTCACAGTATGTTCCCATCTCACTAGCAGAGATTCCCCAACCCTCCCTCTGCTGCTTGTTTGTTGTTTCCCTGTGTAACTGGCGGATCTGGTCTGTGGAGAGGATTATACTGGGGACACTGAATTGGGAGGGGGGGAGGGGGAGAAGAGAGGCCCATCTGTGCTCTGTCTGCAGTTTAGAAGCCCAGCCCCTCACCCAACTCCCAGGGCCTGACTGAACACAACCCAAATCGCTGCCTTGCTCTGCAATCTCCGTGGGTGTAGTAGGTTACACAACAGTCAGTGCCTCTTTCCAGAGCACAGGAGACTCCTAGATAACAAGACAAAACTACCAATATGGGGGCCCACAAGGGCCAAAATAAAAGGCAGTGGTGGTCTCTAAAGGGGAAAGTACCCCACCCCAGGGCTTTGCAATATATGCTGTCTGCTGGAATTTAGGCAGCTATTTAGAACTGTATTCCCTGCACAACACATGGGGGGGAGGGGATGCTCTTTATTAATGCTTAATCTCGCTAGTTTCCTATTTGAAAAACACTTTTGCTTCTGAGTGGCTCTGGATTTGGGTTGTCTTTAAAATTGGTGAACTTATGCCTAATTGGAGGTGATACCACTACAACTAAGTAATAATAATGAGATCATAAAGTTGGGAGCCAGTCCTGCAATTCCTACTCACCTAAACTAATTGGCATACTCAGGGCTCCTCCTGTAGGTTTACTTGTATCATCAGAGTACAGAACCAAGCCTTTTAGTTGTGTACACTCAGCGTATATCTTCCTCTTTCACTTTATTTTGATCTTTTTTTGTCAAGCTCCATGCACATTTACAGAACTCTTTAAATGATGATACTGATGGGGCAGGCAGTTTTGTTCACCTGGCACAAGATTTCTTTGTAAAGCCATAGATGGCAGCCCATGAAATCTTTTGTTGATTTCATCATTACATTCACTTTTTGATGGAAACAGTTATATTATTTAATATTTATAATATAGTAACAGAGTTATTTTTATGATAGTTGTTCCCAGTCAAAATTACAGCCCCACTTGTGCTGTTCAGACCCATGCAAAGATGATCCATGGTGTGTGTGTGTGTGTGTGTGTGTGTGTAAAGATGAGTAAGGTTTTAAGTTTTAGAACAGTCAGGTAATATACATGATTGATTTGGATGTGTGGTTCTCTATCAGCATAGAGCTTTAAAAAAACCTACTCATGAGTTACATCTCAGAACATGAGAGGCTGAATACCATGTTTAATTTATTAATGTAGTCATGAAATTGAGTCTCTGTATGAAAAGGAAAGTGATTCCATTTATTGAAACTCTGAAAAGGCTTCTTCTCCCAAGTGCAGGTGGGCACAGCCTCTCAAGTAACAGATTTTGGTGTTTCAGCCTCTCTTAAGAGGCATTAATGTATCATTGGAACATGTGCTATCGCAAATTTTCTGTTACTTCTGTACAGATAAAACATTCTGCTTACTATTGCAAATAAGTTAATAATTGATGAAGTTTACCAGCACTCCCTCTTGATAAGATACTTCTGACCCACTGTGACATGTACACATCAGTCCCTTGGGATTATTATAAAATGTGCATTACATGCATTTTGTGTAAATTTTATCTTTACTAGGCACCCAAGTCCAGCCTGATCGCTATCCTTGGAGTAGTGTCAGTCAAGATTCTCCTCCATATCTCAAGCCAACTAATCACCTTTCAGGTCCTTCTTCTTTCATGGGTCAACTCTCTAAGCCAGAAGGATTTGTCAGAAAGCCATACCCTTGCCTGGCACTCCATCTCCTCAGACTTCTGAATCCTTTCTGCTTTCCTCTTCCCACATAACTAACTCCTGTTAGCTGTCTTTACAGGTGCCACCCATATGTCTTAGGCTTGCTCCAGGAAAGCCATTTGCTTCTTGTCATCTCCTTGTGCATCGCTCCCTTTTGCCATGCCCTCCGCACACCAGCACTTGTCTCCTCTTCCTGATGTCCCAGCATGCTCAGTATCATCTTTAGTGATTCTGTTTTCTTGTAGTGTTTCTTGTTTTTGTTTTTGGGGATTGTTGGGTGTGTATGTACTGGAAAATATCTGGCTCAATATTACAAAATAGGACAAATTTTACAATACAAATCTTATTTGGGGATTTCTACATAAGGTTCAAGTCAGGGGATCAGCATGTCATTTGGTTCTTGGTACGTGGTCCTCAAAGAAACAGCAACATAATAATTACCCCAACATTTTTTTATTTTAAAGAGGGCCCATATGGAATTTTTGCTGGAAGGGATGCATCCAGAGGTCTTGCCACATTCTGTCTGGATAAGGAGGCTCTGAAGGATGAATATGATGACCTGTCTGATCTCAACGCTACGCAGCAAGAGACCCTGAGAGACTGGGAATCACAGTTCACTTGTAAGCAATTTCAAATGCACTCTCAGTGAAGTAGCTAGTTTCTGTGTATAATGGTGGATGACATTCAATAGGCTATATCAAATGTCTAAGAGACAAGGTGGGTGAGGTTAATATCGTTTATTACACCAACTTCTGATGGGGAAAGACATAAACTTACAAAGAGGCCTTCTTCTTAAGGTCTGGCCCACACCTGAAGAAGAAGCTCAAAAGATCTCTCACTAACAGAAGTTGATCCAATTGAAGATACTACCTCATCCATCTTGTCTCTCTAATATCCTGGAACCAACGCTGCAAACGAACTTCTGTTTGAAAATATTGTACCCTTTGTTGTGTTAAGTTTTCTAATACTGAAAGATTAGAGAAAAAATGTCAGTTTTCCCCCATTTGGGTGGTAGCTTTTTGTTTGATTTTGGTTTTTTACAGAGAAAGAGAAGAGATTAAACCACTTTTTCAAATAGTAAAATGTGACTGTAAAACTGGGAGAGAAAAAAAAAATTGGCAGGGAATGAAACTGCTTTTAACGTCTTAATTAACCTGGTTGCACATAGAGAGTGTTCCTGTAAGGCAGTTAAATTTAGTTGGCATTGTATGGGAGCATTCTGTTTTTCTAACATCCTGAAGAATTAAGGAAGCTTACTTCTGGAAAACTGGATGTTTTCCACTTGGTACTCCTTGTTTCTCCCATTCTTATTTGAGCATTTACAAAACAAGATTCAGAGAAGTAAAATTTTCAGGAGCTTCTAAGTGACTTTCAGAAGCCTATGTTGCATTTTCAAAAATCATTTAAGCGCCTTTGAATACTGAGTGAAATTAATAAATTCTGTATATGTCAAATTAACTATGCAGCATTATTCAGGAATGGCAGTCCCAGAATTAGGGGAGACAGGCTGCTGTTTGCTCACATCTGGAGACTTTGCCAACAAAATAAGTTTAAAGCAGCTATCACTTTTCTTGTCTATTCAGGCTTAGATATAAATATACAATAATCTAAAAAATCTGGGCAATACTCTCTCTTCTGTTTTGAACTAGCGGTCACCAAATGAAAGTAATTGGCAGCAGGTTTAAAACAAAAGGAGGTATTTCTATATACAATGCACAGTCCACCTTTGCCAGATGATGATGTGAAGGTCAAGACTATAACAGGGTTCAAAAAAGAACTAGATAAGTTCATGGAGGATAGGTCCATCAATGGCTATAGGCCAGGATGGGCAGAGATGGTGTCCCTAGCCTCTGTTTGCCAGAAGCTGGGAATATGCAACAGGGAATGGGTCACTTGATCATTACCTGTTCTGTTCATTCCCTCTGGGGCACCTGGCATTGGCCACTGTCAGAAGACCGGATACTGGGCGAGATGAACCTTTGGTCTGATCCAGTATGGCCATTCTTATGTTTTGATTTGCAGCTCTTTGTTTTAAAGGCTTCCAGTGTAAATATAGCAGCTATAGCTGCTCTGTGGTCCAGGTTTTTGTTTACTGTTTAAACAAAAAAAATTTAAACTTTGTAGGTTGGAAACTGCTCAGCTAGCTTCTTATACCCAGGAGTTTGATTATTCTATAATGATCCTCTACAGTAATACCGTGAAGAATACAGTGAAGAATATTAACTGCACAACACTTAACCTGGGTTTCTAGACCAGAAAAGTTCTAAGTGTGTGTTTTTTTTCCGCCATTTACATAAAACAGACTGTAAATGTTGTTATATAACAAGCATTTCAGTAAGAAACATGTAATGGAAATTCCATATACACTTGGTCTAGAGAATATGACCATTAAATTTTACTAGCAGTCTGGCTGCATGGTGGTCAGTGTTAAAACAAGAACATCAGACTTAATTTTAAAGTCTAGAACTTCAACTGATTTAGTGTTCCCACTATTACACTGGTATAACATACGCTACTTACAAATGAATGTGGCATATAACCCTTAAGTCTTAAGATACCTACATTCAGACAACTTTAAGTGCGACTTGTCCTTTCACAGCTGTGGTTTCTGACATGCTCATTGTTAGCATGGTCTTCACACCAGAAAACTATACAAACTTTACATTAAGCAGTCAGTCTGGGGTCAGACGTAGACAAGACATTTTCATCATGATCAACTTGTGAAGTCAATAACTTTCATATGTTCCTGTCGTATGTTGTGTATATCGTGTTTCTATCAAGGAGCTTTCTAAAGAGTACATGTGAAAATAATCTATTCAGTGTGCCTAAATGTAATTAAGTCCTTTTAAAAGAAATGGTTGAAAAGGAAATAATCCTCTTAGGGTAAAAACCTTTAATTGGGGTAAAAAAAAAAAAAAAAAGTAGGAGCAAATGTAGACAAGGATCTTTTTCCACAGTATCACTTCCCCTAGTCACAAATAATCAATATTTTAAAAACAGTTACAGAAATGTATTTTTTGTGCAATGGGAATTAAAAGTTGTGTTTTGGTTTTTTTTGGTTTTTTATTTGGTGCCCAACATGAAGAGCCAAGTTTTCCCCAGATAATGCTATTGGTTTTTCGCTCCTAATTTGCTATTTTGGAAAACCTCCTCATGTAGACGCAGCTGCTATTTTGACTCTCATCCTGTCTTGAACAAAGCTATTAATCATGTCACGTTGAATGGTGGTTTTATGATAAGTGTGTCCTAGACACCAGTATTACACTACCATATGTGTGACCAAAAACCAGCATTTAAATCAGTCTTTCCAGGACTGAAGTGTTAGTACTTTAACAACTGCAATGTAGTTCTCAAACTTCTAGCAGATTATGCAAATATTTGCCTTTAAATTCATAATTTTAAACTATAATATAGAAGGGAGTATAGTAAGAGATTTCCCTTCACTTGCCAAAAGGCTTTGCTGATCTGGAGAGCTGTGCTTCATAACCTTCCTCCTTATGCATATGTCTTACTACAGTACTTAGATATTTCCTTGTGAATCATTTTAACAGGAATAAGGCTTGTCTCGGTGCACAGTGGGAGAATTCCTATAGTGCCATCTCTAATGCAGGCGGAAAGAACATTTTTCCTGTTTCCCAGTGCCTGTTCACACCATGAATCTCTGAAAATATAAACCCTTCAAGGTTCTCCTGACATTCTCGGATTCTAGCTTTCAGAACTGGCATAGGCAAGTGTAATTGGGGGGGAGTGTTGTTCTTTCCCACTCACCCCCAAAGTGGGGATTTCATTTCTTCACTGTTATAGTTGGCTCCCTTTGAACATGAGACCTTGAAATTGAGAACGTCATGGGTAACAAAAGTATCCGTGAATGCCTTTACATTGTCACTCCTGGTTTTTGCAAAAGGAGAATTGTATGGTTTTGCATTTATTTTGCCCATTTCTCACATAAATACCGCTTGTTACGACAGTAGTAATCGTTTGGCAAGTCAGTCACTTTTGTCAGTGGGCAAAACAAATGTAGAATTGGTGTTCTTGATGTTAATGTTAACGCTATGTTAACCACTGTCTCTGCTTTAGTGAAAACATTAGGTTGCACGAGGTAAAGGAATGATCTGTATTCTGTGCTTTTTCTCAATTTACAGTTAAGTATCACTACGTTGGCAAACTGCTGAAGGAAGGAGAGGAACCCACCGTATACTCAGATGAAGAAGAAAAAGAAGATGCTAAAGATCAAAAGAGAGACTAGAGAATGCAGTGAGGAACAATATTTTTGTATCTTAAGGGACCATTTGTAACATTCCAGTTCTGTTTTACAAGTTGTAACATCAACAGTAGTTAGGAAAGGTACAGACTTGCTGTGAATTGGATTGCTTTTAAAAACCATTCTTAATCTAAATTTACCAGTAACATAAACAAGATTAAATTTCTTCCATAAAAACTGCATGACCTAACATTCTGTAGGACAAAAAGCACCAGGACAGTGCAAAAGTGAACTGCAACTTTGTACTAAGAAGTTATTTCTGTTTTTCTTCCATCAGAGTAGGTTGAAATCAAAAAATCTTTTATTTAATGGCTAAGGCCCCAATCCTGCAAACACTGAAGCATAAGAGTAACTTTACACATGAGTAGTTATTCTACACTGAACTCAATGGAAGAGCTTGCAGGATCTGGGCTTTAGATTATAATTTCTGTGGGGCAGGGACCATGTCCATAAAGCATCATACCTATCTATGGTGCTATATAAATAATAATTTTAATGGCAGATAAAACTGACATTTTAAAAAGATTTACCACAAGCCTATAGGGGAATCACTGAACATGAATGCTTTTTTTAAAAAATCCTCTTTTGTTCAGAGAGGCAGTGTGGCCACAGTGGCTCAGGCTAGCCATCCGAGTACAACCCCATCCAAGATCCTAGGTATGTATTTGAGTAGCGAGCCTCAGTCACTGTCCGTGCCATGGCAGTCATGTTATTTTAGCATGCGAGCTTGATCAAAGCTACCATGTATATGTCTACCTGGCACAGAAATACACCCAGTGGCAGCGAAGACACACCCCATGTTTATTGACAGCCACGTAACTGGATTAATGATTTTTGTTGTGTTTACCTCTAAAGCATATCTGAAATGTTACAAAAATTTTGGTATTGATTATAAGTTGGACCTCCCACCTAGAGAGGGGCATGACTCGGCTATGACTACTGTTCATTCACTTTTCCGCTTAGCAAAACTATTCTAGGGACTGATCCCAAAATTTAATCTAGATGAAATTTTTTTTTTATTGGCAAACCTCCTAATGTAGACACAGCTTATGCCAGCAAAAGAGTGCTAAAGCTGGTACAGTTCATCCCAGTTCCCAGAACAAAATAAGTTATACCAGCAAAAGCACTTTATTGCCAGTACAACTGCATCTACACTAATGCTTTTGCTGGTATAGAAGTGTCATTTGAAAAAACATGGCATCCCTAACTGACATTACTATACCAGCAAGTTTCTAGGGTAGAGCTGGCTCTAGAATTGTTTTTTAGCGTGTTACTTTGTCTCATAACTCACGTCCAGGCTTGTTTTTTAGCAGGTTCTTCCTTACTGAGTAACCAAGTCACATACCAAAAAGGGGAATGAGAATGTCTTTGCCCAGTGAGGAGGGTCAACATACTGTTAGGACACTGAAGAAATATTTCAGATTGTTAGTGGAAATTTCAAGGAGTTAATGACCCACTGATCCCTCATGGAATGCATTCCTTGTCGAAACACTTTTGCTTGAATGTTGTGCGTGCTCTGTAGTTCTCCGTGGTTCCCTCTCTGTCAGATCCTGCTGTTGGATTAAATTAAGCAAGTCAGCGTAGGTCCTTGATTTTTAGCTTGTTTCCCTTCTGAGTCCAACAGACCTGAGTTCATTGGCCTTCAGGACATGTTTCAAGTTACCTATTCACTTAAGCCTCTGCTACAAGAGAGGCACTTTTTTTTTTTTTTTTAACCTTGACTTTTGTTAAATGTTTTTTTTACCTTGGTTGGTTTTAAACCAGATTGAATGTGAGTTTGCAATAGGCCGACCTTGCAGAACTCTTGCCCACTTGCCTGCAGTATGTATGTAATATATATATTTTAAGCAAAAGTAATGTTTTAACTCTTCATTAATACCATGGTAAAGGGTGGTTAAGTGGGTTTTATACCTAGGCCAGTAAACTTTCAAGACAACATTGCAAATCTACAATAGGCACATTCCTGCACTGAAAGGTTAATAGTGGTCTGGTGGCTTAAGCACAGATCTAGAGTCAGACTTGCTCTGTAGGCTTAGCCAAGTCACTTTAACTCTATGTGCTCCAGTTTCTCCATTGGTAAAAGGAGGATGATACCTACTTCACAGGGGATTGAGCCTCGGTTCTTTCATGTAAAGTGCTTAGAGATCCTCTGGTGGAAAGTGCTATAGAAAGGCAAAGTATTATGTAGTTGTTTTTTTTTAGTTGTTTTTTTCCATGGTGCCCATGTGTGGTTTTTTTTTTTTTTTATCATGAGCAGCCTGATGTGTGTTGCTGCTACTGTGTACTTTTGAATGAAAACCGGCTCCGTGGGAGCTCAAACCTCTTGCAAAATCCTTCGTTGCTGATGATCCTATTTGCCAGAACAGCCCCAATGTTCTATAAAACTTAGACAGGAAACTTTAGGCAGAGGAGCAGACAGAGCGTAGCTGCTTACACCAAACAAAAAGGGAAACTCCCTAAACTAGGCAAAATTGTTCTTAAATAGAAAGTGTTCCATGAGGTGCAGCAGCTTTTGTAAACACCACCTAGTGCACTGTGTAAAAATACCTGAGACCGTGTTTGTTCAGAATGACTGTTCTCAATCCATACTCTGGGAACCACTTTGATGGCATTTGTCTTTTTGTAACACTAGGCCTTAAAACAAAGAGGGCAGTTGTTTGCACAGGTAGCTTGCTAAAATATTATTATATGAACCATGTAGGGAGGGGCTAGGCTAATGTAAAACTAGTTATGGGCTTTGTGTTGCTTTTTAAAGCCATTTATACTCCTTGTAGACTACTTCTAATGGTTTTACCTCAAATCAGAAAAGTGCTTTTACTTGTTACAGGCAGACAATAAAATTCTTACATAGTGGTGGTATTTCTTTATTTTATCTAAAGGGACCAAATGAAAATTTCTGGTCCCTAGCATTCTGAATTTCAGGTATTTATTTATATATTGTTTCCAGTCTGTCATGTGAACAGGGACAATACTTAATAGGTACAATCTCCACTTTAGACACTCCATATTCAACCTTAGCCAGTCTGAGCTGAATGCCTCTGGATGGGGTTTGAAACATACTAATTTTAACTGAACATTTGATTAATGAATGTGCAGTTGACAAGATTGTACTCCAGCATGGCTATAAAACCTGCTTTGTTGTTGCAGATCTACAACTGTGCAACAAAAAGGCTCAAGTAAGCATTAACGGTGTATAGCAAGAAAAGCATAGAAGTTGAAGGTTTGGATGCCTTCAAGTGAGCTTAATGAGATCAACAATCTATGCTTCCAAGTGATCTAAGGTGCTTCTTATGCCATTGCTAAGATATTCATAAACCAAGGGCATGTCCACACTACAATCTTTAGTCAACCTAAGTTAGTAATAACGGCAGTGGCTGATGTCCACCCTACCCTCCTTCTGTCGGTGGTACGTGCACTCACCAGGTGCACTTTCATCAACGGAAGAGGGGCAGTGTGCGGGGGCTGAGATCCAGTGCTCTCAGCTCCACGCAGATCCCTGCCGGGAGCCTTCCTGCTCCCAGCTGGGGTTTCTCACTTCCAGGAGGGAGATCTGTGCCCACAGTCCAGTTGGCTGCCATGCTTCCAGCAGGGAATCAAGAGCCTGCAGGGGGAGCCAGCCTCCAAGCTGGGAGCCTCGGGGGAGCTGGGACCCCAGGGGGAAGCAGAGCTCCCAGCGGCGAGCCTGGGGGTCAGCCCAGCTGGGGAGCCAGGCTTTCTTGTCAACTTCACGGCTCCACTTATGCCTCTCCTGGAGTTGCGTCGGTGTAGGGCACTTACAGTGGCGGAAGCAAGGCTGTAGGTGTGTACACTGACTTAGGTCAACATAAGGCAGCTTCTGTAGACTTAACTGTAGTGTAGACCAGCTTATACACTTGACTTGTGTATAGGTTAAAGCAAAAATAAAAACCTATTTTCAAATACAATACAGTGGCCACTGCCCCAAAGTGGGTTTTGGAATGTTAAAAAATTGCCTGACAGCCCCTAAAAAACCTTCATGGTCACTGGGGGCTCTTCCCCAGAAGTGAGGGGTGGGCAGGTTTTATATGAAACTCAAGGAAAATAGCAATAATTTAACTAAACCACCAAAAATCAGAATGAACTTTGCAAACACAATGTACATGTACACCCCCAAACCAATGATCTTCCCCTGACCTGGGCTTTCAGCAGCTGTTAACAAGCCGCTTCACAGCTGTGCCAACATCTCAGCCTGGCTCCCTGGTAAAGATGAGTTTCCAGTTGTAGCCTGTCTGGTTAATATAAACTTGAGGCAGAGCTGACAGGATTGGTGTGTGCTTGCCCAGCTCAGAAGCTGCCCTGGGCCTATTGATTTCCTTAATTTGAACTTCACCCTTTTTAGAGTTCAAATGCAAAAAACATTATTTTGGCTTTAACATGTTGCGCCTCCAAAATTAACTCCCCATCTTTGCTCCATTATTTCTTGGGTGGGAGAACCTTTGAGTTCCACCCGTGGCTGCATGTAAGACGCTTTTGAGTAATATTCCTAAATTGTGTATGTTATATAGAAAAACATTCTACATTTGGCACATGTGAATTGAGGACACAATTCCAGCATGAGGGGATCTGCAACAAAATTATAAAACCTTCTGAATGGTGATGTACACGAGAACAAGCTTTGTGACTAGCATCCTAGGAGTATAATGTACTGTCCGTGAACAGTAGTTTGGTCTAGGACTGGATCCAGAGACCTGACTTATTGACTCTCTTTAGATCCTTGCACAAGTCACGTAACTTGTGCTTCAGTTGTCATGTCTGTAAAATGGAGATGATACTTACCCTCGCTCTGTAAAGTGCTTTGAGGAAGTAAGCACTTATTTAAGGGTACATCCACACTACCCGCTGCATCGGCAGGTAACGATCGATCTATTGGGGATCGATTTATCGTGTCTCATTTAGATGCAATAAATTGCTCCCTGAACGCACTCCCTGTCAACTCCAGAACTCCACCAGGGCGAGAGGCGGAAGCGGAGTCGACAGGGGAGCCACGGCCGTCGATCCCGCACTGTGAGGACGGGAGGTAAGTCGATCTAAGATACGTTGACTTCAGCTATGCTATTCTCGTAGCTGAAGTTGCGTATCTTAGATCGATTTCCTCCCCCCCTCCACCCAGTGTAGACCAGGCTTAAGTAAGAATTTATCTGTCTAATGCACAATGAAGGCAATTCAACAGAAGGAAGAAAGTGTACAATGTGGTAGGGGTCAGGTACCACTTCTAGTAAAGCCAATGCCTGTTGTAAGAAATAAAGTGATGTTCTAAATTTTTGGCAAGGGAAGGGAGAATTGCTTCATAAAATGGCTGATGTTTTCTCTTGATAAACACGGCTAGGGGAAATGGACAAACAAACTATATCTGCATTTGCTGTGGCTTAATCTCCTTTTCCAACTATCACCAGCTACTGTGACTAAGCGCTAAGAAGCACACCAGGTAATTGAACAGATTTCAGATTAACAGAGCATCATGCAGATTAGCAGTTGTTGAGTCTTTCCAAATAATCACCCTAGTCTGAACTGTCGGGGAATAGGGACAGAATTGCTGTGGGCATGTATAATATAGAGAGAGCTGTAGAATTCTGGAAAAAGAAAAACCTACCTACTCTCATCTCCAAGCAGCCTTGGTTCACTAGCAGCTGCTCTGTAAGGGGCATAAACCTCCAAAGGCTTTGAATCTACCCCTTAACTAATTATCTGTAAGTAGGCATTACCTTAAGTTCTCTAATTATGTAAGAAAGTATGCTTCAGTAATGAATGGTCACAGGAAAAGTTATGTAAGCAGTCACAAGACTGAGGTGGGGCTGAAAGGCTTCATGTTTATGCATTGTTTGGATTTTAAAAAAAAAATCTATACAATGAAAGGGGATTTACATCTGAATCCTTATATTTACTAGATCTTCCAGTACACTGTGTGCTACGAATTCAGTTTGTAACCTGCTACCCTTCAGCATTTTGCCCCACATGCTCTTGTACTCTGTATGCACAATTTGATACCAGTTTGTTAAATCAACATAAAGTGGCAGAGTCTGAATGCAAGGCAAATGTTTGTCAAATGGTACTCAGTCATGTGGAAAGGACCTGGATTATTTCTTCCCTCTTTTCTACTGCCTAAGCCAACCCAGAGAGTGGTTGTTAAATCATTGATAAAGAAATCTTGCCAGTCATTCTTACATTAGTCATTTAGATACAAGTGGGGAAATTTATGTAAAGTTTTGGCTTGTAAATGGGTGCTAAATGAGAACAAATGCCACAGCCATTGTTAACCTTACTTCCTAGATATGACAAAGTTTTCCCTTTTTCAAACAAGTGGAGCCTTGGTGCTTTTTCACACCTCTAGTCCTCCTTTCTTTCGCATTTTTGTTCAATACCTAGGCTACGCCTCACAAGGGGGACATGATCACTTTACCTGGAAAAATGAAGGTAAAGGTTAAATTCTCTCTCTATGGATTCACCTATCTTTGAGCCATGTTACAGCCTATCAGAGCTAGTACAAAAGTTAAAAGGAAATGTCTCCTCAAGCAGAGCAGAAATGCAGTAAAAACAACACTATTCTTAGATCACATTTCTTGGTTTTAAAATACACAGTGGTGTGTTGTAGCTTTGTCAGTCCTAGGACAGTAGACAGACAAGCTAGGTGAGACAACATCTTCTGCTGGATCAACTTCTGTTGGTGAGAGTGACAAGCTTTTGAGTTTCCACAGAGCTCTTCTTCAGGGCTAGGAAACTAACTGAGTGTCCCAGGTAAATACAAGGTGGAACAGATTTAGCAGTGACACTCTGAGCTAGGTTCCCAGACATGAAGAAGAGCTCTGTGTAAGCTCAAAAGCTTGTCTCTCTCTCCAACAAAAGTTGATCCAATAAAAAAATATTACCTCACCCACCCAAATGCATTTTAAAAACCAATTTTAATTGTCTCGTTTATTTCACCTGCTGCCTTGCTGTACCATAATATGCAGCAACTGCTGGAAATTTAAACTGATAATTCAAGTAGAGCTGTCCAAGAGTGGGTTTGCAGAAGACAGGTTCTCTCACTCCTCCTCACTTATCCTGTAGCTGAACAGCAGCTCTCCAGCTGAGGAGTTGAGTGCTCCTTGTTGCAAAGAGGTTACAATACAGGTGGAGAGCAGCTGTCTGCTTGGTCCCTGAGTGCTCCAGTCACAGCTTTGCAGGTGTGTGGCAGAATCACACTAAGCATTTTTGTCCTTCGGGTTTATTGAACTCCCTATCCCAAATCACATTATTTATGTACCAAACACATTTGGTTGTTTTGGTATGTGACTAGCTTTATTTCAAAGCAAGTGGGGCAAGTATGTAATGGGCTTGGTTCATTTCGACTTCTAAAAAGGGCCTGATCATCTACAATATCCACTGAATTTACCCTTTCAGGATCTGACCTTAAGCACACCTGAGGCACAACCCACTAGCCAGTTACTGTGTAACATGGTGTATTAGCCTAAAACTGGATTATGATCTAGCTAACGCATTTTAGGCAGCTTAGGGAAGTTCTGAATAGCGGAAACTCCACCTGACTCCAATGGTGAGTGGCAACCCCTCAGCACCTGGTCCTTAATGCCCATTTTATAACAGAAGTACAAATATTTTAACCATTTCATGCAAGTATCTTACTGAGATTGTAAGCTCTTTGGGGACAGGGACCATCTTTTTGTTCTGTGTTTATACAGTGCCTAACAGATTGGGGTCCTAGCATAGTTAGGTGCCAATGCAATACAAATAACCAGCGGAATTAAATGGAATTATGTAAGCAACTGTAGTGCATGCCTGATCATTAGCCACCTGAAAGTTACTTTTCATAGTTTAATATATTATACATTAACATTTAAGAGATTTACGTAAAATAAAAATACATTTTATTCTTTAACTTTCATAATTAAGACATTACATCTTATTCCTGAGCAACATCAATATACAAGTTTGACCAGAAAACATCAACAAACTTAAAAAAAAGTTTACAAGCAAATTCTTTAAAAATTCTGTAGTTATTTTACAAAAGCCATGTAAATGAATATTGACCTCTGAAACACAAATCATGCTGAACAGTCCAAAATATGGAACTACAGGGGAAGAAAGGTAAGGAAATTAATTTAAAAAAGGGGGGGGGGGGTGGGATCTAAAGAATGCAATCTATAAACTACTAAGGAAAGTTTGCTGAAATTATGTCTAAAGTTATTTCATATCTTAATATGATGAAGTAAAACCAATCAGATTGGCATTTTTCATTTTAAAGTGCACATATTACATTTTATTCACTTTATTTGTGTTTTATTATCTAAACGGAAAATTTCAAATTCAGGATTTGCTTGTTTGTAAATGAATCTAGGTGGTACAAGAAGCAAGTAAAGAATCAGTATATTTATTTGCTTTTAAGTGGGATGACAGCCTGGTGCAAAACCATCAGAAAATTACAGAAATATTTAGTTCCAGTTCTAGATAAAGTCACTTCCTTACCTGTAAGTGTATGAATTATATAATGCAATGTGCATAAGCCTATGCACATAAATAGCCATTTCGGGATCAGTGGGGAAAAAGTTTGCTTTTTGTGGCTGTAAATATTGCATCGAGGAAAAACACTTATGCCACCATAGTGGAACAGAGATATTTACATGGTAAACAATTGCAATAGTTGGTCTTCATTACAACTATATAAAAAGCAAGACAGACAGGGGGCGTAAGTTTTCCAAAGTATATAGACAATATTCTCAGCAAGAAGCTGTCTTCAAACAAAAAGGTGTCATACATAACAGTACTTTGAGTAGCAACAATTTGTCACTGATTACTGGGAACCTGAAAAAGGCACTCAACATATGAACGTGTTTTTAACAATAAGAATAGACGGGCGTAAAACCTGGCTTAGAAGGCTGTAGAAGTCACCATTATTGAACGATGCGGTGGGAAACACAACATAACATGAATGATAACTGCAAACATTTTTACTACTAGTTTATTAGAGCAGAGGTTACAAACATGAATGATATGCTATGTAATGAAGGGAGCTACATCACATTTAGTATCTTGACATGTAATAAATAAAGCATACTAAAATGAAACCTGAAACAGTAAGTATGTTGGTCTAAATTCAGACCAGAATCAGTTCCATTTCCATCTACATCGTCATGAGGGACTTTGTCTAAGAGCAGCTGTGGCTATCTTCTAAATAGAGAGAACTGAATAAATGTAGATATTAGTCCAAGCTTCTAGTCTGCATTTTCACATTATGTCTCCATGCAGCAGAGATTTATAAAAGTTAGCAACATTTTGAAAATGAAGTCTTCTCTGGGAATTATCTGTAAGCTACCTTGAACTAAGTAGCTGTCTCAGTGTTTGTGCCTCCAGAAAGGCCCGTCTTAGAAATCCTGCAAGCAATTTTCACCCTGTATTGAAGGTAACCTTTCATGCTGATGGTCAACATGCTGAAATAATCCCCTTTCATTGTTCAGCATTTAGAGCTTTGTTTGGAATATCCTCACTCACCATCTCAGGAATGCTAAATCTAGTGGCAGTGTAATGATTTAGATCAGCCCAAGAAAATGTCAAGTTTTCTGGCTCATTTCTAGAATTTTAACTGAATGCTGAGGAACTTTCCCAGTGTAGCTGCTCGGAGAAGGTTAACATGTACTAGGGTGTGTTTTCTCTAATTTAGAAACTCACTGCAAGTTTTCACCTTTTTTCTTCTTCTATTTTTTTCTGACAACTGAATTGCAAGGTTGCCATACCCCACCCTCTTGCCATCCCATCATATTAACAATATGACTGAGGAGCCACTCTGAATATATGGTTACTTAAAGATTTATCCCATCTATGTATAAGTGGTTTTGTGCACAATCAATTCAACTGTATAATAATTACTAGATACCAGAATGCAAATGTTTTATGGCTCCCCTGGACTTAGCTGGGTGACCACTCAGAGGTTTCAACCCATTAAGCTTCAAAACTCTCAGCAATTGGTTCACAATAGCTTGTGTCATGCACTTGGGTAACTTTTTGGTCTTTTTTCATATCAATGCCAAATCCATACAGATTCTATTTTTGTAGCTTGTACTAACTAGATTGTTTCACTGTCCTACCACTCCAGCATGCATTAAACAAAACAGACTATTTTAGACTGCCTATAATCACTTAAAGCAGTGGTTCCCAAACTTGTTCCGCCGGTTGGGCAGGGAAAGCTCCTGGCAGTCCGGGCCGGTTTGTGTATCTGCTGCGTCCGCAGGTTCGGCTGGCCGCGGTTCGCTGCTCCGGACCAATGGGAGCTGCTGGAAGCAGCGGCTCGGACCGCACCGCTTCCAGCAGCTCCCATTGGCCCGGAGCAGCGAACCGTGGCCACTGGGAGCCACAATCGGCCGAACCTGTGGACGTGGCAGGTACACAAACCGGCCTGGACCGCCAGGGGCTTTCCCTGCACAAGCGGCGGAACAAGTTTGGGAACCACTGCACTAAAGACCTGACCTTACAGTTCACTTCTTAGAGCCATATAAAAGGCCTTTTTTGCAGGGGGGGGGGGACTTTTGTGAGCAGCTTCAAGACCCCATTGCCATTAGCTAGCAACTATTCAGCATTCTCTTTTGGGTTCTGCTCCACAGACAGCATCAGAGCATGGATTTGTCTAAATTAACTCAACAGGACATCCTCCAACATCTGCATCCATCTCTTTCCTCAGTGTTAATTTCCTCTCATCTCTTGTAGATAAGGAGAAAAAACAAGTTATTTGAAGGAGATTTTCCCAGAAAAAGATGCTGGAGTGATGCAGCCATGTAGCTAAAGCATAATAGACTGAATCAAGATTCATAGGGGAAAGCCAAAAGGGAGAATTATTTCATTCCTGTTGGGAGATCAGAAGGCCAAATGTATAGTGCCTCAGTTCAAACAGTATGTTCATCCCCATCTGTGCTGTACACTGTGTTCTTTCTCAGTTAATTTTTCCACAGTAATGTGTCTCTAGAACTGTAGTTTTAGCCACCACATTATTTTACTGATCTTCAGAATTGCACATATTCTCCTTCCAAAATGTGATGAGCTGGTGAGTGTGCACTACTTATCCCCAATAAATCTTAACAAGCATTACAGGATAGGCATAGATTTGCTATTGTGCATGTATTCGAGATAGATACATTGCCATCCAGTTAGGTGGTCAAAGATTCTACTTTTCAGCTTTTACATCGTTCTTTGCAAATCTTTCACTGCCATGAGAAGACTGCAACTCACCTAGCTCAACAGGTGGAAACTTGATGGCAGTGATTGGGACAGCCCCAGAAGGCAGTGGGGAGCAGATGCTGGAGGAATGCAGGATGACCCCTCCTCCAGAGGCTCTCATCCATTGGCCAACCAGAGAAGGAGGGGAGCTGATTGGTCCCTCGCTCTCCCCTTTTATTAATTGAAACCTTAGCCCAGGTCCTTGGGAGCCTCTTCTTGCTCCACTTCAGCGGCAGGATTTCTTAGGTTCCCAGCTCCAGGATAAATAAGAATGACGGTGGCTTCTGCCACCAGGAGAAGCAGCACCCAGACAAAGGTGGTATCTCCAGGCCGTTTCTAACCTGGCTGCGTAGATGCATAAAGAGCAGGAGCCCTGCGCAGGGGTGTAGCTACAGCATACTCTCACAGCCACCCAAATGCAAACAGGCATCCTGCAGGGACCAGGCGTGGTGCTGTGGTCCAGTCTCCCACCCCAAAGAGTGCTGCTGCACTAAACGACTGTCAAGCCCTTTAGGTGTCAGAGGAATCAGCGTCTCCTCCTTCTAAACTACTTTCAACCGTTAGGTGAGCTTGACTGCAAGAGTGATTGTGTCAGTAACCATAATTCTGCACAGAATCCTTAAACCTGTCAAATTGAGGAGTGTCGTCTTGGTTCTATTTCACTTCCCCCACCTCACCGGCCCTTTGGCGAGATCTCTGAAGCAGAGAGGCATCAGCATGGATGGCATCTTTTGATGCTGCTGCCATCACATGAAGGGTTTTGAATTTCATCTTATGGTGGAACATTTTGCTACATTTTCTCTGTATCTTTTTTAGAGATTCCAACTGTCTCCAACTCTCCATTTCAGAGAAGCCATGTTCATCAGGTAAAATGTCAGGGGAGGGCTTTTTTCTCTTTTTCTTCTTTTTGGGGGTATTTATCGCCTCTTCATTGGATTTCCACTCACTTTTTCGCCCTTCGTGACTCAATTTACTACTGCACCTCTTGTATGATTTTTTAAGCTTATGTCTACACTGCTTTGTCAAGCCACCAGGGGCAGAATTTGAACAGAAGCTACATTTGCTGGATTCATTTTCTGGATAATTTTGACCTACGTTTTTAACACAGACAAGGAATTTTCTCTCCATCTCTCTTGGGAGGGACCACGCTTTATTGTCATCACTGTAAACATCTTTATATCTTCTTTCTGTTCTCTTGGCCTCACTAAAATACTCAGAATCACTACTGATCTCTTCCATTAAATCCCTGAATTTGTATGCAGAGCCTGAGGGTGTGTATGGTGGGGCAACTTCTCTTCTGTTATTGTCGTCTTTGGATTTTTTATCGTGACTAGTATTAGTGCGTCCAAAAGAAGAATTATTAAATTCAGCATATGGTAAATTAGCAATATCAAGTGAGTCATTCCACTGTACTTGGAACTTTGTTGTAAACCCTCCAGCATAGGCGTTGTTTTTTGACACACTCTCTGTAGGCTCAGATTTCCGAATCGTGATCTCCCATCTATAATTATCATCCCCGCTACAATTTCCCTTGTCGGGGTTTTGTACAAAACTCACTTCTGTAAAGCGTTGCCCATATTTGTTCTTCAAGTTGATCTGAAAGCCATTCCCATTATCAGACACTATCCTCTGCCACCAAGAATTGCTAACGGTGCTTTCTGGCTCTAGGCAGACACGTGCGTAGCTTGGAGTTTGATAATAGTTTAATAAATAATGTATAAACTCGTCAGTTTCATAAATCTTTTGCTTTTTGCAGTACCCTGTACCAGACACTTTTCCAGAGTGTACTGTCTTCAAAGGAGGACAGTCTTCTCTCTCAAGGGATTCTATAACCTTGCAGTCTTGAGTAACTGTAATCTGTAAAGACCCACAGCCAGGGGAGCTGTACTCATCCCTGCCAGTTAATTTACCAGTGCTTGCTGCTGCAGTTGCATCATTTAAGATCGTTCTCACAAGATGACAAGGTGAGGCAGGTAGACTACTTGGCACCTCTTCCTCACTAAAAGAGGTATTACCCGTTTGGAAGAACTGACTGCTAAATTTTTTCTTATCCTTCAGTTCTTTGTGTAGAAGATAACGGGATTCTCTCTGCTCTGTCTGTGCATTTTGGAACTCCGTCTCAGGAAAGCAATCCTTTCTTATCTCTTCAGGGTACAGCAAGGACTCCACTTTTTGGCTGGTCAACTGTGCAAAATCCTTCAAATAAAATCAGAGAAAATTACAATGTGAATGTAACAGACAAAATTTGTACAGAGAAACTATACCGAACTAAATTGTGAACTAACATACAGGCAATGCAACTTTGCTCAAGTCAGGACAGCTCTCCAGGTATAAATGAGGGCAGAATTTGACCTACTGTATCTAATTCAGGCCATGATCATACAAGGTTCTGCAGCTCTCCTGTGAAAGTTGAGGGTATTCACTGTGTCACAGGATTGGGTCCTTAATTAGCTAGAATATTTGCCCTTTCAATAAAAGTCATTGGCTATATTGAGCTAACCTTGCTGCTTTTACCTGATTTGCAACCACTACAAAAATCATTTTAGTCACCCACTTAGATATAGCAGAGGCCGGCAACCTTTCAGAAGTGGTGTGCCAAGTCTTAATTTATTCACTCTAATTTAAGGTTTTGCGTGCCAGTAATACATTTTAACATTTTTAGAAGGTCTCTTGCTATAAGTCTATAATATATAACTAAACTATTGTTGTATGTAAAGTAAATAAGGTTTGTAAAATGTTTAAGAAGCTTCATTTAAAATTAAATGAAAATGCAGAGTCCTCCGGACCGGTGGCCAGGACCCGGGCAGTGTGAGTGCCACTGAAAATCAGCTCGCATGCCACCTTCGGCACGCGTGCCATAGGTTGCCTACCCCTGGACTATAGCATTGCACTAACTTCGCTAATTCTGTTAAAGTAAAGTGCTGCACTTTTGTAAATTGAATATCTTATCTAAGAATTATTAGATAAACTGCTTTAAATTACCCTATTTTGTAACAGCTGCAAATATGATAACTAATATTAAACTTTACAGGTGATGACACCAAGGGATTAAAAGGTCCTACATCTCTCTCCAAATCTTTTCTGTCTAGTTCCTCACCCTTTAAAAAAGGTTTGTTTAAGACACCCCCACCTTCTGCAGAATTTAAAATGTTCTGCTGCCAGTTAGTTTTAAAGAGCACTAACTCACACAGATTGGTTGGTGTGGCCTCTGGCTGGTGCTTGTTGATGGGGGTTCCTAAGTACTGTAAGAAATATTAAACATCAGGGGTTGAAAAAATCCACTTGCCAGTGGCCAGTAGTAAGCTTTCCCTGGCAAGTGATGGTGCCTATCTTAATTACTGCAGTATTTAAGCTTTCATTTTTAAAAGTTTCTAGTCCATGTAGCTAAGAAGATAATCCTTCAAATGCAAATCAACGTAGTGAGCATGTAGACAAACACTTCCAGTACTGCCTCTCCTGCTCTGATTTTCCCAAAGCATCAGCAGAGTGAAACTGACAAAAGGGGTATTAGCCTCACTTTGGATATGCTGTATTCCCTGGGCAGCAGTGAAACTTACAGGATGCATATCAATTTTACTCTGCTGTTGGGGAGCTCTGAGCAGCAGAGGCAATAACTGGAGCTATTTATGGGACAAGAGGGCCCAAAAATAGCAGAGACTATGTCACAGGATGCTGGGGCAGGATTATAATAGAAATAGCCCTTCTTCTTTTCAGCATGGTAATGAGAACCAGGGAACTGATTCAATTTACCAGACACCTACTGGACAGAGACTGATACAAAAGATGAAGTCTCAAGCAGGGACAGAATCTCAACACCTTTTCCCTTATGTTCATATGCAAATGAATCTGTAAACTCCGGGGTTATACCGTATGACTGGAGAACTGCTAACATAGTTCCTTTTTTTAAGAAAGGGAAAAAAACTGACCCGGGTAACTACAGACCTGTTAATTTGACATCTGTAGTATGCAAGGTCTTGGAAAAAAATTTGAAGGAGAAAGTAGTTAAGGACATTGAGGTCAATGGTAATTGGGACAAAATACAACATGGTTTTACAAAAAGTAGATCGTGCCAAACCAACCTAATCTCCTTCTTTGAGAAGGTAACAGATTTTTTAGACGAAACACAGTGGATCTCATTTACCTCGATTTCAGTAAGGCATTTGATACAATTCCACACAGGGAATTATTAGTTAAATTGGAAAAGATGGGGATCAATATAAAAATTGAAAGGTGGATAAGGAACTGGTTAAAGGGGAGATTACAACGGGTCATAATGAAAGGTGAACTGTCAGGCTGGAGGGAGGTTACTAGTGGAGTTCCTCAGGGATCGGTTTTGGGACAAATCTTATTTAATCTTTTTATTACTGACCTTGGCACAAAAAGTGGGAGTGTGCTAATAAAGTTTGCGGATGATACAAAGCTGGGACATATTGCCAATACAGAGAAGGACTGGGATATCATACAGGAAGATCTGGATGACCTTGTAAACTGGAGTAATAATAATAGGATGAAATTTAATAGTGCAAAGTGAAAGGTCATGCACTTAGGGATTAATAACAAGAATTTTTGTTATAAGCTGGGGACTCATCAGTTGGAAGTAACAGAGGAGGAGAAGGACCTCGGAGTATTGGTTGATCACAGGATGACTATGAGCCGCCAATGTGATATGGCCATGAAAAAAGCTAATGCGGTCTTGGGATGCATCAGGCGAGGTATTTCCAGTAGAGATAAGGTGGTGTTAGTACCGTTATACAAGGCACTGGTGAGACTTCATTTGGAATACTGTGTGCAGTTCTGGTCTCCCATGTTTAAGAAGGATGAATTCAAACTGGAACAGGTACAGAGAAGGGCTACTAGGATGATCTGAGGACTGGAAAACCTGTTTTATGAAAGGAGACTCAAAGAGCTTGGCTTGTTTAGCCTAATCAAAAGAAGGCTGAGGAGAGATATGATTGCTCTCTATAAATATATCAAAGGGATAAATACCAAGGAGGGAGAGGAATTATTTAAGCTCAGTACCAATGTGGACACAAGAACAAATGGATATAAACTGGCCATCAGGAAGTTTAGACTTGAAATTAGACGAAGGTTTCTAACCATCAGAGGAGTGAAGTTCTGGAACAGCTTTCCAAGGGGAGCAGTGGGGGCAAAAGACATATCTGGCTTCAAGACTAAGCTTGATAAGTTTATGGAGGGGATGGTATAATGGGATAGCCTTATTTTGGCAATTAATTGATCTTTGATTATTAGCAGGTAAATATGCCCAATGGCCTGTGATGGGATGTTGGATGGGGTGGGATCTGAGTTACTACAGAGAATTCTTTCCTGGGTGTCTGGCTGGTGAGTCTTGCCCACATGCTCAGGGTTTAGCTGATTGCCATATTTGGGGTCGGGAAGGAATTTTCCTCCAGGGCAGACTGGCAGAGGCCCTGGGGTTTTTTCGCCTTCCTCTGCAGTGTGGGGCACGGGTCACTTGCTGGAGGATTCTCTGCACCTTGAAGTCTTCAAACCATGATTTGAGGACTTCAATGGCTCAGACATAGGTTAGGGGTTTGTTGCGGGAGTGGGTGGGTGAGATTCTGTGGCCTGTGTTGTGCAGAAGGTCAGACTAGACAATCATAATGGTACCTTCTAACCTTAAAGTCTATGACTCTATGAAGAAGGGATAGATTAACACTAGGGGTTTGCTATTAGGCCTTGCTAGCATTTCCCCAACTCCAAGTCATCCTTCTCATCAGCCTCTGGCCATCAGCTATCTGGTAAATTTTTCAAGCTCTACTAAACATTCTTTAAAACAGAATATTTTTAAAAAATATTCTTACTTTTACTCGGCTTAACAGCACTGTAAGCAGCCTTATAGACTCCACTCTTCTCTGAGCTAGTAGATATTTCCTCTCTTCCCATTCAGGCATATTCTCTGGCCACTGCTCTTCTTCAGCTGTTACCTTCTGCTGCTTTCTTGGGCGTTTCTCATCCCGATCTATCTGCCTGTGTTCTCTCCTCTTGAGCTTAGCCTTCCTTTTTCTTTCTCGAGCAATTTTTTCATCATCACGTCTTTTTCTAGGTAATTATTAATATGGGACAATTTAGATGACACTCATTTTACATGTTAACCCCTGGAGGGTGAAAAGTAGGATTTTAGTGTGCTAACAGCAAGTGACTCGATGCTAGGAATCGATTTGCTGTTACAATCAAGACATCCTTGTGCCTAGGTAGGTTTTAAAGTCAATGGCATACAACCAACATACATCCAATAGATGCAAAGATTTAGGACAGTTTGAGTTTCTCTTGTACTCTTAAGACTCTTCTAATAATAATCTCTCTCTCGCTAAAGAATATACAGGTTGTTCATATTATAGTCTCTTCCAGGTCACCGCTAGAGAATGATTTGCCCCCTTCTCCTTCATTTTCAGTTAACAACAATAACTAAGGTTCACAAACTCTCCTAGAAGTCAATGTATAACCATTAAATATTTTAAAGAAAAATTCAAATAATACGGGTATTAAGTTTGGTGACTGATTTAGAGATATTGCATCAGAGTTGCTAGATTTAGCATTTCGACTCTCGTTCCTACATCAATGGATATATTCATAGAATAATGTCCACTGGCAGATAGGGTGGATCCTAAACACTCCCTATAGAAGTAGGAACTTAATACAGTGTGATAGTTGTTCCGATACATCTGACAACACTGCCTTCAAGATGATAGCAATGATGGGGGATCGCTTACGCACTGGGACTCTCCAGTCAACACTGAGGCACGTGGAATCTTGTCACGTGTTCTATACTGTATATTAATTTTACTTCAGGACACAGCTAGGCTGCATATTATTACTTTGTGGTGTTACAGCAATTATGAAATAATACTACAAACAAGATCTCAAGCCACCCAGGCTTCCTAGGTTTCCTCAGGTCCCTTCCAGCCCTACATATCTAGGATTCTATGATTAAGCACATATCCAAACTGACCATAGGCTACCCTCTCTGTTAAAACATGCTGTTTTGCTGCCCTTTCCAACTACAGCACACATTATCAGTGATCTGGTGAAAACCACTTTGAGTGATACAACTGATCTAAGATTTACCTTTAATCTTTGAGCAGTCAATACATTTCTGTAACCCTATGTTCAGCCACTGGAAACATGGCCAGAAGGATGGTTTGTCACCTTCCTGGGCTGATCTTGTCTCAGCTATTTACTGATCTACAGTTCCAGTGCAGAAAAGACTCCTTAGGCCTTCACGCAGTTTAAAACAAACTTTTAAATGGAGTTTGATAGATTACTAGAGTGACTGAAAGAAAAACAAATCCTGGATCTGTAAGAGGAGAGATACAGGGGAGGAAGCAACGAGGGCACATAGTGTTTTTAATTGAGAGGGTCCGGCAGATGTCTAGACAGCTCCAGACCACTTCTCCAATCACAATCCCCTTTTTCTATACACTGCGTAGGTCTACTACTCCTCTCTTAATCTCGTTCCCTTTATGTGACATCTACATAATTGAAGATACTGTGCTTTTTTTTTTTTTTTTTTTTGGTTACACCATATGAATTAGACAATATTCAGCTTTCAGTTTAACATTACCTAATCCTTAACATTATCTAGGTTTGGGGGTATTGTATTGGGTGCTCCTCTCTTGAGATTTTGTTGGGAGCAAGACACAAGAGTAAATTTAAAAGAAGTAGAACACTCATTCAAAACAAGTTTCTCACCTTGCAGCCTCCTCTTCCTCTCGCTTTTTTTCCCTTTTTCTTTCTTGCTCTAGCTCTTGCAGCTTTTGTCTTTCCAGCCTTCTCTTTTTGATAGCTCCTTTGCTGAAATGTTTGGTTGTATCAAAAGTCACCTGTTCCAGAAGAGACCGAATCAGAAGGCAGGATTGTTCATGAATTATAAAGAGACTAGGGCTGTCAAGTCATTAAAAATTAATTATTAATCGTGAAATTAAAAATATTAATTGTGATTAATCGTGTGATTAATTGCACTGTTAAACAATAATAGAATACCATTTATTTAAATATTTTTGGTTTTCTGCCTTTTCAAATATATTGATTTCAATTACAACACAGAATACAAAGCGTACAGTGCTCACTTTATATTTGATTACAAGTACTTGCACTGTAAAAAAACAAAAGAAATAGTATTTTTCAATTCACCTAATATAAGTACTGCAGTGCAATCTCTTTATCATGAACTTAAACTTACAAATGTGGAATTATGTACAAAAAAAACTGCATTCAAAAATAAAACAATGTAAAATTTTAGACTCTGCAAGTCCACTCAGTCCTACTTTTTGTTCAGTCAATCGCTCAGACAAACAAGTTTGTTTACATGTGCAGGAGATAATGCTGCCCACTTCTTGTTTATGTTGTCATCTGAAAGTGAGATCAGGCGTTCTCATGGCACTGTTGTAGCCGGCGTCACAAGATATTTATATGCCAGATGCACTAAAGAGTCATATGTCTCTTCATGCTTCAACCACCATTCCAGGGGACATGCGTCCATGCTGATGATGTGTTCTGCTCAGTGGTGCAAGTAAAATCCATGTCTTACCGGTATGGGGGGGAGGAGGGGAAGACGCACCAGCTAAGGGGGGCACGTGACCTCCCCATGTGACCCTCCATGTGACTCCTCCCTGCCCGGGGCCCTCACGCTCTCCTTGTCCCCTCCCCACATCCATCCCATGTTACCTGGAGTGTGGGGGGGGCTCTGTCCTCCTCCTGCTGCGCCGGAGACAAGGCTGGGGGGGAGCGAAGGTGGGGGCCAGCAGTAGAGCCACCAGAGGAGCTGCCGGCATTCTGCTCCTTTCCCCGCTGCTGCCCCTCCCAGCAAAACAGGTAAAACAGAGCAGGGGATATACAATTCTCCCCCAAGGAGTTCAGTCACAAATTTAATTAACGCATTATTTTATTAACGAGCGTCATCAGCATGGAAGCACGTCCTCTGGAATGGTGGCCGAAGCATGAAGTGGCATACGAATGTTTAGCATATCTGGCATGTAAATACCTTGCAATGCCAGCTACTAAAGTGCAATGCAAATGCCTATTCTCATTTTCTGGTGACGTAAATAAGAAGAGTGCAGCATTATCTCGTGTAAATGTAAACAAACTTGCTTGTCTAAGCGATTGTCCGAACAAGAAGTAGGACTGAGTGGACTTGTAGGCTCTAAAGTTTTACATTGTTTTGTTTTTGAGTGCAGTTATGTAACAAAAAAACATGTAAATTTGTAAATTGCACTTTTACGACAAAGAGATTGCACTACAGTACTTGTATGAGGTGAACTGAAAAATACTATTTCTTTTGTTTATCATTTTTACAGTGCAAATATTTGGAATCAAAAATAATATACACTGATTTCAATTACAACACAGAATACAATATATATGAAAATATAGAAAAACATCCAAAATATTTAATAAATGTCAACTGGTATTCTATTGTTTAACAGTGCAATTAAAACTGCAATTAATCATGATTAATTTTTTTGAGTTAATCACGTGAGTTAACTGCGATTAATCAACAGCCCTAAAAAAGACCACAAACTTGTCAATCTACTGGGTCACCTTATTTACACAAATAAAACACAAACAGCCTATACAACTTAGAAAGTCTCTAATCTATTTCTGCACAATTATATTTGAAACATGAGTGTTTCTTTCTGCTGCTTTTTAGTTGAGCAGACTGGAATATGACCTGCAGAATTCACACTAATAGCTATCTCCTGTTCTTAAATGTTACTATAAGCATTACTCCAAATGT
This sequence comes from Terrapene triunguis, assembly GCF_002925995.2. Taxonomy (NCBI): domain Eukaryota; kingdom Metazoa; phylum Chordata; order Testudines; family Emydidae; genus Terrapene; species Terrapene triunguis. The sequence continues at coordinate 12,442,604 of NW_020664482.1, forward strand.
CACCTTACCCTGGGCCATTAGAGGCTCATAAACCGTGGCAATACGCCTTTGACAGCCTGTAGATGTTCAGTTTGGGGCATTTTCAGTGGAGAGTTCCTAGCTGTAGAATTCCCTCTCTCTGACAGATTGCCAGAGTTTACTTATTTTCAGTGCACTGTATGAGCCACAATTTCTTGGTCAAGCATTTGCTGGTTGTGGATTACAGTTGGCTGGTTGGTACAGCAGGGGAGGCTGTCTGTTGAGAACTGTTTAACTCAATGTAGGCACATTAAAACATCCATGCAAACAGCACTTTATCCAAGCTGGGAAACCAAGTCATTTGTAGCATGATTTCTAAACCATTGTGTAATGACTGCTACATATTCAAGAATCATAGATAATTTACATGCTTTGTGCTGAGCAAAATACTTGGAACCAGGCTTATCTCAATGACTAAATCCGACTTTTAGATGAACGCTGCTAAGCAGCTATGAACTTTTGTATGCATGCAGATCTCCAATTTCCTTTCACAGCATAACACAGGGTATGCCCCAAACAAATCCCTCCTCCAAAACTGTTCACTATATCCACCTTAATCAAAGCAAAGTGCCACGAGAAGCAAGGATACATCCTGCTAGTACAGGTTCAAAGTGACTATGAACATTTTTTGTAAAAAAGGCAGAAAGGAAGGCTATTGCTGACACTGCTTGGGGTTTACCAATGCAGAAAACTATGTCTTCAGAACAGCTCTTCCAGGCCTTGACTGCATCCCTCTCAGCTCCAGTGTTCAGCCAATTGATTCATAAACTTAATAACTTTTCACTTTTATTTTACCAGTGGAGAAAAATGTTTCAGGAAATCAACAAGCAAATTCTTTTTCCAGGTCAGTCAGACTGAAGGATTAAAATCTTCACTAAAATCTGGATTGAGAGGTCAACAATAGTCACCCAAGCAGCAAATCCATACAAACCAAAATCTTGATGCAAACAAACCAGAGTGAATGCTGCTTCTGAAGAGACAGCCTTGTGGCTGGCTCATCTGTGAGCCTTAACTCAGTGAGAACGGCCCACCAAAAAAGCCACAGCTTTATTTGCTAGGTGGGGAACTATGAGGATGAATAGCTGCGAGAGCCATCCATCTATTCCCTCTCCCAAACAGCCGTGCTCCAGGTCTAAATTCCCACCTCAAGTATCCATCACTTAAATGTTTACACTGGCGAGCAAAAAGTTCCCAATTTGTCTTTTTTTTTTTTAATTAAGATTTCAAATAGCAGTAATGATCTTCATGGCAGTCTCAGCAGATAAGTCTTGGTTGGGCCAGGGAATTTTATACTTTTCTGCTGTACCATTTCTGTTATTTGACTACTATAGAAGTCTTTATGGTAGTGTATTTGGGCAAATATAGCATTGGCAGTATCAAAAGATACAGCCAGTGATGCTTACCTTCATGTTACATGCCAGAGCTTTTCCATCATCCCCTTTAAACATCAGCTTCATTCCCCTAAGTGACTCCATAGCTTTCACAAAAGCCGTGTACTCTTGGTACTGGACAAAAGCTTCAAATGTCTGTAGACCTCCAAAAAGGAAGTTATTTAAATTTCCTCCCACCATTTCTTCTCTATAAGGATCAAGCATAGGGATATCTATGTTCTTGATCTTTCCAAAGCTTTCGAACACCACTCTTAAAACATCTTCACTCGGCTTTTCATTATTTGAGCCCTTTAGTGCAAACCATTTACATGGCAAACCTTCAAAATAGATGCAATCAGGAATATCAGCGGTTTGCTCAGTAAGATCTTCATTCGTAATCTCTCTTTTATTCAGGTAAGATGCCCACTCTTGTGGAGTTGGAAAGTCAGCTTGTGCCTCGGTGGCCATCACCTTCAAGTCATCTTTAAAACCATTCAGTTTTATTACCTTTCCATGCAGTTTTTCCTTAAGTGTGAGGATCAACCTTTTAGTTTCTGCCTCTCCCTCAAATCGAATGAAATCCTTAGTGCTCTTTGAAACCCTAACAGTAGTAAATTGGTCTGGACAAATCATGTTCTTCAGCTTGTCCATCACTTCCCACTTAGAGAAAGATCGGGTAGATTCTGTGTGTTCTGGAAACACCACATTGATAGTCAGTTTTGCTACTGGTTTAAGATACAGATGCTGAGAAGCACAGAGCTCCATAGCTTCAGAGTTATCATACACTACAGTGATTGTCATTGTGTCCAATACCCTTTAGAAAAATAATTAAAACCATGTTAAGCTAAAAGACATGGAGTAAAAAGGGTAAAAATATCCTCTAGTGCAAAATTTAAGTGACTATCTTGAGATATAATTTCATTTAACATTCAGACGAAATTATTAAGAAAAATTATACTGTACATTTATACTAGTCTATAATTTAAATTATAATGCAAATAAATTGTGTTTGAATAAATATACCTAGTAAGATGTATCATCAAAAGATGCTAACTCCAGATTTTCTATCATCAAACTAATATAAAAACAAGAGTCAACATTCTACAGCAACATGCCTGTCATAGCCTCAAGAGAGATCAGTAAGTCAAGACAAAACCCCGGGAATACATTCTCCCACATCTGTGTACCAACGGCACAGGAAGGATTAAAAACAGTAACCAAACAAAACTTGTACTAGGTTAGATAAATTACTAAATAATAATTTGCTCTATATATTATGGCCATGTATAAATTAATCAATCTAAGAGCAATCTGACACAATTGCTGGATAGCCTGTTCTTAAATGGCCTTGTTTCCAATGGACAAGTTTTACCAGATTTGACTGAAATATGTTAGCAAGCACCTCAGCTAGGATTTTGCAATCTTTATTAGGGAAGTCCGGTGATTGTTCATCCATCATTCAGCATCCTTTTCAAACATCGGAATCAGTGAGATAAGATGAGTTCTTACACTCTGTGCTAATAAATTATCCTTCACTGCTGATTCATAAATGTATAATAACTGGTTGTTAACTGTTCTTGTAACCTTTGTGGAATTCCACTGAGATGCCATCAAGGCCGGGGTTCTGACATGTTTGTACGGACTAGTTTGTCTTCAGTTCTTTCCTTATCTAACTGGATCTTCTTCTCAAAAAGGGGAAAAAAATAGGTTAATTTACTGCTGGTTAAACCAACCGCTAAATCAGCCTAAAACTTTTTTTTAATCTATAATTTATCTTAAAAATAAAACTGGAAATGCTAATTATCTCTTTACAACTATATAAACATCCTGAAGCAAGAAGTGAAGAAAAGATATTGTTTGCCTAATGACTTATATCACAATGCTTGTACTAACACACAAACCTTATATTGGCTAAGAAATAATACCAGTGAAATGTGTGACTGGTTAAGGACTGAGAAGAAATGTCTAAAACCTGTACCATTAGAGGTAGCTCTCAGCTCAATACACTGTAATACAATCTATTCACACAGGGAAAATCGATCTCATATTGTCTAAATGCTTGCAATTTAGCTTGTATGAATATATAAAATCATCCATGTGGATGAATCCAGAAATCAATATTAACAGCACAAAATATGTTATCCTAATTGAATTCATGAGAGTATTCCGGAGACCGGACATTTATATACAGATGGATTTTTATAGAATATTCCTAAATTAGGAAATGTAATATTGATAGAACCTATCTATGACAAGAAAGAAATGCTGTTAGTCAAGCTCTAGATCTTAACCCAACCAAATTTACCAGATAAAGCACACAATCTTAGCCAGTTGGGAAGATTAGGCTTGAAGCAATGCAAAAGTACCCTTTAACAACAAAACACTGCCTGGAGTGAAGAGATTGGTGTAGAAATCATTAATACAGTGGGCTCAAGACTGGGGCCACTGTTGATAACCTCATTCTGAGATCCAAGGTTAATTTTTTAATACAAACAGGAAAGGTTGGATTGGACTCTGAGGAACGATATCTTAAGACGTCCATAAATGTAGCAAATGTGAAGAAATCATGCATCAATACCAAGGGACGTACTGGCCGCCGCTTCCAGCAGCTCCCATTGGCCTGGAGCAGTGAACCGCAGCCAGTGGGAGCCACAATCAGCCGGACCTGCGGATGGCAGGTAAACAAACCGGCCCGGCCCGCAAGGGGGCTTTTCCTACACAAGCGGCGTCCCAAGTTTGGGAAACACTGCCTTACAACAAATGCCAGCACCTGATCCCTGGATATACAGGTCCATAGGTCTTGCTGCAATTGGAAAACATTTTTTTTTTCTCAGCTATTATCTTATCAGAGATACAGCTCAAACCAAGAGAAAGATATACACACAGAGGGGCTCAAGAGACTGTACAGTTTAAACAATATTCAAAACACTCGAAAGAGAGCAGAGCACTTCCATACAGCCATTATTCTTGGAATGCCTCTTTGCCTCCAGTCAGTGTGTGTGTATTTTGAAGATGATGTGGACTTCAGTGCAAGAAACGGCCTAGTGAATCAGAGTACCAACAAGAAACAGGTCTTGCGTGCTCTCTTAGAGAAGACGTTAGCATGAGGGCCTGATCTTGCAGGTAAAAAGATCAGTATTCTCATGGAGCAGCAGCTAGAACAGAGGCTGGCGCACTGCATTGCTGCTATTGAGGAACTGCACCAGATCAGAACTGACCAAAGCTTTGTCAGGCAAAGCTGACTGTATTGGAATTCATCTCTGAAATTAAAAATGTATATAGTTTTGGTACATTATACGAGTAAGGGTGAATCCCATTCTTGTTAGAAGAGCCAAGGTATTTATTGCGTAAACCACAACTACCGCAAAAAGCAAACACTGCTGATGCTGTTCACAGCTATATTGGTCCAATGTTCTTTGAGATAAACTACTATTTTCTGTCGTTTTGCTACATCTCACCTTGGCACAAAATGTAAATTTCCACAAGACTGAGGTGTGGAGTGCAGCTGGCCATCTAATCTAGAACAGTCCAGTGCATAACCATGAGCTGTTTTCCCACAAATTGCAACAATATGGTCAATAAAACCTTAGAAAAGTAAGGCCATGTCTACACTAGAATCTTCTGACAGCATTTCAATGTCAATTAGAGGTGTTCCATGACATTTCTATACCGGCATAAAAGTGCTTTTGCAAGTACACCTTATTTTGTTCACTGAATTGCTATGAGCCAGGGGTGGCCAACCTGTGGCTCCGGAGCTGCATGTGGCTCTTCAGAGGTTAATATGCGGCTCCTTACCTAGGCACTGATTCCGGGGGCTGTAGCTATAGATGCTAACTTTCCAATGTGGTGGGGGGGTGTTCACTGCTCAACCCCCTTCTCTGCCCCAAGCCCTGCCCCCATTCCACCCCTTCCCCCAAGCCTTGCATGCCCTCACTCCCTCCCCCGCCCCCAGCCTCCTGCGCAAGTGAAACAGCTAATTGCGGTGGGTGGGGGGAGTAGGCGCTGATTGGTGAGAGCTGCCAGCAGATGGGAGGCGCTGGGGGTGAGGGCTGCTGACATATTACTGTGGCTCTTTGGCAAAGTACATTGGTAAATTCTGGCTCCTTCTCAGCCTCAGGTTGGCCACCCCTGCTATAAGCCGTACTATCAAAAGAACTTTTTTGATGGTATAAACTGCATTTTCACTAGAAGGGTATACTGATATAACTATACAAGCAAAACTTTTAAGTTTAGAATAGGCCTAATTGGCCTATTTTACTGGAAGTTGAGTTCTCAGTACCTCTGTAAATCAGGTCTAATACTATTTCTTTTAGGTAGTATAGAAAAACTATATCGCTTTTGGATAATCATCCAAATATACCGATGGACAAACAAGCCTGGCTCTTCCATCAGGGTCCTAGCCTGCACCAATACCAACTATAAAATACTGCTGCAGGAAGATAGTGTGGGCCAGAGGCTAGAGCACTACACTGAACCTCAGTTGACCTGGGTTCTACTCCTAGTTTTGCTGCAGGGTAAGTTGCTTCATCCATGGGGGAGGGGGGGAATAATGATACTTACTCACCTTTGTAAGGTACTTTGATGAAAAGTGCTAAGCAAGACCTAAGTGGTGTTATGTTGCCCTTTCTGACACTACACAAAATAAAGTTTTTATATATCTGGCTCCCACCTCTGAGTGGTCTAACCACTGAGCTATGAGATATTCTGATGCTTATTTGACTTAAACAGTCATTCGGACAGAGTGAAAATGAACTTGCAGTTTGGTGGTTAGGGCATCCATCTCGGAGGTGGGAGACGCAAGATCCATTTCCCCTGGCCTAGCCATGATTTCATTATTTAACCACAGTGGAATAGCTTCAACAGGAGAACGCCCACATCAGAATATCCCATAGACCAGTGGATCAAGCATTCTTCTGAGAGGTGGGAGACGCTGTTCAAGTTCTTTCTCCCTCTCCGGTAGAGAGGAGGGAATTGAACCTCAGTCTCCCACATCCCCAGTGAGTGCTCTAACCACTAGGCTCAAAGTAATAAGGTGGGTAGCAGCAGCACCACCTCCACTGAAGAGGATCTGGTTCAGTAGGAGGCCTCCGAGTACACCAACTGGATCAGGCCCTGCATGTGATTTAAGCATTTGGTCACCTATCTTCCCCTGGTTTGTGAATCACTGTGGGGTTTAGGCAGAAGACAGGAGTCTGGCTGCCTAGAGGGAGGCAGCAGAGTGGATCCCCAGAAGCAGAAACTTGGTGCCTAGGGAACTTTGTCCTTGACAATTTCAGCGCTGAGTGAGTTTAGGCGCCTACAGGGTTTGGCAGGAATTTTGTGGGTCACGCTGGAGCCAAAACAGGGATTTAGGTGCCTATACCTGATACTTAAACACCTAAGTATCTTCGTGGATCTTAAAGGACAAGAGGAAGAAGGCAGCCCTTGAGAGGGGGAGAAGCTGCCTCACCCACAGGCTGCCCTTGCAATAAGGAGAGGAAGGATGCACAGCCTAGAAATAGAAGTTCTTACATATTTCACTGTAGCAGCACAAATTGTACCTAGTGAGCTTAATTCTTGCTTTGTACAGGGCTAGATGTGTTACATGTGCTGTCTCCTTGGTTTTAGTTTGATTTATCTCTGAATTCTTAATGAGACTGTTTGAATTTCAGATTGTTGTGAAGCAAGGTCATTGTGGTGTGTCCATTCAGGAAAGAGCCTTCTGACCTCTTTTGAGAGATGATTGGGGAGAAATCAATACCTAGTCTGGAGCACGCCATTGAGAAAGCTGCTAAAAAGTGCAATCCTGAAGAGGAATGGGGAAAGCCAGTCGACCACAAGGAGTGGCAAAAATAGGGTCTCAAAGATTATGACTTCAACTTTCAATGTGTTTTTTTAGTATATACCTAAAGTGTTCCAGGTTGTTGCTAGTGCATATAGACTCCCAGCTGATGGGGTTGTTTTTAATAGTAAGTCATGTTTTTAGATATGGTTTAGATACTATGGAGATGGGTACTACAAGAAAACTACATTTAGTAAGTGGCAGTCATGGCACAAGTCAAAATAATTCCCTCCTCCAACAGCACAAGGAGTTCATCTAGGGCACTGGAGTTGCCAGGAGCATTCATTTGATGAACTGTTTTAGACAAGAGGTCTCAATGATGACAGAGTTTCAAGAAACAGGGACAGTCCATACAAGTTGCTCTAAGAAAAGTTAGATAACTGTAAACGGTACCAGTGGCTAAAATTACTTCTGTCCACATGACTGATGAGTATTCCACTAAAGGCACTTAATGGTGGACATTATTGGATAGGAAAAAAAGGAGGACTGTCGATTAATCACAGTTATCTCACACGATTAACTCAAAAATTAATTCCAATTAAAAAATTAATTGTGACTAATTGCAGTTTTAATTGCACTGTTAAACAATAGAATATCAATTGAAACTAAATATTTTTGATGTGTTTCTACATTTTCATATACACCTCTACCCCGATATAATGCGACCCGATATAACACAAATTCGGATATAACACGGTAAAGCAGCGCTCCGGGGGGGCGGGGCTGCACGCTCCGGCGGATGAAAGCAAGTTCGATATAACACGGTTTCACCTATAACGCGGTAAGATATTTTGGCTCCCGAGGACAGCATTATATCGGGGTAGAGATGTATGTTATATTCTGTGTTGTAATTGAAATCAAATATTACAAATATTTGCAGTGTAAAAATGATAAACAAAAGAAATAGTATTTTTCAATTCACCTCATACAACTACTGTGGTGCAATTTGTCTTTGTCGTGAAAGTGCAACTTAAAAAGCTACATTTGTTGTTGTTACATAACTACACTCAAAAAAAAATGTAAAACTTCAGAGGCTACAAGTCCAATCACTAAGACAAACAAGTGTGTTTACATTTACAGGAGATAATGCCGCCCTCTTCTTATTTACAATGTCACCAGAAAGTGAGAAGAGGCATTTACATGGCACTTTTGTAGCCGGCATTGCAAGGTATCTACATGCCAGATATGTTAAACATTTGTATGCCACTTCATGCTTCAGCCACCATTCCAGAGGACATGGCTCCATGCTGATGACACTCGTTAATAAATAATGCGTTAATTAAATTTGTGACTGAACTCCTTGAGGGAGAATTTTATGTCCCCTGCTCTGTTTTATCCACATTCTATCATATATTTCATGTTTAGCAGCCTCAGATGACGACCCAGCACATGTTGTTCATTTTAAGAACACTTTCACTGCAGATTTGACAAAACACAAAGAAGGTACCAATGTGAGATTTCTAAAGATAGCTACAGCACTCGGCCCAAGGTTTAAGAATCTGAAGTGCCTTCCAAAATCTGAGAGGGACAAGGTGTGGAGCATGCGTTCAGAAGTCTTAAAAGAGCAGCACACTGATGCAGAAACTACAGAACCCAAACCACCAAAAAAGAAAAATCAACCTTCTGCTGGTGGCATGTGACTCAGATAATGAAAATGAACATGCATCAGTCTGAACTGCTTTGGATTCTTATTGAGCAGAACCCGTCATCAGCATGGACGCATGTCCTCTGGAATGGTGGTTGAAGCATGAAGAGACATACGAATCTGTAGCGCATCTGGCATATAAATATCTTGTGACGCTGGCTACAACAGTGCCATGAGAACGCCTGTTCTCACTTTCAGGTGACACAGTAAGCAAGAAGCAGGCAGCATTATCTCCTGCAAAGGTAAACAAACTTGTTTGTCTGAGCAATTGGCTGAACAAGAAGTAGGACTGAGTAGACTTGCAGGCTCTAAAGTTTTACATTGTTTTATTTTTGAATGCAGTTTTTTTGTGTATAATTCTACATTTATAAGTTCAACTTTCGTGATAAAGAGATTGCACTGCAGTACTTGTATTAGGTGAATTGAAAAATACTATTTTTTTTTTTTACATTGCAAATACTTGTAATCAAAAATAAATATGAAGTGAGCACTGTACATTTTGTATTCTGTGTTGTAATTGAAATCAATATATTTGAAAGTGTAGAACAAAATTTTAAAAAATTAAAATAAATGGTATTCTATTATTGTTTAACAGAGCAATTAATTGCGATTAATTTTTTTTAATCACTTGACAGCCCTAGAAAAAATAGATCCCATTAACTGGAATTGTCACAAGATAACAACAATACTTTGATCCAACAGGACACTTGTTCAAATCCAGCTCGGGTTAGCAGGGAATAGAAGTCAGACTCCTGACCATTGGTAATATATGAAATTAATTAAATCGTCACAGTTACGAGCTGTTAGACAAGTGTCACAACAAATACCATAAACGGCACCCTAGAGGCAAGCTCAGCAGAGACATCAGGGATAGAATGGGTCATGGAGACTTAAGTCCCTTCTTGTCCCATAGGTGGTCCCCTCCTGGACAGGGAGATTGATAAGCAGCTTGCTCTACGTGGCCTGTGAGTAATTGTGGATTTCACAATCCAGTGCCATCAAACCAGAACATTTCACAAGCACTAAAATTCAATTCAATAAAAAAAAAAAAAGATACTAGGGCAAACAAGAATAAAAGGTTACTCATAAGGATAGCTCACAGACTATAGGGACTACCTCTGCTTTCACCACTAGACACCTACCCTCATTTTTCAGTTTATGAAGGCAAATGCATATCAAGAGATCATCACCAGAGCAGACACTGAGCTAGTGGCCAAAGGGCAGAGGAGGGAGATTAGCTGCTAGACTCAAACTACCATTGAAAGTTAAGTAGCATAGGGGATCATTTTCCAGCCATTTATGGGTCTATTATTACTCCACCTGAAGTCATGGGCAGGATTCTCACTGAGTCAGTGGGAGCAGGATCCAGCCCTATATTCCTTGGAGTTTTTACCTTAAATCTTGTCTAAACAAGGGACATTGTTGGCCTATTTCCCACCACTGCTAGCTCTGTTTTGAATGAACTGGTGCTAGCAGCACTGGAAGTGTTAGTAGCTATGGGCTGCTTGCGACAGAGATGGATTTCAGCACCACGTCCTCAAATGCTGCTGATCTAACCAAGCATGCCTGCACCACATGGAGTTGAAAACGGTGTCTGCAGCCAGGGGCCTGTCCACAGGAAGGCTCCCCAGCCAGTTCACTTAACCAGGCTGGGAAATGTGTCCTGCTCCAGACAGCTCAAAGCACACCTTTGACTCAGCAATTTCTGTCCTTAACCCTCCCAGAGTTAGTCCCTTTTCTCCATTAACGCCTGATGGGTGCGCCCCACACCCCCCCCCCCTCCTCCTACCACCCCCGGCCCCCCCCCCCAGCCAGCTCCCTGCCCCCTTCAACCCCCCCCGCCCCCAGCCAGCTCCCGGCCCCCCTTTCACTCTCAGCCCGCCCCCAGCCCCAGCCAGCTCCCTGCCCCCCTTCACCCCCAGCCCCCTTCACCCCAACCCGCCCCCAGCCAGCTCCCTGACCCCCTTTCACCCCCAGCCCGCCTTCACTCCCAGCCAGCCCACTGCCCCCCAGCCAGCTCCTTGACCCCCTTTTGCCCCCAACCCGCCCCCAGCCCCCAGTAGCTCCCAGCCCAGCGCTTGCCACAGTTGGCGGCCCCGCCCCACCGGGCCCAACCGCGCCGCGCCGCGCTCAGGTCGGGCGGGAAGCGGCGGTCCGGTGCCCCCGGAGCGGTCGCTCTTACCCCTCAGGCCGCCGCTCCGCCTGCCCCCATCGGCCACATGCACTTCCGGGTTCGCCCCCCGCTCGGGGCGGAGCGCGGCGCACGCCGGAGCCAGCCGCCGAGAGGGGCCGCGGGCCGGAGCGGGGAGCTCGCTCCTGCCCCCCCCCCCCCGTCCACCACTAACCTGGGGGCTCCGGTGTCCCCAGGGAAGGCGGCCCGCGCCGGGCCGGGCCGCCGCCAGTGAAACAAGGGGCCCAGGGTGGCCAGGCGCGAGAAGCAGCGGGAACCATGGAGACCCGCCGGGATCGGGCTTTGCCCAGCCCCCGTAGTGAGATGAAGCCACGGGGTTCTGCCCCGGGCGAGCTGGAACAAATTCCCTGGCCTGGGCTAATGGCCTTTCTGGCCTAGTCTGTGACTGTGCCCTAGGTTTCGTGGGGGGCCTTGGGCAAGTGAGGGAAGGCCCGATCCATCTCTCCAGTGATCTCAGTTATTGCCCATGGGTCACATTCTGGCCTGGTTTGTGTAGCCCAGAGGGATGCAAGTTAGGGTAAAAGTTGGAGCTGTGTGCCTTGATTTCCTCATCTCTAAAAGATCATCATTTCCTACCTCGCCGAGGCAGTGGGAGGCTAATTTCCTTTATGTTTTTTCAAATGTGTTGAGCTCTTCAACCAGAAGGTGCTGTAGAAGTGGAAAGGAGCAGTATAATCGTTCTTACCATTGTTACATTGTTCACAGGCTTACCCTGTTGTAAAAATAAAAGGAAATAATTGATTTTTCAGGTCTGATCACATCTACCCATTCTTCGTTTGTTGCTCTTCTCCTGCAATGTACTTCGCAGCTAAACAGTACCCGCCACCTCCTCTGTTCCTGTCCCATTCCTGCTCAGGTGATCTTCTTTCATTTGTTCTTCACTCTATGAATATCAAGTACATTTCTTATAAAGGACAAAAAAAAAATGTTCTTTGTGAATGCTCAGTTACAGGATTACAGGGTTTCACTGTGAAATCAATAATCTTTTTCCTTGTGACAAAGACATTTAATCACATCCCTCTCCTAAGAATACAGTGGTTTAGTCTAAACAATGTATATGCAAGGATTAATATATGCTTTCTTTATCTTATTTTTTAGGCACTAGTGAATGCAAGTTACAGATATACTCAGGTAAAACATGCTACCTATATGTACTCATACAGAAAGTACTATACAGTGAAACCTGCACAAAGGACCACCTCCAACAGATGCCTCCTTCTCTTAAATGAACAGTTTAAAATATTCCCCAAATATTCCAGTACTGTTTTGTTTATCTTTTAAAAGTCAATGAGGCAAGTAAGTTTAGTAGAGCTTTTGAATGGATGCTGAAGACTGTTTTCACTATATTTCTTCTGCTCTTCAAAACCCAATCACTAAAATATATGATATGGATAGTTAATAGTTGCAAACATTCTTGTTTTCCTCCCACCCCTAATGGGAGATACTATTTCTCTGTAGTCACAGGTCTCGCTATTATATGCAAGACTTCTTAGGGGAATGTATTGTGCAATGAAAAGTGCAAAAAAAGAATTATTTACATTTTGATGTTAAAACAGGTTAAATTTCAAGGCCAGAATTTCCAAGCTTCATGTTCAGAATTTTTCCTTCATATTTTATAGTATTCCAAAAACATTGGAAGGCTGGAACTTGATAATACGTTGCAGATGTATGGGCTTTTTTTCATTTAAATAAATTGGTTCAGAACCTGCTGCTTCTCTGGACACAGTGCAATAATCCAAGAAGTTCTGATGTTTTGACCAATGGAGAAAGAAAATGGTTTTTGCCACTCTGCAAAAATATTTCTTACAAACCCAGAGACTACAGTGTGAGAAGGAGATAAAGAGATAAGAAAATGATGCTAATATTAGCCTTTCAGACTCTGGGGGTTTCGTGTAGGGTGTAACAATTTTACTTTTTCTCTCACTACTACAGCAGTGATTCTGTAATAATTAATCAACCAATAGTAAATAGAGGTTTAAATCCCGATTATTTTGCCTTTAACACAACTGAACTCTTTGCCACTAATACCTGTACTTTTCTTATCTACGGATCAATGGGGTCCACCATTATAGGAGCATACTGTGGCTGAGAATATATTTTTCTAGAGTAGTGCTTGACATAAAAGTTCAGACTTGTTTAGCACAAAGAAATCCATGCCAAAAAAAAAGTGATATTAAAGATCACCTCTACCAGAGCTTGACAGGGCTGGGCACGTTCACACAGAGCCCCATGCAAACATCAGAACAGGCTCTCACACATGTAATTTCATGAAAACTACATCAATTTTAAGCCACATGTTCCACTGAGTAGGCTACTGGGAATTGCAGTCTCCTTGCAGTTGCAGGATGTACTTCCTCCCAGGGCCAGTCATATTGCAGAAGCAGGATGGCAAAGTTATTCTGATGATGGTGAATGAACTACCATAATTGGAAGACATAGCTACTCTGGCAAAGGTAGACATGGACCTACTGGAATGGCAGAGGGAGGTACTCTGGCAGCAGTCTCATGAGAACAAGGGGCCAATCAATGAAATTTAAAAGTGGCAAATTCAACACTGATAAAAGAAAATACTTTTTCACACAATGCATAATAGTGCAAAACTCTATGCCACAGGAAATTGTTGAGGTCGAGAATTTAGTAGGATTCAGAAAGGGATTGAACATATAACTCGATATTCTTGTTATCCCCATATAATCATTATTGCCAATCATTTTGAAAGGGATATTTAACTTCAGGGTTTAATCCATGTAGTCAATGGGTGGCCTGTGGGCCAAATCTCAACCGCCCTACGCTTTTGAACGGACCCTGACATCTTTTTATTTACTTATTATTTTATTATTTTCTCTGGAGTCTGGACCTTGATCAAGAAATTTGGACCTTGACAAAAAATAATTGACTACCTCTGGTTTAAGCCAATATCTGACTACTAGAGATCAGGATGAGACCTAATATGGGGGTCAGATTATTTTATATCTGCCTATTTCAGGGTTCTTACACTTTCCTCTTAAGTGTATAATATTGGGCACTGTTAGAGACAGGGCACTAGACTAGATGGACCTCAGAGCTGATCCAGTTTGATAATTCCTATGCTCCTAAAAATGTAAAAGATGAGATTCTACATGAGAAAATCACATCAGTTTAATTTAAGGTGTGATTTTAAATCAATTTAGTTAAGCTAGTGCAGAAGCCCATGTAGACACCCCTACTTCAGTTTAGGTCCAGTCTTCTTTTAGTTTAGCTTAAATCAATTAGGAACAGTTTAAAACCCAATAAACCACTGTTAAATGAAAATAAGAGTGTCTACACAGGGGTTTGCACCAGTTTAACTAAATTGGTTTAAAATCAATGTAAGTTGAAGAGATGCAACTTGTGCATGTACACAAGGCCTACGCCTTCTGTAGAAGGTTAGGGGAAAGGCAGCAGAGAAAGATGAAGAAGCAGAGGGACCAGATTTTTAAAAGCATTTAGGTGCCTAAAGATGTAGATAGGCAACTAGTAGAATTTTCAAAAGCACCTGAGCCCATAACTCCTCTTGATTTCAGTGAGTTCAGCCCCTGGGAGCTTTTGAAAATCCCATGAGGTACCTATCTGCATCCTTAGGTGCCTAAATGCCTTTAAAAATCTGGGCTGAAGCCTATGGTAGGAGCTTGGAGGAAGGACAAGGTTGTGGGTGAGAAAGGCTTCAATTCTGAGAGGCCGTGAATCTGGGACACGGATCTACATGCTCTGAAGTTGTAATGCGCTGTATATATGCTAAGAATTACTATCATTAAATTAAAAATGATCATTCTGAATTATGGGACTATCCTCCCATCTTGATGTTGTGCACACTACACAAAGCACTCAAGCTCCACCCTCCTGGTTTTTGATGTCAGAATGCCTCTTTCTTCTGTATTTCCTAACAATTTTGTTTAATTTTGAAAGCACAGTGAAACTTGTACTACCTGGCCACTCAGCAAAAATCCGTGGCCTAGTTAATGAAGGCCTATAAATAATGGCATTGGAGACCTTGCTTATTTGAGGTGATCCTGACTGTAAATTTGACTCTAGCGCTTTACATTCTACTGACTTCTGGATTGGCTTAAACTTCCTTGCCAAATAGATATTGATTTTAGTGATTATGAGTGGGAAGCAGGACACCTATAACAAATAGTTTTATTTCCAGAAGCAATTGAATGTTGAAATGAATACTGCCACCCTCTGGTTAGATGCACTGATAGATTTTCAGACAAACTATGAGTGCAATTAAAAATACTCCGTGTGGGAATCAGGAATCAGATACTGAATTTTAGTGATTAAAATATCCACTTGGGTGGGCTTTCTATGCTGATTGTACCACAAAGGATTCAGGTTGAATCTACAACAAGATCACCCTCAGAATTATTTTGGTATAAAGGTAGGTGAGTTTTGCTATGGGAAAATCCTTCTCTCTTGATCCAGCTCTATATTAAACATAGAAAGTAGAAAGGAAGTGGCTGTAGAAAGATTAGCCTTTACAAATCAAATCTGTCTAACACAGAGAAACATGATTATTTGCCCTTAAACTCCAGAATGCTACAATCATTCTTATTCTTCTTGATAACAACATAATTCCTGAGCTAAACAGAATTTGTATCGGTAATGTAAATTCTAGCATTAGTTGTTGTTATTAGAGACACCTGTCTAAGTAGATTCTTGTTTTTTTAAAAGTCTCTTTTGCAAATGACAGTGCCAGCAGGCTCTGTTAATAGCTCTTACTGAGGAAAGGTAGCTTGGTAAATAAGGCACAGAAGGCGGCGTTGGGAGACTGGGGTTCTGTTTCCTGCCCAGTGATAGATCCCTTGCATGAGCATAGGAAAGTCATTAAACTTTTCTATACCTCAGTAGGAATAATAATAGTGAGCCAAGATGCCAGAGGAGTGGGAATATTCAGGAGCATGTGGGTACCCTGAGCCAGCTGTGATGCCTCCCACTTCACAGCCTCTGATGCAGAGGTAGGAAGCATGATGCATTCCAGCTATCCTCAGCTAATGTATGGCTCCGAGGGGATCACAGCCCACTGAAAAGTTTAGGGCTGCTGTAAGTTTAGAGCTGTTCTATTCTGCACCTGGGGATGGGGCCAGACAGAGATTTGGGTTTCCTGTCGGCCCTGCCTCTACCCACTCACAGGCATCTTGTGAAACTTCACATGTAGGTCTCTTGAGCACCTCCTGTGGAAGGCAGCACCTAAATAGAAAGTATTTTTGTTTTCAAAGATTGCGTCTGATTTCACTGTCACCTAATGAAATCACAACATCACAGACTCCAGATTTAGGGCCTGATTCTGTCCTTAGCTACTATAACCCAGGAGTAAATCCACTGATTTTAATTCAGTTACTCCCAGACAAAATCTGTGTGATGTCAGAACTAAGCCTTTCACTTTTCCCTGAAGAGTAACATGTTGCAGATTTGTATAGTATTTACATACACTGATTGATTTAAACGGTGCTTATATAATGATGATGAGAGATTCTATGGGGTGCATCAAAAGCTATTCCAGAGATGTGATCCAGGAACCCGATAGACCAGCTGGCAAAGGTACAGATGGAGTGCATAAGAGTTACAGTGAACTTCTGGGTCTGGTATGTACATTCTAGTTCACCAAAGAGTGTCATGTCATGTGAAGTCTCAAATGAAAGCCAGCATCATGCTGGTCATCAATATCATTGCAAAATGCATGCCCAGATGTTGTGGAAGGAGTTATGCATATATATTGAAAATTATGTTTTAAAGTCTGCGTCTAGGGACTGAACACCAGAAATGGTGAAAAACAGGTTTTCTGTCAGGCAAGAAACATTTATCTGTCTGTCTGTTTACATGTACATTAAGTATTGTGTGGTTCAGAGTACGTCTCTACTAACAGTCTAAACCAAATGCTAATGAAGGATTGTAAAAACTTCAAAAGGAGAAAAGTAACAGGAAGAAGAAAACAGGAAATAGAGGGAGGCCCCTATCTTGAGGTGCATATCAAAGGTTTGCTGTAGTATATTTGGGGGACAAAGAAGACAACCTGGCTTCCTTCACCCAGGAAGAAAATGGACAGCAAGATTGCTCCATGAAAAAAGGTCTGAATCAGGCAAGCTGAAAACACTGGAAAGAACTTTGGGTGAGCTAATCTCCTGTCTAAAGAAGCTTAACTTGTTAGTTATGTTTAGTCTCTAGAAAGAGCGTTATGATTTTGTATTGGATGTAACCATTTGTTTCCAATATTCTTACTCACTATCTCTCTGTTCTTTGATGATGATGATGATGTGTGTGTGTGCGCACGTGCACTGTGTTAAGTACAGTGGTCGTTCTGAGTTGAATCTTACAAGCTGGTGTGTATTGTTCTTTTGGGAACAGCAGGCCTGGTTAATCTATGAGAGTTCAGTGGATAAAGGTCTGAATGGTACAGAGAACACTCGGATTGTGCCATTGGTGTGTGCCTGTGGCTAATCTGTACAAAAGGAGCAAGGCCTGCAGAGGCCTCAGAGATAGTGTTTGTGGTGCCAGAGGCTGGTGGTTTCAAGGAGCTGACCCACAGTAGGTACAGATAAGACTTCCTTATGCTAAGGGCAGGTGGTGATGTGCCTCACAACCCTGCATACCCTTAGAAGCGTCACAAGAGATACATTTAATAAATAACACACATGGTTCTATATAATACAAAACAAAGTAAAAAGAGAAATACAGGCTTTGGCTACGACATGGAAAAGCTATTGTCAATATAGTTTTTACTCAATGCTCAATTGAGTATTTCTAAAGTTTTTTTTGAAGATAACGTTATCAAGTAGTTTAGGCCCCCAAAATTATTTTTTTAGAGTTCTGATATGAATACTGATACTTCATAATGTTAGGAAATAGAAAGAAACCAGTCCTTTCTGATTGTAAAGATCACTGTAGTGTTGAAACCACAATCATCACGGTACTATGCTAGCCTGTGAAAGACAGAACGTCAAAATGGATATGAACTGAACATGAAATGGATGAGTGTCACTTCATTGTTCAAGCTGAAACTGCAGAATGGTGGAAATTCAATTCAATTTTTAAAATTCGCTCAGGTTCAATAACCTCAGATATTGTTAGTGACACACAGGTAAGTCCATTTTAAAAATATTACTTTTATTTCTACAGTCCCTTTATATGCATACAAGAGAAAAAAGACCAGCCAAATTCTCTTTAATCATATCTTCCCTACAAGGGTAGACTGAGCTGATTTGTGGCTCCTTTTTTCTCTTGGTGAGAGATCCCACTGGGTTGCATGAATAACTGCTCACCCACTGTTGTCACACCTGGGGCCACGCAAAGCTCTGATCAGTAGTTCTCTATATCAATGTGTATGTGCTAGTTCTAATGATACTCCACTCTACATTTTCCTCACTTCAGATCCAGATTTCATAGTTTCTCTAATTTCCCAGAGAATGGGTTAGATTCAGTTTTAGCTATTTGCTTTCAGACAATCTAGACAAGACTGAATTAATGCTAGTTGGGTTGGGATTACATTTGTATGGACGGATGGTGCTGCATCTCCCCTTTCCATATTCCCCTTTCCAACTACCTTCCTCTCTGATGTGGTCTTTGACAGTTATTCATACCTTTGCTGGATGCAGATCACATGTAACAGGTTGGCAGGTGCTAGCAAGCTGCATAAGAAGGCAGAGGTCTTCTGCTGACTCTCCCTTGCAGCCGGAACAGGTGTATAAAAGCCTCAAGACAAAAGGGTTTCAGTTCTCTCCCTGGCAGAAGGAACTTGGGATGGGGGACAGAATGGTTGGGGTTTTTTTGGTTGGTTGGTTGGGGTTTTTTTGTTTTTGTTTTTAATAGAAAGCCCCTAGGTTTTCAGGAAAAAACCCTATTTTCAGGAAAAATCTTAAACTGAAGTTTATGTTTCTTGGTGGACAAGTTAACAAGAAAGACAAAACCCAGGACAGGACATATTTGAACCAGATCCAACATGTGACTACATCACAGAAATGCCTCTTGGAAGTTCAGATTCCTACATAATGTTGCTGTTTGATTCTTACGCATTTGCAAGGAATGTACATCTGTGCTCAGAGCTCTGCATGGGGTAGCCATTCCCTTCTGAGTAACATCCAGGGTTCTGATTATGATATATAAAACATATTGTTGGAACCCAATTATTCAAGAAATAGCTTCTACTCCTATTTTTTTTTCTGTCAATTTCTGGATAATAGTCTCTAGGCCCAGCACCAAAGCTTTCTTAGAAGAGACCCTCCCATGTTGAGCTTGCATTTTCTCACAGTTCTCCCAGAGCCAGTGATTGGAAGGCTTCAGCATGCTCTGTAAGGTGTCTTTTCTTATGCAGGCTAATTGAACCTTTTAAAAGGTCTTTGAAGAGATATCATTTGGGCTAACAGTGTAGCCACTGGGTATTTGCCTACTGTATGTAGGAGGTATTGTTTAATTGTAGAGATATGTTTGAATAAGGTAAGATGTCCAGATGCCATGGAGATGAGTGCTAAACACAGCTATGAAAGTGAATAAACCAATTTAATAACAACTTGGAGACATTGTGAGGCTTAATTAACAAATCTTTGTAAAGTGTTATATAAATGCAAATACATTAACGTTACATAACATAACATTAAATACAAGCAATAGCAGACTATGGGCAGATTGAGTGGATAGGCTGATCCAGCCCAGTGTTCCAACCCCACTTCTGGAAGTACGTGGGTAAATTTGGGGCTGTGTTGTCTGGAGCAATCCAGTCCTCAGTTAGCCTGAATCTGTCCCTAAATACAATTTTCCACAGTTTATGCAAATGATTTTTATACAGTGGCAGATTTTCTAGATTCAGAATAATCTGATTTATATAACAAACTCCTGTGTCCCTGACTCATCAGATAAAGGACAAGGACATTTTGTTTTAAAAGGGACTAATCCAGGGATTAAATGGTGATGGAAACTCAGTTTCATCTGTGCTTCCTATCACAGTCACAGCAATGGCCATGCCTACTTCTATACTCCCTGCTATCCCATGCAAAATAAACCCAATGACAAGAAATAATCCTAAAGAGACAGAATGAAGCAACAGCAGGAAATCACTATGCTAAGGCGTAGGAGAGATCCAAAGCAGTGATCTATTGATCAGATAGAGGCAAACCTCATAAAGCTGCAGGATAAGGCAAACCCCAGAGCCAAAACCAGAGCAGGAGAGGGGACATCTCAACTGGGATGAGAAGTAATTGTATATTCATAGCGAAGATCATAGAAGTGGATCCCCCCTGGCTGTGCGCTACAGAGACCACTGAAGGAGGGATGTTTCTGCTAAAAGTAAAGGCTGTAGGGCAGAGCTAAGAATAGCTTTGCTAGAACTACCGTCTTCCTTCAGCAGTCCGGGTACCAGGGCATCCTCCCCCTCCATCCGGCCTGGACAGCATCACCTCCTATCCTGGCTGCAAACGAGATCCTTACCGGAGGGAGGCGGTATTTGACAGGCTGGATAAATACAGGCCCAGCATAAAGTGCCATTAATAATGGAGACGATAGGCTGGAGTTGAGCGAGTTCAGACACCAGCTAACTCTCCCCTAGGCCTGGCCTCAAACTCCAGATCTCCACGTGCTTGTCCCTTCCTAGCTCCTGCGTTACCAGGCCGGCCAGGGGCTTTCCAGCGGCAGTTCCAGCCCAGTGGGGACGGGGACTCCCTGCGTGGTGCGGGCAAGAGCCTCGGGGCCCCTCGGTAACACTAAAGGGCCCGGGGAAGGGCTCGGGGGCGGGACGATGCTGGCAGCTCCGGGGCCGGCCCAGCCCGGTGGAGGGACAGCCCCGCCCGGCAGTGGGGCGCCGCCTCCCGGGGCCCGCACAGAGGCCAGGCCGCCGCGCGCCGCTCTGGCTCCCAGTCCCCGGAGGAGGCGGAGGGAGCCGCAGCTGCCCGGCCTGGGCACCATGCAGCCGGGCAGGCGGTAGCGGCAGCCCGGGGCCATGGCCACCTGGAAGCGGGACGGCCGGGTGACCGGCTGCCAGCGGCTGGGCTGCGCCGGGCTGGCCGGGGCGCTGAGCCTCAGCCTGACCGCCCCGCTGGAGCTGCTCACCGTCCTGGCCCAGGTGGGCGCCTCCCCGCCCTGGCGGGGGCTCTGGCAGGCGGGCCGCAGCGTCTGCCAGGCCGAGGGCCTCGGGGCCCTGTGGAAGGGGAACCTCACCGCCTGCCTGCGCCTCTTCCCCTACAGCGCCCTGCAGCTCGCCTCCTACCGCAGGTAAGCGCGGGGCGCTGCCCGGCTCGGCCCGCCTGCTGCCCGGCTCGGCCCGCCTGCTGCCAAGGGGGTTCGGTCGGGGCAATTGGGATGGGCAGCCTGGTGCCCCAGCGGGGTGGGGGGCTGTGGGCGCTGCCAGGATCTGCTCTGCTCCTGCAAAGGGGTTTCCCAGCGCCCAGGGTACAGGCAGCAGAAGTTGCCCTGTTACGTCTCCGATTAACCATTTCGGAGGCTGAGGACGGGGACCTCCTGCCATGTTTACTCTGCTGACCGAGTTGAGATCCGGATTTAAATCATCTGGAGATTTACCCATCCAGACTGGCCCAGCCTTTACGATGAGTTTGATCATGGGTATTTGTCAAAGGAAACCTCACATCTCCCAAGTCAGCAAGTAGACTTTTTCCAGTTTGACTTAATATGAAACCTGTTTCCTTGCGTTTTTCTACAATTTAGCATGTGCTGACCTGGCAGATCTCATTTGGAAAGGAGATTTTTCTCGTTTTAGATTAACATCAGAGACCCCTCATATTAAAACTCCCACTTCTGCTTGAAAATATGTCCTCTCTCTTGGCTAAGTGCACTCAGTAACACCTACATTTCCTGTAATTGAAAGAGATTAGGAAAAAAGATGTGGCTCCACTTTATTTATTTTTTTTCAGTTTACTTGGCTGGACAGTGCTTGGTGTGTTGTCAGTTTCTCTGTTCCCTGTATACTCCCACTCTAGGCCTCAATGTTGTAGTCAGTTTCCCCTGTTTTGTGATTGTCTCTAGTACAGCAGCAGGGGAAGGATACACATTTTTTAAAAAGGGAAAACTATGACTGTAAAACTCAAACCAAACCATAGGCTGTTGTTTTTAACTTTTGTTTTTAATTGGCTAGATTGCAAAGTGACTGTATCCCTTTAAGGAAGTTCAAAGTTTCTCCTTCTTGTGATAATTTTGCTCTTTCAATTATTGCAGTAGCTTTTAGTGTTCCCATACAAACATGTACAAAGTCGTATATCTTTCAGATTATCACAGTTTGACACTCCTGTAAATGTTCCATTCACTATGTGATTTACTGGGACTTGTTTTTTAATTAAGGTCACAGTAGGTTGCAGTTAGCATCTGTTCCTTAAGCACTGTTAATTGTATTTTAGTTTTAGTTTTTCACAAATCTGTATTAAATGAGCCTATATACAAAAATGAATAAGAACATTTTTTAATTTTACCAGACTCATAACTAAGAGCCTTCATTTTTATAGTTGTAATGCTAGCCTAATGGTGATCATTAATCTTTATGCACAGAGTCTTTAAAACTACTGTACATTACATGTTAAAACTCCCTTTTTTAATAAGAAACAGCCACTAGAGGCAATAATGCTGCAGAGAGAGAGGAGTGTTTGCCAATATGAAGTAGTTCTGTCAACATTACTCAGCAGAAATGCATGATTTATTAGGATTTCCTTTTCTGTCAGGCAGTTTGCAGTCAGTTGTTTGTTGCAAAGCCTCCAGTTGTCTCTGAAGCAGTGGGCCTGTTTGTTTGAAGGTTGGGTGGATTTTTTTGCTTTTTGCCAGTTGGTTTATTGAGGTCAGCTGGGTGCAGGATGTATGCTTCTGCATGGTTGGGAGGATGGGGTTATTCCAGTTCATTGGCTTCCCAAACCCGATGGGAGGGGAAGGAAAAGGAGTGGGCTCACTTTCCTGCTGTCCAATCAGGCACGCTACAGGGGACTCGACCCACACTGACGCCATCCACTGTTTGTAATGGGCTTGTCCTGCACCTGGCAGTGAGTGAATCATCATTGCTCTGGATGTGCAGTTCATGATGAAGATGGGTTAGTGGAGCACCAAGATTTGGACTCAAGCAGCTTTATTTGGTCCTCCTGCTTTGTAACAATTCTGTGAATCTTAGATGGACTGACTGAATGTTACTTGAAACAATGCACCCACTATTTGCTGGGTCAGCAAGCTGCTCCGAGGAGAGGATGGACAGTTTTCTTTCTCTTCTCATTTGCCCAGCAGATCCCTGTCAATTCCTACAAGTGGAGAGGAGCTGCTAGGCAAAAACAAGTACAATTACTCACACACTCCCCCTCTAATGCATTAAGCTTGTGGTTTATTTGTGAGATTCCTAGGAGGGGAATACCATGCGCAGAGACAAAACAGCAGACAGAGATAAACACTAATAATATTTAGTCCAAAAAGGACATGGTCTGGCTAGAAAGTTATTGAATGTTTTGAGCCAGGGAATGGTAGCTTGATGGGAAAGGATGGAATTTAATTACACACACACACACACCCCTCCCTGCCCTTCTGAGCTGCTCCCTAGGCTCTGACTCCCCTCTGACTTCTCCTTTGCTCACTTCCTGCTGCTTGCATGATATCCATCATGCTCATTTCTAATTTGATTTGAGTAATGTGTGCACTGGAGTAAGTCCTTAGTCTGTCCTCTGAATCACAAATGCCAGAATCACAGACTACCCTTGAAGACTCCAGGACGCTATCAGTGAGTTGGGGAAAAATACAAAACATGCCAATGTTGATGTTTTAATAGCAAACTCAAACCTAGACTTAATCCTTGACACAATGTAGTGCCTGAGCGTGAGTCTTCCCCCTGAGCAAGAGAAGCCCTTCTAACCCTGAGACAATGAAACAAGGGATGTTCTGCTGCTCTCAGGATTGTAATGAAGATTTCTGCATATTTTTTCTATAACTTCTACTGGAGTAGCCCGTATATTGGAAACACTGGTAGAGAGAAGTAGTCACATCTCAGATCTCCTGTTGATAACTGAAACAGTGAGTCAACTCCTTTAGCATATTAAGTCTGTGCAGTAGTGTTTTGAGTTATAGTAACTTTCGTCTTGGTAGATGTAAATACAGAGTACTAGGATTTAAGGCCAGACGGGATCACCAGATTATCTGACCTCCAGGATATCACAGGCCACTAAACACCACCCTGCACCCGCATACTAAACCCAGCCACCAAAATTAAACCACAGTATTACAGCCCACAGGAGACCAGAGTATTATGTGCCACAGGCAGAGACTAGGAGGGACTGAGGTGCTGCTTCTCATTAGGGTTCTCATTTACTGACCTGTGTTTAAACCAGAATTCTTTTGAAAAGCAAACCAGCGGTCCTTTGAACTACTACAGTGTGACATCCCTTCACAGTTTTCATAGTTTTTCTTGAGCTGGTGCTTCCTAGCCAAGAAAATTGAAAGAGTATTGGTTAGTGGTTATATCTGGGGACTGAGAGTCAGTCACTGAATTGCTTTGTGACCATAGGGCAAGTCATTCTGACCTCTGTGCCCATGTTTACCCCCTGTTTACAATTGTTATTACCTGCTTCATGGAGGTTTTGAGGCTTGCTCAGGATTTGTAATGTGCTTTGAGACCCTTGGATGAAATACATCATTGAAATTCTAAGTATTATTTATTATCAAATAAGCTGATGGGCAGAAGAACAATTACATCAAGAACTATCTTCATTTTTATGCCTGATTTTTATTGAGTCATAATTAATAGTTCCTCTCTTATCTGTCTCTTCTAGGTTTGTCATGCTCTTTATGGATGACTTGGGCCACATTTCCCAGTGGAGTGCCATCATGGCCGGAAGCCTGGCTGGCACGGTTGCAACCATAGTGACTTACCCTACCGATGTGGTAAAAACGCGACTCATAGTGCAGAACCGGTTGGAGCCATCTTACAAAGGGATTCTTCATGCTTTTTACATCATTTATCATCAAGAAGGATTCCTTGCGCTTTATCGCGGTGTTTCGCTGACTGTATTAGGTAATCTAATAATGGGAAAGAGTCTTTTTTTTAGCTTTACTGTACATTATGTATTGAAACATCAATATGACGCACCTGTAAGTTTTCCCAGTTCATTTTAAATGTGCAAGCAGTAAAATGACTCTGTAGAGGACATTTAGATGTATAAAGCACTATAGCTCACAACTTGTTTCACAATTTTGTTATTTCTGCTGTAGCTGAGTTGTCTCTAAATTATGAGCAAGTGCTGCCATTATCTTTAATGGGTGTGGCTAAGAGAATTTGAGAAGATACACTTGCCTAGCTTTTCTGGATTACCTGGTTGCATTTAGAGGCAGCCTATTCCTCCTTTACTTTACTTAAGAAAAATGATGTGTACCCATAGTGCACTGTGGGTGTAATATGGTACTCCTGAAAGGTGAGTCAAAGCAGTGGCATTCCTCTTTACTTGAGGCAGATGTGGCATTTTTATTTATTTTGTAAAATATTTATTGACTCTCTACTCTGTAGCTTTGCAGAATACCACATTTTAATATACCGTAAATGTTTACATAAATTGATTCTGACAAAAAATAATGAGCACTAACAGCTTACAAGCAAAACTTAAAATTAGTGACAGCAGAAAACAGAAATTGTATGCCAGGCAAGAGAGAAGAATGTCACTCATCAATTTGGGCTAAAGTGCAACCCAGTTGTGTGAAGAGTGGAACAAAAGATTGACCTTTCTCGAGACCAGAACAGTAAGAGACACCAACACCATATACAAGCCCTGTTGTAAACGTAAATACCTAATGCCATATTTGGACCCTAAAACCTGAGCTTTAAATAAGCAAGAAGTCCCCTTGATAAATGAATATCTAACAAGTAAAGGTTTTCAGATATTTAAGTCTGATCTAAGTGAGGAAAGCAGGGTTTAAACTGGCTTACAGTCCCTGGCATTTAGACAAGGCTAGGAGGAAGCATGTAGTTCTCATTATACTGTGTTGTATGCTCACATGAATCTTTTCTGTCTGGTTTGCTTTATAGGCGCTATCCCATTTTCTGCTGGCTCGTTCTTTGTTTACATCAATCTGAATAAAATATGGCAAGAGCCCAGCTTTCGCTTCTCTCCTCTTCAGAACTTCATAAATGGCTGCCTAGCAGCTGGGGTAGCACAGACACTCTCCTTCCCCTTTGAGACCGTAAAGAGGAAAATGCAGGTACGGAGCATCGTTATTGTTACCATTTTGGTGGTGGTCATATTGTCAGTGTTAGTTTCAGGAGTTTGGGGCCAGACACTAGCCTGTTGATTGTGATTCTTTTTTACGAAGAGTGAATCCTTAGAGGGGTTTAATTATTCCTGGCAGTAATGGCCGAGAATTTTTTGGCTTAGGTTTTGTTAAGACCAGTTTAAGTGGTATCATGAGATCAACAATATTTCTTGATGTTACCTTATTTTCATTAAAACTTCATCACCATCATCAGAGTAGCAGACATGTCATCATCTGGTGGCTGCTTGGCCTATGTCAAATGAGCTGATATCCTGCTCTTGGTGTGCAGGTATCCACATCATAAATGCTCCCATCATAATTGGTAGCCTTATTGACAATCTCAGGATGGAAGCCAAACAAAAGGGATGGAGACTACCTGGGGAGGC
Organism: Terrapene triunguis; assembly: GCF_002925995.2. Taxonomy (NCBI): domain Eukaryota; kingdom Metazoa; phylum Chordata; order Testudines; family Emydidae; genus Terrapene; species Terrapene triunguis. The sequence continues at coordinate 12,469,248 of NW_020664482.1, forward strand.
CCCTTTGAGTCAGGGTTCAGGCCTATTGAAGTGGAAGTGTTCACTGCTTCTTTATTCAAAAAGTAAACATGGGGTTTCATTTCTAAGGCTCCCAGGGTACTTGTACATTGCAAAAAAGACCCACAGTGCCAAGTTTCGGAACCCACATCAGCTGACTCGGGTCCACGCTATGGAGCTAAAAATAGCACTGTAGACATTCCCTGGTCGGGCTGGAGCCCGGCTCTGAAACCCTATTTTTAGCCCCGTAGCGCAAGCCCCATAAGCCAAGTCAGTTAACCTGGGCTCTGAGACTCGCTGCTGCATGGTTTTTTTGCAGTGTAGATGCACCCTGTGTCTGATACCCTACATGAGCACAAACTTTGGGACTAGTATGATGAACATTCAGTAGTGGGAATAGCCCTTCCTTTTGGTTCTCTCCTCAGATCTACTAAACTCATGCTTCTGCCAAATAGTTTAATAAGGAAAACTAGTTCCCCCTCAGTTCAAACTGGGATTTAAATTCCCGTATTGTTTTTAGGACAGTTGTAACACAGTTCCCCAAAATAGTGTGAAATCTGATTTTTCCCTACCGTTCTGTCCTGAATCCAGACCTTTGCCTTCTTTTTTTTTTTCCCTCTCCATACTCATGTGAAATGGTTGGCTTGTTTCACCACTTGAGTTGCTTGTATTGTTCCCCGTGTTGGAGTTCCTACATACATTCCACATACGTTCATAGCTAGCACAGTCCATAGAGAATTAGGCAGGGACCAGGTCATATTCTCATGCTTTTCTCGTTAGCCATAACCACCTACATTTCAGTGCACCAGTAACTTGTGCATTAAGTTTTCATAGCTAGTGAGAAGGAAAATTCTCAGGCTTCTGGTCTTATGTTAAAAAGGTCCATTTATAGTTTGCTCCTCTGGAGCAGTATAGTTGGGGAAGCAAAAAAAGCATTTCTTTTCAGCCACTAGGTTGTGCTGTTTCACCAGTTTTTTTTATAGATAAATGCCAGCTGCTCTCTGTTGGGTACTTCTGTATAGAATGTTGAGAAACTCTGGGTTTATTGCCCTATCTAGGTGACCAGATGTCCCGATTTTATAAGGACAGTCCCGATTTTTGGGTCTTTTTCTTATTAGGCTCCTATTACCCCCCCACCCCCTGTCCCGATTTTTCACATTTGCTGTTTGGTCACCTAGCCCTATCTCTGTAGAGAACTGTCCTACACTTCCAGCAAATAAATGTATTAAAAAAAAAAAATGACCGGAAAGAAGAAATTGATCAAAAATATAAATATTTTCTCTGTTCTACAGTTATTTGTTTTCACTTTTGCTGCAATTTATATACTTGTCAAGTGCCTTACAGTTTTAAGGTGCGCTTTTTTTTTTTTTAAGCTTAAAGACCCCCAGCTCCCCATAACACTTTACTAACAAACTGGGGGGAAGGCAGGAGGATACATATAAATTCAACCAATCCTGATTTGTTATTTTAAGTAGGAGTGGTTGAACTTGCTCAAACTGCCAAGTAAAAAGCCTGGCTGACCCTGGGGGCTGGCTGAAGCTGGGTTGAAGCGGTCTACGAAGTTTTTTCTAAAAGTTAGCATAAGCATGTTGCCCAGCCTTGTGGGGGATCAGTTCCACTGATCTCGCCTGCTGAGGGCCTGAATCTCCTCTTGCTGAAGCAAATGGAAAGGCTCCCATTGCCTTCAATGGGACGTGGACTGGATCCTGGGAGCGCTCTGAAGGAGGAATGCTCTGTCCCCAATACAGAGGGGAGTCAGTGCATTAGGGAGTGCAGAGTAGCCACGATGATATCCGCATCAGAAGGGCAGTGACAAGGTGGGACCTAGAAAGGGGAGTGGGAAAATGGAACATCCCAGAGGTACTGTGGGGAAAACAATGGGGGGGCGGAGGGGAGGAGCTAATACCTTTCGTAACCATGATTCTGTCCCAACTGTCTCTTCTGATCTGTTTCCATCTGGTGAGCCTACTCACTGGGGAAAAGAAACATGTGATGTACTGAAATGTTTAGCTACCCCAGTAGGCTAGCATGCTCTGCAGCGGCACATAGGGAAACTCTGGTTCATTTCACAGACCTGGACTCTTGCTTGCTGGGTGAGGAGGAGCTGAGAGCTCTGGGGCGGACTTGGGGCCACAAGGAGTCCCTCTGATGGACTTAAGGAATGAAACTAGCAGGCTGCCAAAGGAGTCTCACCAGTCTTCCTGCCCAAGGGGAGATCCAGTGGCTCAATACTGGTGTTGGGCAGGGGAAATTGGGGAGTCTCAAGGCTCTCTCAGATCCCCCGAGAGAGATAACTGGACAACCATCAGGAAGATCCCCCACAAGGCCTAGACCCCACTAATACAGCAGTGGTCTGGAACTGCAGCACTGATCCAAGGAAGTGAGACTAGGACTGTGACCTAGGAACACTTGAGTTCTAATCCCAGCTCTGTAACTGTCTTACTAGACAGCCTTGGGCAAATCACTTGAACTCCATCTATTTCCATGTCTGAATAATACTTCCTCAGTTAGGAGTTGTATGCACAGTGCTTTGAAGAGACATACCACTATGTAAGGACTAAGTACTACTAACATTTATCAGTCATCTTTTGATCACAGTTGATCCATCCTTTCCAGTGTTACATATCTACAGCCAGATCCTGCTCCACTGATGTCAGTAGGAGTTTTGTCACTGACTTCAATGGAACAGGATCGGACTCTGCATTATTTTATATTTTGGTGGTGATTTACTCTGTCAAACTTGTTCCTGTAACCAGGGCTCTCCCCTTCCCCACTTCACCCTCAGTGTTATAGTTACCATGTTTAGCATTTTTTTTTTAAAGTTGCTATATTTGATCCTAAATATAGTCAAATGCTTTTTGATTTTTTTAATTAAAAACTAATTCTAATTAGTCATTTTGAATGTGTGAGCCCTCTCTCTCTCTATTGTGATTATCCTAATTTTATCCCTTTGTCTTCCTTTTTTTCATTTCGCTCCTGATTGGCATGTTAGAGAATTGAGAGGTACAGTATGCATGTTTTGGCATGGAACATATGGCTTATATTGTGAATCTAGAGGATGGGGTTAGTCAGAGGGGAATTTCTCAGTAACACTTTCTGTGCTATCAACTTTTAGAAGAAATAAGTAAATTATTGCTTAGGTGAAAGAGAACCTAAGACTAGATCCTTCCCTCCAGTATGAGATCGCCTTTATCATAGCCCATCATAGTGCACAAGGTATTGGAAGACAGGATACAAACCTAATGACTGAAAAAGGAAATAGCTGGATTACTTTTATTCGAAGTTTAGAAGAAAAACTTAGTGGGTGTTGAGTTGATATTTTTAACATGTACTGTGAAATCTTTGTTTGAATCCAAGTATTTGCTGAAAACCTCACTAAAATTTTCACATTAAAATGTAATGAAATTTTGCATAGCTGATTTGTGTTCCATTGGCATTATAGGGGTCACTTTAGGTTTAAAAATTGTATATATTAAATAAATTTGTGTTGCATATAACACCATAGATATTAAACCTCAAAATTATTTCTTACTTTTTCACTTACTTTTTGGATTTCGCTCAGTTTGAACAATGAAAATAGTCTAATCAGTTTCATTTTTATTTGTAGCCAATTTCTAATTAATGTCTTTATTAGGCTGTCATGCACTAGCACAATGATGCAATGTTTGTTTGCAAATATTAAAAGGAAATGTTAAAGGAGGAGAAGGGCTGTTGAGGTTTTTTTTTAATTGCTTCCTTAGGACTCTCTTAACATTTCTAAGCTAATTCAAATCCAAATAAAAATTGCCAATTACTGGTACTCTCATCTTCCATCAGTAGCATGAAAGATATTGAGGAGTTGTTTAAACCAAAATCCAATTTCCCAGATGAATATCTAATACTGCACCAGAGAACCTTGCACCTTTATTAAAATGAATTCAAGATGATCTCTTTCTGCTGTTACCTCCAGCCAGCTAGGAGGGTTTCCTGATTTAGCTAGACCAGCAAACCTTCTCTAGTGTAGAAGACTAAGCCTAACAGAGTCCATTCCTTACAGCTATTGTAGGATTCAGTTTTATATATATATATATATATATATATAACACATGGAATGGTGTGCAATCAATGCCATATATATATGTGTTATGAAGAAACCTCTCACAGGAATGTAGCATGTTGGAGTGCATCATGTGAAGATGCTTCCATACCATTTTAACACCAGGTTATGTATTCAGTGGACTGTAACTGTCCTTTTTGGAGCAATCAAAAACAAATGGATATGATGTTCTTCACTTCCTGTCCTAAACAGTTGTGCAGGGTTGCTATGGGCTGGAAGTGGCTGGTTTTCAGTGGGGAATTGCATTAATATTGGGTGTAGTTCTATGAGCTGGGAGGTGAAAACATTATATATATCAGTTCATAGGTGCTGGAACCAGGGGTAATGGGGGAGTGGCAGCACCCCCTGGTTTGAAGCAGTTTCCATCATATACAGGATTTACAGTTTGGATCAATGGCTCTCCGCACCCCCACTATACAAATTGTTCCAGCGCCCTGTATCAGTTTGTAAAGTGCTTTGGGATAAAAGGTGCTATGCAAATGTAATTTTTTTTTATTAATAGAAAGTGATTAACTACTGTGAATTTGCAGTAGCAGATTTTGAAACCTTTAGTAAGGGCCATACTGCATTATAGGATTGGCTGACCATTCATTAAACCCAGTTTAGAGCCCATGGAGCACAGTAATCTGAAGTCAATAAAGAACTTGCATATAATATTTTTGTTGTTTGTTAAAATAGCTCCCTAGTTAGGGCCTTGTGTGCTAAATGTCAGCCTAACACAACTCTTAGAGCTGGGTTATAAGCAAAGCCTGGACAAGGAAATGGGATCCAATAGTCTTTTATTATAAAAAGCATTCTCCGTGTGAGCCATTGAAATTAGGGTTTGTCAGATAGTTACATTCCAACACCGCCTAAGTGTGAGTAATTTTTGTACAGAGAGAGCTTAGGCAGTGGGATGTTTCCCAGTGCTTTAAGGCCAATCTCTGAGTCCTCTTGTACTATAGCATCCCTGCTATTTACAAGATTTGGTTTTCCTGCCAGCTGGGGATATGAAAGTTATTTGAATCATGAGCCAATTTATTTAAAAAACTTCTGGGTCATGTGATTCACATGACATCTAAAAAGCATACGTGCTTTAGGACCTTTTGCACAAAAGCTGTTTATTATTTAACTCCTTATGTGCCGGTGCCTTGGAACCTTTTAAAGATGAAACTATTTGAATGAGTAGAGTGGTATATTACACAGTGTAGATAATAAAGAGCAATACTGTTTTTTTTTTTTTTGTTTTGTTTTTTTTTAAATCATAAATACTGTACTTTGTATAATGGACATCCATTGTTAGTACACAATACATTTTAAATACTCTAGGTTTTATTGTGAAAGGGACCATGTCTCTATTTAATTCAACCCCAAAACTATTTATTTGTATAATCCACCCGAATCTGCATAGTTTAATCTGTTTACATATTTTTAATTGGCATCAAAGTGTGGTGTTCTGCTTCTGCATAGATGAAGAGAGAGATTCAAAAGTGCCCTGAGAACTTCCAGCATGCTCTGTCACTTCTGGACAAGCAGAAAGGATCTGTGCTTAAAAGGCCAAACTCATCCTGGGTGTAGATCAGATGATTTCAGTGCATCAGGAACATATTTGTTGTCTTATTTCATGAGAAGGACAATACCTCCATCAATGCAGCATTTCTCTTCTTCCCTACCTTGTATGTTTGCAAAGCAATGGGACTAATCAACTAATTTGTATTTTCTAACTTCTGATTCCTATCACCATCCCAAACTCCCTCTCTGGTACTGTAGTGTTAGTATTAGGTATGAGCCCAAGTGCTGGAGTGAGACCTGAACTCATGACTAGCCTGACTAGGAGGGGAGTGTTGCCAAATGGGTCACATCAGAGTCCATTTGTTTTCTATGGGCTTTTTCTTTGCAATCACTTCCAGCTACTGGCCATGTCAACTTTTTATTTATTTATTTGGCAATTAACATACTTAATACAGCTCAGTCTCTGAGGTTGTTAAAGAGCAAGATACATGAGCCCTATTGCCTTAGGAACTACAGTCCCTGGAACACTGTTGGCCAGTTGGGGCGCAATTCTTGCCTCAGTGAAATGTGAGACTTTCCTTCTGCCAAAGCTCTAGGCTTTTCTCTGGCCCAACCACTTAGAGGCATTTCTCTCAGAAACCCCAAAGCAGGGGAGAGACGCCTGGAGACGGACTATCCATATGGTTGTCATCATAAAACTGTGGTGTTAACATTTTGTAGTACAGTAGGTTTTGTTGTTGATTTGAGGGGTTTTTTTCCCCTTACATGAAAAGGCAATAAAAATAATTAGCAGCAGGACTGGTCATAGCTGACCCTTCCTCAGCCTTGTGAAGTCTCCCCTGGAACTGAACAGATTTAATAGTCCTGATCTGGTTGTTAATAACTACTACTACTTTACTCTTCTATAACCTCTTTTCTCCAAGGAGGCAGGATGCTAGGAGTAATAAATAAGGATCTCAAACTGCTTAGCGAATTAAGCTAAATAAACATCTCTCTGTGGAAGGTGAGGCATCTATAGGCCTCACTTACCCACCAGTGAAATGCAGCCACCTCTGAGGTGTACTGAGGCAGCTGTTTGTTTGTCATTCAGCAGCACTGCTCCATGTTTTTTTGGGAAAGGAAATTAAACTTATTGTATCTGATTGAAACTGCAGGAGGCAGACTGAATGGAATGTATTTACCCGTGCTGGAATTTAACCAAGAGAGGGACTGTTTGGAAACTGAAGTAATGAAATCAGTGCTGTGTGTGTGGACACTGTTAAATCAATTAAGAGAGCCTTATATCAATCATGGGTTTATGTATAGGCAGAGTTGCACTTCTTTAACCATGTGTAATTTTAAACTGATAACTGTGCTAAAGGCTGTGTGGACACTCTCTTCTATTGGTTTAAACCTTCTCTTTCACTTTAGCTTCAGTCTGTTGCTAATCACCATAAACTAAACTGCAATAGGCCCCTGCCCCGCTTAAACCAAAATAATGCCCCAGTCCTGCATACAGAGTGTAGCTCAACTGAAATCAATGGGACAAGTCACCATACATGAAGTTAACCATGCATGTTTGCAGGATTTGGGCCCAAGATTGTCTGCACAGGGGTTTGCACCAGTTTAAATAAACCAGTGCAACTTTGCATGCAAACAATGCTTTAGCTTGTGTCAATTTCTTACCCTTTGAGCTAAATCAATATAGGGCACTCCAAAACCAAAATGAGTGTGTATACAAGGGGATTGCACTGACTCTATAGGCAATGCCTCCATCCTCATTTCAAGGGTATCTTCATAATTATGAGCATAGAAGCAAAAGCAAACTTTTTCTTTTTAATGAAAACTTAGGCTCAGCAGCAAGGAATGCATTCCACTGCAAAGGCAGAAGCCACAGAATACAAAAGCCCTGATCCTAACCTATTTAATGCTGTGCTAGAGGCCAAATTCTGCTTGGTTTGCTCACTGGAGCTGTCCCGTTGATTTCAGCAAGAGAGGCAGAGTTTGACCCCCAAATCAGGGTTTTTTTTCCTCTACCTAAGGAGAAGAGGACAAAGTGTTTCTAGAGTGCAGGCAGCTGAAGGTCAGCTGTTCTCATCTATTGCTCTGGAGACAATTGACTGCTGTTACCTCACAGCAGATTACCTGTCCACATGTCTGAATGCCCTGTGTGGGCTTACTGTATGTTCTGGTCCACGGTTAATCTGTCCGCAATATTGTAGGTTGTAATTTGGTCCGTGCTGTGTAAAATTGCTCACACGTTCTTAATACTGGTTCTTTATTTGCATTTTGAAATGGTTTGCCATCTCTGGGTAACAAAATATTCTTTCAGGCCCAAATCCTTTAGTCCTCATTGAATGAAAATTTCCATTGACTTTGGTGGGAGTATTGCCTGAGTGGGGACTGCAGGATTTGGCCGTCCGTTTCCTTTCAACTATGATTACATCTTGCTGCTGCAAGTGTCCCTATTAACCCAGCCTTAAAAGACTTCACCGTTCTTATTTTAGATTCCAGATTAAGTGAAATGAACTGCTGAGCTTTATCATAAGTTGCTTTCCTTCACTGCTGAGTTGTTTTTTAGTTGTGATCTTTTGAATGTGTATACATTTGTATCAATAAGAGAGATTACTATATTTAGTGATCAAAATCCTAAATCCCCATTACTACAGGAGTATATTGTTAACTGATCTTTCACCCTCCCTGGGTCATTCATACCACACACCTAGAAGGTAAAGTACTGTATCTCCAAAACAGAGTTTCATACTAACATACATTTTATCCCATAGGAAAGTAAGAAGAGCCTGAATTTAGGGCCATATTTTCAAGCTGGCCTCCATTTTTGTGCCTGTAGTTGGTGGGTATAAAATTCATAGATGCAGTGTAGGTCACTTAAATATCTGATAACGCCAGCAAATCAGAGACATGGAAATCTACGTGTCCTAAATGGCTGGTGCAAAATTGTATGCAGTTGTGTGCCTGCAGGCACACAAACCAGAGGCCCTGCCACCTTGTCAGAAAATCTGGTCTAAAAGTTCTCATCTTTGTCCCTCGTGGGGTAACATGATTTACCCTTGAAAGGCTCAATTTGTTCATCCTTAAGCAGAATTCCCATTGAAATCAGTGTGTGAACCACAGGTCCTGGTCCCAGGGGATGAGAAATGCCAGGCTGGGGGAACAGAGAGAAGTAATTAAGCATTTTGTCCTGTAAGGTCTGCAAGATCACTCCCTAAAGTTGCCTTTTGACCTTAGCCTGGCATTACAGGCCATAGGTGGGATGGTGTTTGTAGGGTCTGCAAATTTACTGCACATTTACTGTACTCTGTTGGGGAAGAATTTTGCCATGATACTTCACCTTTTAAAAAATAAATCCTGCGGTCTCCTGGTCTTAGACTATCAAATTTAGGGTAGTCTGAGTTATATGAGTGACTCAAAGCCCACTGGAGACTAAAAGATAGGGAGTAGAACCAGTCTTGCATTTAATAGATTTAACACTGAAAGTACCCACTGCATCCATCACAAACCTAAGGAATGCAGATGAGCAACTTGAATTTCTTTCTTTATCATCAGCACAGCCCCTTCCATACAATACCTCTCTTCTTTCACAGAAACGTAAGGAACATACAAAGTAGAATAGACTTTAAAAAATGTATTAAAGCCAATGTTAAATAAATATAGTACAGATGTTAAGAAAAGAGTGTTTGTACGTCTGGGTATAGTGCTTAGGTTATCCACAAATATAGTTTGTTTTTAAACTCATAAGATACATATAGTGTATAAGCGGCAATAACCCAAATTTAGGTGAATAAGTTTAACAATACAGTTTAGAGATTTAGAATCCGAATACTCGGGTACATAACTCATGAAAAGTTGTACCGAGAGTTGGTTGTGGAAAGCAAAATATATCAATGAGTGAAGATTGTCCCTCAGTAATTGAGAATGTATGGTAGGTTGTCCATTTGGAAAATACAATCCATGAGGAAAGTGTGACAGGTTGGATCTCTTGCGAAGCCACCTGATCTGCTGAGATGCCACTGAGTCTACCTGTTCTGCCAGCATGGACCCCCTTTACCCTGTCTTGCTGAGCCAGGCTATTAAAACCACCTCTAATACACACACAGGCAGGGCCACACCCAGCTGCAGATCAGTTCGGGGAAGACTCAGCTTAAGGGACTTGCTCCAGCACTCAGATGTCCACCTCCCTTGGAGTGCAGACCAGAAGATATATTATGAAATTCGCCCCCTCCCTCAATGTGGAGAGAGGTGTTCACACTTCTTGCCCCTCTTCCCCCTCCCCATTAGAAATGACAGAAACTGGGTTTAATAATAAACAAAACAAATTTTATTAACTATAAAGGGCAGATTTTAAGTGGTAAAAGGGGTAAAAAACAGAACAAAGCTGATTACTAAGCAAATGAAATCAAACATGCAAGCTAAGCTAGTTTCACTAAAGAAATTGGTTACAAATAGTATTTCTCATCCTAGATATTGTTGCGGGCAGTTTGCAAAGCTTCTGTGGTTCAGAGTTCCAGTTGTATTCCTTTTCAAACTGGACCCCTGTCTCAGTCTGGACTCCCCCCTTGTCTTCCCTTTTTGCAGTCTTTCTTCTTGGACAAACAGGCCATGGAGAGGAGGAGTCCTGTTTGCCTTCTTCCCCACCCTTAAATAGGATTTACATAAGGCGGGATTCATTGTTTCCCAAACTTGACTCCCCATCCCCAGGGCCGGCTTTAGGAAGTGCGGGGCCCAATTCGAACATTTTCGTCGGGGCACCGGCAAGGATGACTAAAAAAACCCTTTCATTTCATTATTTACTTTCCATAACTATATAAATAATAACAAAATTATATATTACCTACACTGCTGGCTGGAGGCAGGGCAGGGGGTGCGGGACTGGCTGCAGGCAGAGCAGGGGGTGCAGGGCTGGCTGGAGACAGGCTGGTGCGGGCAGGGCGGGGGTGCAGGGCTGGAGGCAGGGCAGGGGGTGCAGCAGGGGCTGGCCGCGGGCAGGGGGTGCGGGGCTAGCTGGAGACGGGCTAGCTGCAGGCAGGGCAGAGGGTGTGGAACTGGCTGTGGGCAGGGGGTGCGGGGCTGGCTGTGGGCAGGGCAGGGGGTGTGGGGCTGGTGCGGGCAGGGGGTGCAGCAGGGGCTGGCTGCCGCTGCGGGCAGGGCACGGGGTGCGGGGCTGGTGCAGGCAGGGGGTGCAGCAGGGGCTGGCCGCGGGCAGGGCAGGGGCTCCCCTGCTTCGGCCCTTTAAATAGGTGCTGGAGCCCTGGGGAAGCAGCGGGGCTCCCGTGGCTATTTAAAAGACCGGGGCGGCAGAGGCAGCTGGAACCCTGGCCCTTTAAATAGCCCCCGCAGCCCTACCCCAGGGCTTCAGCAGTGGGGCTCTGGTGGCAATTTAAAGGACCTGGGGCTCCAGCCCCTGCTGGGAGCCCCAGGCCCTTTAAATTGCCCCCTGGGGAAGCCGGCAGCCCCGGTATGGTGTACCGCCGACGGCAAGGGCGCGGGGCCCGATTCAGGGGAATCGCCTGAATCGGTCTAAAGCCGGCCCTGCCCGTCCCACCCCCCTTCCCTTACAGTGGAAAGTTACAAGAAGTCCCAGGTAATGTTTTAGTATCAGTGTCCATGAGTCAGTGGCAGTATGAAGAGTTCACAGGAAGGCCAAGCTTTTCACAGTCCATTGTCCTCGCTGATGGGCTATCCACTCTGTCTGGCTTTTTCATTGTTGTACCTGAAGTGTTAGCAGTGGGCGTCACCCAAAGTAGCAGAGTTGAAATACAGATACATAAAAAGAACAGGAGTACTTGTGGCACCTTAGAGACTAACAAATTTATTAGAGCATAAGCTTTCGTGGGCTTGTAGTCTCTAAGGTGCCACAAGTACTCCTGTTCTTTTTGCGGATACAGACTAACACGGCTGCTACTCTGAAACAGATACATAGTCCATATTCCTAATTTCAGATACAGAAATGATACAGGCATACAAACTGGATAATCTCATTCAGTAAATCCTAACCTTTTCAATGATATATCACATGTATAAAGTATATCTCAGTTATGTCATATTCATATCATAAGCATATTTTCATAAAGAATATGGAATGACATGTCACAGAAAGTGTTTCAGTTACTTTCCCCACTGCGCTTCTCATCGGCTCACCAGTTCATCCCTCCTGGTATTGCTGATGTCTGGTGACGTGTTCTGTGTAGATGTCCCGCTGGCGTCCGACACCATGAGTTGCCGCATCAGCCGAGTGTAGCATTGACCGATTCCACATTCCCACAACATTCGCTCGTTACTGGGGTCCCATGCGCCCAGGGCTCTGATGATCAGCGCATCTATCTGTACCTGGTAACCCTTAGCTCTCAAGGTATCAGCCAGAGGGGCGTATTTCTCCACCGACACTTTGAGAGCTAAGGGTTACCAGGGGACAGGAAAGCCGGGGTCCTGTTCTTGAAGGGCACTGTGACATCCACCATGATGATCTTCTGGTCCTCATTGGTGATGCCGATGTCCGGTTGCAATTGGCTGTCGATTCAGCTAGTAGGAGAGTCTTGCCCCTTTGGTCTGTTCCAAATGGGTATCAGTTTAGCAACCTAAAGACCCAAGCTCTATCAAAAGAAAGGAGTAAAAGTTGCTTTGTGATGTGTTATGCTACCCATAAAAAGTATACTCTGTCGGTGTGTTCTTTTGAATAAGCAATTAACCACTTCTCCCCGTTACATAAACCAGGTTAGGTTTCTGCAGAGCTTGGCCAGTGAAACTAGTCTGAGCTGTTCAGTTAGTTTCATTTTTAGCTCTCCTGCTCTAGTGCAGTTGTAGGGATGTGTAAATCCTCCAGCATCACCTGATAACCAAACCAACGATTTCATTTAGGTTCATAGACTTTAAGGCCAGAGAGACTATCATGGTCATCTAGTCTGACCTCCTTCACATCGCAGTCCACAGAACCTCACCCACCCACTCCTGTAATAGACCCATAACCTCTGGCTGAGTTACTGAAGTCCTCAAACCCTGATTTAAAGACTTCAAGTTACAGAGAATCCACCATTTACACTAGTTCAAACCAGCAAGTGACCCGTGCCCCATGCTGCAGAGGAAGGCAAAAAAAAAAAAAAAACCCAGGGTCTCTGCCAATCTGATCTGGGAGAAAATTCCTTCTCGACCTCAAATATGCCGAACAATTAGACCCTAAGCATGTGGGAGAGACCCACCAGCCAGACATCTGGGAAAGAATTCTCTGTAGTAACTGAGAGCCCTCCCCATCTAGTGTCACGTCTCCAGCCATTGGAGATATCTGCTAATAGCAGTTGCTGATGGGCTATATGCCATTGTTGCCAATCTCACCATATCATCACCTCCATAAACTTGTCATGCTCAGGCTTGAACCAGGTTAGGTTTGTTTGCCCCCACTGCTCCCTTTGGAAGGCTGTTCCAGAACAACTCTCCTCTGATGGTTAGAAACCTTTGTCTAATTTCAAGCCTAACCTTACTGTTGGCCAGTTTATATCCATTTGTTCTTGTGCCACTATTGGCCCTTAACTTAAATAACTCCTCTCCCTCCCCATTGTTTATCCCTCTGATGTAGGGAGGGAGAGGAGTGATCATATCTCCCCTCATCCTTCATTTTATTAGGCTAAACAAGTCAAACTCCTTAAGTCTCCTCTTGTAAGGTAGGTTCTCCATTCCTGTGATTATCCTCCTAGCCCTTCTCTGCACCTGTTCCAGTTTGAATTCATCTTTTCTTAAACATGGGAGACCAGAATTGCACGCAATATTCCTGATGAGGTCTCACCAGTGCCTTGTATAATTGTAGTAACACTTCCCTATCTCTACTGGAAATACCTCGCCTGATGCATCCTAGGATTGCATTAGCCTTTTTCATGGCCACATCACACTGATGGCTCAGAGTCATCCTGTGATCAGCCAATACACCCAAATCTGTCTTCTCTTCCTGTTACTTCCAACTGATATGTCCCCAGCTTATAGCAAAAATTCTTGTTGTTAGTCCCTAAATGCATGACCTTGAACTTTGCACTATTAAATTTCATCCCATTTCTATTCCTCCAGTTTTCAACGTCATTCAAATCTTCTTGTATGATATTCCAGTCCTCCTGCGTATTGACAATACCTCCCAGCCTTTTGTCAGCTGCAGATTTTATTAGCATACCCCCACTTTTTGTGCCAAGGACATTAATGAAAATGTTAAATAAGATTGGTCCTAAGAGGGGTCACTGAGGAACTCTTTACCTCTGTCCTTAATTACTTTCTCTTTCAAAATTTGTTCTAAGACCTTGCATACAGTGAGGTCAAACTAACGGCCCAGTAGTTGCCCGGATCACTTTCTTTTCCTTTCTTAAAAACAGATACTATATTTGCAATTCTCCAGTCATAGGCTACAACCCCTGAGTTCACAGATTCATTTAAAATAGTGTTAAATAAAATGTGTTTTAATAATATTTTCTAGCTTTGTAAAATCCTTTTTCAAAACTTAATTTTTTAACTTGAACTACTGGATGAAATGACTTTGATTTAAGTTGTGCCATTGTTTTTAGTCTGATGCTTCCTTTGAGATTCTTTTGGTTCTCAAGTACTGTGTCTAAGGGCTTGAAAAACTGTTTTTATGGCTCCGATAAGCCAGAAAGGTGGGGGTATGAACCTTGCACCACAGTTAAAAATCTTTATAATGGTTTTTACAATGGTGAATGTTAATATAAATAATCTCTCAATAAATCATTTTAGAGATTAGAGGCTGTAGGAAAATTAGAAATCTGGTTCTTTGAGACATACCATTCTTTTTTAACATTCGCCAGAGTAGTTTTACTGCTTACCAAATCTTATTTAAATCTGAAGTACATCGTACCCTACATTTGTATTGTACACAAAAGTGCCACCCTTTGATATGTGCCTTTGCAGTGTACATAATGGCTAAAGCGATTAAGTTAAACTGATGCACTTAATTCTTGTAAGTCCTCCCCTGCATGTTGGGAAGGAAAGAAAGGAAAAGGATGCATATGTTTAGCAGCATTGTCATCTTCCTCAAGTATTTTAGCTAGTTGTCCCTTTTCCACTACTTGTCCACAGTTTCCTGGGCTTTTGGAATCTGTTTCAAAGTATCCCTGTCACTTTGGAAAGCAGAAGCATGTGTCAAATCTATCCTGGGTTTTTAGTGACTGGGGTGGGATTTTCAAAAGTGCCTGAATGACTTGTGTTCCTAACTCTCTTGGGTGCTTTCAAAAATCCCACCCAGTTACCATGCACTGATTGCACTTTGACCTAAGGAATCTGGGCCCAGAGCCACAAAGGGGTTTAGGCATTGCAATGCTGAGTGTCACAGTACCTAACTTTTTAGGTGCCCAGAAAATCACAGGATCACCACTGTGATTCCCCAAAGAGAAGTAGGTGCCTGTGCTCCTGTACAATGAATGGGGAGAGACTGGAGCCTTAGAATGTGACCCACAAAAGCCAGTGCACTAGGCAGGGAGCAACCGAAGCTAG
The DNA here is from genome assembly GCF_002925995.2 of Terrapene triunguis. NCBI lineage: Eukaryota > Metazoa > Chordata > Testudines > Emydidae > Terrapene > Terrapene triunguis. The sequence goes on from NW_020664482.1 coordinate 12,484,309, forward strand.
CCAAGGAAGATCTCAACAACAAGGGGAGGGAGGTGCTAATCCCTGTCATGGAGCCAGGTGCCTCCCTGCACCCCAGACTTAGGCACCTAGCCACAAATGGGAATTAGCTGCCTGGAGTCACCTGGTTTAGGCACCTAAGGCATTTCTTGTGGGAATGAGTTAGGCACCTGCCTCGCTCCACACAAAACGTCCAGAGAGGAGCTGCTGCTGCCCCCGCCCACCGTATAACTTTTAGCCTAATGGTTAGATCACACGTGAGTTCTAGGAGACCAGAGTTTAATCCCCACCACCACCACCACCATCTGCTGGGAAGAGGGGGGCATATTAAGGATAAAAATATGCTAAGTATTTTTTGTGTCTTCTAAAACGTTAGGGTCAAATTCACCTATGGCATTAGGGGACACAACTCTGTTAAAACCAATTTAACCGCACCCACTTACACCAGGAATGATTTTAGTCTTCAGTATGTTTCCATTTTTTACCAGCTAGACCAGGGCTGCCAAACAATTGACATTCTAGAGCAGATGCATCTAGAAAACATCACCAGTTGTCAGTTTGATAGAAAAGGTTGTTACAGGCTTATCACCTTGAGGAAGCTGTGGGTTTTTCAGCCAAACTAAGAAGGAGTATTACACCACTTGCTGTTATAGATCACTGGGGAAATGTAAGAGAATTATATCAATATTCACCAATAAATTAACAGTTAAACTCCCCCTAATATAAGATCACTGCCACTAATATAAAATTACCGATCTTCAGTGATCAGACGGGCATGTGCAATCACATGCCTGAATCACTTGTCTGGAAAAGAGTCTGTCTTGTCATATGTATGAACAAATCCCTGATTTGCACATGCAAAGTAGACTTCCATCTGTGTCCATACAGATGGATGAGGATCAGATTACTGAAGATCAGGCCATCCTAACTGTTCTAACACAGTGAGAGATTAATGGTGAAAGGATTTTGCTGCTCAGAATGACCCATTGCACTTTTGTTCCATATGAACTAAGTGCACACTGGTCTGGTAGATTATGACATAATATCATGTTCTCATGTGACTTTGTATTTTGATGGTTTAAATCTTACTGTATTTGGAGGTGGCTTGGATGTGTTACTCAAGTGACACCATGTACAATGCAGCACAGAATTAATAGTAGACTTCTCCTACACTCTACATTTCAAATATTCCCCCCCCCCCCACTGGTTACCTTTCAATAAGACCTCAGGCAGAATTGTTAATTCTTTGAAATATAATTGACTAAAGCATGGTAAATAGACACAGGCCTCCTGCTTCAGCATTTAAGTGTTGAATACCTATAGAAGTGAAAGAATTAAACAAACAAATCAACTCAATTAAAAATAATTAACCTGTTGTGGTTTTTGTTTGAACAGGCTCAGAGTCCTTGCCTTCCCCATTATGGAGGGGTTGATGTCCATTTTACTGGCATGGTTGACTGTTTTAGGCAAACTGTAAAGACCAAGAGCGTGCTCGGACTCTGGTGTGGACTCACAGCCAATCTGCTCAAGGTGCGGATTTCCTCCATTCTGATCAGTCTGTATTTAAATACGATCTGAGACACATGACCAACAACTAATTGGTGGTTGGGACTGTAACACACATGATGTCCCTCTTCTCTCGCCTTATGAACAGCATGTTGATTAGACAGCTTGTGACAGCAACGGTAGAGGTTTGCCCGTACTTGGGTTACAATATACCGGTAGCTGTTTGAGCTATATTGGTTTGGTCTTAATGGCCATCTGCAAGTTGCTGACTTTCATATGACACCATCCTCATCAAAAGCATTCGAGGAAGTGGCAGAGCCTTTTGATGGAAGTTTATTCAAACACACTTGGGAAATAACAGAGAGAGAGAGAGAGAGAGAGCAGGGAAAATGGCTAAACATAAAGAGCCAGAATTTCAGCTATTGTAAGTCAGCATAGCTTCATTGACTCTGCTTGGGACAAAAGAAAGGACGCGTTTCTGCCACATACAAAATGCATCCCCAATTCACTGTTCAAACAAATCTTAACTGTTTTAAACATTGTGGTGTTTTAAAGTTCAGCACAAGCCCATTTCCTCACAATAATTTGCTATAATTGGGTTGTGCATATAATAAACCAAGTCTTAACTCAGTCTGGTACCTGTAGAATGACACAACTAATTTAGGGTCAAATTCTCAATTGGCCTGATGAGGCCAAATCAACAATGAAGTCCTATAAATCCTAGCTTTATAACTGAGTAGAGAATATTGATAGTGACTCTAAATTAATAACTGATTTCAATCTTTTTTTTGCCCCCCCCAGATTGTCCCATACTATGGTGTTATGTTTAGCACCTTTGAGTTCTGCAAGCGGGTCTGTCTCTACAGAAATGGTTATATTGAATCTCCCTTAAGCTACAAGCTAATTCCTGGAGTGGACCAGAGTTTACAACCACAAGAGTTGCAAGAATTAAAGTTTCTCCGAAGGGGAAATTTTGAGCCGCCGAAGCCAACTCTTGAAAATTGACATTGGAAAGTCCATTAAACAAATGTATGTTGCAGTCATTCTCAGCCAAGTCCACAACCTGAAGAAAGCGTAGCAAAAAGGAAGACGCATTGCACTAGAGGTAGCAACACCTCAGTTTACTGTACGGCCTTCCCTGGGATTGAAACCCCCATGTCAAACATGAATAAACCTTGTAACGCATGTAGTGAATTGATACAATCAATTCAAGCTTATCTGAAGGACACACACATTTTGAAACTACTACAATACTGGAACTTGAAATCTACTCATTTGGGGATTTTTCAATGCTGAATAGCTTTTTAATGCTAAAACCACTTGCAGAGAATAAGTGATGTGAGCCATGATCATGAATTATGATTTATTTAAAAATATTAGGGAAGTTTAAAAACTTTTTTTAACACTTGAGAGCACTGAACACAGAGAATTCAGAATAGATATATGGTTAAAAATAGAATAAAATATATACTATGTACGCATTTCTACTGAAATCTGTCTGTTACTGATACAGTATAGACTTGGCATTCCGGATATGCAATATTTGTCCCCACATAATTCACATTGTTGTCCTCCTAATTCTTGTTTTCAGCTTTTGTAAAACTTATTTGAGAACTGAATAATTTTCTGTGTCCCCAGTTGCAAAGAAAGATGAAAACACGCTGCAAAGATACTTTTGCCAAGAAAGAATAGTAATATGTGAAACAGCGCTGAAATGATGATCTCTTTGCCCACCCTAGTATATTTCTGCAAGTATCTGAATTATTTCCGCTTTGGGGAAAAAACAAGACTGTTTATATGCTGTGTTCATTTTGTTATGACTAACTCTACCTACTACTGTGTGAAAAATACAGATACCAAACGCGTTAGATATTTCAGTGTTAACACCCTTATATGTTTGTCAATATTTTTAAAGGTGTATTTTATATTAAATTAATTTTCAGAGATGACAGCTTTATGGTCAGAGCTTAGAACGCTACTTAACCTCACCATCTCTTTACAGACGCAAACGGGTGGTCCCCTTTACCTGCTGTGACCTATAAGTCAATGCATTGTCATGCTTTTCTGAGGAGGGGACCTCACAGATATAAAACACTATGGTATGCTACAGCATGAGGACTAGTTTATTCCCAGCTCCGATAAGTGTCATTCAGGTGCCAGCCCTCAGATCAGTAAGAAATGGTTGCTGGGATCCTGATTCTTCCAGGGAAAGTATAAAATTTCTCTGTGCAGCATTGTGACACCCAGTTGCATCTGCCACAGCATCCCTGATTCCAGGTGCCCTCATTGCAGTGTTTATCACTCAGGCTCTGTGAGGCAAAGGGTAGTCAGTGGCAATGAGCTATCCTCCCTGACAGAGAGAGAAACCTTTGCTCACCTGGGGAATTGTAAAGAAGCAATGGGTAGAAGGTGGTGGTTAAATTCAATCTTAGATGTAAGGAATAAAGCCCTTGAGAGCAGAACACTTTACAATGATGAGTAAAGTCTTACAGCAGCCCTGTATCAGCTAAGTATTAATGACCCCATTTAACAAATGGCTCTCCCTGTCTTCTTTGTCCAAGTTCAGCCCTGCTGTAAGCTAGTGTTTTCCACTGCAGTTGCTTCCAATTATACCAGAGCTGAATTTGATCCAGAAAGGTTCAGGGCTTTACTAAAGACCGCACACCAAGACACTGGAAGAGCTGGGATTGGAACTTGTCCTTTCTTGCTTCCCAATCCACTGATGAATCCAGCACACTGCATTCCCTTAGCTTAGAATGGTAATATTTTTAATAGATACTTTTATGCATGCAGTTGCTAATAAAGAGATGTATCAGAAGAAGCAGAGTAGACAGTCAGACTGTGTTAAGAAGAGCCGAGCCTAGAAAGGCTGCCCAAAGTTAACCGAGATAGCTTAGTCTATCTCATATTTTTGATGAAAAGCTGGTTGACCTGCTTGGCAGACTTGACTAGGCCCTAGGACTGTTCCATCCTAACTGTTGTTGATGGGTTCTGCTACCTTAGCACTTTCTACCAATTTCATTTTCCTAGAATAATCTTGATCTGATTCCTCCTACCTGAAGGGAAACACTTTCATAAATAATTATATTAATTTCAGCAAAACTCAAAGCTGTACACTGTGCAATACCTACAGGTTATTATTCACTTGTAGATGACAGGGGGAGCAACCAGATTCTTAATATCCTTATTTAGGTCACCAATAGGCTTGTCCTTTATTAATGTTCCATTTATAAACAAAATATAGAGGGTTAATAAATGATGAATTGTTTTCATAAATGATCAGTTGATAGTCTAGCAAGTCAATCAGTTACTTGTAACCATCTTTAACACCTTCTGATGTGCTTATAACCATCTATATTGTAACATAGTTATATTTGTTAATCATTTATAAAGTATGACCCCAAACACTAAGCCATACACCACCCCTAAAGACTATGCCAGGAGTATTTCACACAGCACTGAAATGAAGCACTGTTTGTATAGAATGCTAGACCTGTATAAGAGTGTCCAATAGCATATAAGAAGTGAAGAATATAATGAAAGTGGAGAGGAAACAGGTAGGCAGAATGTAACTGAGGTGAAATTTGGATAGAGGTCCAGGCTTAGCACCCTACACTAACAAAGATATTAGGGAACATCTAAAACTGAGATCTTGATCCCTTGTATTAACATCCCCGCTGATGACCATTCAGTTCCCCCATGCTGACTGCTCACTCCACTAACTGCATATTAGAATCACACACTCACACCCCACAGGCACAATTATCTTTGTTCTTCACCCCATCAGTTGTTCAGTTGAATTATAGTCCTAAGGCTGATACTTATTTTATTGTCTAGTCACTGGCAGGCTTTTGGGCATGGACCCCTTGTCTGAATAGTTAAACTGGCACTGTAACCTAAGCCTCTGTGACTCTGGGCAAAATCGGTTTTCCTAAGCTTTCTGTCAAGAAATTACGGTTTTATGAAAGACATGAAAGCTCACCTCATATATTCCCGTAATGCATATGTGTGGAATGAAGCCTTAAAGTTTCTCCTGATCAGCTGTGAGGGGAAGAACTGATGGTATTATTTGCTAGTCTTGTTCATTCATATCTTTGTATTATTTCCTGTTTATGAGGTGGGATTTTTTTTTTACAATTTTGTAGAAATTCTTAACCCTGGAGATTAAATTCATGTACCACGTTTGATGGCTTGAGTGTGATGTAACAAAAAGTGGACTGGACAAAGGCACTGAAAAAAATATGCAGGGAACAGACCTTCACTGGAAGGTCCCTGGATGAGATTAAGATTTAAAGTGGGCTGTTCTACCTCTGCCCTCCCCCCCCCAAAACTGGAGAACTCTGAGGTGGCCATGATTCTGGGAAGCATCCGCCACAACATGTGCACCTCGGGGCCCACCCATCTCTCTGCCCCCCAGGCGCCTGTGATCAGTGACTCAGGTCTGATGCTGGGTTTTGTGGGGGTGCTCCCAGGCCCAACCCTGTTTCCATGGTGATGGTGTCAGAGGCTGATCCAGCGTTGGCAGAGCTGTACTTCCCCGGGGGTTGCCTAGGAACAGTCTCTCGCTTGGCGTCACGCACTGAAACCCAGAGCCCAGCCTTGCCCTGCCAAGCCCCCCCCCACGCCCCGTGATGCTGGAGACCCCTCCGACCCACATAGCCATTGGCAGGCCCCACCGCGTCACGTGGGGGGAGGTGACACCCAAGGCCCCCCCACTCCCAGCCGGTCCCTCCCCGGCCCAGCCCTCCTGCTCCAAGCCAATCAGCGGGGTGGGAAGCTGCCGTGCGTCGCTCCGCCAGCCTCACCCCCGCTCGCTGGAGCCCGGGGGTTGTATATAAACCGGCCATTTCAGCAGCTCGGCCTCAGAGCCCGCGGGTCCCTCCAGCAGCTGCTTCTCGCTCCCTGGTTCTAATTTATTAACCTGCCCCCCCGTCGCCATGGCCGATGCCGCCCTGTCCTTCGCCAAGGATTTCCTGGCCGGGGGCGTGGCCGCTGCCATCTCCAAAACAGCCGTCGCCCCCATCGAGAGAGTGAAGCTGCTTCTGCAGGTGGGTTTGGGGGCGGCCCTGGGACGTGCCCCGGGGCGGCGGGCATGCGCGGGGCGCTGGGGGCTCGCCCCGGGGGGTGAATGGGCTCGTGCCCGGCGCCCGTGCAGGCGGGCGGGCCCCGAGTGCCCTGGGCTCGGGGAAATCCTGCGGCCGGGGTGTGTGTGGACGGGACGCCGCCGCGGCTTTGTCTGGAGCTGGGACGTGGCCGCGTGGTGCATCCGCGAGCCAAGGAGATGCCGGCGCGCTGATCCGCCGCCCAAGGTCGCTGCAAGGAGAGGGAGGGCCCGGGCATCCCGCCGCAGGGGCCGCCTCGGCTTGGGCGAGGGGGCCGGGCCGCTGCAGCCAGCACGACCCCCCCCCGCCACCCGGTCTGTGCCTGGGGCGAGGCTGCGCTGCCCCCCGGCCGGCCTCGTCCTGCCCAAGGAGACCGTCTCCTTGGCCCTGCGGGCGGCTGGGCCCCATCGGGCCCGGTGTGCGGGGCTCAGAGCGAGCTGGGGCCTCTCCCTCCCCAGCCCCTGTGGGGTCCCCAGGCGCAGAGAAGCCGGGCAGAGCCGGAAACCACCCGCCTGCCTCGATCGGCTGCTGGAGCCAGCTAGTTCCGCTTATGCAATCGGGGCCGGGGCCGGCTCCGCGCGGAGGGGGGGTTAGAGCAGCCTCCGCCCCGGCTCCTTCCCTCCGGGCTGGAGAAGGAGGCTGCATCGTCCTCGTGCTCTGGGCCCAGCCGTGGGGACTCGGACCCCCGAGTGAGCCTCCATTGACTCGCCGCTTCCAAGCATCATGCGGTAAAACCAGCGCGCAGAGCCAAGCCGGCACAATCCCCAGCCTCAGGACAGCATTGAAGCTGGTACATAGAGAAGCCCGGTGACCTTCCAGGCCACACGACCCCACTTCCCCAAAAAGATAAAGGCAGGCTACTAACTCCAAAGTAGACAGCCCATGCAACTCTGATCTGGGCTGGATCACGGTAGACTGCTGCCTTTTAGGTACTATGGAAGAATCCAACGTAGCAAAGCATATTTTGCTTTTGAAAAGAAATTCACGTGCAGTTCTGCTCTAAAGATGTTCTTTCTGACTGTCCCCCAGTAGGTAATCCTCCTTATTGTCACATCATTCTAATGAAAGTTTGACAAGTGTACGGAGGAGGGCTGCTCTAGAAAATCCTACCACTTCTAAATGGAGCCAGAAAGGTCATTATTACCACCCCACCCTAAGACAATAGCACTTCCTGTTTCTGGGTCAAGTGAATGGCAGGTGATAACCTTGGAATTCAGCTCTTACCATCTCCTCATTCCAGGAGTCTATTGCACTGACATCTGCTTAGAGGACAGTGACGTTTCTCACTGAAGCAGCCTGGGACTTTCATGACACTCTGGTGTAATTAGGCTTGGCAAACTTAATTTTTATTTGATTTTTGACCGATAATATTGATCGATCTTAAATTGATAAAAATGCTTTTTGCAGTTGTAGGGAAATTATGGGAGGTCAGACAATTATTTAATGACAGTAGCCAATGAGATTCAAAAAGTTAAAGCCTTATAACCATGAACACCAACTGTTAGGATATCCTTGAGTAAACATCCTTAACGCAAACTGAGGTCTCAAGCAGCATTTTTCTTATGTTGCCTTATTTGTAAGTTGTGATTGTTAGGGGTGGGTGGGTGTGTGTGTGTGCATGCAGTGAAATCATTGTTTACTGGTACAAATATAATCCTTCCACACCTAGTTATAACAAGCAAAGTTCAACAATAAACTCACTCTAGCTTGTCTCTTCACCAAATTTAAGAGAGCCACACTTAATCTTATCCTCATTCTAGTTTACTAGTAATTCATGTTTTCACTACCAAATCTGTCACACTTTCATTTATAATTCCTCTAGCTTCATAGGACCAGGCTTATTTCATTTCATAACAAGGTTTCAGCATTTTTAGTCTAAACGGATATCCTTCAAATTTACTTCCCCTCTGTAGGGGAAGACAGTCTATCCAGACCCTGGAATCAGATGCAAATTATTAAATGCAAATTAAAGCAAACATTTCTACCAAGTGAAAACCATGAAACGTCATAAATCCAGATATTCAGGCTTGTAAATTTTATCAGCACAATGATATTAATCCAGCTTGTTTTACTGTTTTACAGGTGCAGCATGCAAGCAAGCAGATTGCAGTAGACCAGCAATACAAGGGCATCATTGACTGTGTTGTCCGTATCCCCAAAGAGCAGGGTGCCCTGTCCTTCTGGCGTGGCAACCTGGCTAATGTGATCAGATACTTCCCTACTCAGGCCCTCAACTTCGCTTTCAAAGACAAATACAAGCAGATCTTTCTGGGTGGCGTTGATAAAAGAACCCAGTTCTGGCGTTACTTTGCTGGTAACCTGGCATCTGGTGGTGCTGCTGGTGCTACATCTCTGTGTTTTGTCTACCCTCTTGACTTTGCCCGTACCCGTCTGGCAGCTGATGTGGGTAAAGCTGGAGCCGACAGAGAATTCAAGGGTCTTGGTGACTGCCTGGTCAAGATCTTCAAGTCTGATGGTCTTAAGGGCCTGTACCAAGGCTTCAATGTATCCGTTCAGGGTATCATTATCTACAGAGCTGCCTATTTTGGCATCTATGACACTGCGAAGGGTAGGTCCTTTGAACTAACGTCTTAAAACGCATAAGAAGCTAGACAACAATATTATGGCTTTTAGAAGGAACTCTAGATTCTAATGCAAAAACAGATTTACTTTGGTGTTATAACATCTCCTCCCTCCCATAGGAATGCTTCCTGACCCAAAGAACACCCACATCTTTATCAGCTGGATGATTGCTCAGACAGTTACTGCTGTTGCTGGTTTGACCTCCTATCCATTTGATACTGTCCGTCGTCGTATGATGATGCAGTCAGGGCGTAAAGCAAGTATGTATCTAATTCCCATGTAGAACATAATGGGGGTGAGCATTCCCAAAGAAACATTTCTGTCCAGAGATGCAAGATGGGTGCAGAGAACTCTACAACTGTGTTCCAAGGCCCATGGGATCAGAAGGGTTTGGGCAGGCAGGACTTCATGGTTCAGAAGAGGGATCTTGTAAATGGATGTTGGTTTCCTTTGATGCCCTGGCTAGCCAGATTGTCTATTGCTTTAGCAGTTGTACCACTCAGAGTATAAGTCCTCTCAATGCTCTGGTGAGATGTATGCTCTCCATTTATAGGAGAAATAGTCCATCATTCCCAGAATGTGCTGCAAATCACTGGCTGGACCAGGATTAGAGCTAGAGTTCCTTGCTCCATGAGATCCTGCAGCCCTTTTGCTAGAATACATCCAGACACTCTATTTGTTGAATATAAACAAGCTGCAGAAGAACTCCTGGCAGATGGTGGTGCTTCTAGTATAAGCCATGAGGATGGGAGAGCAGCATATCTCCTGGGGTAATTTGCAGTGAAGACTTGCCTTTATGCAGCTGCTAAACCCAAGCACTTGAGATGTTAGTGCAGTTGTAATAGGCAAGAATTTGAGTTTTACTGTCTATAGCATCTCAGTATAGACCTGAGATGCTGTTGTAGTCATTCAAAGCTGGCAGCCTTTCTGAGCCACTACTGACCTGGACGAGGATCTTGGCCATGAGACTCCTCTCACTAACAATCTCTGTACTTTCCACAGCTGACATCATGTACTCTGGTACAATTGACTGCTGGCGAAAGATTGCCCGTGATGAAGGGTCCAAGGCGTTCTTCAAGGGTGCATGGTCCAATGTACTCAGAGGAATGGGTGGTGCTTTTGTCTTAGTATTGTACGATGAAATCAAGAAGTATACTTAAGTTACTTCCTCGTGTGAACTGGCATGTTGTATTATGTAACTTACTCTGACCATTCATGGACTGTCAAAACTGTATCAATTACAACTGGTATCCATACTGTTTGGCAAAGGACAGCTGTCATGCTCACCTGACCTCTGTCTTTATCAAGTCATTCCCCTGATGATGGGACTCAAATGTTTTTATTTCAGGCACTCCTGTTTAAATAACAAGTCTGAGGAAATAAAAAAAAAAAAAAAAATCCAGAACCAACTCTACTAGTGTTGTACTTGCTTTACCTCTTCTCAGTAAACTCTGTCTCAGCTGCACTGGGGGAAATGTTGGAAGAAGCATAGTAACTACCCAGTAGCACTTTGAGGGGGGTCTAAGGGGATGTCATCGTCCAGGTAAATCTAAATTTCTAATGCTTGTGCTACTAGGAAACAGGGCATATTTCTTGAAGTATCCTCTTGAGAGGGAGGGGAAGGGATGCTACCTAACTATGACTGTTTCCTTTAAAGCCACAATCTCCTTCGAAACCACAACTTTCTGAACAATCCCTAATGTGTACAGACCTTGTCTGCACTGGCATCTTAATTCAAATCTCTATGGAGCTCCAGTGCCGGTATAGATACGGTAGCTCTTAAGTGATAAGAGGCCAGCAGTACCTGCCTGTGCCCCCCTGCCCACTGGTGCTAGTGAAAGCTTGAGCTTTAAACTAGCCACTCTCTAGGCAGATAAGAGGAGCCAGAAATGGTTTAACCCATGTCTGATGTAGCCAGAACTCCCAGTGACAGGTATGCAATGGCATGAGGGAGTAACTCACTTGGAAAACTAGGCTCTCTGTAAAGAATTTCAAGGAAGTGGCTGAAAACTACTGACTCCATATTTAAGAAAAAAACAAAACAGTCAGGTGTGGGTATGTCCTCCCTGCAGAGTTAACTAGAGTGATTCACACCTGATTGTGAGCACCCAGGATGGTCGTCTTGCCCAGCTGTGAGCAGCCACTCAGCAAGGCTTTACCCAAGCGAGTCCACTGAAGTGTATCCAGGCTCAGGTGAGGCACTAGGACTTGTGGGGGGATGATCCTCTGCTTAGTGCTGCAGTAAACTGAGCCACTCTTATTCCCTGTGAATTGGGGGAGAACTTGGGCAACCAGGAGGAGTTATGGGAAGGCAATGGAGAGCTATGCCCACAGAAGGGAGTTGGTCTAGTGACCTCTTCCCCTCCCTCCCCCCCCCCCCAAAGTGTGAGCAGTGTGCTTAAGTAGAAAACACCACCCCACGTGAGGGAGAGGTTTTTGTGTGTGGAGGGGAGCTGGGTTAGGGGTCAGTCTAGATTAACTGCAATGAAGACCAGCCCTGTTAAACATGAGCTAGCTTTCTTTGGGTTACATAACCTACCTACAAATCAACAGCCATTGGACCTTGTTTGGTACTACATAACCTCTACCTCATCCTTTACAACCGCAAGGGAAATGCAGCTATGGTATTGCCCCACCTAGATGTGCAGGTGTAGCTTACATTAATATAGGGCAGTGGGATACTTGGTGCATCTATCCTGATCAAATGCAGGAAGGTGGTTCTCCCATCCCTAAATCTGACTTCAAGGAGGGAAGGTCACTCCAGGCCCGTTCCTAAACCACCCTTCTAAGCCTCTGTCTCTAACTCAATCAGTTGTTAGAGCCATTTGTCTCAATCATCAAACTGAAGTGGTGTGACTCAATCAAACAGCCCTACAGCTGCCTTGCAAAGTGCCAATAGTCATTTTTACTGTTGAAAATTAATTCTGGATTATAGAGGACACAGCCTCATTAATTATAGCTGTAATCAAAGGGCAGGCACTATTTGGCTATGCATGACTGGCACTCTGAATTCGCACTTGGCATATCGTCTCCTACCAGCCTGCTATTGCTTGCCAGGGCTTTCACCCTCAGGTAATGCTTCTGAGTGACCGTGCACAGCAGCCTTCCCGTGCTATGACGGTGCAGAGCATTTTGCTTCTTGTCCAGCAAGACCGGTTGAATGTCAAAGAAGTTGATGGAGAATGAACTTTGGGTAATTGATTATACAATGGCACCAGGGAACTAAATGAACCACCAGGGAGCAGGCACCTCTGCATTTCCCAGATTACCTACCCAAGAGCCTTTGCTGGGTTTTTTTTACGTAGCCTTTCCATTCTTTCACTGTGACCTCTCCCTCCCAACCTGTATATAATGGATGAAGGTCATTTACAAATCAATTCACCCACAGGAGCAGAGTCAGCAACTTGTGCTTATTGTGGCCTGGTATTTAAAAGTCAAGTGGCTGCTAGGGGTATGAGTTACACTGAGAGACAGCATTTCCCTTTCCCTCAACATACGGTAATGCTTCATCCCAATCAGGCAGCTCTAGGTCAGCTATTTGGGGAGAGAACCATTGTGCCACACATGGATTCAGTAATTACATAGTCCATGCCACTGGTACTTCTCTCCTCCCAATAGCCCCCTGTAGTGGGAGAGGTGGGAACGTGAGGCTGTGAAATCATAGCGGTGTAGGATGAGGGTGAGTACTGAATTTACTTTTGCAAGTGATGTTGCTGCAGGAGATTTGCTGATGGGCCTGTTTCTAGCAGGGCAGGATGGTGCCTAGACTGACTTGTGCTAGGCTCAAGAGCTGAGTCCTAAGAAATGCTGACTGTAAAAATGAGAATGTTGGTACATTTGCCCTGGAGTCCTCATCTAGTAGAGGTGAATGGGCCATCTGGTGGGGTTGAACCAGTGTAACGGAGAAGAGAATTTGATCCTTTTATATTTTTTTTTTGCAGTCACATTCCACTTTCACAAACCGCTCCAAGGTGGAGCAATCCATTCTATGCAATGAGTGTGGTCTGTGTGGTGGTGGGGGATTTAATCAAGCTAAGAAAACTCTGTCTCAAGAACACCAGTTAAAAGCATTGGGTACGTGATAGAAATCTTTGTGCATACTTCATGGCATTTCTGTAACATGCCTTTTTCAAGTGTTGGTGCCCAGTGGAACATGGCCCAGATTAGCAATGTAAATGTTCTCTTTACTCACCAACGGAAAGCATAAGCAGTAGTATCGCAAGTTTCCTTACATCATTCTCCCCATATACTTCAACCTGAACTGGGAGGGAGAATCCCTTCTGAGAGGGAATTCAGTCTCCAGTCATTGGCCTCTTTGCTGAAATTAATTAGGTATTAGTAATACTTAGCTCTAGGCAAGCACTTTCAGCACGAGATCTCAAGCATGCTACAGAGGAGGTCAGTGTCATTATGGGGAAAACAGACCCTTGGGAAAAGGAAAAGACTTGCCCAAAGTGACCAGCAACCTAGTGGTGGAGTCAGGATTTGAACCCAGGTTCCTGGGTCCCAGACTGATGCCCTAAGGCACATTACCTAAAGGGTGTCTGTTATGATGGTGGTTTTTACATTAAAACCTCCTCCTCCGGCATATTGACAATGTCTTATTTCCTCTCTCGTGTCCGTGGTGGCTCTGTCTGGTCCAGGCTCAGCTGCTGCTTGACGTTAAGGATTCCCTGTGCACATTGCCAACCAGTTACTGTACAAATGAGCTCTTAGGCAGAGCTACGGCTCCCAACGTCCTCCTCACTGGCACGGAGACAACCCCCTGGCAGCCCAGCCGCTGTAAATCCTCTGCTAAAGATGTGTTGACGCAGAAAGGCTACACACAGGATCATATTAAATATTTGCCCGTGGCTCTGGGTGGCTGATAGTGGTGCTAAATGCTTGGAATAGCTGTGAGCTAAAGGAGAGCCAGCCCTTCCTAAGAGTTCAGCCAGATCTCGCTTTCCTCCCATAAGAGCCCAGCTAGCACAGGCATCGTTACCTCCAGTGCTAGGTCAGTGTGGCTGGACTTTACTTTCTCATTTGACCAAGTGTTGCCAGCCCCACACCTGTGTCACGTCAGGCATGCTGGTCTGAAGTCCATCTAGCAGAAGGGTGTAGGAATGCAAGGGGCAATGCATTGCCAGCCTGCTTACGGGAGATGGGCCTTAGTCACAAAGTTCAGAGTCAGGGCCAAAGTCCCCCAGACGCCAGGAGATGGGCTGGATCTAGCGCTCGGGTTGGGGACCAGAGCCAGTGCTAGGCATAAGCAGACTAAGCAATTGCTTAGGGCCCTGAGCAGCTCAAGGGACGGTTGGGGGGGGGGGAAGATACTTGCTTTTTTAGTATGTTGGGGGAGGGGTCAAAAATATTCCTGTTTAGGGCCCCCAGTGGGCTAGCACTGCCTCTGTTTGGGACCTTTTCTAATCACAATAGCTATAGCACTTTACAAATATTAACCAATAGAGAGCAATGATTCAAGACCAAAACTGCAGCTGACCTCTGTGCAAATGGCCCCTCTTTCTATAACAGCCCGAACCGTGACTGTGGATCCAAACGTTCCCCAAAGAGTGGGAATGGACGGATCCAAACTTTGCCCCTGGCCTTAACTGTAGAACACTGGATTTGAACACTGGGGAAGTTTGAAAAACAATTCCAGTTTTGCAGCTCCATTCAGCACAACTCAGTGGGACGCACATCATCTCTGTGCGCTAGGTTGGGGGGTGTTATTCCCCCTCTACTAATGAGGGGAACTGAGTTGGCCAGTCTCAGTCCTAGCAACAGGCATGAATTTTGCTGATGAGGCCAGGTGCCACAGTAACTACAGAGACTCTCGTTTCAGGTTCGACAAGCAGGCCTCAGCTATAAAGAAATGAATGTAGTGGTCACAGTCTGGATCCCTGTGGATACTCTGGAAATTAGAGCGATCGGCAGTGTCTGCTTAGGGGCTCAGGAATGCAAGGTGGCTTGCGTAGTGCAATGTATCTAGTAGGTTCTGCCAGCTCCTCACTTTCCTGAGGACTAGAACGCTCCATCTCCAGGAAAGCCTGTTCTTGTCCTTTTGTAAAGGCTGAATGAATGAAGTGTAATTGTGAGTGCGCTTAGGCCACTAATTAAAGACACTAATTGGCAAAGGGAATCCAGCCCCATGTAACTGGACTGACAATACCATAACATGAATGAATTGTGTGGTAGCAGGTCCCTAATCTCAGTCCCCCATCCCCCTCTCTGCAGTTGGGTTGAGCTGCAACATTTAATAAGAGACCAGCCCACAGATTGAGGTCAGTTTTAAATCCCCCCCCCCCCCCCCCCACAAGTCACTGGCAGCTACTGCTACGTATGAGACATTGTCTGGGAAGCAGATAGGATTGAACTTTCCGGTTCTGTGAATTCACTGGCTTATTCTGAAAGCTGGAGAGTAGCCAACACGTGCGTGTGCATAGCAGGCCGCTCTTTAATGACGTGGTCCCTTACAAGGTCTTTACTTTTGCAGGTGGCCGGAAGGTTATTTATACTGGGATACAATCCCATTGGCAGAGAAGATAAAGCAGCCTCCTATCACAGGCAGCCTTGTAGCAGGAATGAGGCCCAAGCATAACGTTTCAATTGGTGATCGTCTTTGGAAGGATGCAGACCATTTCTCCAGGTTGCTAAAGCTAGAGTGATTAAAATGAATAACTAGTAGTACTATAGTCGTGCCTAAATGTAACACCCAAGATCAAGCGCCCATTGTGCTAGGGGCTGTACAAAAGCACGGTCCCTAAATTGAAGAGTTTCCTGCCTAAATAGACAAGTCAGAAAAAGAGTGGGAGAAAGGAAGGATTATTATCCCTGTTTTACAGAAGAGGAACTGAGTCACAGAGATTGTGTCTTGACCAAGGTCACCCAGGGAGTCTGCGGCAGAGCTGGGAATTGAACCAACATCTGCTAAATCCCAATCCACAAGAGCATTCGTCCTCTGGAAATAATCTACTGATCCGATTTTAGCTAAAATTGCTTGATCTTTGCACTGCCCCTAGGATCCCAAAGTGTTTCACTTTTATACTAGCCATATGCTTGAATTGCGACGTTCAAATTCAAAGTTTTCCAAAATGCAGGGTGTTTGGGCCCCGGTTTCGGTTTGGCCCATTATAGAGATTTGGGCCAGTTGCAAAGTGCTGATCCAACTCTCCGCTTTCCCAATATTCAAGAGTGTTCAGTCCAGGTCTAAGAGATGGATCATATCTACACTATACAGTGTACATCTTCAGCACTGAAACACAGCCTCTGGAGGAAATACTAGTAGGAAGCGCACTGCACAACAGTGCCACGGAAAGGGGAATTTCTTTAACAAAGACACTCAGGGTACGTCTACACTGCAATAAAAGACCTGCAGCATGGCCGTGGCAGACCCAGGTCAGCTGACTGGGGCCAGTGGGACTATAAAATTGCAGTGTGAACATTTGGGCTCAGGTTGGCGCTCTGGATCTGTCTGAGACCCCCTGGGAAGGGGAGGTTATCGCAGTGTAGATGTACCCTGGGAAAATCTTAACTCTTACAAGAAGAGTCCAAAGATCTTTAAAGTCCGTGCAGACAGGACTTTGGTTTTAAAAGTTTTTTTGAAAAGAGCCCTTCCACACAGCACACCTCCTGGCACAACATGTTCCCACCCTGGGAGGATGAAGTCCTGACTCAGCCTTCTTGGACTTTGAACCAGGGAGCTTATCTATGCCACACCGGCGGCGTAGCCCACTGAGGGCCTGATCCAAAGCCCATTGAACTCAATGAAAGGACTCCCATTGACCTCCTTGGGCTTTGGATCAGGCATCAAACCATCTGTCTCTCCTCAGTTAAAGGTGTTGCTGGCCAATGGGTTAGGAATTCTGCTCACTTTAGTATCTACGCCGGGACCCCATCTGCTGCCCTTATTTGTACAGTATTCACACAACTGATTTTATAAATGCAGCAAATTAGTATTTGAAACTGTCAGCATTTAGATACATCTTAGGTAAACTCAGGGCCGGCTCCAGGCACCAGCCTGGCAAGCAGGTGCTTGGGGCGGCCACTCGGGAGAGGGACGGCACGTCCAGCTATTCGGCGGCAATTCGGCGGATGGTCCCTCACTCCCGCTCGGAGCGAAGGACCTCCCGCCGAATTGCCGCCACAGATCGCGATCTGTATATTGTTGTTAGATTTACACTCTTATTCCACAACTGCCAGGTTTCATTACGCAACATTCTTGTTCATGTCAAACAGTTAAGGTCAGACTGTGGGCGCTCAGAACTTTCTCTTGTGAGTAATCTCATTGACATCACTAGGGCTGCACTGTGTCTCCCTTACTCTGGCTGAGTACTACCTTACTCTGCAAGTCATCCCATTGAAATGCCCTGGGATCATCCCAGCACAGGGAGAGGGGAACCTATCTTGAAGTGACCTGGGTCTAGTTCAGACCCAGTGCAGATCTGGTCACCCCTTCTCAAAAAGATATATTAGAATTGGAAAAGGTACAAAGAAGGGCAACAAAAATTATTAGGGGTATGGAACAGCTTCCATCTGAGAGAGATTAAAAAGATGGACTTTTCACCTTGGAGAAGAGATGACTAAGAGGGGATATAATAGAGGTCTATAAAATCTTGACTGGTATGCAGAAAGTGAATAAGAAAATGTTATTTACTCCTTCACATAACACACAAACTAGGGGTCACCCAATGAAATGAATAGGCAGCAGGTTTAAAACACACAAAAGGAAGTACTTTTTCACACAGTCAACCTGTGGAACTCATTGCGTGGGGATGTCGTGAAGGCCAAAACAGGATTCAAAAAAAGAACTAGATAAGTTCATGGAGGACAGTCCTATCAATGGCTATTAGCCAGGATGAGCAGGGATGCAACCCCATGCTCTAAGTGTCCCTAGCCTCTCTTTGCCAGAAGCTGGGCGTGGACTACATGGGATGGATCACTATTATTGCCTGTTCTGTTCATTCCCTCTGAAGCATTGGCCCCTGGCGGAAGAGAGGATACTGGGCTAGATGGGCCATTGGTCTGACCCAGTGTGGCCGTTCTTATGGCACACTTGGGGGCTATCCTAATGTGTGCTCCAGCTGCCATGGCCCTTTTGGACCTTGCAGCAGCTGGGAAATATTGGGCATAAGAATATTTGAACCATGGTTCCTCCTGCCCCTTGCTTAATATGCCTAGGGGCAGGGCAAGTTTTCTGTGCCGGGGGTATTCCTTGTCATTGCCACCAGTTCTACTCATGGAATGAGGTACAACTTGACATGAGTAAAGGTGGCAAAGTTGAACCCTCAGCTAGCCCCGGAGTTCTGGGTTGAAAATAAAACCCCATTGAACTGGGTGGCAGTGAAACACGGTTTGAGTGAATGTGTTTCATACACCATCTCAGGGGAGACTGTCACTCAGATTTGGCTCAAAATTTATTTTGTAAACACCCTGTTTTCACAAGGCCTAAACCCAGTATAAATGTGGTGCTTGCACCCCAAACATGGCCCCCTTGAGAGCCTGAACGTGCCACTTATGCTAAATAACTGAAACTGACTTGAATTGATTTCTGTGTCTGGAGCTGGTCTGATATTTGTTGACCTGGAATCCTTTCAGGAACCATGGGCCTGATCCAAAGCCTGCTGAGGTTGATGAAAAGTCTCCCTCTGAGTTCACTGGCCTCTGAATCAGGCCACACCTTTTCTAGGAAGGATAGAATGGCTCTGGGATGGAGCTTCGGTCTCTAAGGCCTTGTCTACACGCAGAAGTTGTACTGCTTTAACTATAGCCCTATGGTAAAAGGGGTACAGTCCCCCCAGTGTGGATGCAGTTATATTGGTATAAAAGCACTTGATACTAGCTGTAGGGAAGGAGAATGAAGTTCTGGAGATCCTGGCTGCTGGAGGCAGACCTTTGAAAGCATGATGTTTTCCTTTATTATATATTCACATTATATCCATATCAAGGGCTGAAAAATGAGACGATGTTTTGAAACAACATAGCTGAATATCCATTGCTCCTTTTATGCATTGGCCAAGGCCTAAGCTCATTCTGTGCTTCACCTGCTAAAGGTGGAGGCCTCACGAAGGGCTCTACATGGTGTCCAACGCCCTCAGCTCCCATGCTCAGCACCTCACAGTGGCAGACCTAATTCTGCAGTTGTTTGGTGCACGAAACTCCTATTCATCAAGCAATGCAAACACCGCAGCTCCCAGCTCTGCTTTAGGTGTTGGTGAGCTCCGCTGTTACTGGAGATATGCTAACCTTGAACTTATTCGTTGGCAGGTAGCTAGAGACAGAACAATGTTTGCTAGTTTGCGGCAAGTCAGCACACTCCTAGGAAAGACAGAAACTTGATAGAGACAAAATGGGAAAATAAGTTTTAAAAATTCGTGGCTGTGCCAGATATTCCCCTGACAAAGAAAGAGAGTGACTGAGTCCCCCTGCAAAACAAAAACCATCAGAGCTATTTAACGTGAAGTGCTTTGTGTGTGTGAACTGTCACAAGAGAATCAACAATCAAATCAAACAACCCACAATCAAATGTTGCCCTTTCAACAGGGGTGGCTCTATGTATTTTGCCGCCTCAAGCACGGCAGTCAGGCGGCTTTCGGCGGCGCGCCTGCGGGAGGTCCGCCGGTCCCACAGCTTCAGCGTACCCGCCGCCGAATGGCCGCCGAAGCCGCGGGACAGGCGGACCTCCCGCAGGCATGCCGCCGAAGGCTCCCTGACTGCCGCCCCCACAGCGACCGGCAGGCCGCCCCCCGCGGCTTGCTGCCCCAGGCACGCGCTTGGTGCGCTGGTGCCTGGAGCCGCCGCTGTCTTTCAAACAGGCTTGTAGTGTGCAACAAAGTGAAGAGCTGAGATATATGATTGAAGGGTTCTGTTCCTCTATTCAATCAAAGCCATTCTGTTTCGGCCTGCAAGAGGGTCAGAGAAATAAGTGAGATGTTTGCATCCAACTTCAGCAAGGCTTGTTATTATTATTACAGTAGCACTGAGAAACCCTCACTGAGATCAAAGATCCTTTGTGTTAGATGCTAGACAAGGAGAAACAGTCCTTGCCCAGAAAAGTTTACCGCCTAAACAGACCAGACAAATGGTGGGGAAAAGGAAGTATTATCATGCCTGTTTTACCAATGGGCAACTGGGGCACAGAGAGATTAAGGCCCAGATCTTCATTGCTATTTAGGTTCCTAATTTCCATTGAAACCAATGGAAGTTAGGAGTGTAAATATCACTTGGGCCTAAGGGTACGTCTACACAGCAGCTGTGAATGCGCCTCCCAGCCCACAAAGACAGACTCATGCTAGCTGGGCTCGCACTAGTGCACTAAAAAGAGTGGTGTGGACATTGAGGCACTGGCGGAGGCTTGGGCTAGGCCCCTGAGCTCAAGCCCAGCCTACCCCCTGTGTCTGAGCTCAGGTGGCTGGCCTGAGCCTGTCTGTACCGTAACAGCCACGCAGCTATTTTGAGCATGCTAGCAGGAGCCCCGCTACCAACAGTCTGTCTACCCAGGCAGGGAGCAGTGTTGTGTTGACCTACCTTAAGGGACTTAACCATGTTCACACAGAAAGTGTGTGGTAGAGCCAAGGCCTGACCGGAGATCTCCTGAGTCCCAGTCCGGTGCCTCAACTGCAAGACTCTCCTCACTGTGGACAATGGAAGATAAATATGGACAGTGTAAGCCGTCTAGTGCACTATCTAAGCACCCAGAGTAGGATCTGTCCGGTGAATAATCCACCCTTTGATTAATAGAAATTACATTCTTAAAGTTCTAAGTAAACACATAAGTACTTAAATCAGAGCTTCATTAACTCTCAATGAGCTATTCCACAAACCCAGTCATATCCACCAAAACACAAACAAAAAACCCAGCAACCTCCCCCCTACTTCTCAGTAAAGAGGAATACCCAAGTGCAGCAACCAGGCCTCATGTTACTAAGGCTCCTTCCTAGAGAACAAACTAGTCCCTGCTGTGTTGGGCATGTAAAACTAAAAGGAAATGACACTTTCCCCAATCAGTTAATGAGCCACAGCGAGTGGGGCTGGATCATTGAATTCCCGATCATGTTTCTCTAATTCAGAAATCCACATTGTGTCTTCTGGACTTTAGTGTGAGTGAGTGAATGAGTGAGGTCTTACTGCATTTAGAAAAAGAGAGAATTTTTAAAAAACAACCAAAGTCTGTCCTAACCTGTATTATTAAACCAAATCCACCGTGTTGGTTTATTTTGAGTGACATGGCTGGCCTCATTCCGTTTAGACCAATCCAGGCACTGAGACACCTGTACTTGCTAGAGCAATCTGCCTTGTAAAGCACCTAGTTTACAGGTTACACAGCAGGTTTCGACCAGAAAAAGCAGGTGTGTCACGTCCTTGAGCAGCCGGGAGTCCTGTACCCTGTCCCTGCTGCCTGTATGGTGTCGGCATATTTGCATAACATTGAGGATTCTTGTTGAAGTTTAAAGGGCTCATCAGGTCCTTGTGTTTGTAATTAGGTTCCCTTTGGGGGCCGAGGGGGTTGATTAATATATTAACAATGGTGCTTTTTTCCCCTTAGGTAGCCAATCTAAAATATGACACTATTAAGTCTAAGAGGAAGTGGTTACTGCACCGAATGTAGTCAGATTCTTTTAGATGCATTTTCCATGCTGCTGGGCAAAGATAGATCAGTCAACATCATGTTTCTCTGAAATCCATGAGAGAAATTAACACACACACACAAACATAATGCGACCCACTCCTCTCTTTGTGTTGTAATCAGATCCCCTCCCTATCAAACAGCTACAGTTGTTCCACATGTGACTCACACATAGGCCCTGACTGTGCAAAGACTTAAGCATACAATGTTACAATGTAACAAATGTAAAGAAGTGCTGCAAGCTAAGGGTTTGGCCAGTTAATTCACAGTAGGCTGGGGTGCAAATCTACAGCGCAGTAGCCTGTTGTGCACTAACTGGCCATGTGGACTCTGCTACTGCGCTCTAACAGTTCTGTGGTTTGTTTTGATTGACTCCTGTTTCAAAGCAGAGTTGATCACAGGGCACTATGGAACTTTTAGTGCATAGTAGCAGGGTCCACACGGCCAGACAGTGCATGCAGGCTATTGTGCTATAGATTTACACCCCAGTTTACCGTGCACTAACTGTTTGTATAGACCAGCCCTAAGACTCCAGGATTGTCTACCTTAGGAAATTGACTGGAATAGCAATTACAGAATAGCTCCCTGTGCAGACACCCCATTCTGCAATAAAAGTCACTTTTATTCCAGAATAATTAGTGCACTTCCAAAGTGGAGTAATTACTCTGGAATAGTGTCCACACTGGAAGCTATTCTGAAATAGCTATTTCGGTCAATTTTCCTATGTAGATAAGCCCTAAGACTGTGGAACTCATTGCCACAGGAAATTTGTGGCCAATAATTTTGCAAGATTCAGAAAGAGATTGGACATTTATAAGGATAAAAAAAGTCACTGGAGTTATAGTTAATGATGATAGAAATGTTGGCAGGGATATAAAATCTCATGCTTCAGACTTACGCCAATATCAGACTATTAGAGATCAGGGTGCGACCTAATGTGGACGGCAGATTACCCCACAACTGCTACTGTTGTTACTTACACTTTCCTCTGAAGCATCTGGTGCTGGTCACTGCCAAAGACCGTGTATTGGACTGGATGCACCTAGATAGATCCAGCAGGGCAATTCCTGTATTCCTAAACTGGAAACCAGGTTCAGCTTTATGATTTCCAGTGGTCAGAGCAGGGGATGGATGAAAGTGTGGGTGTTTGGGGTTGAGGATGGAATCTGGAGATGTCTATATTGTCAGAAAGAATTACTCCACAGGGATTTTGTTTAGGATCAGAGCTTTCCCCAGAATGACTGTTTGAGTTGGAGCAGGATGTGAACTTCCCAAAGATTTAGCAAACATTGCATATTTGTGCTATAGACAATGAAGAGTCCTTCCTGTGCAAGAGGATACTGGTGTATGTTTAAACATCTCAGTGAGTGAGGATAGCCCACCATGAAAAAGCTGGATCTTTTTTGTATAGATACACACAGTTCAAACCAAATACATTAAAACAATCTAAAGCCTTTCCTGATCTTATGTGATTGGTAGAAAGCTTCTGACCCTAATATTCAAATGTTATTGTAACCAAACCATAGCCATCAATTTTATCCCTGTGTTGCACATCACACCAGGGTGGATAAAAATCTTAGGTTTTTTTTAATTAAAATTGATTTTTTAAATTTAATTTAAATACAGGTTTATTTAAAATTAAAATTTTAAATTATGAAAAACCTAAAGTAAGTCCTACATTTACCATAATCTGTTTAAAATAATTACATTAATTAAAAAATAATATTAAGCAATACATGTTCACTGCGACGTTTTAAAGAAACTCAAACCACTGAACTGGTCGAAATCACTGGCTAAGCAACTGGAACCAGAGTTTGATGTGCTAAACTAGATTTTGACAGCAGTAGCCGCTCAGGCAGGCACAGAGAGAATATTTTCTTCTTTTCAGTTTATTCAACTAGTTCAGTGCAAAGGCTAGTTCATTCAGAGTTTAAAAATAAAAAACAATTGGGTGTTAAAAAAGCAGGAAAGCTTGTTTTCCTCTTCCAGTCTATAAACAAAAATGGGGTGTGAGAGGATGAGATCTACTAGTTCTGAAATCCTGACAGACGTGGTGAAACAGTCAATTCACAAGTGACTAACTACACATAATACTTCCTCTGTTTAATAAATCATTTTAAATGTAAAACATGTTTTGATAAACTTTTTGATAATTTTTTCTTATGTATTCAGCACATTCAAGGTAATTCTATTTAAATAAAACAAAATGTAAAATGCTCTTTTTAAATTTAATTTTAATTTCCATCCAGGTAGAACCTGACACATATCAATAGTAAATTACAAATATAAAAATTAAAAATCTTAATAAATGTAAGGTCAGTTATATAATAACTTAAATGTGTATTGATGTGTATTCTCCTGATTAGCAAAAGAAGTACCAAATTTAGTGTAGGAGGTATATTTAGTTTAAAGGCCAGGTTTTAATAGTTACGAACTAATGAGAGTCAACCTTTCTTTAAGAAAACAACTAAAAAGTACAAAGGCAAAACAAGTTTAAAATTGATTTAAAATAAGGTTTCCTGCTTGCTGATTAAAATCATGATAACATTGGTGACTGAAATTGCTTTGATTTAAATCAATCCACTCTGCTTGGAGCTTCACAACAAAACCAGGAAGGAACACTGACTTGTCTGTTCCTAAAACACAAGTCCCGAAGGGGAGTTCTTATCATCTGTTAGCAGAGAAGGGCCTATGACACATGGCAAAGTGGTTCTGATTCCATCCAGTTGATGGCAGTGGAATACATGCACCACCAGTTATTACAATACATTATTTTGTTTAAATCATGTGAATAGCCCATTATTACCTTGGAACAAACCTCAGAGCTTTGGTAGCCAATTCCATAGTACCTTATGTCCAAACAATCTTGATTTACAAGCAGTAATGTGCTGTCTATAGTGCATTAACTCTTACTTCAGTTAATGAGGCCACATACTTGTAAATAATATATTACCCGAAGTGCACTCCAGCTTTCCAGCAGAGAAGAAAGTGATCTCTGTCCAAATGCCTTGGTTCAGATATAATATTGAGGGAGCTAGACATTCTTTCTAAATAAATATTGCCTTCTCCTGGTAGCAGTGATACTCAGAAATACAAGATAAAATAAGTAACATCACCAGTTTATCCTCAATCCAACCCTGTTTGATATAAAGAAAGAAGTGATACTTTGTGTAACTACAAATGGGTACAATTAAAATAAATGATCAGGCAAGCACATAATCTCCTGGACTGTAATAATCTGGAATTTGGCTGACACACACACACTCCTTTTTGCATTCTGAGAAAAATTTAGGAACTCAGACATTTGTCAGAAGACAGATTTTTGGTTGCATCTCAATTAAAAGTATTAGGCTCATTCATAGCAGATAGAGAGTCAAAAGATCTATTCAATTATGTAATGTATTCCTTTTCCAGGGTAGGATGTAATCATATCCAGACGTTAAACAGAGGCTACACTTACATTCTTAATAGTGAATAATAGCTATTATCTGTCATTTACAACGTGAAAGTAGAGGCATAATGGGAAATTCCTTGTACAGTGACGTTAATATTTATTATTAAAGAGCTTTAAAAATCATATAAATTAATTAAAATTAATATTTTGGGGGAAAGTATTCTTTGAAATGTATATATTTTTAAAATAACTCTTAATTTTTTTTATCTAGGACTGATTTAACTTACCAGGAACAAGCTAATCACTAAAGATCACCTGAACAATACAGTGGAATTTTTAAGAGCTCAGCCTGGGCCTAACTGTGCTTCCATTGAAGTTAAGGTAAAATTTGTGTTGGCTTCAGGGAGAGCAGAGTTAAACCTAGGCTGAGCCCTTTTGAAAATCTCACCCTACCTTTCAACGGGCATGTAGGCCTTTCTTTAAGAACTACAGTTGGATAGGTCGGTCAAATAACAATCCAAACTCTCTAGCTTCAGGAATTAAACCAAACTGGAACTGGTATGGGTGTGAGCAGGGCCAGCGCTTCCATTTAGGCGACCGCCTAGGGTGCCAGGCTTGGGGGGGAGCGGCATTTTGCCGCCCTTGGCAGCAATTCGGCGGCGGGGGGTCCTTCCACGCTCCGGGTCTTCGGTGGCAATTCTGCAGCGGGTCCTTCACTCGCTCCGGGACCCGCTGCCGAAGTGCCCTGAAGACCGGGAGCGCAGAAGGACCCCCCTGCCGCAGAATTGCCGACGACGACCGGGAACGCGGAAGGACCCCCGCCTAGGGTGCCAAAAACCCTGGCGCCGCTCCTAGGTGTGGGTGTGGGTGTGTGTGTGTGGGGGGGGGGGGCGGAATAGAAGAAATTTGCACTATGGCAGATTATTCCATAATTGACGATTTTGAGGTTTCTTGCATCTTCATGTGGGGCATCTGCTACTGACCACTGTATTGGATTAAATGGACCACTGGTCTGATTTGATATGGCACTTCCCATGTTCCTATGGACAAGTTAAAATAGGGATCCGGAGGCATAAAGCCACATCATGACACAGTAAGCGGGTGTCTCTCTAGAGGAAAAAGTATTAAGTAACGTCTGATATGCTGATGGCTCCAGTTTGGTTTCAAAGCCTTTCACACTGGCATACACCAAGAGTTACTGTGCATTTATTATGTTGCGGAGCACACCTCTACCCCGATATAACGCAACCCGATATAACACAAATTCGGATATAACGCGGTAAAGCAGCGCTACGGGGGGTGGGACTGCGCACTCCGGCGGATCAAAGCAAGTTCGATAGAACGCGATAAGATTTTTTGGCTCCCGAGGACAGTGTTATATCGGGTTAGAGGTGTATTATTTTACCCTGGAGATTTAAATAAAAGTAGCAATATACTTAGGGCCCTACTAATTCACAGCCATGAAAAACGCATCATGGACTGTGAAATCTGGTCTCCCACCATGAAATCTGGTCTTTTGTGTGCTTTTACCCTATACTATATAGATTTAATGGAAGAGAAATTTCTCAAATTAGGGGTCCTGACCCAAAAGGGAGTTGCGGGGGAGGGGGGTCACAACGTTATGTTAGGGGGGTTGCGGTATTGCCACCCTTAGTTCTGTGCTGCCTTCAGAGCTGGGCGGCCAGAGAGCAGCGCCCCGCCAGCAGCAGTGCAGAAGTAAAGGTGGCAATACCATCCCATCTCATCCTTACTTCTGTGCTGCTGCTGGCAGCGGCTCTGCCTTCAGAGCTGGGAGACCGGCCAGCAGCCACTGCTCTCCAGCTGCCCAGCTCTGAATACAGCACCGCCACTGCCGGCAGCAGCGCAGAAGTAAGGGTATCAGTACCACAACCCTCCCCTACAATAACCCTGCAATCCCCCTTACAACTCCTGTTTGGGTCAGGACCCCTACAATTACAACACCGTGAAAATTCAGGTTTAAATAGCTGAAATCATGACATTTATGATTTTTTAAATCCTATGACCGTGAAATTGACCAAAATGGAATGTGAATTTGGTAGGGCCCTAAATATACTCTACCAATAGAAGGAGCTGATTATGTATCAAAGGTGCAGAGCAAGGAGAATGGAGCTATTTGTCTTGTATGTTCTGGGAATGACCTTCAGGAAAGGCAAAGTACAATCTTTACTAAGTCACCTGACTGAAGGTCACAGCTGGGAGCTAGCAGAGCTGGATTTCCTTTTAGGGATATATGTGAAGTCAGGAAGTGTTCACTATATTAGCTAGGGTTCCACCGTCAGTTGTGTGTCATTTCAGCCACTCCTCGCAGGCGCAGTGTTTGCAAGGCTTGCTGACCTCTTGTGGGAGTTGCAACATGTCACACACCTGGGGGCTCCTGAACATGCACAAAGAGACTAACAAGCATGAGAAGCGTTGATTTGCTCAGCCACAGTTTTCTCAGACACCTGTAGCTGTCCTGACTGAGCTCAGGGCTCCCTGTCGCTGTCCTGTGTCTGAGCTGAGGTTTATTGGCAGGCTTGTCAGCTGGAGACAACCAGGGAAGTTTCAAATGTCTCATTGAAACACCCATTGCAAAATCCTTCCTCTTAGGACATTAACAGAGCTGCATACGCAAGAGGAGGGAGTGGCCCCTCCTTCCGCCCAGCTGTGAATGCTGACTCCCCAGTGGGGAGTGGCTTCCCAACAGCATTACAACCTTAACCCCTCCACTGAAAGTCCCTGGATCAGCCAGGCAGGAGGAGGAGTTACACTGACATTGCCTAGCACATGCCTGACCTGAAATGTCCCCTGCGGCTCTGCTCATTGAGAGGGATTGTGCGGTTGTTTGGTGAGATGCAAATTAGTTTAGTTCTTCCCCCCACCCCCCTGCAGATTCTCCTTGGTCCATACACACATTTTGTACTAGTGTAGGGAACGTCACACATCAGCACAACCTCTAGTGGGGACACAGTGCTACTGATATAACTTCGCTTACACTCCTGTAGAGGTTATGCTATGAGCTATACCAGACAAATCCTAGTATAGACAAGGCCTTATTCCCTTCCTGTGTTGGTGTACAGCACCTTCCTACCAATATAACTGTCTCTATGCTAGGGGGGTATAGGTAAAACAGAACAACTTGTGTGTGCAGACAGCCCCTAAGGCAGAATGTAACACTAATAATTATACTCAGGCCATATATCGCACTAAAGCACTTGACAAAGGTGGGTAAGCGTTTTACAGATGAGGACATTGCAGCACAAAGCAGTGTAGAAAATTCCCAGCCAGCCACTCAGCAGTGGAACTGGGAACAGAATCTGCTTTTCCTGTCTTCCAGTTCTCTTCTTAATCAATGGACGCTGATTTCCAAGAGCAAAAGGTCAATGTACTATCCCCAATGTGTAAGCTCATTCCCGGGTCAGTTTTTTACAGCACCCTCCACAGAGCTTTACAGAGCTTTGTGTGTCAAATAAACAAAAATTGGCCTTTACAAGCGCTCTGAAAGAAAATAAATTCTTGTTTATTTGAATATCTTGGGATTGATGAGCATTAGAAAATTGTTATTGGAACTGAGAAGTTCCATGGAAACAGTCAGTAACTTTTTATTTCAGTGCTAGATTTGGGATTGGAACACAAGATTTCCTGCCCCTGGCACAGGGATCACATCACCATGATATCCTATTGCCTTTAGATTTGGGAAAAAATTAAGTAATTTAAATCCTTCTGGGGTGAGTAGACCTAATTAGACATGGGATTTGACCCAACAATGTGTAAGGGTGTATTATAACAGAGTGCCAGTTGCCTGTCTCCTTCATCCATACAACGTATTAGTGAACTGTACTGATGCAAGGCCCAGAATTTGTGATGCATACCCACCTCCCTTTTCTAGTGGCTGGCTGTGTCTAGGGTTAGAGCCCTGCGAATCTGCAGAGATTCACGGACCATGTTTGCAGATGGGATGCGGATACAAATTTTGTATCCAGGCAGAGCTCTATTGAGGTTGCAGAGCATGAACAGAGATTTTAATTATAGATATAATGGTCCATCACAGAACTATTAGACAGATCTTTATTCACAAGAGGAAATCAGACCTGCTACTGTGCACAGGCTAGTCCTCTCAAAGCCAAACCTAGGGAGAAAAGGCCATTTCCCTGTACTTGCTAATATTGCTGGAGAGTCTGAGAATGAAGAAGTTAATCACGGGTGTAAAAAATGTCACAAGTGACTATTAACAGCAGCTGATTTTTAACTCCACTATCTTTTCTCAAAACTTTATTTATTCTAACTGATTTAATGGAACTAGTGAAAACTTGTGTATACAACAGTGCATGCATATGCACACACAGAGAGAAGTAATAAGTGGTAATTGTATGTCCTTCCAGAGAAAGGTCCTGAAATGAGCTCTTTCTTTGTATTCACTCAGCAGGGCTTTGGCTACAGCTGACTTTAGTGGGAGCAGGATCAGGCTCCATGTTTAGTGCCAACCATAGACTAAATTAAATTCAGCATCCCAGCTGACATCATTGACCACACTGTAATCGTATTGAATAAGAATGATTTTTAGTTTTAAAAGCAATTTCCGATCCCTGGCTCCTACGCGGAAGAAACGTGCTCTGATTTTCAGCAGCCTAAGTCCAAACATGCAGTGGGACAGGCCTGCAGTGGAGAAATGTGATAAGACATCTTCAAATCTTCAAAGGACAAAGAGACTGAACTGTATGTTTCCTTATCTCAGTAGAACTCTTTTGAGTAAGTGACATTCTGATTCTGCACTCTTCTATCTTGCTGAGGTCAAGAAAGGACACTGACTCCAAAGCCAAAAGTCTAGGACAGTGACTCTCAATCTTTCCAGACTACCGTACCCCTTTCAGGAGTCTGATTTGTCTTGCATACCCCAAGTTTCACCTCATTTAAAAACTACTTGCTTACAAAATCTGACCTAAAAATACAGAAGTGTCACACCACACTGTTACTGAAAAATTGCTCACTTTCACCATATAATTATATAATAAATCAACAGGAATATAAATATTGTACTTACATTTCAGCCTATAGTCTATAGAGCAGTATAAACAAGTCATTGTCTGTATAAAATTTAGTTGGTACTGACTTCGCTAGTGCATTTTATGTAGCCTGTTGTAAAACGAGGCAAAGAGCTAGATGAGTTGATGTACCCCCAAAAGACCTCTGCGTACGCCCTGGGGTATGCAGACCTCTGGTTGAGAATCACTAGTCTAGGACACCCTTCTTTCAGTTTTATTGACTCTATCCAGTGAGGCCCTCTGCTGGTTGGACTGTGGTACCACAATCAGACAAGTTCTCTGACTCCTTTGTAAAACCAATGCCCTTTAGTACAGCTCCACCCAGTCACTACTTCTCTTGCCCTCTCCATCTATTATACACAACAACCCTGCTGTCTTCTAACTAATGAGCCTCTGAAACAGGCTTCAGATCAGGGGCGTGCACAGGAATAAAAATTTGAGTCCTTTTGGACAGGCATGTTCTGTGCCCCGGCTGCAGCCCCAGGGCCAGAGGAGCTGTCAGTTCCTGCTGCCGGGGCCGAAGGAGCTCGCTCTCCCCACTCCGGCCACTGGCCGGAGGAGTTCTGAGCCCCTGCAGATTATGGGGGGGCAGGCCCCTACTTGCCCCCACCTTGTGCATGCCGCTGGGGCTAATACAAATTTCTGCTACAAGCTGCGGGTTTCACAAGCTGGCTGAGCCCCAATGTGGTACAGCTGTGGGAAAAAGCAAATGCAATCCTGGGATGTATCAGGCAAGGCATTTCCAGAACGATGGAGAAGTATTAACACCATTGTTCAAGGCACTGGTAAGACCTCATCTGGGATAGTGTGTACAATTCTACTCACTCACGTTCAGCAAGATGAATTCAAACTGGAACAGGGGAAGAGGAGGAGCTACTGGGATGATAGGGGAAATGGAGGGCCTATCTAATGAGAGGAGACAGGAAGTGATCGGCTTGTTTAGCCTAGCAGAAAGAAGACTGAGAGGGGATATGATTGCTTTCTATAACTACATTGGGGATAAACAAGAGGGAGGGTGAAGAGCTATTTAAACTATAGGATAATGTTGGCACAAAAACTAGCCATGAACAAATTCAGGCTGAAAATTAGAAGGTTTCTAACCAGCAGAGGGGTTTTTGTTGGTCTCCTTCCTCTTAGCATCAGAGGGGGCCATGGCTGGAGATGGCACATTGGCTTGGGTGGCCAGGGCTCTGAGGCAGCATTGAGCATTCTCTGTTGCTTGGCTGGTTCTTGTTCAAATGCTCAGGGTCTAATTGATCGCCCTATTTGAGGTCAGGTGGTAATTCTTCCCTCAGGTCAGACTGGCAATGACCTTGGAGAGTTTTCATCTTCCTCGCAGCATATGGGTTCAGGTCACTTGCCAGGATTTTTGTGGCTATATCTCACCTAATCAATTCCCTGACATTACAGGGACCTTGACATTGGTGCACGTTGGTTCCTCCTATTCTCTCCCTGTGGCACATAATAGTTTAGTCTCCTGTGAACTTTGATACTTGGGTCTAATTCCAGTAGTTGGGTTTAGTGTGTAGGTGCTGGGTGGCTTTGGTGGCCTGTGGTATACAGGTGTTTAGACTAGATGATCCAGTGGTCCCTTCTAGCCTGAAACTCTGATTATATATGAATTCTTATTGTCTTTTCAGTGCATATTTAATAGTAATTACATTCTAAATTTCCTTCCTATCCATTTATTCTTCTTATAAGTCTAAGTACTAATGACATTTTGGGCAGGAGATGGCTTACACTTTAGAGACAGAAGTACTATTCAAGTTAAAGTGGTAGTCAATGGATTTCATTTATTAGTCCCAGGATATTTATATTTGCATTCCTTAGTTTAAAGAAGGCATTGTTGGTGGTGTAGATCCAATTTTTGTTTTCAGTCATCTAAGGTAGGTTTGGACTTCACCCTGCCACATTTGTACCACGGGCTTTGTTGTTACAATTGGATTTAAAAACTTTTTGATCACCACTGTTTTCCGATTTTCAAAAGTAGGGACTCTTAAGTACCTTTAGTCAGGCACTCAAATGGCCTAGTTTTCAAAAGTGCTGGGAACGCAGCAATTCCTATGATCTTAAAAGAATTCAACTGGGAGTTTATAAAGACACACTGCTTACCAATTGCGTTGCATCATGGGACTTTGTTTCAAGACTATTCAGTGAAGATTTTCAGTTAAGTAAACATGTTGAAGATTTGGGTAGATTATTACCATTCCAGCTTGTGTTAGGGTGAGAATTCCCTTTGTATATACTGCATGATTTGAAGAATTGTTTTTTAAATAAGAACATGGACAACTTACTTTATAAGGATTTATTTGCTGTACATAGATTATTGCTTTACCTACACATCTAAGGTATTTACTGGAATTTTATGTACATCTGAAAATAACACACTGATCTTTTGTAACAGTGTCTTAATCCCATGCACACACCTGGCAGAGGGGTTTCCTCTGGAATAGATATTACCCCAAAAAGACAGGCAAAACACTCGAGTGTGCACAGAAGTTGTAATTTTAAAAATTAAAAATTTGAAGTCCTTCAGTGTATTAAAATACCAGAGATCAAAGTACAGTCTGTAGCAGAGACAGTGTCACCTTCCAAGCTGGTTTCGATGCATAGCTCTTAAAAGTTGTACTTAAGGTCTGCAGGGTTGATTGAATTCTCTGTTGGAGTCTCAGGAGTTGCTGTTGGTTTTCCTCCCTCTCCAAATATTCAGCTGCCTGAGCATGATCTGATGTGGATTCCTCTTATTTGAACTGATTATCTATCAGGGTTCCTTTCATCTTGGCTTTCTTGGCTTCCAGCTCAGCCTGATTAGAAAAATTGGGACAGAATGAAAACTCTACACAAGAACATCATCATGAGTAACTTTATCTCCAGCACTCTGAGATATGATCTTCTGATCTGGGCATTACTAATGCAGCATGCAGCCGCCTGTCATCTAAGTGAAGAACAAAATGCTTCAAGTCTCTTCATTCACTACCCTCTTTGCTTCTGGGTGCAAATCAGAAGGTGGATTACAATCTTTGAAGCCCCAAATGGTCTGGTACTAGTTACAGAAGAGGCCATTTTACACTTTATATCCTGCACTGGCAGGAAGGTGAGCTAGATAATCTAGTAAATCTTTCCCATCTCCAACTTCTATAAGCCTGTCGCCATATTAAGATAACCGAGCATGTTCTTACTGTTGGTTTCTAAGTTGACCTTTACAGGACCAGCAGCAGAGATACTGCACTGGCAGGCCCTCCTTTCTGTAACTTACTCCCTGTTGTAGCCTATGCTAAAGCCTGAGCGTGGCAGGCTTGAGGACACAATGTAAGGCACATTCTGTTGCTCAAGTTCTGGGGTAATTTCCCCCAGCTCTGATCTGACCATTCATGGGCTAACTGGGTACAGAGGCTGCCCTGGTTGCACCAGTGTCTTATAAACTACCCTTTTTGAGTAGGTCTATATATAATTTTCTATGATCTTCAATTTTAGAGGACTAGAGAAAATCTCTGTATAGTCGTCACCATATTTTACCTCTCCTACCCGTCCTATGAGGAGATGTCTAACAACAGGAGCTTACATCACTGGGGGAAAACCTACAATAATTGTGTGAATTTTCTTTATATTATTATTTAATAAATTTTTCAATTCAAGTTAAAAATACAAAGCATAAATAATTTGGACTGTTAAGCTTAACAACCACCCACCCCCAAAGCGGCATGTGAACTCTGTAAACCCACTGTAGGGTATTAAGATATGCTGCTTATGTATACTGCCAACAGACCCAAGGGAATTGGACACCCCACAAAGATACAGTTGCAGCAACAATGCACTGAAAACAAAACAGACTTACCAGTTCCTGCAGCCTCCTTTTGCTCATGCCTTTGCGTTCCAGCTGCTTTTCAATCACTTTAGCATTCTGCGCATAGGAATCTGCAATCTCTCGCTGAAAAATATACAGCATCACTGTGTTATACTGTGGGCCAGAACTGCACTGCCTCACTGAGCTCGTAAGTGAGATGGGCAGGATCAATTTCCAGCTGAGTATAAAGTTAGTGACAATGTGAGCACTACCCATCTTTAGTGTGGGGCCTGCACCTGTGAAAAGATCTTCATTGTGCTGCTATATCTCTATACAGTGTTCTGTCCTCCCAACAGATCTCAAAATGCTTCAGGTTGACAGGCAAACTATAAAGTGATAATTTCTCCTGCCACTGAAATGCAGTCACCTCTAGGGTGCAGCATGCCTGCTGTTTAAAGTGCATGGTAACAACAGCTTAGAACAGGAAGTAAAGAATCAGGACCACAAGTCACTGGCCAATTTTAGTCATCACCATGATGTTCTGGCTGGTACACGCAAAATGCAATCAAGGTAGGTTGATATGTAATGTGTGCTCTGGACCAGGTCTCTTCATTAACATCATGGCAGAGGCAGTTCAGGGGAGATCAGACCGGCTAAAGGAGTCTGTGTTACCAGATGGAAGACTATTAATACTACCATACAAGGAGACTGTCACCTGCATGTTTAATATATTAATTACTTGCTTATCTATATGCAGTCTTAACCAATCTGAATACACCTAACTTGAGATCATCCATTTATTTCAACCAAGAGCATTGCAGAATGCAAAATAAACTGAGGAGAATGACAAGGAAGGAGAAGCAGGAATGAAGTCACAATTCCCCTCAAATTGCTGCACAGAGGGAAAAGTAAGTTAAGGAGCCCTCCTAGAATAGTGCTGAGAGGATGGCTACTGCATAGTAACTCACTAGCATTATTTGTTAGCTTGGCCTAGAAGATACCCATCTCACTAGTATTGGTAGGATGATCCATGCCTGTGGCATGAATCTTATTAGCCACAGAAACGTTCAGGTAGCCAGATACTATGGTGAAGAGCGTAACATAAATACTTAGATGGATAACTGAGCATTCTGTCTGACTGAACTTCCATGGGGAAATTCAAATCTTCTATGTGATGAATAATGGACTTCCCTTATGTATGGATCAGACTGAAAGGCTAAAATGGAATTAAACTGAAAATGTTGTCATTCAGACAAGAAACTTCTGGAGAACTTAGATTTGGTGTCCCAACAAAACCCCTGTGTAACTTGGTATCTTGCTGGCATTAGCAGGGCAAAGAAAACTCACTGCTTCAATCTCCTCCTCCTCTTCATCAATGGTGGAGACCGTGACTGAACTGAACTTGCCCATGTCTTTTGTCCGTTTGGTCATCATCACCTAGGAAATGAACAAGAGATTTTACTTTAGTTCAGTGTACATTAGTGTTACCAATAACTTTTCGCTACTCCATAGCCTTGAAGGCTTTTCCTGTAAATCCATACTGTTAAGTATTGCCTTTTATGGGAGGCACAGTAATATTAACCACATGGGTTTGCTGGTACCAAGCAGTGCCAGGTCTTGGAATTAATGTACTCAACCCCAAGAACTGGAGAGAAGATAATATTCAGGTGACGAGTCTGAGATGCTTTCAAATGGATCTTCTAGGTTACTTAGGCCAAAGATCTAACAGGTGCTGGGATCCCTTCCCACCCTTATTCCTCTGTCCTCCGGTTTCAAAAAACTTCATGTTGGTCTTCCTTGGCAGAAGTTGAATGCAGTCAACACCACTATTTCAGGTAAACTAGAAGGGATCATTAGAGTGATATGGCACAGGGGCCAGGCATTCTAGCAGAGACGACCAGACCTATTAGGTCATTTTGTCTATCCACACCCTTTCGAAAGGCAAAGATAGCTTTGTAACTCATCTAAGCCTATTTACCTTTTTGGGAGGCTCCTGTTTCTGAGTGTATATGTTTGTTTTCCCAAAGCCCTGGCCAAACTTGACCACAGCTCCATCGACAATGAAAGTAACTGGGGCATTCTTCTGCTGGTGCTGGTAGAAGAGCAGAAGTCCACACCTGGAAACAATAACACATCTACTGGTGAAAGAGTGCAGATCTCAGTCTCACACGCAGAGGCCTTGGTTGTAGTTTATTTACCAAACGAGCTTTAAAAACAGCCTGTACCACAAACTAGTCCAGTGACCATGTAGCTAATTAGCCTTTTTGTACAGGCTGGAACTTCTTTTCAGGTAACCGATTATCAAAGGAGACAGATCATAGACCAAACATTAGAATGTCAACAGGTGAAGAGCCACAGATTTTCTCAAAAGCCCATTTTATAATACTGTCTTGTCTTTCCTTCCATTATGTGATACGTACCCAACTCTCTCCCTGCTTTCCTGAGCTGCCAAATTGAGAAATGCAACAAAAATGAAAAGTGCAATCAAATTGTGACAAATGGGAGTGCTGGTAAAAGCCTGGTCTTTATATTCTGGCCCCAGCTACTTGACCAGGATCAGGATAACAAAATGTTAATACCCCCATCGCATCACACCAGTCAAAAATCTCCTGTCTCCAGCAGCTACTCTGACAAGAAGAAATGTTATTTCTAAGGGGGCATGACATACAATGAAAAGTAAAAAACAAGCATCTCTTATGCTGAAATGATTTGCTCTGCTGACACTTACTTCCCACACTTCTTCCTGTACTGCCGCTCAATACCTTCAGGTCTGGGGGAGAAAGAGAGAATTTACAGAAAAATGGAAAGGCATCAGCTACTGCTGTCTAGATACTAAGGAGGACAGTGCATTAGAAACACCTAAGAGTAAACAGAAATAATTCTGAATGAGCAATGAGATAGTGGCTTGGGTGTTGTGTATACCTAACAGATCTACAATTCATTAGGTGTCCATAAAGGTGTAATACATAGTCTCATTCTGGACACCAACTAAAAGAGACATGGGGGAAAGAGATCATGAATGGGGCATAAAACTAGAATTGCTGGAGGAGTAGAGAAGGCAGAAAGCCACATCACAGCAACAGACCGTAGTGGAAGGCCCAGGGCAAAGACACCTTTTCTTTTAAACCCCCTTTTAAAAGATTTTTCTTCAAGAAAGGCTTGCTACCTTGATTTTATCCCTAATGAAAAATCAACATCCTTCCTTACTTGAGCTGTTGTTCTGTTTTGTCTTGGGGCTTGTCTATATAAGCACTTAGTTCACAGCAAAGTGGGGTCTAAATCTACCCTACACTAACCTGCTGTGCACAAATTGACTCTGTGGACTCTGCTGCCCCATTTTGAAATGAGAGTAGAGCCAAGCACACTACAGAACTTTCAGTGCATGGCAGCAGGGTCCACATGGACAATTTGCAAACCTCTGACTACTGTGGATAGATTCACACACCAGCTTGCCACAACCTAACTGTCCATACAGACAAGTCTTTAGTCTTCTCTCTCAGACTGTACATGCTTTGGGTCAGAGAATGTGTCTCAGTCTATGGTATGTTGTAAAGGGCCATGTAAATGTGTACGAGATTTTTAATACTAATATTCCCAAACAGAGTTAAAAGTCACAGCAAGACTAGAAAACCGGAGTGCTGTAATTTACCTGAAATCCAAGAGAAGAGGAAAACAAAGCACAAGGTCCCCGTCCCCAAATAGGCTGCACTTTAACCTGTCAACTCTGTATTGCAGTGACCAATGTGTTTATAAAAGTGATTTACAATAGGCTCTCAATGGCCTCCTTTTATCAGAAATCCAACAGCAGGGGTGCTGGCAGTCCAAGCTTATTGGAAGCTGACCATGTCTCTTTAATACCAGCAAATGACCTGATGACAGTGTTAACGACTTCAGATTTAGCGGTACTCAGGTTACCAATTTTAGGAGTTATTTTCATCCAAAAATTTGGAGCACAAAGAGTGACAGTATCACAGCAACTTCAAGGAAGCCAATGGAGGAAGAGAAGGTTTCCTACCTTCTGAGATAAACATTTTCCTCCTCCTCTGTGTTACAGAATTTATGGGCATGTTTGGCTGCATCAATCACCCGAGCTCTGTCTCGAGGCCTCATAGGCAGCTTCTCCAGCTGACAGTCTGCAGAAGTGAAGAGAGAGAGGCTGTTATAGAATGCAGATTCAGATCCATCACTGGGGGGGGAGTTCTGATTGTCAGGAGTGTTCATCTGAGATCGAGAGACAAACTTTGAAGGGCCCTTTTTTGGGGGGGTGAACACCTAGTGACTTTCTTCAGTCACACATTTGCTTTAAACACCTCATTATCTACCCACCACCCACCCACACTGAAAAACAGCCACACAAAAGCATAGGTCCACTCTGTTAGACTTCTGCATGAACTCCTGGTGACATAAACGTTGAGTGGTTTAGCAACCTAACTGATCAAAGTCCAGGCACAGAAGAGTGCCCAACATTACAGTACCACATTTCTTCTCCTTCCATCGGGCTCCGGAATGAGCAAACTCTATCTCATCTCAGCTGGAGATTAATCACAACACAGCATCATTAAGGATGGAGGAAGACAGAAAAAAAAAAAAAAAAGATACCAACACAAGGATTTAAGAAACTTTGGACACCAAGAGATGCTGCAGAGTGGTGACAAAACTTAATAATGTTAGCAACTCTGTAGCACTTTACATATCCAAAGCACTGAACGAACATTAAGGCCCAGAAAACTGAAGTACCTGGTTTAAATTAGTACGAGATGGTCTGAGGACTCAGGCACTCCTAGTGCGGTGATCAGAGAACTCTACCATCCCTTTACACTCAAATCAATTAATTTAGTTTCTCAGCCTCCCCAGGGGATCTATGGAAGCTTTATCCCTCCCACTTTGCAGATGGGGAAACTGAAGTACAGGGAAAGTGACTTGTCCAAGGCCGTGAAGGGAGAGAATGGCAGGGCCAGGAATAAAGGCCCGAAGGCAGAGCTACTTCCCACTCAGAATTTCTCAGGGACCCCACTGTCATAAGGTGGTGGGAGGCCATTGGGTCAGCTGGTGCATCACAGGCACATTCTGAAGTGCAAGGGAGGTGTCCATGTCATCTGAAAATCTTCCCAGTCCCCAGGGATGCCCAACATCCCCTCCCACCTGTGACCCACAAACTGACCCACGCAACAAGACCCCACACCCAGCTGTCATCCCAGCCTCTGGCCTTCAGGGATCTATAGGGACTCAGCCAAGACTAAGGTCCCTTCCCTTGGTCCCTCCCCCCCAGCTGCCCCCTCCCCACGGGTCCCTGCCTCCAGGCCTCAGCTGCCCCCTCCCCACGGGTCCCTGTCCCCTCCCCCCAGGCCTCCTCCCCCCAGGCCCTAGCTGTCCCCTCCCCACGGGTCCCAGCCCCTCTCCCCAGGCCCCAGCTGCCCCCTCCCGACGGATCCCAGGCCCCAGCTGCCCCCTCCCCACGGGTCCCTGTCCCCTTCCCCCAGGCCCCGGCTGCCCCCTCCCGACGGATCCCAGGCCCCAGCTGCCCCCTCCCCGCGGGTCCCTGCCCCAGGGCCCAGCCGCTCCGCGGCGGGCGGCCCGCCCGGCTCACCCAGCACCAGCACCATCTGGCCGCACAGACAGTAGTAAACGTGCAGCGGCTTCTCGCCATCATCGTACTCCTCGCGGTCCCGGGTGTCGGAGCAGACCACGGAGCGGGACACCACCTTGGGCATGGCGGCGCCGAGTGAGAGCAGCCGGCCCAGGCCCTGCCCCTCGGCCTGCGTCGGGGTCGGGCCGCCCCTTCAGGGGCTGGGCCTAGGGCGGGGGCCTCGGCCGGCCTCCCCTCAGGGCCGCCCCCGGGGTGGGGCTGAGCGCTGCGGGGGGTGCGCTGGGGCAGGAGTTGCCATGGGGGGGGGAACACGGGTGGAGTTGGCCTGGTGTGGTTACACTGGGGGAGCTTCTCGAGCGGGGGGGTCACGGTGTACGGGGGGGGGGGGGGGGGGGGGCGCTGGGGGGGGGGTAGGGGGGGGGGGGGGGGGGGGGGGGGGGGAAGTAAGGGGGGGGGGGGGGGGGGCGGAGTGCTGTCCTGGTATATATGTGGGGACTGCAGTAGCATAGATTATATACTGAACTGGCATGACATAATGGGGTGTTTATATGTAGTGACATGCACCCAGGAAGGGGCACTACCTGATGTGTATTAGAGGGGGGGCATATACATATATTGGCAGTAGCTCACTGGTATAACACACCGTATATTAAAGGGGTTGCTTGCTCTGACTTGTGGTAGCACAGCATGAGTATTTTGGATTTCTCTGGCCTGCATTAGCATAGCCAAGGTAGGGAAGGATGCTGCGGTTCTCTGTTCTACACTTGTAGAAAAGGAGATTTTTAAAGGCACTAATGGGAATTAGGCAACCAGCTCCAGTTACTTTCAATGGGAAATGGGCATGTGACTCCTTAGGGTGCTTTTGAAAAATCCCAGGACTGCCTTGCATTTTGCATATGAGCAGTTTAACCCAGATTGTAATGTTTGTGTACTACAAGCAGTGTATATTTTAGTGCTGAAAATCATTTTCTCATCTAATACCTCCCCCTCTGTCAGTTTCCTCATCTGTAAAATGGGAATTAGACTACTTGCCTGTTTTCTTCACAGGGACATTGTGAAGTTAATTAATATTAATAAAGCACCTTGGGAGCCAAATAATTTAAGATTAAAAAAGAGCTAGCCATATGAATAGCCAATCAAAAAAATCCAGAGTTATAAATATTGACAATAAAAGTTTTGGAAGCCATATTAAGCCTTGTATTGCAGGTCTTAAACCAATCTCTATTAGAGATCAGGATGAGATGTAGGTGGGGAGGCCAGAACAGATTATCCTATATATGCTTACTGCAGGCTTATGCCATCCTCTGAAGCATCTGGTTCTGGCCACTGTCAGAGATAAGATCTTGGGCCAGATGGACTGCTGATCTGATCCAGTATGACAATTTCTACATTTCCTATGAGCCTCAGGTAACAGGCTCTATATACTGCAAGTGCAAAATGTTCGAGAATCAAAGAGAAACAAGTATTTAATTAAAAATGTTAGAGATTCTTATGGTGGCTCAGAATACTATGAAATAAAGATACTGAAACTGCAAACTAAGAATACTGAAGCCTGTTTTCGCTAAGGACTGTCCTTTGATTCCAATGTTAACAGAATCTATTTTGGATCCAGAAAATATATCCAGCCCAAGCAAAATGAAAATACATGCAGGAAAGTAAGGTCCTGATCCTGCAAAGAGCTCCACTTAATTTAATGCAAGCCAACGAGAGGTCTTAGCATTAAATTAAGTTTGGTTCATATGTTTCCTTTGCATATGGTAGTTACATAATGTCTATCTTTTGTCACAGGTCGGCAATATACACCATGTTATATACAAGTGATTTGAAAGTGGCTTTTGCTTATAAAGACATACATTATAAATCCCTGTGAATGTTATTCATATTTCCAAGCTTGATGTTAGAAAATTTAATCTCCTGTTTTATTGTCAATAACTCTTGTTGAGTTTTAAAAGCAAACGGTATATAAAAATGTACAAATAAACCCAGAAAAAAATTGTAACTACTCACCAATTTATTCCAGATAGACAAACCTGCTGTGTGCAATAGAAATCCTGTACACACAGAATAGAACAAGCAGTTCTTGGCACTGCAAGTTCAACATATTCTCCAAGATATAAATGCAGTGCAAACTTCTGTGTAGTAATGTATGAACAAAACCTACAGTAGTACAGTGCAGAGAAAGTAAGTCTGAGTTGTCAGGTGAAACCATTTAATCTAGTGTCTGGCTGGAAAAGTCAAGGTATGAAAAAAGCTTTATACTTTGTAAGTTTCAAACATATTTTATCCTCCTCGATTGTGGAAATGTTTTCCCATAAGTACTACCTATTGTATAAACTCCTAACTGACATTCTAAGTATGGAGCTATTGTACAACTTAATAATAATCCTCCATGTGGACTCAAGCAAAAGTTAAATATCTAAGAATCTGGAAATACTAATGGACCAGATCCTGGGAAGAACACTGAAATCAAATGCGAGTTGAGGGGACTCAGCACCTGGGAGTGGTTGAGCCCAAACTGGGTGTCAGGGAATGTAACCTATTAAAATTATCTAATAGTTTAGCCTAGCAGTTTTTACACTTTTTAGTGTTATAGAATGAGATTACTCCAGAGGGACTGATAGACTACTTTTCATACATTGTCTCTAGTGCTGCAGCTGTTTATTTTTATTGATTGTGGTACACCTCTACCTCGATATAACGCTGTCCTCGGGAGCCAAAAAATCTTACCGCGTTATAGGTGAAACCGCGTTATATTGAACTTGCTTTGATACACCAGAGTGCGCAGCCTCGCCCCCCCCGGAGCACTGCTTTACCACATTATATCCGAATTCGTGTTATATCGGGTCGCGTTATATCAAGGTAGCGGTGTACTTGCTATTGTTATAAACTCAGATACTATAGTGATGGGGGTGTATAAGTAACTATATAAACAGATCCTATTTCTAACATCAAGAGGACATAATACAATTACATAGATTTTATGTCAAAATGGATTCATAAAAGACCAGATTCATACCTTGTGTTACTAGATGCAAATGCACTACAATCAGTGGAGAAGCACTTTGTTTATTCTGGGTCAGAATTTGACCCAAAGTGCCAAATCTGGTCCAATTGAAAAAAAATTGGAGCCAAAACCATTTCCCTCTAGACTTAATGACGAATAGTTCCATTCAGCTCAGTCTAGGGCTTTTCCCACATCCAGAGAGAGACATTGATTTCTTGCAGTTGAACTGAGCATATGATATGGAGTGGAGTCCCTTTCTTTTGTCTGGCAAAAAACATTTCCCTGGAACCTAACCTCCCTATTTACATTAATTCTTATGGGGAAATTGGATTCACTTAACATCGTTTCGCTTAAAGTAGCATTTTTCAGTAACATAACTACAACGTTAAGTGAGGAGTTACTTTACCAGTATATGTACTATATCACTGAACACCATAGCAGTAAACATGATCACAAAACACCCAGCAGTAAACATGCTAACACAACCCACAATGTATTTGTGAACAGGAAATTATATACAGCGGCAGTAAAGCCACATAGGTGGTATTTTGGGGCTTTTGTTTCCATGCACTGTGTTGTAGCGAGCAATATTGCTGTTTGTACATATTCCCCAAAGTTTATGCACAGAGCTGCCCCCTTGCTGAAGGCACAATCCCCCCTTTGTTATCCCGCATAGCTGTTGTTCCTGTCTCTTCTGATCAACTGTTACAAGTCGCATGCAAACTGCCACAGAACCTTTGGACTACAACAGTCCATCTGATTCTCAAAGGGTCTAGTGATGATTGAACCTGGTGATATGCTAAGCAAAAAGAGCTCTCAACCATGCATATAGCTGTTTCCATCACTTCATACTGACTCAACAGACATTCCAGGTGTCCGAATGACACACAGATCAAGTGATAATCCTGGGAGATTTGTGCGGGTGGCAAACGAGGGGTATTTGCTGCATGATGGGCTATGCATATTTGGGGTGATTGTGTGTGCTGGTTGTGTTATGGTGTGGGTGGTTTTGAAGAACTGTAGCAGCTGGGCTAAGTAATCAACCATCTGTGCAGTCTCCCTCATACGACCAATGAAACTGTTGCATACAAATTGGCTGCAGAGTAAGGTGATTGGTTGAGTCACCTCTG
The DNA here is from genome assembly GCF_002925995.2 of Terrapene triunguis. NCBI lineage: Eukaryota > Metazoa > Chordata > Testudines > Emydidae > Terrapene > Terrapene triunguis. Next base: position 12,528,042 of record NW_020664482.1, read on the forward strand.
CTATCACAATGGTCTAAGGCTCTGGCATGGCATAGATGCATGCCCTACTGTAGCTGCTGTACATTGCACAGGTATAATTTACTAAGTCAAAATGGCTGAGAATTTAAAAGTTAGACTGTAACAGACTGCAAAATCCAGTGATGATTTAACCTGGTGATATTCTGGACAAAAAGAGCCTCAGCTATGCTTGTAACTGCTTCTGTTGCTTCACACTGACTGTATAGAGATAATAGGCTTCAAGCGATACACAGAGTGAGATTCCTGGACTCTTATTATATAGATGATACAAAACACTTCCAAATACCCTGTACAAGCTACAAAATGATGGTGAAGGTGGTGTTGTTTTTTTAAATATGAGGCAGGCACAGCATATACTTTTGCCCAGTCAAGCGTCACCTTGGCAATTTGCTAGAGCCCAAGGGACTCACCACATTTATATAAATTGACCAGATTGCAGCCACACTCATCTGGCAGTGCATATAATAGGCCCAACATACAATACACTGCTCTGATGCAAACAGAGGCCATTCAGATCAAAATAGAACATGGCACATTGAGGCCTGCAGTCTCCCTAGACTGCACCCTTATTACAAAGATAAGGGAAGCTATATGCCATATTGTAGAAGTGAAGGGGCTGCACTTCTGCCTCTAGTTAGAAGAAGTTCAGCAAATAGCCCTTATAATTCTATTTACTCTTCTCTTTTCTCCCCCTACAGAAGTAACAAACCTGCAATTTGTTTTCAATACTGGTTTCCTATTCATCTCTACCATGCATGACCGCAGAGGGGCACTTTATCAATACAGTTGTTATTATTCTATCTCGTGTATTTTCAGTGAGCATGGGTCAGCTCATCCCACTAATATAGAAGTATTTGTAAAGTCAGACATCAGTGTAGGGAGCAGATGTTCTAGGTTCCTTCTCACACCCTAAAGGCAAGTAAGAAATTCACTGCTCGATCACAAAATGGGCTTAATCTGCAGCGAGGAAGAGTTAGGTTAGATATTAGGAAAAACTTTGTAACTATAAGGGTAGTTAAGCTCTGCAATGGTCTTCCAAGGGAGGTTGTGGAGTCCCTATCATTGGAAGCTTTTAAAAACAAGTTGGACAAACACCTGTCAGGGAGGGTCTAAGTTTACTTGGTCCTCCCACAGTGTAGGAGACTGGACTTGATGACTTTTCAAGGTCTTTCCCAGCCCTACATTTCTATGGTTCAATGAAAATTACAAGAAACCACTCGCCATTTTGGAAGATTAAGAAGCAACCTGGACACCTATAACCAGGTGTAAAAACTCCGATGAACAGTTAAGAAGCCCACTGGTGCTCATATAAGCAGATAAGAAACCTCTTGCATCCCATAAATGAAGACGCCACCTTAGCTATAAGGACTGCCTTTCTGTAAGCAAGTAAGAAGCCGCCCATTCCCTTTATAAGCAGTCAAGAAGTCTGATACCCCATTAGCAGGATAAAACCTCCTTCTGTCTCATAAGTAAGAAAGAACTCCCTCATTACCTTCCCCCTTAAGCAGATGTAATGCCCCCTTAACAGACGAAATGGAATGTTGGGGTCAGAAAGTGCCCTTGCAGTTGGAAAGGTATTTAATAACAGTAGAGGGGGAATGTTGGGATCAGAAGGTTCAGTGACTGTTGGAACCTGGCAGATGGACTGTCCTCAGAATGTTGTGCTCCTGAAGTCCTGTCCTAAGAGATAGGAGGAATCTGATTGTCTTGGACAATATTAGGAAATTCCACTCAGCCAATGTGATTGTAGATGGGCCAAGAGGAAATTTTAAGAGGCTCCTGTTTCTGTTGGGAAACAATAGTCGTGGTGGAGGCTCCATCACAGACAACTTTTAACTCACAATTGGATGTTTTTCTAAGAGATCTGCTCTAGGAGTTATTTTGGGGAAGTTCTATGGCCTGTATTATACAGGAGGTCCGACTAGATTATTTCAGTGTCCTTTCTGGCCTGGGAATCTATCAATGGCATGCCAGATAGTTTCCCCCCATATGGAGCACTCTTCTCTGATGAGAAAGAACATATATTAGTGATGGCAAATGGCAGACAAGTGACCACTAAGCATGAGGGACCAACACAGAGAAATGAGGCTTTTCCAGATGCAAATCATTCTGCCAAAAACCACAGGGAGACAAGAATGTATAATTAATTTAATGTCAAAACATGTATAGAGAGCAATTTATCGGTGGCAAAGGGAATTAATGGGATGCTGGTTTCAAAGAAATACAAGCAATAGAAAACAACCTCACCTCACATACAAAAGTGGCAATATGTTCCCAAGAACATCCCAAGTAGCATGGGCTTTCCTTTCAGCTGTTCAGCACTACTGCACAGCTACTTTGAATCAATCAGTGTAACTATCTAGTGTGATTTATTTACAGCAACTCAGCTCCCCAGTAAGAGTAAAATGACTGCCCCACTGGGTAACTGATTTTTAAGGTGGAGTATAAGGAAATAAGGGGAACAATGAGACAAGCAAATCATTATACAGACAGAAAATCGTTTAGTGACTCCTACAATATGTTGTTATGCATAAGGATCAGATTCTCTTATGACATGCTTACCAGACACATACAAATGGAACAAAAGGCAGGGAACACTCATGTCTATGCAATGATTACCTCTGCCTCTCTGAGCCAGCAAAGGTTAGCATTTATTCAAGTAACCAGTGCCTGGGGTTCCTAGTGGGGCCAACCCAGGAGTGATATTTAGCAGTATACCCCCACCCAGGAGGAAGGGCGGCTTTAGATGCATTGTGGCACTTCACAAAGCTAGGAAGCCTAGCCCGCCCTAGAAACCAGCTAAGACCTCTCCTTGCTCCTAATGACCAGGCCGTGCCCCTTGCCCCCTTTCTTGTTATCCCCATAAGTGCTTGAAGATTTCCCCCTAATCAAATTAGGATCCCTAAGCGGTGTTTCTGCCCCGCCCCCGGCAAGTGGAAATCCCGCTTTGCTTCTCGCCCCCCATAAGCAAATGACCCCGCTACCCTGTTCCCCGCCCGGCTTCTCTCCCCACCCACATATGCAGGGTCCAGGGGAGGATCCGGGGTGGGGGAGCCTCACACAGTACCGGTCTGACAGACACAGAAACTATAGAGGGGAAGGAGATTCCCCCCCCGCGTCAGCACTTCCTGCTCCCCTGTCAGTGGTACAGTCCCCTGGTTCCTTAGACACCGCCTCGCTCCCACCTCTCCGCCACCCGTGGTGGTAGAGTCTGATTTGGCTCAGCTGCATCCGGCTCCTTCCCCTTCCGCGGCAGTGGTATCGCCCGGCAGCAGGCGCAGACGCAGGAATAGGTAGTAGCTGCCGCCCAAGCCTCCCCCGCGTCTCCGGCCCAGTGGTAGAGGCCGGTTTCGCTTGTCGGCAGCCCCCGCCGCCTCAGTCGGATCCAGCCGCTGTTGCCGTGGGCGCCTCGACCCTATCTCCCTCTTCGGGCTAGTGTATGAGTGATTTATAATCCTGAGCCCGCCATGTCAACTCCGGCCCGGAGGCGCCTCATGCGGGACTTCAAGAGGTAACGAGCCCGCTGGCTAAGGGGCCCGCGCCTCTACCGGGAAAGGAGGGGGCAGGCTAACATGGCGGCGGGATAGGGAGCGCTACGCTGATTGTGTAACGCAGGGCCACGCTGTCTGGCTGCGGTTTACGCGGCTTGCTCATGACAGTGGAGCTGCCCGCCGGGTTACGGTAATTGCGCAGCTCACCGGGGAGGGGGAGGGGAGTTGCTCGCTAGCTACGCTACTTCCGTCCTTCGCGGAGGGGAGGGCTACGCCGAGGGCGGGGGGGAAGCCGTGGGCGGGGTTAGTGACGAGGCGTCCCACGGATGGTCTGTGTCTCTGCCCCGCAGGTTGCAGGAGGATCCCCCGGCCGGGGTGAGCGGGGCCCCTTCCGAGAACAACATCATGGTGTGGAACGCGGTCATCTTCGGGTGAGGCAGGGGAGCTGGGCGGGGGTGTGTGGGGGTTTGTGTGTATGGGGCGGGGGGGGACTCGCACACTCGGGGAGGAAGCCTGGGGCTAGGGCCGAACCCGCGTCGGGGAGGCGGGACCCGCATGCCCCACAGCTTCCCAGATTTTCACCATAGCCCCGCATGTGGCCGCCAAAAGGGAGTTTTGTGTCTGTGCCCCTCTGTCCCCTGCGAATGTCAGGACAGTCTCCGTGCATAGCCATGGGATCTGCTATCCGGAGGAGCTCCCCCCACTTTGTGACTGTTAAGTGGGGGCCTCTGATCCCCTCCCCAATAGCCTTAGGAAAAGGGGGACCTCTTCCTACACACATGTGCGCCACCCCTCCCCCAATTCGCGGCTATGCACTCTTTGGGAATACAAATTGGGAGGGTCCAGATCCGCTTCTCTCCCTATGATTGAAATGCCTTGCACCCATGCACATCATTTCCCCCCTCCCCTGTTACAGATTTAGAAGCAGGGCACCCACTAGGGCACTTTTGTCTGTAAGTTTGTAAAACACTTTAAAGCCTGTTTCTGTGGTGGGGAGGGACCAAAGTAAAGGGCGGGTGTGGTGTAATGACTGTTTTTATTTATTTTCCAGGCCTGAGGGGACCCCTTTCGAAGATGGTAAGTTTAGTTAAAATCCTGCCCTTGTCTGTTCTTATCTCTGTGTGTGTAAAGGATTAAACTATGAAAGTTTGACACAGTCTCAAAATGTTACTCTCCTGGGTCCTTGCAACATGTTTAGACTAGATATTTTGCTCTCCTAATGAGAATTCTGTACAAGTCAGGAGAACATAGGATTAGTTGAGATTCACCTGGCAGATTTGAAAGCAGAACTTTGCCTTTAAAATTGATATTTCGCTTTGTTCCATCCCTGACCCTTGGAATGTTTCCTCCTTCCCTTCCCTTTTCCAAAAAAGTCTTAACTTTTTTGAAAATTTATAATCCGGTTACCATCTCATTGCACAAAAACACATGCAGATCAGCATGCAGTCTTTAGCTGTGTTTTGTCCTTAGTCTAGTCAAAGCACTTCTAGAATTTGTTAGCATTTCTATCATAACCCTGGGTTATTTTTTTCAGGTGATTTTCATGCTTGAAATGTAAATGGGCAACCTAGGTATTTGCATTAAACAAGGGTACATATTGGATGTCCTTCTAAGCTTATAGGGTGTTAAGAAAATTCAAACTTGTTTATGTCAGGACAATGCTTCACTGGATCTTCTATCACAATGCCTTTAATACAGGAAGTGATCTTTAACATGCCATGATATGCAAAAGCTAGGCTCTATTCATAAATGGCTACTCTGCCCTTTGCTTTAAATTTCCTTGGTTTAGTCAACTTAAAAGGACACCAACTTGAAATTTAGTCAGTTTTAAGAATTAAAGGTAGGTTCAAATAATAAACTTACCCCAAGAACCTATGCCAATTTCTGTGGCTTTATTATCTCTGAAAATGTTTTCGCTTCACTGATGCTGTATGAAAGACCAGCACACATAGTGGAAACTCAGTAGACATGAAATGCTGTCAAATAAGCAAAGCAAATGAACTGAAAACAGTGGTACACTCTAACAGTACCATCAGTGCAGGACTCCAATTATTCTTGGTTCTCATGCTGAAAGCCTATGGCAAACTCTAGCTCTTAATGCTTCTGACCCTCTGAGGACACCTTGCAGGCTGGGTTGAGGCTTTGCCTTACTGAGCATGCTTTAACTTTCCGGTACCTCAGACCCCAACAGTATTTCAGCCACTTCCTTTTTATCCTTGATTTGTCAAGAAGCCCATCACAGGAGCTGCCTCAGTTTTAATTAATGCAGCTCCAACTTATATTGTGCCTTAGTTTGGAGGCTGGATATCCTTTTTTCTCTTCTTTTTCTGCAGTGCTTGTTGCTCCTCTCAATTTATGAAACTGTTTAAGGCAGATAAACTCCCTTTTGCCTCCTTGGCCTTGGCACGCTAATGTTACCAGAACTGCTCAGAGGCCCAGGTTCTTGGTGCACTGCCTCTAATGGAATGGGTTAATACCTGGGGGGTTCTCTCTTCTGTATCTCCTGCAGCTTGAGACATTGGAGTCTCCGTCTCCTATCTCTATGGCTCAGTGTTAGAGTAACTGATAAGTTTAGTTACTAAGGACTTTTGGCATCAGTACTCCCGCTGGCATGTTGAAGGTGGTGAACAGCTTTTTGGAAGTATTGTGCTTGGATCTAGACCTGGGGCTGAGTGGGTTCTGGCATTACTTGGGACTGGTGCTCATTCACTGTGTGTGCTTTTAAGTGTCATGCTGATATCCTAGCACTTTGGGAGCTTTAGCAGCACATATAGTCTTGGCACCTTCTCTTCACCTTGGTGCCTGCTGGATTGTTCCTTGGAAGGTACTCTGGCACTGGTGCCCACTGGGATTCCCATCTCATACTTGAGTGAGGAGTAACAGCATCTTTGCTAATTTTTCCTGACCGCAGCCTATGGGAAATACTCTTTTTAACTATCTTGGACAGACCAGAATATATTTACTTCCTACAGCACAGCATCTCACCACCTAGAAGTGTTGGTGCTGATATCTCCAGGTACTACTAGGGAGCTTCGTGGTGCCTTTACCTTGTGCTCTGCCTCTCACTAAGGTTAGTGTAGTGGTGTTTAGTTTCTTACACCCATTCTGGCTTAGTAAGACTTGACTCTAAGAATGCTTTCTTCAGCAATACTGGACTATTAGTGGTCTGGCAGCTCATTGCAGCACCTCTTGTACCAGCAGCAGACGGCAACACTTCTTTAGGCATCAAACCAGTCCGAATGTTTTTGTCTTGGTTGGAGTACGTGATACCTCATTAGGAATGCATTTTTCCCAGAGGACAGCTGTCTCTCGCTTGCTATTATCTAGAATGCTGTGCTTAATACATTAAAGTGCCACAGGAGACCCAGGGTGAAATACTACTTCCACTGAAGTCAGTGGCAGTTTTGCTGTTGACTTCAGTGAAAGCAGGATTTTACTATCCACAAGGAGGAAAAAGGTGGGGGCATAGTTTGTGTTCTCAGCACAAGCTATAATCATTGGCAAAGAGACCCTGGTCTGGGTCTCCTGTTTCCAGGACTGTGCCTACTCCCACACCTACAGACATTTCTGTTCTCTTTTCTGACAAGCAAAGGAAGATTAATAAGGAGGCTCTTCTTGTGATAGACTCTCACAATTGGTCTCTGGGTCATGGAGTACATGTAGATTAGAACCATCTCCAGTGGGGGACACTAATGGTGGATTTTTTTTTTTTTTTTTTTTTCCACCTAAACTACAGACTCTGGTAATGGTAGAAAAAAAACTGCTTGAGCCAGAGACATCTCAGTTTGCTAGGGAGGGAAGTGTTTAACTTTGTGCTGGAACCTTACAGCAAAAATCTTGGCCATGCTAAGGAGAGACAAATGGTTCATCTTGTACTGGTTCAGATGGGTACAGTTCTTAACTGTACTACAGATACCATCAGTCTGAGTCTGGCCAGGAGTGATCACTCAGAACCAGCCCACCTCACTCTGTTCAGACTTAAGCTGCTCCCCCTGAATTTTTGGGTCCTGTCTAGAGGAAGCTTTATAGGCATGTGGTCTCCAATTAAATGGCCTTCAGGAAGCCAGGATGGCCTATTTGTACATTGACAAGATTTCAAGTGTGGAAGCAGGCCCATGTAGACTAGTTTACTTCACATAAGTACCTGACTCTCTTCTTTGCCTGTCCTGAGTAATTTAATAACTCTTCAGGTTTGTCTGGCAGCTGTTCAGCTATTCATGAACTAGTCAAAGGTATATCAGTGTCTCCACTGCCTTTTTCTCTGAGCTCATGCAGGGGTTGGTACTTTTAAATCCCATATTAAAAACCTGAGTGTCTGGGACTAATGTGGTTGTGACAAAGTTGATGCATTTCTTTTGGTTCACTCACTGTTTGTAAGACCAAGATTTTTGGTGTCAGATCACTTCCTGGTGACAGTGTTAGCTGGCAGAGTAAGAGATTTGGGGTTTAGTGACTAATTCTGTAGAATTTGGTACATGGTGGAATTAAATTGGTGCTGCAAGAATCTCAGAAGATCTCATCCAACATGGTGAGAATTCCGTTTACGGGATCTGTTGTCCTGCCTGCATCCTTTCTGTGTTTATATACCTCTGGTGAGGCCCTTCTCTGGATGCCCGACTTCAAAGGTCCTTGGTGGCTTACGTGAGGTGCACTGAACCTTATAGGTCCATCCAGTTTTTTGTTCCGTTGCCATGTGGGGTAATGCTTCTAATAAGAAAACCATGTTTTAGTGATGGTCTGCACTGCTCATTATTGTAGCTGACTTAGCCACCCTGAACTTGGAAGTCATATCAAGGTAGTCTCATCCTAGGCAATGCAACGTCCATTGCTTGCCTCAGAAGATTAAGTTGTTGGCCCTTGAAAGAGGACCATGCATCTGCCTTACCATATGTTTATAAGACTGTTGCATGAGTTACCATCTTACTCTTTTTTTTCTTATTTTTCTTCCCCTTATCATTCAGAGTATGGTCTGCAGAACCCCACTTATTTTGTTCATGTAGCCTTTAAATATGAGTGACTTGCAGTTTGATTACCACTCCGAAGTTTTAATGAATGTGTCTTTAGTGAGGCCAAACAATGACACTTCTGTGAGAGGCTATGAAAATCTTTTCAAGTAGAACCATGGATAAATGAGTGCACGGAGAAAGGCCCACAATAACTAAATAAATGCATTTTTGATTTACAACAGGGTTGTTTGGGTAACTAAACTCACTATGTTAAGCAGGACATCAGGGTGCCTTTTTTCCTCAACAGCCTGGCAGTAGGATCTGTTTAAAATGGGTTTTGATATTGTTTCTTCTTGTCTGATTGGCTTCTCCACTCTCTCCTCTTTACATTCTAGCCACTGTTCTAGAATAATTCTAGTCATGTCTTACAGATGTATTTTGAGAACCCCTTGATGTTCGTCATAGGCACACCATTTGTGGTAGCTTGTGCTCAGTTTTCAGCCAGATGCTTATCCATTTTGTGATCTGTTTGCTGCCCAGACAGTCTATAAGAAGCGTTGCTTGTGGTAGAGTTGGCAATTCAGCTTGATTCTCCTTCCTAAACCTCAAATCAATAGCATGAGGAATGGAACATTACTAAAAAGCATTATGTGTTGATGTTGCCATTTAACAAGGTCTATCTTCTGCTTGTGGACACAAATGAGACTTCATTACTTTCCTTTCCTTGGATGAGCAATCTATCTATACAGCTAGACATGGTTATGTTGGAATTGATTCCCTAATGGCATGTCAGTTTTGTGTAGTATAGCCTAGATTCCCAGTAATTGTAAAAATGTATATGTAATTCCATAAATTAAAAATACATAATACAATATAAAAGATTAACAGGCATGTCATGCTAACGTCTGAGCTTCAGTGTCTTCATAAATGGCATTGGAATCATAATGATGCTGCTTTTCATAGCCAGCTTGTGTACAGAAAGTGCAATATTAGGAAATTACTCTCTCTAGCACTGCACTTCAAGGCTTTTCATCTGCATATTAGAAACACAACTAATACTGCTGTTTTGGACTTGCTGTTTTATGGGAACAAACTACAGGCATCCTACCATGCTAGTCCTGCTGACCTCTGACAGAAGGGAAAGGAACTGACAAATAAATACTCCTTGGCTCTCCCTTGATGCTTTCCGCTAGGGAAGGCTTGAAGATTTCTAGAATAGCTAATGTTGGGCTAAAAACACTCTTCCCACTTAGCAAATACCATTTAAATGCATACAATTAATACTAATAACTAGTATAATGTATACTCACAGTAGACATGAATTCTTATATTCAAGGTATCTTTTTTTTTTTTTTTTTTTTTGTTAAGCTCTCTGGGCCTAAACTAGGTTGTCATTGGTCTGGGAAGAAGGTTCATTACAAGAAAAGTAAAATTCAATGTTTCCCTTAATCATGGCAACTGGTTGTATATACTAACATGACACTGATAGATGGTGCAAGGATATATCTCAGTTACAGGAGACTTTGGTTGTAAAGAGGGTATTTTTTAGCTTCATACGTTGTTTTTGGCTGTTAACCTCTTTGTGTATACTACACAATGTCTGGCTTTTTTGATTTGGTGGATCAAGGACAGTACTGTAAAAAAGGCTCAGTGTATTTACTTCCAAGTGATTGGCATTTCTAGAGTTCATCACTCACTCAGTCCTATTTGAATTTTTGCAAGCACTCACAATACGTGGGACTCTGCTTGTCTGCCGCTTAGTTGACTGACTTATTTTCCCAGGTCATCATAGCTTTAGGAGAAGGACAAAAATAGCCTGTATCAGCAGAAGCTATGTTAAGGTTGTTGGGCTCAAAGGATTTAACCATCTCAATTCTTGTGGCTCGTGTTAACACGTTTCTTAAGGGGCACAAGTTTGGTAGTCTCAAGCCATACAGAGTTGCTCTGATAGCACCAAATGGCTGGCAGAAAATTGACTCTCCAAAACTTCTTCATATTGGCTCCTCAAGGCAGATTGTCCATTTGCAGAATCCATGGTAATGTTGCAGAAAGGTTCCACACAACTTGATGTACAAGGGAAGTCACAAGTGCATTAGGCTCCTAGAAATATGATCTCTTAAATAGTATTACAAGAATCAAGCTAAAAAAAAAAAGTCCAATTATGTATTGTTGGGAACAATGGAACATTGCTCTTCCCTGCAAAGCAGATTCCTAATCTTCTGAACGTGCAGAACAACCGTTTTCTATGCATCTGGATATTTAAGAGGTATTATAAAGAGAACTAGATCTTTGGAAGGATACTGAGGACAGACTTATTTCCTCACCTAAAATTTCTGAATAGGACAGTTCTGCATAAGAGAATAATGGTGAATATTATTCTCTTATTGGGAGAGGCTGCTCAAAATACGAGGCATTGTCTAGGATTTAGAGCAGAGGAATGGTGGAGTTGAACAGCTTGAATTCTATTTCCAACTTTGTATGTGACGTTGGGATAACACATTGGACCTCTCTATAAATGGAGGATACTTGCCCATCCCTTGTGAAGCATATGGATGTCCTTGAACAAAAAGTTATTTATAATTTTCTCTTTCAACTCCAGGAACTTTCAAACTTACAATAGAATTTACAGAGGAATATCCAAATAAGCCACCTACCGTTAGATTTGTCTCTAAAATGTTTCATCCAAATGGTAAGTACCCATATAAGATGCAATCATTCTGTGGTTTATGGCTTATTACAGCACTTACAGTAAAGCATAATGCTTGCTGATTAGACAGTGTAGTCTTTTTATAAACATACCTGTTTTTATGTAACAAGTGAACTAGCTCTCATTCTGATACAGGAGGGAGCAGGGATTGGACATGTCCCAAGTAGCACTCAGACTCCTGTGTGTGTTTGAACTCCCTTGATTCACAACTCTTATGGAGCAGTGTTTATGTGAATCCCTTAGGCTCCCATCTTATTTGGCTACTGTATTTCTGGTTAAACATCTTTTGCTCAGAGAATTCCTCTGGCTCTGAGGACAAAGAGGCCTTCCACACTGAGAGGTGGGGAGGGAAGGGAATCGTGTTCATTTACACAGTCTGGTTAATTCAGTTAACCAGAACGAGTGGAATCTTACGTGAACATTGTCCTTGCTTTAAAAACACAAATGCTTGAGGTCACAGCATTCCATTTTATGACTTTGCTACATAGATTTCCCTTTAAAAAAAAAAATCTCACAGTGGGATCTTCTTTGTCCTTATGTGGCCTCATGCAAAATAATCTTTGTAAATACATGTTAACATTTACAGTCATAACTGTGCTCTTAAAGTTTACATTTGTCACTTTTAAGCTGAATTTGACCTTTTCTGTGAAACATGTCTCTCTCAACAGTTCTGTCTGTGCTTCAGTTCCATGGTGGTTTATAATATCAGATGCATTCAGAAATGTGGCTTGTACAATCAAAGCTAGCTAGATCGTTTTCTCTGTTTCAGTGGCTGCCTTCAGGAGTGGATATTTCAATTCAATGTCAGATTGCATTCCTTAATCTATGCTTGCTTCCAGCTGTAGCTGCTGACGAACAATATGGCGTTGTGGCCTGCATAACTCTTTTAATTCCAAAGGCTTTTCATTAAACACTTGCTGGGTACATGAATAAAAATAGAACCACCATAAAACTTCCATGTTTAGTTGCTAACAAGGTATGGATCAAATGCACTATTAGTGGGGGAGGGTTCCTTAAATTAGTGAGTGGAAAGACCACCTTAAACAATTTCTTCTCTGTTCCTTGTTTAGTTACTAGAGACACCTGCATGAAAACAGTTGTTGCTTCAAAGTAAACTTGTTTCTGTTACTTAATCCTTGCTTGAAGTAGCATGGTAGAGACCTCTTCATAGCCCCTTGTGAGGTCACAATGGAGCAAGTTGGAGGTGGATGGTTTTTTTTGAATAAGCGGTCTAAAAATTACATAATTTCTAGGCAACTCTCCTTAGCAACAAATCTGACTTTTTTTTCTCTCTCTCAAGAGATCGGGGGTCATTTTTCTGTTAACAGATATCAACTCTGTAAGGCTTGTGATGGTCATTAACTTGTTTAATGTATGTTTCACTATTTAGGCTTCTGAAGATTGAGTAATGCTGGCAAAAATTTGGTGTGGCACTTCTGTGTTTGTTTTTTAAACCCTATCCTCAATGTTATCACATCTTATATTGTTACACAACAATTCTTTTTAACCCCTCTTCTAGTCTACGCAGATGGTAGTATATGTCTGGATATTCTTCAGAATCGTTGGAGTCCTACCTATGATGTGTCCTCTATCTTAACATCCATACAGGTAAAATGACTTCCCAGCATTTATTGTAATCCTATACTTGCATGTAAAGTTGCTGTGACAAATTTCAGTTAATGGCGAAAATCTGGTTGAGTGAAGTTTAAAGTTTTCACCACAAATTACCGTTCTTCTTTGTTTATGTTAAGAACAAGCAACAAATGTAAACAGTCTAATGCAGGGGTAGGCAATAGGCGGAGTGTGGGCCAAATCCAGACCATCAGATGCTTTTGAATCTGGTGTATGTCAGATTCTTATTTACTTATCAGTGTTATATTTTCCCTGGAGTCTGGACCTTGACACACACAATTGATTACCCCTGCTAATGAGTCTAATCAATTACAGGAGTCTTTTGGTAGAGGGCTGGTGGGGAGAGAGTTAAGTACCCGCTGACAAAGTTATGTTCATCAGATCTTAATACTAGGTGCTTGATTATTTTGATTTAATTGGGGAAGGTAAAACCAGGAAAGATTTTTAGAACCTATAATGGTTACATATTTCAAACTTCTCATGTGAAAGATGAGGATTTAATACACCTCTACCCCGCTATAACGCTGTCCTCGTGAGCCAAAAAAATCTTACCGCATTATAGGTGAAACCGTGTTATATTGAACTTGCTTTGATCTGCTGGAGTGCGCAGTTGTCCGTTCTCTCTCCCCCCCCCCAGCGCTGCTTTACCACCTTATATCCGAATTCGTGTTATATCGGGGTAGAGGTGTATCTGTAATAGCAAATAACCCAGAATACACTGCAATATCTTGTGGTTACACTGCTTGAGTACAGTGAGCAGGAGGAACACTTGACACAATTTTTTTTGAACTAAGTACTGGAAATAAGTTTTCAACTGTTATACCTACAAAACTGACAGGATTTTTTTTGTTGTCTTTTTTAATAGTCTCTGTTGGATGAGCCGAATCCCAACAGTCCAGCAAACAGTCAGGCAGCTCAACTATACCAAGAGAATAAGCGGGAATATGAAAAACGGGTTTCTGCAATAGTAGAACAGAGTTGGCGTGATTGTTGACCCTGGATGATGCAAATGAACATTCTGGTGATGAGGAAAATATATATGAAGTGTCTGAGTCATCTTCCTCCTAGCATCATTGCATTTACTTTGAACGCAAACTAGCTGTTGTGCTGTTGCCACTCTCCCTTGCTGAAGCTTCCCTTCCTTGGACATCAGAAAGCACCCATTTTGAAGTCAAATGTACTGTACTTGGGTTACTTGCAAAAGAATTACTGATGCTGAATTCATTTTCTGTGGTCCCTCTTCTCCAGTCTTAGGGCAGTATTGTGCATTTCTGTAGTGTACACTAAGCTTTTAATTGTAATTGTGTTATACACAGTGATGCTTATGTGTAGCTTGATAAAAGGGATGTTTATATACGTATATACATTTTTAACTGATATTACTAGAGTGCTGATCTGTCCAGGCTGGTCACTTACCTCTACTGTTGGTTTTAGACCCCACTGCATTTGTAAGTACTGCAGGAAGAATTAACTTTTCTTTTCCCTGGTCTTACTGGGTTGTCAACTGTTTAGAAATACAAAACAACTGATTCCGATCCGACTAATCAGATAGTGAAAATGGGGGATAGTGGCTACTTCTGCACTTCAGGTGCAAGATAAGGTATGATTACTGTTATGGTACTTGGGGTGATATGCAAAGTACCTCCTTTTTATTTACAAAAATAGGGTTTTAAAGGATATACCTATGAGGATACTGATGAAATAGGTTACTTTAGTCCTCTCAGTGAGGCACTGACTGGACATACCCATGTTGAGCTGTTGTACTTAAGTTCAAAATCTTGTTAACTTTGCTATTTTGAGTTTAAAAAAAAAAAGTGTGAGGTAGGAAAAAACAAAATGCTTCGAAGCTGGGATATCGCATTCATTAGTACTTGATTCCCTTGCAACACTTAAAACATCTCTGTTGTGGAAAGTGAGTTAAGAATTGTGAGAGGGGGCACCTGAGGCTGTGCAGTTCCTGCTCTTTGTAAATTACTAGTGGGGTGCGTGTCTGTGAGCAACAGCTATGTGCTTGTTAGTTTCCACCCACTTTAATGAAAATATCTTTCAAGTTTCAAAAGGTGGAGTGAGTTTGGATTTACAATCTTTTGCAAGGCTAAGTTTGTACACTTTGGAGGCAGTACCTTTTAAACAGCAGTGTGGGATGAGACCTATAACTCTGTTGTCCACTATCCCCCTGTCTTATGTGCACATTGGTCTGTTGAGAAGTATAACTTTGCATAAGTAACCCATGTAAGAAACTGTACATTTTTCAAAACTTGTAAATAAAAGTGTAACCTTATATCCTTATTGTATAAAGAGGCAAGAGATCTATTTTACAAGGGTAGTGGAAGCTAATATTTATTGGTTTGGATCCCAAGAGGTAGATGCTGTTTTGTTGTTCAAAGGGCTAAGTATACATCTGTGGTTCATGCACCATAATTCAAGTAGTATTTGAAAAGTAACTATTTGTGTTTGTGCTATTGTTAGCATGGGGGAGGGTCATGCGATATTATCTCTGGGTAAAAGAGTCCTGGATAACTTAACAGCCCTGGAGAGTTCTCTGAAAGATTCTATCTGTTCACAAAAATGATGAACCTCAACTTGCAGAAGTGTTCAAGTTTTGCTTACTTGATTACACATGCTGGAAGAGTAGGTAAGAGTGGCATCATCATCTACACTTCAAGGAAGAGTATTGAAAATACAGTTTCAAGCTTTCAGTTGGATAGTCCTAAAATAAACCAATGTACACACCACTAGCTAGAGCCCTGTGCACATACAAAATTTGTATCTACAGCTGATTGATCCATGGATCTAAAGCAGCTGGCTGTAGATTTGCAGGGCTTTAGCTATAAAATTTGGATCCACATCCATCCATGACCCCCCCGCCCAAAATGTGGCTATCTGGATTTGCAGGGCTCTACCTACAGCAGAAGTTGCAGTGGTTTAAACTATACAGCCACTTACTATATTTAAATAGACCAGCATCACCAAGTACTTGAGGCACTGGGTACACTAACAGTCAAGCAAGATTAGGATGAGTATATCATGCCACAAATACACTAAATATCTACATTTATTGTGGTGCTTTCTGCATCAGGCAAAGCATGTCTATTTTGTAACAGCACCAGATCAAAACCCAAGCCTCTTGGCAAATGCATTTTTAATTCTTGGGAGAGTATCACGGAAACTAAGCTGGGTAGAAACAGTCAGTTTATATATAATTGGTCTATATAGCTACATTATTTAACGGTGTGAAAAATCCACACAACTAAGCTATGCAGTTAAACTGACCTAACCCCCAGTGTAGACAGCACAATTCTCAGTCCACCTAGTTAGCACCTGTTGAGGAGGTGGAATACCTATGCCACCAGAAGCCCCTCAGTATTTTTAGTGCAGAAGCCCCCACATCATTGAAAATAAATGAAAGGTGATCCAGACATTTAAACCAGACAAGCCTACAGCATCATCACAGCTTAAAACAGGAGTTTAAATTAGAAAGGAGTGAGCTTCCCCATAAATTACTAGGTGAACAGGGATAGGAAGGAAAAGTGTCCAGTAGTTTCCACAATGTCATAGATTCTGGGCAAATATAAGATGTATAGTCCCTGCCCTCCAAAAAAGTTTACAATCTATATAGCTATGCAAAAGCTGGGGGCTCTCAATTCCTTAGTTCAAGGATGTGACTGGCTACTTAAACAGGAATATATGACTGGTGAGCAGCTCTCTCTCGAAGTTTCAACTGAAATCCCAGCAACTGCCCTGTTCACTAAGCTCATACTTGAGAAAGAGTTTAGGGATAAAATATTTCCAGCACATTATACCAAATGCATACTTTGTGAAAACGCCATTATATTTAGCCAGCTTCCTCTACCCCTACCACAACCTTCCAGGAAAAGGGCTGCTCACTAGGAACTGTGGTTCTGCAAGTGTTGCCTCTGCCATACTCCCCAGAGTTACTGTGCCTTGGGAACCTGCTGGAAAAGCAGTGACTGTTAGGGGAGCGAGACACCAATAGTGGAGACCTTATAAAATGCCATGCAGACCCCAACCCCCTTAGTACCATTTCCCAAAACCCTGAGTCCTTGAGAGTAGAATTCAGAGGGAGAGGAGAAAGTGGCATGAATCTGAAGAGAGAACATGCTTGCAGAACCACTGCCAAGTTAGGGGACCTAGCTAGCAGAACAAGCCCGAGGAAGATGGGCTGAGACGTGCTAATGAAAACAAGGATGGCACGGGGGCATTTGTTCATTCCTAAGTGAATGCTACTCACCTGTAACGAGTTCTTCAAGATGAGCCTCTATTTTCACACCTGTGAGATTCAAACCGCCTGTGCCATGAGCCACCAGGATCTTCTGCAGTGCCAGTTGGGGTCACTCCCCCTCTCCTCAAAGCCAAGGGTATAAAAGGCAACACAGGAGGATGGACTGACCTAGAGGGCAATGTAAACAGATGGAGAGGCAGATATGGGAGGCAGGAATGATAAACTGAAGCACAGGGACAAACAGGAGAGTGGCTACTGAGGAATATCTATCATAGCTGGCTGAGTGAATCAGATATTCAAGCTGGAAAAGACACAGTAGGTCCCATCTGAACAAGCAGCACCTAAAGAGAATTAACACTTGCCTCACCCAGAGGTTGATTTTTAATCTGTTTTACAAGGCATGGCTCAGGGACTGGTTTTTGGAAGGTTTCCAAAAGTTCAGCAATGGTGGAAGAACACATCCCAAAAATGGTGACTTGCAGCAGCCAACTATTTGTTCTTCAGGCAGAGGGCTCTTCTAGCCCAGGTGGGCCAGTCCTGGAGACACTCCACACTCAAACCACGTATTGGAGCAGCACAAGACTTTTACTTGTGAATCTCTCCTTGACATACACAAGCACAGATACATTAATGTAGTGGATAGAAATAATGAAGCACAATTTGATTTTGCTCAGGGTTAAGAGCTCAGAGTCAAAGTAAAAATAGGTTTTTACGTGCCACATGGCATTTGCACATGTCAAGCAGTACTTCTAGGTAAAAATCCTTCTGGCAATAACTCAGTTTAGTACAAAGTTGATTAGGGTGCATTCATTAATTCTCAGCATAGCAGAAATTTATGAATAAACTGGAACACTAGTTATAAAGAAAGTTGAATTGTTAAGCTGGTTAAAGACTTTTCCCCACATAAACACACACACACACGGTAGAGACATTTTACTTTGCTAACTCTTCTAGAATTGAGGTTTCACACAAAATTTAAGATACATACAAAATGTGGCAAATCCTGTTTTTTTCTGGAAATAAAACTGTATTTTTATTGTAGTTAATACCAACTTTACATATTTTTTCTCTGAACTGCATTTCCTCTGCTTTTAAAAGGCAAAATTTCTTTCCTGGGGCAAAAAGAATAAGGGAACTATCATTTTAAATGGTGTCAATTTTTTTGTGGTTGGACATGTGTTTTTGCTATTACAAAACTATTAAAATGTGAAGGAACAAGTAATATCAAAGACACATACAGTAACTGCACTATTGGCTGCTGGGTTGTGCTAATACAATTGGACAGAACTTTGTAAGTTCTTTTTCTAATAAAGTTTTAGAAATTAAATGAGCAAAGTAAAACATAATATTAATATATCCCACAACAAGAAAATGCAGCATCTGTTTCTTTAATTAGGGATCTAGGAAACTCCATCTCCTTATGCATTCACCAATGAAATTGGACACCATGAAGCTCAATTAGCTTGAGGCATAATAAGTTCATAATGTCCAACATGGCCTTCTTGCTTCAGTTGGTCTAATAAGTCTTCCTTACGTCTCTTTCTGCTTACCACCAAGAATCTATCATGGCCCTGCCCATGGGATTTACTTTTAAGACCATATTTTTGGGCAATTTGATGTATCTGCTTCCGCTCGTCATTGGTAAGTTCTGTAGAAAAAGTCAAGTCAACATGACTATCTGAGCGCGCATAATTTCGAATGATTTGCTCAATATCTCTTTTAGCAATTTTGTTCACCCTTTCCACATCAAGCCCGAGTCCTTCCCTTTTAAATTGCTCCTTTACTGCAATAGGCTCTCGTATCCCTTCGCCATCTTTCCCTAACCCACCACCTGTCCAGCCCATTTTTCTTAAAATCTGATTCCCTATGTTGTCTTCTTTAATCTTCTGTTTGAAAGCCTCTTCTGCTGAGCGGCCCCGAATCTCATTTCTTGAGATGACGTCTTCGATGGTGCCCTTCTTCAGGTTATTGACGACAGTCGGCTGTGTCTTTTTGAGGATTTTCACAGCTTCCTCCGCCGCCTCGTGCTTCACAGATTTCTTAACCCCAACTGCTTCAGCAATGAACTCGTTTTCTAGCATCACCTTACACTTCCACCGCATGCCCGTCATCCTTTCGAAGACATATTCCACTGTCATCTTGTTGAACTGAGCAGTGTCGTTCAGTGTGCACACGGGATTCTCAGAGTTCTCATAGATAACAAGATCCTTCAGGTCTTTCTTTTTGCCAGAACTCCGGGATGAACAGCCCACTTTCTGAACCTGGGTTGTTTTGATGGGTGCCACATTGGACTGCATCTTTTGAAGAATTTTCAAAGCCTCATCTGCAGCTGCATGTTTGCTAGTTTTCTTACTGCCGTATCCCTCGGCTAAGCAGTGGTCTTGTAAAAACACTCTACAGCGCCATGAGCGGTTTGACATTAAGTCATATTTGTATTCAACTGACATTTTGTTAAATGAAGCCGAGTTGTTAAGTATCCCTATAGCATCGCTAGCATTTTCCGTGAGGACAAAATTAGTCCAGTGTTTGGTTGAATTACTAGAACCTTGCAAGGGATCAGAACCAGACTGCCCAGATGAAAAATCTTTGTTGGCAGCTAGAAAGTCGTCAAGCTGTTTGAGAGCAGGAGGCAATTCCTGCGGGCATGTGCCGGACTCACACACTATTAAGTCCTCTCGATAGGTATGTTTGAACTTCCGCTGAGCAACTTTAACTTCCACAGACTTTTGCAACAGCTTGACTGCTAATTCTGTGGCTCGATCCCTGGATCCATTTTTGCTGCCAGCATAACCAGTAGTTAAGTAGACATTTTGGCATCTCACTTCACAAGCAAAGCCATCTGTTGGAAGCTTCTTATTTTTTGGGAGGTCGGCAGGGGCAATTTCTTTTAGAGGAGCATAAATATATTCAGGATTTGTCTTACATGCCTGAATTGACCGAGTCAACAAATATGTATAGTTAATTTTATCAGTCCCAGTGTTAGCATCTGGGTTAGCAAGATTCTTCCAGATTGCTGCTGAGAGTCTGTCAATAAAATACTGCTTTGCTGTGATAACTGACTGGGAGAACGTATCTGATGAAGACTGGAGAACTGAAGAGGAAGTGGAAAGTTGTGGAGCACCACTCTGGGTAGTGTCCATGCTGTTCAAAACCACACTGGTGGCGGTTGTCTGGCTACTTGCATAACCAAAACCCACCGAGTTGGAGAACTGGGGATCTGCTTCCTGGGTATTGAAACTGTTAAAAACAAAATCCACATAGTTTTCGACAGACTGGGCAGTGCTGTTTGTGTTTGCATCCTTGTTTGACTCCTGTGTTTGGTTGTCTGAAGGATCTTCTTTTCTTTCATCTTTTTCACTACTGGCTACAAAGTGTACAGGCTCAAAACGAGGTCTCACGCGGAACCTGGGGAGGACTTTTTTGGGAGGCTCTGGATCTACGGAATGAGTGAAATTTACAGCATTAAAAAAATAAGTTCTACAACACGGAGGGAATATGTACAGTACGATCACCAGCAGTAACTAGTAAGTTTTTGAGTACAGAATTCCCGCTCCCCACATCACAGATACCAAGATTTTCTATATGAAGATGTACGCAATAGATAAGTGGAATTTTCATTCCTAGGCAAGATATTGCAGAAGTATTTCCACTTCACCTACTACTCAGGTTCATAGATTTTAAGACCATCAGATCATTTAGTCTGATCTCCTATATAACACTGGTTAAACAATTCCAGTTACTCCTATACTGAGCACAGTAACTTACATAAGAACGGCCATACTGGGTCAGACCAAAGGTCCATCTAGTCCAGTATCCTCTCTTCCGACAGTGGCCAATGCCAGGTGCTTCAGAGGGAATGAACAGAACAGGTAATCTAATCATCAAGTGATTAATCCCGTCACCCATTCCCGGCTGCTGGCAAACAGAGGCTAGGGACACCATCCCTGCCCATCCTAGCTAATAGCCATTGATGGACCTATCCTCCATTAATTTATCTTTTTTGAATCATGTTATAGTCTTGGCCTTCACAACATCCTCTGGCAGAGTTCCACAGACTGCCTTGTGTGAAGAAATACTTCCTTTTGTTTGTTTTAAACCTGCTGCCTATTAATTTCATTTGGTGACCCCTAGTTCTTGTGTTACAAGGAGTAAATAACACTTCCTTATTTAAATTCTCCACACCAGTCATGATTTTATAGACCTCTATCATATCCCCCCCTTTGCGATCTCTTTTCCAAGCTGAAAAGACCCAATCTTATTAATCTCTCCTCATACAGCAGCCATTCCATACCCCTAATAATTTTTGTTGCCCTTTTCTGAACCTTTTCCAATTCCAATATATCTTTTTTGAGATGGGGTGACTACATCTGCACACAATATTCAATATGTGGGCTTACCATGGATTTATATAGAGGCAATATGATATTTTATATCTTATTATCTATCCCTTTCTTAATGATTCCCAACGTTCTGTATGCTTTTTTGACTGCCACTGCACATTGAGTGGATGTTTTCAGAGAACTATCCACAATGACTCCAAGATCTTTCTTGAGTGGTAACAGCTAATTTAGACCCCATCATCTTATATGTATAGTTGGGATTATGTTTTCCAATGTGCATTACTTTGTATTTATCGACACTGAATTTCATCTGCCATTTTGTTGCCCAGTCACTCTTGTGAGACTAAATTTGGGGACGCAGTGTTTCCTATTGGATAGAGCACTGCACTGGGACACAGAAGACCTGGATGCTATCCCCAGCTCTGTCAGTGACTGTGGCAACTCACTTCACTTCTCTGTGCTTCAGTTTCCCTGTCTGCAAAATGGGGACAATGGTACTGACCCTCCTTTGTAAAGATCTGGTGAAAAGTGGTCTATAATTGATATTGAAGCATATCCTCCAAAAAGTCTTGATCTGAAGACTTCAAGAGAGGGAGAATCCACCACTTCACCCTCACTTTAAAAGTTTGTGCCTCGTTTCTAATTTGAATTTGTCTGGATTAGAAACAAGACACAAATTTTACATAAACAAATACTGTGAAGACAATCGCTGTATAACTAATCTGAAGAATTAAATAGCTGATGCATAAATACAGTAAGTATAAGAGCACCCTTTCTCCACACCAGTAGTAGTATTCTGTTCAAATGACTGTAAAAGATTTAATTCCCATGCCCCAAATGCCAGGCACGTGACTTCATCAGTGAAGCAAAAGGCCATCTCAAGCACTTAGAAAGAACAATCTGATCCAATGCTAACCTGTCATGCTAATATGGGTCAGGCTGCCATGTACATCTAGACACCTCTGTTGCAGCATATTTATCATAACTCAGTTCATTTGAGATCAGTGGAAAAAAACCCTGACATCTAAATCAGATCCTTAAGCTTTTAAACTTTTGCAAGCTCCCCAACCACCCCAACTCTGATTACTTCTACCATAAGCCAGCCACCAGCTGCGGTGAAGGAGAGATCCAGCCTGCTTGTGGTGTAACTCTGTGCACTAAGTTGTCCACTGCTTATTTGGCCTGCTGCCATTTCCCCCCTGAAGCATCCACTATTGGCTACAGTCAGAGGCAGACATTGGTCTGTTCTGCAGTTGCAGTTCCCGTGATCCGAAAATCATATCTGAAGCAGCAACAGAGAATGATGTCCCCTTTGATATGCAAGCAAATATACTCACTGGCATAGGGAGAGCAAGGTGGAGAGCAGGGTCTTTTTGGTGGCTTAGCAGGAGGTACCAGCTCGAACGATGGCATCTCCCCAATATCGATACCTTCAGCCATCTTGAAGACTTTCTCCATAACTTGCGAGCCATACCTGTGTTTAATTCAAGGACACATCGCATTAGAACATGCTACACTAAAGCTCCATGCTGCCAGGTTTTTACCAGACCTCTCCCACTTCCAGTACCAAACTCCTGGTGTCTTTACAACCAAGATTTCAGTATTTGCAACCATGCAGACAGCAAGACCTCACCACCTCACACAAGGAAAAATATGCCCGTGTGAAATATGTTGTACAATATAGCGTAGCTTGTGGATACTTCCTACTTAAGTTAAATTAGGACTAGAAAGCTGCCTGTGACATTACAAGCAAAACTCTGGTCAAATCTGGCCTGATCCAATACCCACTAAAGTCAACGGGTGTCTTGACAATGACTTTACTGGCACTGGATCAGGCTCTAATAAATGGTGGTGAAAGTTTATGTTGAACCTGTCATCAATTCCATACAGGCAGATTTATGTCACTGTGTGGAACCCCAAAGAAGTCGGGAGACTCTGTGTGTGGCTTCCTTGCAGAACTGGGGCCCTACAGAAGAAATCTGTAATAAGGCAACAAGTCACTACTTTTCACACAGATTCTGAACAAACTCACGTATCTTAGCATCAAATATTCTGCCAATCATTCATCGCAAGTCATTAAATGAATGGAGTTTTGAATTGGTAAACTGAAGCTCCCTTTAAAGTATTTGCTATTGAAATGTACCACTTAATACAGCAACGAGGAAAATTTAAATGGCAGCAGAAAAGAAACATCAGAAAACTTGTTGGGTTTTAGTTTAACAGAGTCAGAACAGTATTGAAACAGTGACTCATTGCCGCTTGCCTAGACAAAAAGCTTAGTGACAATCTGTGACATGTCACCAGACGTTTGCCATCACTGATGTCAGACAGCAGCCAAGGAACGGTTCAGTTTTTACTGTAGGAACTCAGCTGCTTTTTACCAACAACAGTTTTATTTTTAAATTAGCATTGATGTCACTGCAACATTTTAAATCCCACCGCCACAGAAGTGATGGTATGATAGTGTTCTTTCATAAGGAGTCCTGCATTAACTGAAGTCTGGTTACTGCTGCAAAAGAATGTTGCATTAGAACTGCCAAGATCATTGGCAGTTCTAATCTAGCAGAATTCATCAGTTTACAGAATTCCAGCTCCTGTAACTTACTAAATCTTTTCAGTGTATTTAGATGGAAAAAGCTGAACTGAAAAATCTCTAACAAAGGATGGCCTGAAAACACTGCATAAAGCTATGGGCTGTAGATTTTCCATCATTGTACAGAAAGAATACACTGTTCTACCACAGGGCTGATATTTAAATTAAGCTGAGGATCAGGTCAGCATCTTATGTCTACCAAGGCAGACAAAAACTAAGGTCATCATTAGGTTCTGAGCACAAAAGCCAGAGATACTCTTTTTTAAGCAAATGGCCTTTGATTAGCTTTTCAAAACTGGTGCTACACGAGTACGGAAAGTCTACTCACCGGTGGTATGTGAGAAGCTTTCCTTGTATTGATGGAGACCCAACCAGAATTTAAGCTTGCGTTTAAGTATAAGGTAACAAATATTAAGAGCAAGCTCTCTGAATGCAAACCGAGGCAGTATCTTCTCCTGAGTCTGCAGACACTGCCATACCTACACTGCTGCTCATCCCTCTTCCAAGCAGCTACTATTCAGAACCCTGTGAGCAGCAATTAAAACGGCCAAGAAACAGGTCGATTTCACGCTGCTGCTTGAGAAAATTAGAAGCAGCCTCAGCAGCAATGGCAGGCGCTAGTTATTCGTGGAAGAGAGGGGCCTAAAAATGGCAGCGGGGGGAGACGCAGAGTAGTGGATGCCATCCCCCCACAACAGCCAGGAGGTGAAAAAATGGAAGCCCTTTCTCTCTACCATCAACCAAAGGGAGGGTTGGAACTTAAACTTTATCCCCTTTCAGCTAGAAGACGATACGAAAGATGGCACCCAACCACTAGGTCCAAGAACTACTTCTGGCTACTGGGTCAATCCTTCCACTAGCAGGTGTCTGGGAAACATGAACAACCAGGGCTTGAACAAATTATTAGTTAATATAATTTAAACAGCAAACTTCCCTCTCCACTTCGCCTGGCAGCAAAGACCATGTTAGATTAGAATTTTTTTTTCAGAACACAGAAATACAGCTATATTTCATAACAGAGTCACATGTCATTCTCCTCCTCTGTCCATTCCACCACTGTATGGCATGTTAATTTTGCACCTCACTACAGTATCTTTCGGGAAGTCTTTCTGCACAAATCTCTTGACTGACAGTGTCTGCACCATCTCATATCTGAACTATTCCCTTGTGCATCATCTGTGAGTTTGTAAGTTCTTCAGGGAAAGTAATCCTATTTTTTGGTGGGTTCTGTGCAGCACTGCTTACACATTTAGAGCGTTCAGTAACATCATTATTCAAGATCTGACAGCCTTCCTAATTCCTGTGTCGGGCCAGGGTAGAAGAGATGAATAAAGAAATCTCCAGTGCAGACAGGGGACATTTTAGTCTCTTGTAACCAATTTAAAGATGCCTACTCTGCTTTGTAAGACGGCAGTAAAAATGCAGAAGAAATAATAAGGGTTGCCCATTCTGTAATCCACAAGTAATTCCTCAGTAACTGGGTCTTCCTTGGCACCAGTCACATGACAGATAGTGCCCTGCATTGAGATGCACGCAGGCAGCACCCTGCATCTGCGCGCAGCAGCATCACAGCAGGGTTCCATACTAGTGCAGGAGACAGTCTGCATGCATTTCATTAATAAAGATAATCAGTACCCTAGCTCCATAAGCAACTTTGGGCTTGGATTTTTAGGCCTAGCAGTTTTTAAAGTGATGGTGAACACGCAACCATGGTTGAAAATGGGTTAATGGGACATCATCAGACTAAATACAATGGTTTTTTTAATATACTATAAAGTGCTTCCTTATATCTGCTGTCAACACCACGTGAGGATATGGTTATTTGTGCTGTGGTAGGGTCCCCGGTCAAGGATCAGGACCCCATTTATGTTAGGTGCTGTATAAACATAGAACAAAAAGTCTCTGCCCCAAAGAGCTTACAGTCTAAGTGTTAAATATTGAAACAATGGCCCATTCATGTTATTTGCATATGGATTAAATGATAAAAACCGTAACCAGTTTCACTTTCTGGCTCTCTCACAACTAGCACAATGAAACGTTTGGATTGTGAACACTGCAGGGGGATGTTTAGATCCAAACCAAGACAGTTAATTAAAATTCAGACAAATTATGAGAAGGGTCTATTAGAGACAGGCCTCATAAGAAGACTAACAAATCTTAAATTTTAAAGTCTAAATGATCTTTCAGTATTTCAGAGCTTTGCTTAAGTATTACCTGCCTCGCTGAAGTTAGTCACTGTACTTTTTAAGTCATCAGCAAGTACTTATTTTTCTTTAGTTTCTTTATCCTCCCCCACCCCAAAAAATCATTACCTTTAGAAATTTCAGTCAAAGTACACAGGGAAAGCAGCCCTTTCATTCTGACTAGCAGCGATATGGAAATCTAAAACAGTATCCTAGTTACTATATTGTGGTTTCCACAAGTTAATGATTGCTATGTCTAGGGATAGCAACTACATAGCTCTTCCATTATTGAAGTCTGTTTTAACATAGCCAGAAAATTCAGTTTTAAGGTACTTACTTTTCACTATTTATATAGCTTACTTTCTGCCTTTTTCTCATCTTGAACAAGGGAAATTGACCAGTTTCACTTTTGTTTTCAGGTCAGTTTCAGGTTCTCCCTATACTAATGTTTCTTAACCATCCCTCCATGGACCGGGGCCAGTCCCTGAGATTGACCTGATACAGATTAGGAAGTCAACAAGCTGGTACTTGGTATCAAAAAGGCTGAGAAACACTGTCCTACACTGAGTTCCTACATGGTGGGAGATGATGTGTTAAAAACTGATTCTGTTTAGTATTCAATAAAAAATCATCAAGGAAACATTCAGTTTGCTCTTAGCATTTACATCTCAAGTATGCAGCATTATGCTAGGGCCCAGAAAGTGCGATGCACCAAAAGGAATAACTAAAAAAGAAAGCATCTGTAAATTAATAGTCAAGAGAGGAATATTCAGACTTCGGAATCAACTGGTATTCCCTCCCTATTATGTTCTATTTAAATTTCTCTTCTCTGCTTTCAAGGCCTTTCATTACGCAGGCCCCACCTACTTTTCTGCTGTGATTTCCTTTTGCATTCCCCCACATCCTTTCTACTCTTCATATGATGCTCATCTTGATGACACTTTCACAAATCTCTCCATGCCTTCTTCTGCGCTGCCCCTTATGGCTTTGCCCCTTCCAAAATCTATTCCTGAGGGCTCCACACTCATTCAAAGTCACTCCTAAAAATGCAGTTCTGCAGCATCACTTACAGAAAATGAATGTGTTTACACTAATTATATAACCCACCAAGGAACCACCAAGTCTGCCCAAAGAGAGTAACTGCATAACTATCTATAACCCATGCCGTTGCCTCAGGTGTACGTTATATCCCCACTATCAAGTCCACCATTTCAGCCCTCATCCTCCTATGACGGGGTGGCCAAACTTATTGGCCCTCTGAGCCGCACACGACAATCTTCAGAAGTTCAAGAGCCAAGGCACACTTGCTGGGGATCAGGGCTTCAACCCCACGGGAGGCACCTGACAGGGCTTGGGGCTTCAGCCCCGCTCCTGCTGAAGCCCCAAGCCCCAGCAGGTGCGCCCCGCAGGGCAGAAGTCCCAAGTCCCCCCTCCCGCTGGGCAGAAGCCCCTACCGCACCATCCTGCTGCAAGGCAGAGGTCTTGTGCTCCAACCCCACAGTCTGCTAGGTGGACAATGGGAGGGGAGCAGCTTGGAGGGCTCTGCGAGCTGCACTTTAACCGTAAAAGAGCCACATGTGGCTCATGACCCACAGTTTGGCCACCCCTGTGCTATGAGTTCTGTCCAGGTGGAGATCTGGACCCATGCAGTGCTCATAGTAAGAAAAAGGCTTTAGATGATGAGAGCTCTTTCTGTCCGAGTGCCTCATTCTTTTATTTTTCTTTATTCTCTCGCACCCTCAAGTATATAGAGCATCCATCAGTTTCCATCATTAATTTCAGTCTTGGGCTGGTCTGTTCGGGCTTCTGGGTGTCATGCTGATGGGTTTCACTTTATTTTTCTGTGTAACATTTCTCTAGGTCACTCTCTTTTTCTCTTTCCAGGTGGTGTCCATATTATCACTTGCTGTAGAAGTCGTGTTGGTGGCATCCTTAAAGCGTGTCCTAAATGTGTCCACCGTCATCTTCTTATATTTGATGCTTAGCTTGGTTTGCTCCACTCAGAATTGCTGATGTTGCAGGAAACTCTTTCTGATGGACTCTGAAGAACTTCCAGAGGGTAGTTACTTTGGAAGGGTGCTATAAAATAATAATATAGCCACACACACCCCTCTTTTTCCATTCAGATCTAGAGGGATACATGTCTCCATTGTCTGAGAGGGGGTTTAAGGAGCAGTCTGAGTGCAGCGAATGAGAGCCTTCAGGACTAGATTATGGAAGGGGGTTTCCAAGCAACCGGGGGGGGGGGGGGGCATGGAAGGCACTGAGAGGAAAGGTGGGGTCTGGAGGGGAGCAGAAAGGATGAGGAGGAACACAACGGGAAATGAGATGCAGGCGGGAGCCGGGGACCGAGGCTAATGAGCACGGGCTGGAGGGGAGCGAAGGAAGGAACCCGCTGACTCGGCCGCTTCCTCCTGTCACTTCCCTACGCTTCTGTCAACGCGACAAAGTTACTGGGAAGGGAAAAACCGGCCCCGATGCCCCACCCAGGCAGCCCCAAGGCCACCCCCCCATCACCGGGAAGGAAACGTCCCTCCCCCGGGGAAGCCGGATCCCCACCGCGGGCCCCCCCCCGCTAGGCCGGCCCCCGCTAGGCCCGGCCCCTCACCTGCAGCCCATGAAGACGTGGTTGGTCCAGAGCACGGAGAGCGACAGCAGCTGGTCGATCGCGGCGCCCGGGTAACTGGCCAGGTGGCGGAGGATGAACTGGCGGCGCAGCCCCCAGTGCCAGTCGCTCTCCTGGTACTGGCGCCACTGCTCCAGCACCGGCTCGGGCACCGCCTCGGGCTCCGGGGGCGGCGGCGGCTGCTCCGGAGGCGGCACCGGGGGCAGCGGCGGCGGCGGCTGCGGGGTCAGGAAATCCCCGCCCAGCAGCATCCAGCCGCCAGCCATCGGCTCGGCCAGCCTGTCCGCCCGAGCCGGCGCGAGCCCGGCTCCCGGCCTGCGGGGAGAGGGAGGGCCAGGCCCCACGTGCGGCCCGAGCCGGGCGGAGGAGAGGCCGGCCCGAGCCGGGGATCCCGGGGCGGGCCCCGCGCGCAAGCTCCGCTCCGCTCCCCCCCCCTCCACGTGCGGCCGCGACCCCCGCGCCGGGCCCCTCACGCGCCGCCCGCACCCCGTTACACTGTAGCCTTTTTTTTTGTTACACGCTCGTCACGTGGGCGTGACATCAAGAGACCGCGAGACCCCGCGGGAGGGGCCGGGCTCCGCTCACAGCGCCGCCTAGCGGCGCCACGAGGCGGGGGCGGTAGGCGGGGGCGGCCCCGCGCTGGGAGCTGGGGTCCGCAGCACGAGGGGAGGGGGCTGCACATGGCGGTCGGGCTGTCGGGGGCCCTGCGCCGCGGCTTGGGGCAGCGCTGGGCTGGCCGCCAGCCGCCCCGGGAGGGAGCCTCAGGCGGCGCCTCGCCAGGTGCGGAACCCGCTGCCGCCCAACGCGCACCGCCGCAGGCTCAGCCCGGCTGCACCCGCACTAACGTGCCCTTAAGCGTAAAGCAAATGCTGCGCTCCCGCCCTGGGCCCGAGCCAACGTCGCCCCGCAGCAC
Source organism: Terrapene triunguis (assembly GCF_002925995.2). NCBI lineage: Eukaryota > Metazoa > Chordata > Testudines > Emydidae > Terrapene > Terrapene triunguis. The sequence continues at coordinate 12,557,734 of NW_020664482.1, forward strand.
AGCGGGGGGCGGCTTCGGCTCACAAGGGAAAGCACGTTTGGCGGCCCAGCCTCCGGCTGCGGGGGGAGCGCGGGGCCGGGCAGCCTGGAGCCTGATGGCTAACACGATTTCCCGCCCACGTGCCGTCTCTGGGCTCAGACCACGCCTGCAAAGACAGGAGTGAGCGACTCACGTTGCAGCCTCAGCTAATGCCAGGGGCTGCCGGCTAAGGGGGCTGAAGAACTTTCACCTCAATAAACCCAGTGCCCACTGAGCCAGATTTCAAAAGTCCCTCTAACAAAAACAGGCTGGGCCCCCCTCTCAGCAGCCCCAAGCCCTGGGGACTCCAGGGCGGGGGGAGGGGGGGAGAGATGTGTACACACACTGACAGTGTATTTTTAAATTATTGGACAGTATATTTTTAAAATGTAAAATCTACATCAGGGGAAATGATTTTCCTAACTCAAACATTTCTCATTGACATTTCAATGTAAACATCCCCCCCCCACCACCTCCCATTTGCAGGCCAAACATTGCAGTGTTGTGCTAGTGCATGAGAACCAAAAAGGGATGCAGAAAAATTAACCCTGGAGAGAAGAGAGTGGACAGCAAGAAGTGAAGAGTTCTGGCTGCTTTGGGGAAAAACCCTACTTTTACATTTGGAGACCAGCAGCCATTTGTTTCTGCACTTACCTCTGATGGGTGCTGGATGGTTGTGGGACACTAAACCACGATAATAATGGCAGACAGAGAAAGCACAGAGGCAAGGACGGTTCCTTCATGCCTCAGGCACAGATCTAATGACCAGCACTCCGAGCACCACCTTGCAACTCCTGTACCTTCTGCCTCTCGGTTGTCACGTCTCAGCGAGATCATGTCTATGCAATGAGCAACTGTCATCTCTGAAAAAGATAAAATACAAAGCATCCCAAGAGCCTGGGGAGGGATGGTGGTAGCAGAAACTGCATCTCTGTCGAGATGTGGGTTGACGACGGTGATGGACGTTGACATACTGGAGTGGGGGTCAGACTTCTTGGCCCAAATACCTTGATTAAACACCAACTTGTAGGGAGACAAAAGACCTGAAAACTTAAGAGTCTCAAATTTGCCATAGGAGCAAACTTCTGGGGTTTCAGAGAATAGGCAGGTGGCTAATGTTCCCTGTATATGAAAGAGCCAATGCCTACACTGTTATTACTATACATAGCCATCAAACTGGATCCCATACATATAGGAAAGGGAACAGTACCTCCATAAGAGATACAGGCAACTGATAATACAGCGAGTAAGGACCATGCACCCCTCCTGCAATAAATCCCATTGATATAAATGGGAATAGGTGCCTAAATAATGCCCACGTGCTAATATGGCTGATCACAGGATCAGGCCAGGGCTGGTGCAACCACTAGGCGGTCACCTAGGGCGCCAAGTGGTTGAGGGCACCAAAAAGCGGTGCCCTGGCTCGGCAGGGAGGAGCCACCTTCCGGAGGCACCGGAGAGCCAGAGCGTTGGCTTGTGGGGGCGGGGAGCCCCAGCCATGGAGGAGCCAGTGCAGCACAGGGGGGCAGCAGCCCTGCAAAGGTGGCGGCACCGCTAGCGGGGAACAGCAGCACCCCCCGCCCCTCCTGCCCAGGCTGTGGCCCGGTGCCCCCCCGGGGGGCTCCTGCAGGCTGCAGCAGATGCATGTGGGCGCCAGCCCCCATGCGCCTCCCGGTTCACCCCTCGCCACGCTTGGGCTCTGCAGCTCCTGGGCATGTGAGCCGCTGCCAGGGCACAGGGCCCTGAGCCTGCTCCGGGCGGGGCAGCAGCGGCTCACACGCCCAGCAGCTGCAGAGCCCGAGCGTGGCGAGCGGGAAGCCGGGGGGCGCATGGGGGCCGGCGCCCACATGCATCTGCTGCAGGAGCCCCCAGGGGGGCAATGGGCCACAACCCGGGCAGGAGGGGCGGTGGGTGCGGCTGCTCCCCGCTAGCAGCGCCACCGCCTTTGCAGGGCTGCTGTCCCCCTGCGCACTTATAAGACTGATTTAGTTTGGCTGCCAGTGTGAGTCAGAAGAAGAGCTCTGCCTCTATATTTAGGGTTCTTCAATAACTTGATATCCCATCACATTGCATTTTTGGCCTTTTGTGTTTGAAAAGCAGATTCTGTGTTCACCACTGAAAATCTTGGTAACATTCCAGAACAATGGTACAGAATTCAGAAGAAGCCCTAGATTATAGCTTATGCGCAGGGGTCTCAAAATGGGAATATTCTTCAGATTTCAGATAAAAAAAGACCAATTACATGGTTGAGAAGTAAATATAAAGTATTTTAATGTGTTTATACAAAGTGAGTTTGTTTATACTTGGATCATCACATCTTAAAAAAAGTCTTGTTTTACTAACTTTAATATTGTTAAAAATTCATAAAGAAAGAAAATGACTTTGAAAGTTGAGTATGGAAAAACAACCCCCCTCCCTTTTCTGCCTTTTGAGGTACTGTTTGAGGTACTCAAATATTTGCACAGCATATTTTGAAAGTCAAATGAAAATCAATGAACTCATATCAACTAAGCCACCAAGTAGTTCGGTTTCCAGAGGATGGGGAGACAGAAATACATTTTTTATCTGAGATAAAGAGCCTAGATTTTCATTAAAGTTGCTGAAAGTTAGATGAGCAATCAACTGAGTGGGATTTGTCAACTGCAAAGTTGATTCTTGGTAGCCTATGCCAAGTGACTTTATTTATTAATTTGGATTTCATTCTAAAAGAAACATCCCACAGCCATGCGCACCACTGACAACCTGCTCAGCTGTTCGTCTGTGCACCTGTTATATCATGTCTTTAGACTATAAACACCTGGGGACTATCATTTACTATGTATCAATTTAGTTGCTAGCACAATGGGGCCCCAACTTGGTTGACGCCTCTGGCAATATAAATCTTTATATTTTTAAAACACAGTACCATAGGAATTGTAATACATAACTCCATCCAGAGTAGCAGCATTTCTCCAGCCCCCATGCTACACGCACTGAAGCATGTGAGTAACTTTAAACATAGCAGTTGTTTTGCTACCCGATGGCCGGAAGCAGTAGCTTTAAGCAACATCAGGGCTAAAAGTGTAAGCCAGGCACTAACAGACATTTTTGCCCAGGTAGGTTGGCCCTCTGATATCCTTATGGATTCGGGAACTAATTTCCTGGCAGGGACCATGAAAAGCCTGTGGGAAGCTCATGGGGTGAACCACTTGGTGGCCACCCCTGACCATCATCAAACAAATGGCCTGGTGGAGAAGTTTAATGGAACTTTGGGGGCCATGATACGTAAATGAGCACTCCAGTGCTTCAGTGCTGTATTGTCTAATCATCAGTTAGTAGATGCAATGGCATTTGAAGTGCTCTTTAACCATAAACTGGCAGATTAGTGTTGTCTTGCACCCTAGGACACATAGTACATGGTTGCAAGTAGTCCTGCTTAAGGGACTCACTCTGGGTACCCTTGGGGCACAAATTCCCTCAAAAGGTGCTGGGCTGCAGACTTGGTCATGTTCCCCTTACACCTTTCTTCACATTGGTTGCAAATATGGTAGCATGTCCTCTAGGGATGGTGTACCAAGCACACTCCCTATCCCTGCTCTCTGGAGTTCTTGGGAGGCAATGTGCCTATTCAATTGAAAATGAGGCATGTGGGTGTCATGTTGGCCCAAGGATATGTCTATGTAAGAGCCAGCTCTTCTATAGATGTTCCTCTGAGTTGCTTTGCAAGGGAGAAGTGTGTGTGTGTGTTGCAGGAATTCTGAGGAAAACCTGGGAATAGAACATGGATCTGCTCACTCCCAGGCATGTGACACACACACAAGACCTTCTTTCTTAGCAGCATGTATGATTTATATTATAAGAGAAAAAGATTTATAACCCAATAATAAAATATCCCCTCTGCCCTTGTATTGTACGACTGTATTCATTACTGATCATTAAGAAATATCTTTTTCATAATCAAGAGGTAACAGGTGCTGTTAGAGCTATAAAGGCTTGTTGGGATTTGCCCCTCAATGAACCGATGTGCAAGGGGGGAGGGGAGCACAAGGTGGAAGTTTCACCTAGGGCACAAAATATCCTTATACCAGCCCTGGATCAGGCACCTGTGTGTGATACTCAAGAGTTATTATAGACTATACAGAGCAATTAAAGAATGCATGAGGCATCCATGGTCCCTTTCATCTGTGACCCCAATTCCAGCTCCTCAAGACAGGAGGCCTGAATCTAGTTCAATAAAGCAGTATCAAGTCCTTCGCAATAAAGCTATACAACCACTGAGGCCCTCCTGCAGCAGAGCAATTCCCAAGGCAGGTGAAATCAATCAGGGAGCAACAATCAAGGGAAATGGACATTTTAGGTTGATTGGAAACATAGAACTGCCCTGCTACATGCTGCAGATTTGAAAATAAACCGCTAATTGCAATGGTATGTCTATCCTGCAATAAAACACCCCTGGCTGGCCCATGTCAGCTGACTCAGGGTCGCACAGCTCAGAGTGTGGGGCTATAAAACTGCAGTGCAGATGCCTGAGCTCGGGGTGCAACCTGGGCTCTGGGACCCCACCAAAATTGTAGAGCATTGAGTACAATTCTGCTCCAACTGTATCTAAAGCCACCTCTTAAGCAACCAGTTTGTTAGCCCCCGGAGGAGTCACTTAGGAGAGATTTCACTGCACTTTTACTCTCTAGTTTAGAGAGCTCACGTACAGTTTCATAACTGACAGAAACAGTCTTCCCTCAACCAACTGAGCATCTCCTAGTTGAAGCTGTTTTTTTTTCTCACCATTTGAGAGTACTACTGTAGTTAGCTGTATATAAAAGCAGACAAATATAAACTGTGTTATAAAGATGAAATACATAGCAAGTATATGACAGGTTGTTCTGGATACTTTAAATACAGTATTTCATTGCTCATTTTGGCAACGATTCTATCCATTTGAGGTTTCACACAAACCCAAAAACATTTTTAAGGTTCAGACCAGTCTAGTTTAATCAGCCAACCTCAAAGTGCAAAAAGCTAACACATCCCATAAAAGGCAAAGAGCAAATTCAATATTTACATTTTCAGTTTTAATAATTGGCAGTGTCAGTAACACACAAGGAAATGTAACTACCAGCCTGACACTGCCTTCTGAAAAAAGGCAGCTAAACAATTCTTTATTGTAAAGTGCAACAGGCTAAGAGTAAATCCATGTTGAATTTATAGAGCTTTTATGCACAATACATTTTGGCATCTAAGGTAGTTCTGTATTTTCACCTGCAGTTATAATATCTCAGACTCTGATCTCCTAAATTAAGCAGACAGAGACCTGGGAAAGAATCGTATGCAAGATCTCCAAGGACAACCCAGAGTGTGCTGCAGGAAGTGGTGCTGGCAATTTAGCAGGAGGCACTTTCCATCCAGTCAGGACTGCTCTAAAGCTTCAGCACAGAGTTATGGGTGTTGTGCTAGAGATGAAGTATTTGGGATGAGATGTAAAAACTCCACAACCTCCCCCGCATCACCATTACCCCCTCCCCATCTTCTCGGTGTGTTTTCCATATTAAAGAACCTGTGATACTTCTGACAAACGTTAATCCCAGTATCCTGGGGCTACATTGCAAAATGGCTCATCTACTGAGCTGCATACATTTCCTTCGAAGAGAACACATGACTGGCAGGTTGACTGACTTAGGGGAAACCCTCAGCACAAACAACAGCAGGACACGGCTGGGTTTTTGCATTTTTTTTTAATTGAAAATTTACATTAAAGTTAGAAAGGTATCACGCTTAACAGTGCTGGTTCTTTAATGTTTGTCATGTAAATATATATGCAGTGCAGTTATTCACATTTCCATTTGTAAAAAGGAAACAAAAAAAATAAAGGAGAGAGACAGTAGAATGCAGTTTGGAAAAACATGCAGTGAATGTTCCAAGGGAGAACGAGACAAGCAAAAAGTTCTAGGACAGGCGTCAAATGCATTTTAAGGACACTGCACTCTACTCACATGGTATTTGGATGGAGTATCACCAGCCACTGACAGCTCCGCCCCTCCCCTTTCAATAACTCTAAGTTAAGATCATTCTCTAACTCAAGCGCACAGGGAGAGGTTAGACTATTTGGAGCGTTTTACACAATACATGATTTCACGTTAAAAAAACTCACTCAACCTGTGGTCAATCAGGTGATGCAGTTTAATAAGGTGGTGGAGGCACAAATAACACCAATGGAAACATTTCGTTTTGCTTTACTTCCTTGTTAATAATTAAGTATTTTGTGGCTGTCAATATGGCAAATCACCCCTTGTTTATATCTCCTTTGACATCGAATGTAACAGTTTTCAGAACAAACCAACAAATTCACATACTGAAAACACCCCATTGGGCTTCCACGGATCCTTAGGGGAGTCCATGACCCTTCTATTAGGCCAAATTAGAGGGAAAAACATGGTTGTAACCCAACGTTTTGAAAATTTGGCTACTCGTTAATCTAATCACCACATTTCTGTGGCTCCTCCATGTTTTTTGTACATGATCAACTTTCCCCAATATTGTGCGGTCTTGTCACACAAAATACAAGACACTTCAATTTTAAATACCATGCAAGTCAGAAAAGAGCTTCTTTCCAAGACACTAACACTGAAGATTTTTCCCCCCCGACATTATAGGATCCCTAAACTCTTCTACAAGTGGCAGTCTTCTCCCTCAGACACAGTGCAGCTGGCGAGGACAGATTTAAAAAAAGCTACAGAAAGAGAGAAAAACAGGAGATTATCAAAAAGGAGAAGGACATTCAAAAAAGCAAGAAATAGAGACTCAACATGAAAACAATAGAAGAGAGATGGGCACATGCATCATTTCTAGGCAATTACGGATCCCGCAGGGGGCTGCTCAAAGTGCTTGAAGAAAACCAGACAAGTTAAAACTTGTTTAAAAAATACTTTTAATAGCATTATAAAAAAAGTAAAATGATGTAAAACAACCCGCAATGCAGCAAGTGAAAGCAAGATGAAAAGCCCCTTTCAGCTAATCCCTGGAACCCCTGACAAAGTGAAACTGACCGATTTCGGAAAACATGCTTACATTCCACAGAGCAGAAAGAAGCAAAAGCTTAAAATATTTCAACTTCTAAAAAAAAAACCAACGCTTTTTTGGGGGGGGGGGGGGGGGGGGGATTGTCTTTACAGTGAAACAGGATACCTGAGACGAATATAAATAAATTGCAATCAAGAGTTTTAATAGTCCTGATTTCTAAAACGAGGCCACACCTTAGTTTCAGTTATGGATTACTGCACGAGGTTAACTGAGCACTTGACTTGAGCGACTATATGGATGGAGAGGAGACTAAATACACACACCACTCTAGTGCTTTAAACTCAACTCCCCCTTAACATCAATGCACATCACAGAGAACAGATTATATGCCAACCTTAGAATGATACTATTTGGAACGCCTTGTATCAGTGTATGCTTAACTACTTCAGAATGTAGGACTACACCTCTACCTCGATATAACGCTGTCCTAGGGAACCAAAAAAATCTTACCGTGTTATAGGTGAAACTGCGTGTTATCGAACTTGCTTTGATCCGCCGGAGTGCGCAGCCTCGCCCCCACGGAGCACTGCTTTACCGCTTTATATCCGAATTTGTGTAATATCGGGTTGCATTATATCGGGGTAGAGGTGTATGTACAGCCCTAGGGCCAGGAGTTTGCCAGAAGATTTGGGGCAGTATGTTGCCCCAAAAGCTTGTCCCTGAATATAAAAATCATGGTATTGAGTAGAAACAATGAAAAGTTTACCTGAGTGGTATCTACCAATGTCAATCAGTACTTAGCTTTAAAATGAGCATGTGCAGACAACTGATTTAATCTTCTGGCAACAGCAAAACTGTCACACACGCATTGAAGTAACCAGCTCCCATTTAACCAGAAGGGTATTTGGGTGGGAAAGGGGGCTGAGGGGTAGGAGGGAAGAGGGATGTTTGTTTCAAACTTTGTAAGATGTGCAAACTTCAGATCTTTCTATGTAAAATTCTCTCTCAGCATATAACTCTGCATAGAAAGATCATTTTTCACCCAGAATGACAATGTAAGTGTGCTTATCTTACACAGAGTTTTAAAAAGTTTAAATGTGTTATAAAGGCGATATTTGCCAACACGGACCCTGATCCTGCAATGGGATCTGTGCCTGCAGACCCCTGCAACCAGGCAGAGCCCAGCGCACACAGATCCGACTGCAGGATCAGGGCCAGTAGGAATTTCAAATGAGGATTAAAATGTCCATTTTTAGGCACTGTGACTTGGGAAATCAATTAAATGAGAAAGACAATTAATATTTTACAGCTATTATACAAAGCATCCAAGATACAAGGAAAGTTCTTAACCTCTCAGTCATGCCATAATCAAACCTAGGTGCTGTTGTCTTCTTAAACTCACCAATAAATATATTTTAATCTGTACTGTTATTTTGACAGCACAAAAAATAAGCACAGAATTTATTTCCATATCCCTTAATATGGAGGGGAGGGAGTGTCCATTAAATGTAGGGAAAAAAATAGAGATTTAAAATTACAATGTCCAAAAACCTCATTACTGACTTATGTTACATGATTTAATAAAAGCAATAACCATCAGTACACAGTAAAGACAGACTCATGATGAAGATATCTAAGAGAGCAGTTTTGCATAGGAAGGCCAGGACTGAAATATTATGAGAAGCTGTCAGTTTATATTAGAACCTCCAATTTAACAAGTAAATGAAGGTCCATTCCAGCCCATTGTATTCAGGGATTACTATTCAGTACAGAGCCATGGATTACTGTAAAAGAAGGGCAAAAAATGTAACGTTAACCAGAATTCACTGTCTGAGGAAGACTATTTTAAACATTTCCCCATCAAGAAATATACAAGACACTTACATGCAGACTGTGGTAAAATGTGTATTTAGTGGTCAAAGTGTACCTGGCCATGGGGTGAAATACTGGCCCCACTGAAGTCAGTGGCAAGAGTCCCACCCTTTCCGTGCAAATCGCGCATTAAAAAAATATTTTGCTGAATAGAAAACGTAAGCAACTTGGCAGCATCTGCTTAGGAACACACATGCTGATCTTTTCTAGGCAATACTTTGTGTATTAAAAATAAAAAAATTGACAGGTCCTGAAGAACAAATCACATGGAAACATTGCAACATATCTTTCTTCATAAACACCAGTTTGTTCTAGCAAGTAAATATGGGCCCTAGCCATCAATGTTCCCTGAGTTCGGATCCAGAGTTTGTTTCAACCCATCGCAGTCATAGGGCAATAAAATTAAGAGGACAGCCTAGACTGAATCAGATCTGAACCTCCCAGAAAGGGGGGCAGGGCAGCTGTTTGGATCTGGCATTTTGGTTCAGTCCACCATTGGGAAAGGGAATAAATCACAGGGATTTTGCTGCAAAGATTGGATCCTGATTTGAGTTTTCCCAAAGTTTGGGGCGGAGGGTTGTTCCATCCTCTGGGTTTTGGCGCAGGCCCATCCCTGCTAGCACGGCAAGTTTTGTAACAGTCACTTAAATTACTCAAATTAACCAAAGCACATCTAAATAATGATGGATTAGATGTTTATACATGAAATGAAAACAAAAAGAAAAAAGCCTCTATCTATAGGCAGCCACATTTCACCAAGATGCAGGACTACAGCATTCACAGGCAATCTGTGATAGGGCTTAGGAGTCATGGCACTAAATGCAACCAACAAGCAGCCGTGCTCTCTTACCATGCAGCCATGAAACAAACATGAGAAATAATCGTAACAATTTAGGACAGAGAACGCTAGTTCTGAAAGCGCTTGGCAAACGTGCTACTGATCCAGGGAACAGATAGCAGCGTTTAGCATCTCTTGTCAGTTCCACACAGGTTATTGCTGGGTTCTTCACCAAAAGACAGCCAAGGATGCAGACTCTTTTGCTTTTTTAAGAGTGATGAGAAGAGGAAGGGAGTGGGGGGGGGGGGTAAAGATGGGCAAATAGGCACAGTGGCGTAACTGCATGTTAACTGAATGTGGGAGCATTCGGTTCTGGTGCGAAGGGAAAGGTTCTACAGGAAACCCGAACTGAAAATGAAAGAAAAAGGCAGATTAATGTTTTTATGGATTAATTAAAAAATAAAAAATAATATGGTTCCTAACATACAAAACAAATGAAAATGTTACTACGTGTTAATAAAGTTTAATTTGACTGATTACAAGACATGCTTTTCACACAGGCACACAAAGCAGTGGGATAAACCAGGCTTCTTTTTAAAACAATCCTTTTGGATCTCTGCAGATTGCAGAATCTATCATCGGTGGATCATTTATACCCTTGCAAAACAGTGACACCCTGTAGTACTCTAGGGATCAGTAAGTATTGCGAGTAGTTTTTGAATGGCTGAAAAAGTACCAGATATACATATTAAGCTCAGCAAGGACAAATACCCATTCAAAAGGCACTGTCTTGCAATTGTGTATTTTGAACAAAAGAACTTTATTGGATTCAGATCCCAGCGCACAACAGCGACCAGTTACGAGGACTGCCAAAAGCAATCCAAAACCAACAAGAATCAGTAATGTTCACTCCAACTGCATTTTAGCACTGGGGGCTTTGTACTCTGCACTAGAATGAACATAGCTGTTCTCTGAGCTTATTTTTCATGTTCAGATCCTGAAAAGCAAAGAATTGTTCTTTTCTTTGTTTTACACTATTATCATCAGCAAGAACACTCATCTGGTCAGACAGCTCGAGAGATTTCTTTGGTGTATTTCAATCAGTAAAGGACACTTCTGGAGATCTTACCATTAAGTGGAGCTTGGTAAACACGTTAACTTCAATTCAAATGCCTCGCTTACAAACAAACATTTACTTCCTATTCTAATTAGGATGGTTTCCTCCCTTTCTGAATAAAATTAGAACTGGCTTTTATTTCCCTGTTTAAGAACAGACTGTGGGTTTGTTAATAGCTAGATCCTAAAGACAGAACTTATTTTAAATAGGTTTTAGTAAGTGTGTGTGTGATGGTCCAAATGGATACGATTCTGATTCTCTTTATAAAAAGTGGGTAAATATTATGATTTTAAGGGCATGTTCTTACAGCAGTGCATGCAGCCTCTATTAATGTTGACAGGGCTGATGCTCCACCATTTATCTAGTAGGAAATTGAAAAACTTACATGTACGCTTATTCATTCCAGCTCTAAGAAAAGTAAGTAGACAGCAGTAAACATCAGATTATTCTTCATCCAGCCCAGAGAGATGTGGGTGGCTTTCCCTGTCTCCTTCAGCCAGACGAGTGCGTTTCTCAAAAGTTGTCATTATATAAGTTATCCTCCCCTTTACAACACAGAGCCTGAATGCTGAAAGCACTTGCTGAGTGCAAGTTACATTAACCCTGTTTGGCGTTGGAGGACATACATCCTCATGTAGACAATGAAGCCTCCCTAACGCTATGCAGCCCACAACATTTCCATGCTACGCATGTGGTAAGAATAATCGTTAGAGACGGAAGAGACCAATGATCCAATGACCAATGATACTGCAGTCAAGACAAACCTACTTATGCAGGGTGAATAGTTTTGCAAGGCTGGTTAAAATTCCTTGAGGACTAACGTACTGACCCATGTGAGGAAGAAGCACTTTTGTAGCCTCTCTTCAGGAGCATCCAACTACCTTAATCCTGAGTGTGCACGGCATGGCCCAGAGAGGCATGTGTCAGTGCATATTTACAGGGGAGGGTTTTAGAAGATTGACTGTATCTGGGGTGCTAATCTTTTTTGCCAAAAATCCCATGTTTAATATTAAAGACTACTAGCACCTCTTGCTCGATATACGAAGCATAAATAAGGTTTCTGACCTCTTAATCTGACTTATGGAAGCCTGCAACTTGTGATCCTGGATCGCTTTAGATAATCAACCTGAACTGGATTTTATCTTATTTGACAATAGCTGATTTAAAAAATAATTAATGCTTTGTGATTATATGGTGGCTAGAGGTGAATGGAGGCTCAGAGAAGTTCAGTGACTTGCCCCAGGTCACAGGTAAACCGGTGGCAGAATCAAGAATAAAACTCAGTTTTGAAACCAAGTCCTGCACTCTAACCACGAGATAATACTACATCCTAGATTAAAACAAAGCCAATTTTCACCAGCTAGCTTGAGTCTATTATCACCATATGCATTTCTATAGCAACTGTTACCATAGTATCTGAGAGGCCTACAAGCTTAAAGAATATAATTTATAACTCTACAGGGCTAAAAGAAAAGAACACAACTTTTAAATTAGCAACACAAGCTAAATGGCTGTGAAGCTCAAAAGGAAATGTCCTGACTTTTAGTATTACAAATCAAAACAGTTCTATAGGAATAATCATGCACATTACTTTGCAGCATCTTCAAAGAACATACACACTTCACCTATGCACTGTCATTTTGTAACAGGGTATGCACAACAACAGACTGGTAATAATCCACAGTGCCGAGAGAGGGTGAGAAAATTTACTGGCTTTAGGTTTGTTTGTTTTTTGTTGTTTTTAAGAACTGTAATTGACCCCACTGCAAGGTCTATTTTAGTTAATAAAGCTTACCAGGACAATGTACCTCATGCACCATGCAGCAAACAGCAGTTAACTGTAAAACAGCACACAAGTAAGAACTACTGATGATGGAATGACAATTAAAAAAGAAATCAAGTCATGAATTAGCGCAATTAATGAAGTCTGAACTAAACAAAGAAGTGAGAAGTGCTGGGAAAGAGAAGGGCTAGTTTATGTTCAGCCATTATGAAATGAAAGAGTTAAAGTACTGTGTATATAATCCATGGCTTGTTAGAGAGATTTCCGATCTAAATACTGTAACTGAACATATAGGACAATATCAACTGTAGGATTTAGGTAGACAGCAAAGTACAATATCACATTTTAAAGACAGCTATTGTATTTGAGAGCCAAGAACCCTCTTACTCAATCACTCTGATCCCAATGTTGGCTTCAGTGCTCAATATCAACTCTTGATCGTGTTTTTCTGGGCCCCTAAACTTTTCAGTGAAGATAGTACTAACCCTTTCTGGCCTGATCAAGCTGAATTCTATGAATGATACATGGGCGGGGCGGGAGTGTCTGAACTCAGATACACAAAGCACACTTGGGTGCTTCTGGAGCGGTTTATACTGTAGACACACATCATGTCATGGAATAAGATAATCTCTCTTTCTATACAGCTCTGGCAAGATCAATTTTAGGGCAAAAGGTCTTCAATCCACAGTGCAGATCACTGTTCCTGTTCTGCAAGTAACATTTCTATGGATGTCAGCGAGTTCTAAATGTGGAACACATGCAGAACATGCAGCAAGGTGAGATTCAGGTTGGAGGATGGACTTTTGCCCTCTAGATCACTGAATTTAGTCCTGGTCACCTCAGTAACAAAGTTGTTGAGGAACTGAAGGGAACATAAAACAGAAATAAAAATGACTAGGAGGCTGAAGGAACCAACAAAGGAGGAAAGGACAGAAAAGCTAATTAGTCGGCAGCCACAGCTTTACAAGACTTGTGCAGCCTAGAGAAATACTGAGATTGTAGCAGATTAGAAGAATTAAACTGAAACCTAAAATGGTATCTTAAATGCTGGACCTGGTTCTTAACTGCTGAACTAGTGATGAAACAGCTACAAAAATAAAATCCAAACAAAGAGGGGCCATTCTGTTGTGACAAGCATTCTCATCCGGCTCCTCAGGCATCTCCTGCACTCTTCATATTAATAGGACTAATTGGTTTATTTAGGACTGCTGACTGCATGCAAGATTTACTCTGCATTTGCACAGATGGTCTAGACAGGTGTCAATCATGGAAGCTATAAAAATATATCACATTAGTTATATGCACAATGCTACTAGTACACACACAAGATGGCAGTGGAACTCGGTTTCAGGTAATATACCATCACAGAGAAATAATAGCTGCTCACTTCTGGGTGGAATGACAGGCTGTTGAAGTATGCACGACTATGTTGCTCTCTAGTGGTTGCAGACTAAAGGTTATGGACCCAATTCTCCACTCTGTTACACTAGTTTTCCCACCAAAGTAATACCACTGGAATCTTCCTTTCAACTTAGTCTCTTCACCTAGTTTGAGTCAGACACCAGGTTCTTACATTTTCCCATGAAAAAATATTACTTGGCTTGTGTTGTTCTGAAGCAGCTAGAATTTATTAAGTAACAACTACAAGTCCTAGGATCTGCATGTATGTATCGAAGGTGATTAGCTTCAATGGAAAATGTCCACGGTGTAACCAGGAGCTATAGGAAGAGCTCCAGACAAGGGAAAACTCAGCTCTCCCTTCACTTAAATCAGTGATCCTCAGACCTCAGTGGTTCAGGAGCTAAATTAGCGATCAACATTACCCAAAAGAGCCACAGTAGTGTGAATTCATTGTTTCATTTACTATCTATTATTCTACCAGTAAGGTGACTGACCAAGTATTCTACAATTGGTCAACAACATAGTAACTTAGAGTGGTTAATAATTAAATCACACAGTGTTTTAATATCATGTGCTGCAAAGAGCCGCAGGAGACATTAAAGAGCCATTTGCGGCTCCCCAGCCTCAGTCTGAGTATCACGGAGTTAAATAAACAGGTTAATGAGAGAAGAGAAGCTCCTCTGTTCATCTTTCGATACATCCACCGCTCAAACTCTGCTCTAGATGCATAATACCTCCAAGTGGCTACAGGGCTCTCCTTGCTTTTATACCTAACTACAGCAAACTGAGCTCTGTATGAGACCCATCATCGTGCACCTCTCTAGACCACATGAGATCATTCCCGTCATGGTGCTCACATGTTGTCCACAGGCCAACATGGGAGGTCCCTGAACAAGCATCACATCAGGTTGGATTTTTTTGAATGACATGGCATAGATAGAGGGAAAGACAGCTGAATCCTACCCCAAAAAAAGAAAGACCCGACTAGGCCTGGTTTAAGGCACCCATTGGCTAGTGGCAATCACAACATTACCTCGCCTAGTTAGCACTGGGTTCTTTGCTCTTCAAGATGAAAGGTGATGGTCAACAGCTTCAAGCTATTTTTCAGCCATATTAGGGGCTGAAGGTTTGTCTCACTGAAAAGTCGGCCCTTAGGGATGCCGGGTTCTACTGAGTGAGAAATGGGACTGAGAGAGGTTTAAATGAAGAGAACCCAGTTCACCTCTAGAAACTAATAAAGGAAAATCATTGCCAGGAAGCAAACACCAGGTTAACCACTTACTTTTTTCTCTCCTTTTCCCTTTTAAGAGTCTGTGATCCTCCAGCCTGCTGGGCCTGAGACTGGAGCAATTCAGCTGCCGTCTTCCTCTGTTTAAACGCATTGACTTCATCGTCCAGAGATTTCTTCTTGTCCTCCAGCTTCTTTTTTTCATCCTGATGCAGCTTCTTGAGACGATCAAACTTTTCGTGCAGCTAGAGTGACGAAAAGGGGCAGATCATCAAAGGAAAACAAGGCATTAGCAGCCATTCTATTCCAGAGAACACTGAAGTACAGTATTGATTCTTCCTTCATCTGACTCTCCCTGCGGGAACGGATTAGGATCCTATGAGACTGTCATCATAGGTTCATAACAACATGCTATACAGCCCATGGAAATCACATGCTTATTACAGTAATGCCTAGGGCCCCCATTCTGCTACACAAACAGAGTGGTAAACAGTCCTTACCCCAAAATGTTTACAGTCTAGACAATATTTTATTAATATGTCACTGAGAAAGGTATGGATGGGATGGGATAAGTGGTAGGCATTGTTTAGTTACAAAAAGTAGCAGTCAACTTTTGTTTTTTAATTTATTTTAATCCATTTATTTTACTTTCTAATGGGATCGCTTAGTTATTTCTTAAATTCGTCTTAAGTACCTAATTAACTAATTAGAGGCTTTAGGCTCTAACAGCGAGAAATGGATTACAGCGATTTCATGCCATAAACTTTATTCTCACAAGCCATCACACTACAGCATTTATTCCCCTTATGAGGCTCAGGGAATTGTGTATTTAAATTCCTGCACATGGAGAAAACAGACTGAGGATTCAGCTTCTTTCAAGGCCTCAGTTTCACCCCTTGCATCTTGGCACACACTCACGCAGTGTGGAGGGGAGTTCAGTAAAGCAAATGGGAGAACGGACCAGGGATCACAACTGAACTAGGGGGTCTGAGTTCTCCCTAGGCCAGACACGCAGACATAGCACAGTGAAAGTGGTGCACTTATTTATGGTACTGTGATATTGTCTGGTAGCCATCACAATGGAAGAATGTTGCATTTTCCTATGGCATGCAAATGTAACGACCTGATTTCTTCCCCCATAAAACAGACACAACACACTCCATTCCTGAGCCAAATCTGGACCCTTCTCTCTTTACTGAGAGTCACCATGAAGCAAGGCCATGTTCTCTACACATAATGGCAATTTCAGCACCAACTTTTCTGAGGTAAATTTAATGCTCCCAACAGCGGATGAGATTGGAGCCAGACAGAGCTGCCTTTACCTCTTTTTCGGCCTCTTTAAGTTCACCTTCTTTCTCCTTGACTCTCTGGACAAACATTTGCCTCATCTCCTCTTCCTTTTTCTGCAGTTCCCCCAGAAACTCATTCCTCTTGGCCTCATAAGTCTCTTGTAAGCTAAGGAGGGGGAAAAAAAACCAACCAATAATCAGTGGTCTAAATTCTGCTCTCATTTTGTGCATCTCCATTAAAATCCATGAGGGTGATGGCTGGGGTGAATGCACATGACAGTGCAGAATTTGACCATGCTGCTCTAATGCCATCAATCATCTTAAGAGAAGGGGCCAACTCAAAACCCACATCCCAACACCCGCAGGACTTTGGGGAAGTTTGACTCCGGATTCAAATTCGGCAGATTAGGTCTGCCTCATTTTGCAATTTGAGTGAGTGTTAAAGAACCATCGGTCATCTCCCAGTGAATGCCCCAGTACCACACGCTCCTCAGGCCTCCTGCTGGGAGCAAAAGCACTGACTTTGCTTCAGAGAAGATGGAGTGCTTCAAACATTCCAATTCTAGGAGATTCTCACATCCCCATTATAAGTCAAGCACTTTTCTTATGCTGCTTTTCCCCCCATCCCTGCCCCACCTTCCTCCTCACCCAGTCCTATTTTCCTTCTCCCACTTCTCCATTCAGGTCTACGTCCATAGCCCTTTGAGGTCAATGGAAGGCTTTCAATTGGCTTTGGCTCAGACCTTCACCATCAAATCCTTCACACGCTGCTCGCTAATCCATACGTCTCCAAGGGCCTTTCCTTCCATGTCATTATTAGCTCTGCGCATTATTGTACTACTGCCATATATTAAAAGGGCTTGAATGGATGGGCTCTCCAGCCTCATGGTTTAATTAACAAGGCACAGTGATCCTGTCTGATGCAGCAGTTGGCTAGCCCTCTACCTCCAAGGACCACCACCTGATTGTTCTAGTCCAGGGGTAGGCAACCTATGGTACGTGTACCAAAGGCAGCACGCAAACTGATTTTCAGTGGCACTCACACTGCCCGGGTCCTGGCCACCGGTCCAGGGGGCTCTGCATTTTAATTTAATTTTAAATGAAGCTTCTTAATCATTTTAAAAACCTTATTTACTTTACATACAACAATAGTTTAGTTATATATTATAGACTTATAGAAAGAGACCTTCTAAAAACATTAAAATGTATTACTGGCACGCAAAACCTTAAATTAGAGTGAATAAATGAAGACTCGGCACACCGCTTCTGAAAGGTTGCTGACCCCTGTTCTAGCTTCTCCCCAGGTCTCTGCTGTTCCTGTAGGAGAGGTCTAGCTTAGCCGTGACTGGGTGGAAAAGAACAGCAGAGACCACCTCTGGACACTGGCGCGAGCAGACTGGCAAATCAGTCAGCCAAAGGGTTTACAGATGGACATTTGTTCAAAGGGAAACCACCACATCATGCCTAGCAGGGGCTCCCATGGGGCAAAAGACTCCTCAGTTTCATAAAGAGATTATTTCCCATAGTTCTCTCTGCTTCTAGCATTCTCCTCCCCTCATTTCACTCACACCCCATCTGCATCCTCCCTTCATTTGTTTACTTCCCCCACTTCTCTCTCACTTCGGCTGGGCCCACACCTAGGGGTTAACTAGCTGTGGTGGTTGCTCTCCCACTCATTACTGACCAGGAGGGAGGGGAAATCAGCCGGGCTGCACGGAGCCCAATTAAGATTCCAAAGATCAAACACTTCAGGAGGTTGGAGTTTTCTGAAGAACCAGGTCACAGAGCACTAACATGGTGCTATCCAGTAGCCAGCCTCCTGCCAGGGCCCACCGTGTCTCTCTCCAGCTCCTTTCTCTCCTACAACCAGTGCTCCAGAGATTGTACCTGAATGGTTTGCTGTCTGGGTCCGTGTCTTTAAATCCCATTTCCTCCAGTTTGCATCGCCGATACAGCTCGTAGTGGCGCGTGTGGGTCTGCTCGCGAAGATCCTCCATGTTCACGCGGATCAGCATCTCTCTCAGCTTCACAAAGTCGCAGTGAGTTTCATTTTCAACTGCACAGAGTTGTGAGAAGGAGTTACGCAGCGAGAGAGACACACAGGTCTTCTCCATATACCCCTCAGCCTTACACAACCCCATGAAGGGACTTCAATAACCCTTTGTCACTAAAAGCAACTTCTCTTAAGAGGAGCCCCACAAAGCTATAACAATGGAAGATATGGACGGTAATCCCTAACAGGAAACTAAGGCACGGAGATGCCCAAGTCAGCAGCAGAGCTATAGCAGGGGACTGACAGGGACTCAGTCGTGCTTCCACCGACGAGATCACACTGACTCTGGGGAGAATGGTCCCAGCACACCCAGGAAACACCAGCGAGCAGCACTCACCCTGCACCGTGCCCCACGGATACTGACGGGCTTTCATCATTTTGTTTCCTATTTTCAGCTCCTCTGTGCTGCCAATCACTGCGAACGGCAGGTGGGCCTGAAACATTTCAACAGGTCTGTATTAGTCACCTTTTACTATGGCTACTTAAACCGCCTGGATTACCCACAGCTACCAAGCGAGACGTTGTTGAACACAGGCCCCAAGACACCAGATCAGTCTCCCCTCCATCCCATAAGCCCAGTCACTAAAGTGGGGTGGGGCAGTGGCCCCAGGGCCAAGACAAAGAAGGGCTTTTGGGACCCCTGTTGCTAAGGTTTACTCACTGCCTGGCTCCTCCTGCCAGACATACACCCCCCAAGTCTCAAGTGAGCTGAACTAGCTGCATTGTGACCAATTCTGCTTTTGTCCTAACAGGCTTGCTCTGCCTGAGGAGTTAGTGCTGTGGGGGTGCGGAAGCAGCAAGAGACCTCTCAGAGCCTCCTTTGCTTTTTTCAGCTCTCACACGTTTCCCCTCTTTAAGACAACTCGGTACTCAGTGAACTCAGTGAACGTGACCATCTTAAAAGTCCCGGAGGCTGTTCTGTGGCGCATTAGCCATAGAACAGAAGCAGCCTTCTCTGCTGACACGTCTCAATCCTGACCAGAAGGGACCCTCACGTCTATGGGGGGTAGGTCAGTCTCCATTCCCATTCGTACCTCAGCCTCTGCACCAAGCCTGCCAGCCAAGATGCCAGTTGTGGTGGTTTGTCTCGATGTGGGTAAGTAGCTATTGGGAGCGGACATAAAACCAGCAAGATGGCAACTACCTGCAGTTATTGTGGCCTGCATGGCATTTGAATCTGCAACCTAGAAATAAAAGGCTCTGCCCATCACCAATCCTCAGAGCGGTCCAGTCTCGCACGAGAGCTTTCTGATCAAACTAGATTCTCTAACAGCTTTTGCTCTGTTCACTCAGCCGTTGACTGCTTCAGAAACACACCTCATGAACTCAATGGCAGCAACTGACTCACTCCACACTAGAGGGAAGGAGAGATTCCCAGATCAAGTTAGGGGGACAAACCGAGGAGACACATTTTGAAATAGCACAAAGGTGGGAGAACCCAAGTGGTGCTCTGATTAGCTGGAATGTATTAACTCAATTTTCCTATAAGCACATGGGACTCTGGGACTTGGCTTGGAAAAATACAGGGATTAATCCAGCTAAAGCAATCCTAAACTGCATCCATCTTGCCTGCTAATCCTTCAAAGAATGCACATTTTCCCCTGCACTTGCACATTTTGTAAGCGTCAGAGTGATCCTCTCTACATGGCCATTTGTCTTTGCTGTGCCGGTTTTCAGGCTCTGGAGCATGGTTTTTCCCTCACTGCCCAGGTGTCCAAAAAGGTTAATGGAGGCTGCTTTCCACCCCAAGGCAGCAAGCCTGAGAGATCTGAGTATTTCACCCATCTTTTCGTTCTGGGATATTGGCATCCCACGAGTAATAGAACACAGCATGGCCTAGTAGACTGAGCGTAGGGTTCGAAGCCAGGCACTTCCAGGGTCTATCCCCAGCTCTGCTACCAATTTCTTCGGTGAACCTGCGCAAGCCACATCATCTCTCAGTCTCAGCTTCCCATTGTAAAATAGGGACCAAACTTCGCAACCTCAAAGGGTCACCGTGCGGATGAAAGGTTGAAAAATGTAAAGAGCTCTATCAACATTAAGAATCAGCAGTCTGGGGCTTGTGGATACCCTCCATCCCTCTCTCTAAAGCCTTCCAGAAAAACTTCTGCAGCTGAACTAAAAATGCTGCTCTCTTAGTACATTATTCTGTCTGCTGTGTGACAAACTAGATCTGAAGGGTGGGTGGACGGGGGGTGGGCAGAGGATAATAGCGCATTCTGCACAGCAGTGAACAAATCACACTCTGGATTTCATCGTTTAAAATAAGCAGCCAGCTCCGCTGCTCCTCCCCCTCCCCAGCCCCATATGCTAGTAAAAGCCATTAAGCTGCACTGAATTCTGAGTAATTAATGTAGCCTTGGGATACCAATTACACCAGTAAGATCAATGACCTTGGCTTTGCTCACGGGAATAAGAATAAGGATTTAAGCTCACAAGTAGGTTGAAAATTTGTTGGATTAGTGACAAGAGTCAAGGCAGGGGAATGTGGAGAGATTTGGTTTTAAATTGACAGGGTTATATTACAGCCAGCTCATCCCGCTCACTGACACACAGAGCCTGAGACCAGAGATCTGCCCCTCAATACTCGACGTGACACGAGCATCGTGGGGGAGCAGACTAGAGAAGGGGAGGGAGCACCAGCCCCCCATTCTCTGGCACCATTCTTGAGTCAAGCATCAGTTCCAAAGGGAACCAGACTCCAGAGCCAGCCCCAGTCGACCTGAAGGATGGTCAGACATGACGCAGGGTTTTGAAAGTGAGCAGGTAAGAAGGGGAGGATCTCTGCACCTTGAGGATCCCCCACAGTGGTGCATGGAGATCAGCTAGTAGGTTAGTGACTGATCCTGCCATGGGAGTTCGCCTGTTGACTTGAATGGAGCAGGACTGAGTTCCTAGTCATTTTAATGCTGTGAGCTTCAAACAAAGGATTAGAAGCTATTTTCCACCGGCACATGTCAGTGACATAGGAAATACAACCCTTGGGTTTAAACCAGGCTACTAACTAAACTAACAAACACTAACTCCCTCTCCATGAGGGTACAGAGCGCTTTAGGAAGCAAAGTGGCCCAAGGGAAGGATCCAGCCTCTCAGCTGGAAAGCAGACATCTGCTGGAAATCAGCTAATTATGAAGGGCTGAAAATACAGTGCTGTACATTTAAAGAAAACAATTAAACAGTTACTCCTTTGTGTCCTCATTTGAAATGTATTTGGCTTTTCAGACAGAAAAATTACAAACACTCCCCCCCCCCCCCCCCCCCCACACACATACACAGTCCAGAGACCTAAAGGGGAAACATCTACACACGGAAGTGGAATGAATTCATATTAGCAACTGCCCAGAAAAACAGGATATTACCACCTACAAGGTTATGAATGGGAAATTTGTTTCCCACAGCATGGTGTAGGAAGAGCCAAACAGCTTCCAAAAAAAATATTTGAAAGAAAAGATAAAACTGTAACCGGACTAAAAGAGACTAATAAGGTAGATCAAGGGCCAAACTCTGCCCTCCGTTACACTAGCATAAATGAAGAATAACTTTGACGATGTTGCTGCAGGTATGTAAATGGCGTAACTAAGAACAGAATGTGGCATTCAGCCTATCTAGGCATTTACACTGTGTTTGTCGACGTGGTACGGGTCATCGTCAGTCCACGTTGAAGTACAACTGTTAGAAATTGTCAAAGAAAATTCTGTACTTAAAGTGCAGAGACTACAGGTGTCTTTCCAGGACTAGAAAATACTCCTTCCAGAGACTGTGACACCATCTCTTAGGCAGTTAAGAGCCTTCCACTGGACAGCCAGCCTGAGTTTAGCCCTGAAGACAAGGTGGATTCTCATGTTGGTGTCATTCTTTTGGTTACTGTCTATTTCTGAGCGTGAGAGAGAGAGTGTGTATGTGTATATAATAAATTACAGTTGGCGTGCTTCCTGCTGCTGACCCTTTCCCTTCAATAACCCACTAGTTATTTTAGGTTGTGACTGTCTATCGGCTCCCATCTTGAGTTCTTTCTTCCATTTCTGTTGTTCCCAGCCTGGTGGATGCTACACAAGAATTCCTGGACCTGTGCTTTTGGCTTTTTAGGATCTTCATAACCACCACTCACTTGGCCTATTTTCACCCCTTTGTTTTTACCGTTAATTTGCTTGACGTTCAGGTATCAAGCAGGTCTGGCTGGGCACCACGCAGGACATGTTTACAGTCCAGGCGTTGCATTGCTGGATATTGATCACCCTTTCTGAAGCAGGTTCAATCTTCTGATGACGAATTGGGTTGGCTGTTTTTAGAATCGTTTCCTGATGATTTTGAGAACCTTACTTGGGAGCGCCAGCATACCGAGTTTCTGTCTGAATTCCTGTGCTTCTGTGGCATAGTATGTGTGAAGCTGCATTAGATCCATAGCTTCCAATTCAATAGCTGATCGAAAACTTAAGTACTGCGACATCCAGCTTAGAGAAACTTGGATAACTGAAGGAGACCAGTTTGGCTAAACAATACTTCTTAAATGTCTGCCAATTAAAAGTTCTTCACCGGGGTAGCGCAGGCTACGGTGATTATTTTTGCTCTGACATGACTTTGACCTCTATTAATTCCCCAAGTCCTGTTTAAAACTTGCTATTCACGTAAGCAGTGGCACATGGTTCTTACGAGTTCCCCAGCATGCTGTACAGCACCAGGCTTAGGATCAAGTGCCATCAGCCACCTGAGAAGTGTGGTTCTCAAGCTGCAAATGCTCGAGGTACATTACTGACTAGAGGAAGTGTTCTGGGTGCCAGTTTGTGCAATTATGCTGGAAACACACAGACTCTCGAGCCACCAGTCAGAGTTGTTCTTTCCCAATGCCTGGTTTATAAACTGCAATTACTGCACAGTGCTAGTAGTTTACGAGCCTGTGAAGTCTCAGAGCTGGCTCCCAGCTTTTCACGGAGCTTCCTGGAAAGAGTCAATTCAGAAAGATTTTAATATTCATCCAATGAGCCTTCAGATTTGTTTTACAAGGACATTCTTATGAATGTCTTTCAGATCTAATATTCTCTCATCAGAGTAGTGCTTTACATTTAACTTCTTGCCTCTTTGCTTTCTGATAACAACCCCGGAGGCTTTATAAGTTTGCCTACTACCAAATCTGGATGCTCATACCCTTAACTAAAATCCTTTGAACTTCTCTCTCGTCTGAGTAACACAAAGCACTTTACAAACAATCAAGCCTCAGAACATCCCTAGGAAGTACACAAGTGTTATCCCCATTCCACACATGAGTAAACTAAAGTAGCTTTTCTAAAATCATCAAAGTAATGTGTGATGGAAGGAGGGATACAACCCAAGAGTTCTGGCTCAAAATCCTGTGCTCTGCCCACCAAGATAGAACACCATCTGTTTGAACTATTTTATCATCTGGCTGTTATTTTAATCTTAAGAGCAAAGTAGCTTCCTTCGCTATTCTAATTTTAGTTTATTTGGACTTTTACAAACTATCATAACAGAGTGGCCCATGCCATGCTCCTGGCACTCTTGACACAATCTTTTAAAAATACACTAAACAAGCACACAGCCCTGTCAATTCCTCCAGATCAAATCAAGTAACCCAGCAACAGCATTGATAGAAGGATTAATTGAGTCTCCCAGTTCAGGAGGGTTTTGATTCGCACAAATATGAATGATCTGATAGTTAAAGAGAAACTTAATTCTGCCCTTGGTATGTAGGTCTGGGAAGAAATGAGAAAAGGAATAGAAAGCCTCCCCTTCTTTTAGAGAAGTCTTTCAAATAGGCTCATCTTCTTCTGTTCTAAGAGTAAAGAATCTCTCTGCTTTTGCCTTATTATGGGTTTCAATCACTCTGCCAAGTTATCTCCAGCACCTGAAGTCTAAGCAGATTCGTTTTACGCAATTAATAAAATAGATTATTAGAATGCATCTTCCCCAGGTTTGATAAAATACCTGAATCAAATTTGGATTCTTTCCTGTATAATCATTAGTCTTCATACACCTGGAAATTCTGATTTCTATCAGTTTAATGTGAGGATTTAAATGGGATTCTCTCTCTCTGTTCAGCCACTGGCAATTTCCAGTGTATTTAAAATCTGTAATGGCAATTCCAATTCAAGAGAAACATAAATGACCAAGGGACCGATGGATGGATATTTACCATGGACCTTAGCA
The DNA here is from genome assembly GCF_002925995.2 of Terrapene triunguis. Taxonomy (NCBI): domain Eukaryota; kingdom Metazoa; phylum Chordata; order Testudines; family Emydidae; genus Terrapene; species Terrapene triunguis. Next base: position 12,582,428 of record NW_020664482.1, read on the forward strand.
TTACCAAGAAAGTGGTGGCTATTCCTCTGTCAATCACCAGATTCTCAGAGTCTACCTTTTCCCAACATTATTTCAAATCTTACATAGCAAGAGGATCAGTGCATGGAGTGAGATCCAACAGCAAAACCATTCAAATGGCAAGATCAAACCACAACAGAAAATACAGAAAGCAGTCACAGTAGGTAGCATACCCATCTAATAAAGATTCTTAGCACTTCACATCACATTTTTCCAGGAAGACATTATCCAGATGGGAAAGTGAGGCAGAGGTTAAGTGACACACCCAACATAATGAAGCAGCCAGTGTCAGAGCCTGGGCCACAATCCAGGTTTCCCCAACGTCCTGTCCTGTGTTCCAACCCTTTGAAGTGCTGGCTCCCTTTTACACGCTCTCCTTAGATAAAGCCAGAGAAAATATTGTCAAAATACCTTTAGAGAGAAAATGCCTTTTCCATCAAAAGTCTTCAGAAAATGACTGAGATGTGACGAGACGAGAACATGAGGGTGTCAGTTTTCAAGAAGGCCAAGGTATTTACAGGGATAGTTTGCCCTGCGTTCAGACAGAGTGGCACGGATTCTCGTGTCTGAGCCACAATTCAACCGCAAGCACAAAAACTGCTAACACAAGTTTTGTGGGTACAGGAGGTGCCCATGAGAGGCAGTGTAGGGCTGCCTTTTTGAAAGTTTGGCCCCTCTCTGCATTATGGTGTTTTACACTGGAAATCCAGAGCTGCACAGGAGAATCTCTCTGAACCACAGGGAAAGAGCTGTTACTTGGACAAAGCTAATGTGCCGCACGCCTTTCTGGGGAGGGGAACCGTTGTGACTGTTAGTCCCAGCAACAGTCCCTCTGTCTTCTTGTTATGGCCAAAAACATGCCACCTTCATCAAAGCACCTCCACTGCAGGGCAGTTAGACCACCCAGCCAGACGAGCTTCTGGTTGTGAAAGCATCAAGGCATAGCACAGAGCGATCAGAGCCAGCAAGGGGAGTTATTGCTGTGCAAAGACGTGGCTACATGAGGAGGAAGACCCAAAGGAATATACGACTCTGCAAGAAACAAGAATACAAAAGTACCAACCACTTGGGCAAAAGACCCAGGAGATGGGGTGGGGGTGGAGAACAGCAGAGGGGTATGAATGCATCACTGTGTCTAACATAGACAACACTGATCTGAATAAAGCGTATCCCAGAACTCCACTCATGTAGTAGGGCCAGACTTACCCATCTGCCCTGACCTTCCATTTATTTGTCAGCAGCTGCAGCACATGCACGTCAAGACAGCCGCGAAGGGGCTAAAAGGATGCATTATTTCCAACTGTGACCGGCAAGTCAGAGAGATGGTAAATAAAGCATGGGATTCTGCTGGCCTGGGATGAGTTTACGTAACTCGAGAGAGGAGTTGTTTTGAAAAGACAGAGGATGGACCCCTCTGGTCTTCCCCTAACATCCAGTGACACACACTTCACACGCCTCGCTCCATTCCTGCAGAGGCGCCCGCCCTCAGGGAACCAACTGCCTGAAACCAACAAAGCCCCTGACCCCACATCTACGGGGAGCATCTACCAATCCAGCCATGTTAGCAGAGTGCAGGGACAGCTGACTAGAGTCAGAGGGGCAGGGCGGAGGGGTAGATTTTAATACCCCCCATGCCAGAATGTATAGGAGAGACTTTCAGCCCATCACATGCTGAATCTGGAGCAACCAGACTACTGAGCCTGGGCGGGAGGGGAGGGGGAAGAGGAGGACAGACAGACAGACAGACACAGACACACACTAAATTGATCCCTGGTGAAATTACACTGAGACAATGGAATTCCCCCCCACAAATGAATTTGGCCCAAACTGTCACTTTAAGAACAAAACCAACCCCTTTCCCCACCTTCAAAAGAGTGCATCTCTTAAAATAACACGCAGTATCAGCACATTTTAAACTAACATAAGACATTAAAGGGAAGTATGAAATTGGCCTTAAAGGATATTTTGAGGGAAGAGAGGATTCTGCTTGTTTTGTTAATATCAGAAATTCAAGCTGTATCTACCTTGCAACTCCAGGGACAACTGGGAGAACGAGTGGATTAGAACAGCACAAGAGACTGGCCGTAGAGTTGGCTGTTCAACACACTTTGGATTGAACTGAACTATAAATATAAAATTGCAGCAACATCTTCTTATTGCTCTTTAGAGTGGAATAAAACAGAAAGTGGAGATCAAAATCAGCCCTGTGTTGAACAAATCACAGCTGCTCTGTTACTTACATTCATCGTCCCGTTGATCTCAGCCACCGATTCGTCGTCTGTCGGGAACTGGTAGATCTGCACCCCGTTACTGACCAGCTCACTCGTGATTTTAATTTTGAATTTTGTCAACTCACTCTTGGAGATGGCATCAGATTTGGCAATGATAGGAATGATATTGACCTGAAAGGAACGCAGGGATAAAAGGGATTGGTCTTCACTCAGTCACAATCACAAAAGGAGCAATTTCCATGTCTGGCAACAAAACTTAGGTACACGTGAAGAATTCAAGTGTGTACTAGGCAGCCTTCTCAGTAACGCTGCAAGATATTACATGGGACCCCACTAATCTGCACTAGCATGAGTGATGGAGAGGTGGCGAAGATCCCCGTGACAGATTAGTGAGGTTTCACATCGTTTAGAAGAGTAACCAGATGAAAAGGAATAGATGATTGTGGTGATCTGCCCCCTACCTTACTGTCGAGCTTCTTCATCGTTACCAAGTCCAGGGATTTCAGGGAATGGCCTGTGGGTGCAATGAAGTACAAGCAGGCGTGGATACGGGAGTCATGGAAGTTGTGCAAGACTCTCTTTATCTTCAGTTCCTCTTGCAAGTAGGCTTCAAACTGGGCATCAATGAACTCAACGATGGGCTTATAGCTTTATGGGGGGGGGAGAAAAGAACTGTACACGTTGCAATACAGAGCACTGTCCATTTATTACGCTCCATTATTAAAAAAGTTATCCACTGGTTACTAACCCACAGTGCAGCACCTAATCTCCTGTGAAACTTGCTCGTTTGTAAGCAGTTTGCATTGTGCTAGGCCATTGGAACTCCCATACCAAATGGTCCTCTCAGTCCAGTACCCTGTCTGACAGAGACCAGTACCAGATGCTTCAGAGGAAGGTGCAAGAAACCTCATGAAAGGATGGTTACGGAGTAACCTGCCTACAGGAAAGCTCCTTTCTTACCCATGGCACTTAGTGGTCTGTCAACTTATGCCTTGAAGCATGAGGGTTTATATCCTTATCTCACATAACTATGGATATTATTCTTATTCATATAAATGTCTAATCCTTTTTGGAATCCCAATAAGGTCTTGGCCTCCTTACTGTCATGTGGCCTTGAGTTCCGTGGGTTTAACTGCACTTCTACTCTTTTGGGATGGCTTTCAACACCACCACTCATTCAGTCCTCCTACAGCAAGAAGTCCATTTCCCGCAACATGCTCTCCTTTAGTGTCCTTGTAAAGCGATTTGGAATACTGAGTGCCGGACACACTCATAAAGAGAGTGACTATCACTTAACGGCCAAGATGGGGAAAGGGTGTGCTTATTTTAACAAAACCATGTCAAAGTAAAACCATCCAGAGAGCCTCTGTACAAAGCTACAATTTAGGAGGAGGGTATTTCTGTGATCAGCACACTGCTCTAGTGCTCTTAAATCCTAAGAATGGATGTACACTTGTACCACTCTGTTTATGGGCATTGGGAAGCTAGCTGCCACAGACCAGTTCTCACAGAGCATTTAATTAGGGGCACATCACATAACCTTGTTTGAAAAAACCACTGCCAGCAACCAACGAAGACAAGCAGACACTGGACTGTAATTGTGGTTTGCATCGCTGGAGCACAAGACAGCAAGTGAGGAAATGCCTCAGCACTCTCTGCTCTTTAGACAGGTGGAGCTCAGGCATCCAATGGACGGGATGCAGCGGGGGGGGAGGGTACTGAGTCGGGTAGACACAGCTTGCAGTAAATGAGCACAGTCTCTTGGCCAATGCTCCGTGCAGCATGGACATTCTGTAGGCTTCTGACAAGGCCAACTGCCTGCCCTCCACGATTCCGAACAACCCACAAGCAGCAGGGCACAGATGGGTTTTAAAATGTGATTCCTAAGATGTGAGAAGGCAACTCCATTTCAAAGCCACCTGGACCAGCCTGGGTGGAGCCAGGCTAGGGAGCAGATGGGGAACCTCTGTCTGGTTAAGTCAGAGAATAAAACACCCACTTACAAACAAAGCTCATCCCCTTTTCTTTACCTGTCTTCTTTGTTGATCTGGTCCCCAAAGCCTACGGTGCCCACAACGGTCAGTTTCAGACCAACATTGCTCTCCTGAAGGTCATAGGTACTGGATTTCAGCTGAACTCCGGGCTGTGAGTGAGATGCTGGCTCACCTTCAAATTTAGTATTGAAAAGGGTGTCCATCAGCGTGGACTTACCAAGGCCAGTTTCCCCTTAAAAAAAAAAAAAAAAGAGAGAGAGAGAGAGAGAGAGAGAGACAAGTGGTAAAACATTTTACCAGAGTTGATAGTTCAGCCCATCAGTGTCAGAAAAGTTAGTGGAGTGAAATTTCAACAAATGGAAGCAGAACCCATGCTCCAAGTGAACTGTCCAGTGAGCAGAAAGTCACGTACAACGGGAGGCCTGTATTCGCTGGCCACTGGACTGCAGAGTGTCATTTAGATCATTAAAACCTGGACATGAAAGAGGTGAAAAGGCAAAGGGGAAGCAGCATTCAGACCCTGCACAAGTCCCGGCACGGTGCCTTGAACTGAGCTCTTCTGTAGCATAGAGGAGACTGTCACTGTCAAACACAGAGCTCATTAGAAACTTCATTTCCAAAACAGAGGAAGAATATTCTCCAGTCGGGGGCATCCTCTCCAGCATGCAGCTGCTCTGGTCACGTCAATTGTAGATTCTGCAGAGACCTCTACAGGGAAGTATGGAAACCCACCCCTTGTAGAATTAAAGTCCACATGTGATCTACATACTTAGACTCATGCATTTACCCAGATCCAGTGGCAGGATCAGGGTGCTTGCTGGCCAGGGACCTTGCCTGCTGTACCTGGGTCCTAACACACTGGTGGCAGTACAAGTTACAAAAATAATACTTTGAAACCTGCTTCCATGCTTCTTGGAACAATACTGAAAAGCAACTTGGATCCAGTCTACCAATACCTGAGCACACTACCTTACCTGGAAAGCACAGACAACTCCCAGTACATAGGTTGGCTGTAGTGCAGAGTTTAACCCAAACTTATCTACCACACATTCTAGCAAGAGAACTGTGCATTCAATTCCAAGGGTAGCCTACACTTCTATTATAGCCTCTTCTGATGGTAAAACTGCTTCCATTATTACCCCACTCCCACTGGTTTTTAGATGCACACAGCTTTCTGGCCAAAGTGGTTTCCCTCCCCGCTCCATCCCCCCAAATTCCTTATAGTTCGCATCTATCCAACAGTAGAATGGAAGCTAAATTCAGGTGTTCCAGAATTAGAGGAGAGAGAAAAAAAATACGCATTACTTCCAACTCTGACTACATTTTTGCAATGCAGTTAGCTTTCAAAGTTAGTGAAATGCCAGAGTTGATGCTAAAACCTGTGAACATTTCTTCCTGAGGACCGGTGACTTGGCTAGATTTTAGGGCAAGAAAGCTGAAAAGTTGTGCCTGCCAACTGGCATCTGCTGACATGTCAGCAGCTTACCTGACCCTGCCCACTTTGTGGCACCGTGGCAAAGGCTCACTGCTGAGCCGGACAGGCTGAGGTTCTGCTGCTGGGGCATTTCCGATGAGAGAGGGAGGCAGGCACGCGCATACACGCCCCACAGCCAAAAACCAAACTCACTTCAGGAGAAGGAGATGCTTCCTAATTTCTGCATGTTCACTTTTAAAAAGCCATGACGTTTTTGGAAGTAAGTGTGCTGGAGCCCTGTTACCAGACTTGCATTTAATGTTACTTGTCTGTTTTTTCCTCCTTAAAGAACCTCTGTATGCCACCCCCTACTAAGGGCCTGCAATTACCTTCGCAGCCCTGAAGGCGACTCCTCCAGATCAGAGTTGAAGTACCGTATATTAGCAAGGCAGCGCAGGAAAATCAGACAGAGTGGCCTTTGATCTCCAGGGTTATAGCTCTAACACCCGAATTCACTACAACTTTAAAATTGAAAGAGTGTGTGTATAAATATTACTGGAGAGAGAGAAAGAGAGGTAACAACAGCTTCCCTCATATACCTACCTACCAGTACATGCAAAGATAAGTATCAGGATTGCTCATGAATTTGATTGTTGGTCACACTCTAACCTTAGACAAGAATTAGCGCAAAAATCAAAAGGAAAATGGGCTAAAACACAACATCCCAGTTGTAGCCATCCACATTTTTATTAGTACTCTCTTTTGTGCTACATTAATGCACTGACACAGTTTGCAGTATTGCAGACCAAAGACCATTTGCCCTAAAGGAATAGGGCGCCGGGCAACCAAAGCACTACAACTGAGTGTGCAGCTGCTCCCTGAGTTGCTTGGTTGACAATCACATCAGCCTGAGGGCAGAATAGGAGTGCCAAAAAGAAAGGGCCGGATCACATGGGGTGAAAACAGATAGGAGATTTTCACTCAGGCTGCAGTAGAATGTTTTCTCTGTGGGCACCTGCTTGCCCAGCCCCAATGTAGGAGCCAAACAGAGAGCAAATATGTAAAGCATGGCTGAGCGCAGCAACTATTTCCAGAATTTAGATCAGGATTTCAAGACATCCGCTGAGAGCGAAGACAGCAGAAAGCACAAATAGATGCCTGTTATGACCCCACGAGGACTTTCTCAAGGATTCCAGGAAGATGGTAGTTTAAAAAAAGAAAATCTAAACAGATTTTGCGAAGGCTGTGGTATTTCCAGCAATTCCTGCCAAGCTGTACTGCGTTTACTGGTGGGATAAGAATGGTGAAGTAGCAGCATGCATGTTCACATGGATGCCAGTCTCCCTGAGAAATCTCGGAGTCAGGAAGCATGCATGGTACAACAAACAAGGGCTGAATCATGCTCTCATTGAAATCAAAGGGAATTTTGCCACTGACTTCAATGGGAACATGTTCAACCAGGCGACTCAGGATCGGGAGAGTAGAGAAGCGGATACAGACTAACACGGCTGCTACTCTGAAACTAGACAGAACCTGTGCCTAGACAGAACACAGTGTATGAAAAATAAGGGAACACATTCATTGTTCCGGTTAGCGCACACTTTCCTACTATGCATTTCCCCGTTCGTGTACCAGCAGTGGCCATATCTAAAATTCGGTAAACCTTAAATAGCTGACCGTGCCCCTGGAAAACCATTTAGAAATAATTCTGATATTAAGTCATCCCTTTTTGCCGTCTCCCTTCCCTCACTCTTTAGCAGTAAGGGCTTTTGCACAAAAACAAGAACTTTGCTTCAATAGAGCCTACACCCGCTAATTACCGCTCACCTAAAATCAATATAATCTGGTTGCAACCCAACAGATAGAGGACTGCAATGTCAGTGTGACTTCATGTGGGAGAAGAAGCAGGTGACCCCTTAAAAAGAGCATGTTTTCAAGCCAGTGTCTTCAGTAATAAGAAAGAAAAGAGAAATACAGGGCCTAATCCTGAACCCTCAAAGTCAATGGGAAAGCTCCCACGGACTTCAATGGTGCAGCATAAAATCATTTAAGCAGGGACAATGTAAGTAAATTTAGATCCACACAAATTTAGGTTTTGTAAAAACAAAATCTTATAAATGTGAAAGTGACTAAATCGGTTTCCATAGGTTTTCTTTTCAAATCCCAATTAAGACAATTTTTTGTATTTTGATTCAAGAGGGACACCCACCAAATAAAACTTAACCCAAATTTACGATAAAACTAACACCAATGGAAATGCTGCAACCAAAACCACGAGTGACAGAGTGTGTGTGTAAATAAAATGAAGATTTAAGTTTTAAAATAATAAATACTTCCCTGCCATGTTTAAAAACCCAAACACTGCAGCACTAAGAATCTGAAAGCACAACTGACTATAAACAAGAGAGAAATGAATTTCTTGGTGCAAGATCGGAAAAATACAAAAGACGAGCCGAGGGGTCAGCATTAATGTAAAAAATGACATGAGATTTTCAAATCATTTTCAGTTTTTAAGGAACTCTGCTATTTTTAAAAGACGCCTGACTGAAACTAGGGAACAAAGCTATTTTAAAATGAACAAGGGATAAAGCGAAGGATTATTACTGGATCTCTCAGGAGTTCCTGCCCAGCATGGAGGGAAATTTCAGCTGGCAAGATGATGTGAATGGTGCCAATTGCTTCTTATACAGAGAAAGAAGTCCAGATGGAACAGATGGTATGATAAAAAGGACAAGAGGCAAAGTAGTATGGGCTCATTCCAGCTGACAGCATTAGAATCTTCTCCAGAAAACAGAAACGATGGATGAGGATGAAGGGAGGTTTATTACTGTGAGTGTTACAGTGTGAAAATACTAACAAGAGGATCCTTACTGGAGAAGCTGCTGCCTGATGTCAAGATTACACACACCCAGAGTTCAGTACTGGAAGATGTATCTAAGGATCATGCAATACTACAGCAGTCTTTGCCCCTCCACCCCCACCCCGAATGCATGTCTGGGAATTAGTTTAGGGAAAGGAAAGGGAGGTAGTGGTGACCTGCCATTGTTATAACTTGCTGTATCAGGAAGCTCTGACAGCCTGCTTTTACTGAAAAGCAAAAGCAACATGACTTTGAATATACTATATAATATATATAACAATAGTTCCCTTAGGGCTTGTCTGCGCGGGGAAGTTTCCCAGCATAGCTAACCTGGTACAATTATTTTGCTATAGCGGCTAGTATAAAGCTCCTAGATGGCCACTATTCCAAAATAAAAGTGATTTTATTCTAGAATATTTACTCCACTTCCAAAGTTCCATTATAACAAAATAGTATCTGTGTGCTGGGAAATCGTCCCACACAGACAACCTCTATACCAGCCTGTTGTAGGGGGATCCCTTGTAATTTGTGTGCGGTTTTGGTTCTGCTTCATTAAGGAGCTTGAGGACAAAAAAGAGGAATCATTTCAAGAGAGTATCATTTCAAAGGAGGTACTTTGAAGCCATCAAGTGACAGGCAGCGGCCATTTCCAGGCAGGTGAAACAATGATGAAAAAAACAAAACAAAAACAAAACACCAACTATCAGCAGGTTTTCAGGCGACTTAAAGAGACAAAGACTGTACTACTATTGGCTCGAAAGCTAATTTTACATTCAATGACACAAATTCTCCTGTGAGTTATGACCACACAACTCCACTGAAATCAACAGAAGCTGCATACGTGCACATGAAGGCAGAATTTGACCCCAAATCCAGAAAACTCCATACAATATACTTCCCTCTCCTCTTCTCAGGAGCACTCTTGTATTGTAAGCAACTTCCTTATGTTGGACCCATTCTGATCAAGACCACAGATCTAAAGGTATTTACAATGGCCCCTTCAAAGTCACAGCTCAGAAACATTACTGCTCTGTTATCATCAAGCACTGCAGGCATCTAGGGTGATTCCAGTCTCTTGACACCATAGATTGACATGTCAGCCAGACGCCTTTGAATCTACCCAGTTTTGCTGTCAAATCTGCTCCAGACAAGTCAAGTGTTCTCTTTGGGAACAGTGCAATTGAGAACTGTAATGATCACATCATCCCAAAAGCACTAGACAGAGCATGAACCAACTTCAGCGCCGGCATCCAACAGCACAACTGTTAATGGTACCTAGACTAGAACCTCTAACACCAGGGCTCAGTTTAGGCTACAAACATGAACGCAGTTTCACTTCTTAGTTTAGAGCTGTCAAATAATGAGACTACAACTACACTGCATGCAAATAACGAGAAGCGTAGGCTTGCGAAACTGGGGAACACGGTTTGTGAAGAAATTAGAGACCATTCTTATCTGCTGGAGCTGGGTCTCTTGTCTCAGAGTGGCTATGTCACGAACGATGAGATCAAGTACCAGCGTGGGGCTGTCAGTTTCTCATGGCTCCAAATGCAAGAGGAGCAGATATTTTCATTGTAAAGATTCCCTGAGGGGGAGGAACCACTTGTGTACAGTGGAATACCAGTCTAACATGACCATAATCTGCACTGGCCTATATTGAGAAAACTCACTGAAGCTCAGCAGCCACCCACTTCTACTATCTCTCTGCATGTCACTAAATAATGTAGACAGCACAAAGGAAACAGTCTGAGGCACCAAAATATTAATCCAAGTAATGCCCTGAAGTGGAAGGCAACCAGCATTTATCGCTACAGCTATGGAAGGGAAACGGTTACACTGAGGGATAATTATCAGTGATTCTGTTCATGAACCTCATGGCTTCTAGTAGGTTGCTCAGTTATTTTTCACTCCCCATTTTTGGCTTTCGTCTTAACTCAAAGCTCGATTTCAGCAGAAGACAGCTGAAAATTGCCCTTAATCTGAATTCATCGTTAAAAGTCACTTCCAAAGCGTTCTTTAATTAAATGTAATCACATTAAGGGATTCAGTAAGAGCAGGATAACAGGCTTACAACCAATGTGGTATCTATTAAAAATATCTACATAGTCTCCTTTTTCCAACAAAGGTCACTTGTGATTGAAGTGTTTAAATGTTGCTCTTTCATATTTAACTGTCTTACTATGCAATTTGTTATAAACCAGTTGAGTAACCGTTTCCTGTTAAAAGAATTATCCCTCTGTAAATACTGTGTATTAAAAGAGGTTAGTAAAAAAGGGGGGGTGGGAATTAGTTTGTGCCTTTTTTTTTAAATGTTTTAAGATGTATCAAAATAGCACAAAACTAAGCCTATTCTTTCCCTTCTTGTGTTTTTGCATTAAAATGTCATGTCTTTACTACTTTCCTGGAAGACTTTCTGGATGAGAAAAACTGACGATGCTGTTATGTTAATTAAACCTGACAAATGGAGAGGTGAAAGTTATTTTTTCAGAATGTTTAAGAGTTTGATTTTATTAACATGAATTTAACCCACTTATAAGAAAAACAAACATTTAACAACATGAACCATTCAAATAAGGCCGAAGAAAGTTTATATTCTGCCCTTTGCCAAGTCATCTATATAATTTTTTGTAGTAAAGTTAATTAAAAAAATGTAATTACAGAAAATGAAGCTAAGATAGTAGAAGTGTCTATTCTGTAATGATTATTTATACAAGCGGTGTTATTAATACCTGTAACATCACTGTGATAATATTAATCTTGATGAACCCTTGTTATTCATATTGATTAATGTTTGATTGGTATGTTAAAGTTTTGTCCTGCATACAGGAAAGAAACAAGCAGTAGTGTATTCAACTGCTCTCCACATATCAAGGAGAATACATAATCTAAAGAGAAACCTGCAGTCACACCTATATGTTAGAGGAAACACTGCTCCTTAACTGCAAAAGAAAGAAGAGTAAAACAACACAACAGCAAAGAAAATACTGTTGGAGTTCCATCTTTGGGAACAGTGTTTTATCTATGATGTAAACAGGGTATATCAAACACATGCACTGGAATCACAACTGAGCCAGACAATGACCTCCATTTGTTAATGAAGTTTATCTTCTCAGAGGAATTCCATTGTAAGAGAAAGTTTTCCTCTCAGCTCCATTTGGCAGAGCTCAACTCTCGCCATTCTGCTCTTCCTGTCTGAATTTCTCTCATGAACTCCACAGCGGATAAGTGCCACACACTGCATTGCATGCATGGATCTTTCATGGACAAGGAGGGTCTGTCTACACTGCAATAAGACACCTGCAGCTGGCCAGTGTCAGCTGACATGGGCTCATAGCGCTTGGGCTGCAGGGCTATAAAACTGCAGTGTAGACATGCAGGCTTGGGCTAGAGTCGCCCAAGCATCTATACTGCAATTTTATAGCCTGACGAGCCCGAATCAGCGGACACAGGCCCGCAAGTGTTCTATTGCAGTGTAGACATACCTGGAGAGAACTTCACACAGAGTGAGCACCAACTGTCAGAGTCAAGACAGGTCATTAGGATTTGAGAGGGAAATTTTGCTCTTATTAAGTACTAGAATCATCTCTTCCTTTGCCCCTGCCCTTGTCTATCAACAGTACCTTGAAACCAGAGATCTGCATGTGCAGTCTACCTGGAACAGCAGCAGTAAAGCAGCAAACACACTTATTTCACCTCTGGAGGCTGGGCTTAGGTCAGTCAGCAGAAGTATGGTAGTCTTGTTCCATTAGTTATTAAAGAATGTTAGTCCACACTGACACCAGTACCTAATTTCATATAGTTTTCAACCTGTGCTAAGAAAGGGCCATTTGGTGCTGTAATCCCATGAAAGACTATATAGACTCCATCAGATACTATGGTGATAAGATATAAAATCATACAGTAACTGCACACCATGACTGAGGTGCCCTGACAGATCAGTGTGAGGGCAGCTTAGACAATGCTGAGACACACAAAGCCTGGTCCAAACACTAACTTAACTCCCGTGCAAACACACGTGCACGCACGCACACACACATACAGAAGAAAAGTGGATAGGGAAAAAGAAAACAAAAAACAAAAAAACATTATTGTTTAACAACTGACAAACCAAAGAAGGCTTCGTATCAAATTATTTGACTTGAACATCTTATTTTCTACTAAAAGCACTGCATTAAAATATGGGGAAAAAATCCTCCCCCCCTCCCTCACACACAAAAAAGCCAGGGATCTTAGACATTATTTCTACAGTTCTTTTGGTCAATAGAATTGCACATTACATTTCCCCATAACTTCAGCAGCAGACTTCTCAGAGTGCCTGTAAATCTCATTTAGTTACTGAAAATGGATCAGATGACAAAAAAAATTGCATTCTGAATAAATCAAAGCTACCTTGTTAACCCAATTACCTACACGTGACTTCTGGCTGCAGAGCAGTCTTGTTCATCAATACAATCTCCCAAAATGGAAATACTCACCCACACACAGGATGTTGAAACAGAAGCCATGGTTAACTGACTTATTAACCAGCTGGTCAGGCAAACTGTCAAATCCCACATGTCCAGAAAGAGGGACAGTACGGCAACCTTCACCCTGGAATGATTTAAAACACATTTTTAGAAGTTACTTCTAAGTACAACACTCTAATTGATATACACTTTTTAAGACCTCCCAAGAGAAATGTGTCACTTTTTCCTTCTGCTGAACAGTCCAAAAACATATCTGTACATATTGTAAATCTTTGCTTCTGTCAAATACTTCCCTCACTGCTTAATAAACGGCTCCAGATAATGCAAACAAAATACCCGATTCCTCTTGTGTTGCAAAGTTGCTTTGCCACAGAAATATATTAGAGAACTATGTTTAAACAGCTGCAATTATGTGTGTATACAGTTTATTTATAATTATTATAGTTTTGATGCATGGGACCCTCAAGACTTTCCCTATAATGGAAGCAACACAAATGACCCTCCCCTGGAAAACAGAAGTTAATCATCAGTAATTATAGCTATTTTGTAATAAAAATGTCAATATAACTTGAGGGTTAGAAAGAATTAGTAACAAAGTTATAAGCCTTCCCAATAATCAGACAACTGAAACACAACATAGCTGTAAAGTGTAAGTATTAAGAACATAAGAATGGCCGTACTGGGTCAGACTAAAGATCCATCCAGCCCGGTATCCTGTCTGCCGACAGTGGCCAATGCCAGGTGCCCCAGAGGGAGTGAACAGGCAACGATCAAGTGATCTCTCTCCTGCCATCCATCTCCACCCTCTGACAAACAGAGGCTAGGGACACCATTCCTTACCCATCCTGGCTAATAGCCATTAATGGACTTAACCTCCATAAATTTATCTAGTTCTCGTTTAAACCCTGTTATAGTCCTAGCCTTCACAACCTCCTTAGGCAAGGAGTTCCACAGGTTGACTGTGCGCTGTGTGAAGAACTTCCTTTTATTTGTTTTAAACCTGCTGCCCATTAATTTCATTTGGTGGCCCCTAGTTCTTATATTATGGGAACAAGTAAATAACTTTTCCTTATTCACTTTCTCCACACCATTCATGATTTTATATACCTCTATCATATCCCCCCCTTAGTCTCCTCTTTTCCCAGATGAAAAGTCCTAGCCTCTTTAACCTCTCCTCACATGGGACCCATTCCAAACCCCTAATCATTTTAATTGCCCTTCTCTGAACATTTTCTAATGCCAGTATATCTTTTTTGAGATGAGGAGACCACATCTGTACGCAGTATTCAAGATGGGGGCGTACCATGGATTTATATAAGGGCAATAAGATATTCTCCGTCTTATTCTCTATCCCTTTTTTAATGATTCCTAACATCCTGTTTGCTTTTTTGACTGCCGCTGCACACTGCATGGACGTCTTCAGAACTATCCACAATGACTCCAAGATCTCTTTCCTCATTAGTTGTAGCTAAATTAGCCCCCATCATATTGTATGTGTAGTTGGGGTTATTTTTTCCCCATGTGCATTACTTTACATTTATCCACATTAAATTTCATTTGCCATTTTGTTGCCCAATCACTTAGTTTTGTGAGATCTTTTTGAAGATCTTCACTGTCTACTTTGGTCTTAACTATCTTGAGCAGTTTAGTATCGTCTGCAAACTTGGCCACTTCACTGTTTACCCCTTTCTCCAGATCATTTATGAATAAGTTGAATAGGATTGGTCCTAGGACTGACCCTTGGGGAACACCACTAGTTACCCCTCTCCATTCTGAAAATTTACCATTTATTCCTACCCTTTGTTCCCTGTCTTTTAACCAGTTCTCAATCCATGAAAGGATCTTCCCTCTTATCCCATGACAACTTAATTTACGTAAGAGCCTTTGGTGAGGGACCTTGTCAAAGACTTTCTGGAAATCTAAGTATACTATGTCCACTGGATCCCCTTTGTCCACGTTTGTTGACCCCTTAAAAGAACTCTAATAGATTAGTAAGACATGATTTCCCTTTACAGAAACCATGTTGACTTTTGCCCAACAATTTATATTCTTCTGTGTGTCTGACAATTTTATTCTTTACTATTGTTTCAACTAATTTGCCAGGTACTGACGTTAGTCTGTAATTGCCAGGATCACCTCTAGAGCCCTTTTTAAATATTGGCGTTACATTAGCTATCTTCCAGTCATTGGGTACAGAGGCTGATTTAAAGGACAGGTTACAAACCATAGTTTATAGTTCCGCAATTTCACATTTGAGTTCTTTCAGAACTCTTGAGTGAATACCATCTGGTTCCCGTGACTTGTTATTGTAACAACTGTTGCTACCAACACAACCTAAATGGAGAGCTGTTGAATATGGCAACATTTTCTGTATTGTTGCAAATGCAAACATCTTAGTTAAGCAATTAGAGTTCAGTAAAATCCTAATAATGACAGTTATCAATAGACACAATTGCCATCATTGCAGGGACCAACAGGGAATAAACCCACACTGCAGATAGATGGACTAGATGGCCTAACAGGTCTTTTCCATGTCTACATACACCGCTACCTCGATATAACGCCACTCGATATAACACGAATTAGGATATAACGCGGTAAAGCAGCGCTCCAGGGGGGCAGGGCAGCGCACTCCGGTGGATCAAAGCAAGTTCAATATAACACGGTTTCACCTATAACGCGGTAAGATTTTTTTGGCTCCCAAGGACAGCGTTATATCGAGGTAGAGGTGTATTATACTTCTGGGATTGCTGCTGTCCAAGCTACAGACAATACTATACATAGTTAGTGTTTGCTGGCAGACCATGTACTTTCCAGCACATTTATCCACAAGAGGCAACAGACTGTCCAGAAACACTCTATGAGTTGAACACATTTCTAAATGCTAGTCTTCCCAGATGGAAGAGATTTGGGGACATGCATGAGTGCTGCATCTCAATCGTGGGGATCTGTAGAGAAGGAAAATCCCAACCCCTAGAGTCGCACAGAGTCTTGCATCAACAATGGCTCCTCAGCAACACACTGCCACCCCCAACATCTGGCAGCCTAGGTTCCAGTAGCTAAATCCCCATAGGGCTGCACTGGGTCAAACCCAGAAGAGACTTTCAAACAGCAGCAACTCCCAGCTGGAAACAATGCAGGGAGAGTGGCTGCCCCAAGGCTCCATCCATTCCTGGGCCACAGACAGCACTACTACAAAACAAACTAACAACAGCTATGCAGGCACCACCTCAGGAGATTCAGCAGAGGGGGTAGGAGTGAAAGGATGCAGGTCCTTATTCCGACTCCTACACCTGCCCGTGAAAGAGAGATATGGGCCTGGAAACAAAAAGGATTATCCATCCCCCCCTCCCCCCATCCCAGATACGCAGAGCAGCAAACAGGTGGCTCACTTCTCACTGTCAGCCTTTTTGAAATGTCCACATGGTTGCTGCACAAAGGTCAACTTATGATAAGCCATTCTGGACACAAGCTAGAAATCTGCATAAAAATACCTCAACTATTTACAAAAGTTCATATTCCAAGTCTGACTCATCCAAAATTGTATTTCAGTGTTAATTTCATATATTTGCATGCAAATGTGATAGCAAGAACAGTTTTCCCCCCACAACAACATTTCTCTCATTCAAGGCATCTCCCTAAATAAGGCATTTCACTCTCCAGTGCAGAAAATTCACATTCGGCTTTTTAAACGCATCATTAGTTTGTCAGAAGTATTACAGTAATCAGGTGGCCAAAACCAGTGTGAGAGAATGCATCAATGTCACTTTTTTTTAGTCTCCGATTTATATCTTTACATATCTAAAATCCTTTTTTAAAAGGCCATAAAATGTGTTTTTCTTTCATTGAACTAAACTATATTTTAGAACAGGGGAAATGCTATCAAGAAATGCATTTGGAATAAACTAAGACATAGATGCTATTTTTTTTTAATCTGAGGCTCCACAATACATTCCAGCCATTAGCCACATTTACAGCCTTGTTATGTGTAAATATGTTCCCCCAGCCATATTTTGTGTGCGAGTCTGCTTCCTCCTGCCAACATGTTCACCAAATATGGCGCTTGATGAATTCCAAAGCACCTTGCCTCCAAATCACATGTTTATAAGAGGAATCCATTCTAGTCACCTTTATCTCAAAGGCCTTCTGAGTATGCAGCTCTGCATTCTAGTAATTCAAAAAGGAGTAACAATTAGAGAATATTGTGCGCAGGAGGAAGAAGAGGTGAATCAGATTGTAATACACACAGCCTTTGCAAGCGTAAGTTAACACACACACACACACACTAAAATAAAAACCAGCAGAATAATCTCAGGCACTGTTTTGTCTCCACTAAGTGTGCGTCGCTACCTCAGTGACCTAGTGGAAACACTCCACTGATGAGCACTAACAAAAGCAACAGAGAAGGAATCACAAACAGGATTCTAACTAGAGACAGGAAGAAATATCAAGTGCATTTTCAATACCAAATCTTAAATCTGCAGTGCTGGAGTATTACCTAAAACACTGAAACTCTAAGAATCCAACCCGATTTGCTACCGGGAATGTGGGTGGAAGCATAGGCTCTCATTCAGAACATGTTTTTTCTCTTCATCCCTAAATATAAATGTGATACGGATGGAACAAGAGGCAAGGCACATTTCACCAAGTAGAACTCTATCTACAATTCACTTCCTGTTCACTCTTCTCTAGTCACCTGTGGTTTTAAAATGCTGTTAAACCACACTGCACATCCGTTACAGACAAAGCAGCAAATACTGTGTAAATAACTGATTTTTTAATCATAGTACATTAACCTCCCCCATTAAAACACAAAGACTATGTAAAAATAACTTGGCATATCAAGCTGCTATACACTGTTAAGGAAGGAGAGTTGTAACAATAAACAGCCCTGAAATATGGAAATTAGAACAGTCATAAAATGAAACCCATCACTATGAAATATAGTGGAGCTCACCTAAGAAAGCTCCACTAATTTTCCTTGGCACTTTAGTCCAGTAGTTGAGAGATAAGAAGCAGTGAAATGTATTGGAAAGTAATGGTTTAGACTCAGGCTGCTTGGGGCATACCAGAAAATCATCAGAAATGAGAAAATCTGTGGGGAGAGGAGACTCATGGACAAAAAAATGTTCTGCCTGCCCACAGCCTATTTATGCAAATACACGTTTTCAGGACCAGAGCCTCAATGAAGAGTACAAAATGAAGGCTCAGGATATTGCGACACGTAATGTCTAGGTCATAAACAAGGTATGAGTGAGGGTGACAAATCATACTGAGTGCTTCAATGCAGATCTGAATTAATTTTGCTCAAAACTGAAGGAAAATATTTCAGTCGGTGCAGTATTTTGTACTGCATTTGCTTGGATGCGCTCGAGAGCTTCTGCCATGGTCTGCCCTTAATAAGAATTTTAAGGTAGAGTCTGGGATGTAAAATCTGGGTCACACATTTTCTAATGTTTCTTAACAAAGAAGTTGTCCAGAAACTTGTACAAAAAGAGCTTATTTCGGTAAGGCCACTATCTGTTTCTTCTAAGAAGTTTGTCCTTTGATAACCGTGTCTAACTTTTTAACAGATAAAAAGATTTTCACTTCATCTTTAAGCAAGAAGAATTTTGGAGCAACTTCACTTTCTGGGAGCAAGACTCTGTATTATGATAGCCACTTAATTTAGACCCCGGTTGGCTCTGATCAGAAGACAGCCTAAAATAGCACTTTCACTGACTACTTCTGACTTGTACAAGTATGTGGTTCTTTTATGCAATGACAGAAATCCCTGATGGGCAGTGTAAATAGCTATACTTCAGATGCCTGCATTACATTTGTGAAGGAAAAGGGCTTCATGTTTCTTTTTCTTTCCCAGTTATTACTGAATAAATCAGTAGGCTAATTTAAAAAAAAGTGGTTTTGAATTCACCAAGAAGAAACGATGGCAGTCTCCTCTTTAACTCGATTGCACTGATCATCCATTCAACATCCAAGAACAGTCCAGTGCTTCTGCAATTCCAGACTCTGACAGCTCCATTACTAACACTTCTTGATGCCCTTGCCAAAGGTTGCAGAGATGTCAGACTATTTGGATATTTTCCCAGGAAAAATTCCCTCAACCAAAAAAATAGGATACGAAAAACGGTCAGCACCCCTCCACCCATTACTTTCAATTTTATACTATATAAATTACATATGACAGCTTCCTATGCAAATCTAGACCCTGATCCTGCAAGCTGACCGCCTCTCCCCAACATGAACCCCTTCATCCAAGCAGAGACCCAATGACTTCATAATGGGCAGAAGCCTAATGCCTACGTGGGACCTATTTGATCAGCTTGCAGGATCAGGATTTTATTGCTCATGAAAGGTGTCAGATTCACAACAACTGAGACTTGGACCTATTCATCTACAGAGAAGGTAGCCGAAGCTCCATCTACACTGCCCTGCTAAGGTGCCTTAACCATGAGCAGAAAGAACTGCCTTCTAGAGATAAAGGGGGAGTTCATTCTTTGCATCACCGCAGAGGCTGACAATAACAGCAATCATTTTTGTGCTGTGGATACATGTTCCCTGGAAACTGGATCGATACCACACTTATTTCCTAGAGACTACTCAACAGCCATTAGATGGTAATAATTTTCCATTACTACTGACCTGGGCTGGTATCAAAGTGATAGGGACGAAAGGTTATGTATCCCCACAACAAATCCCTGGTGCCATCCAACCCCCACCCTTCTTATACAATGTAAACTGCTCTCAAAAGATAACAGTGCTCTTCTTCTCCACCATGCTACGACTGACTGCACAACAAACCACTGCCTCAAGTCTGGGCTCACGACAGCATGAGTCATCTATCAGGATAAAGACATTTTCAGTTCGTGACATTCATTTTTTGTCTGTCTAAAAAAAATTTTTTTTTTAAATCACACAATGTGAATAGCTAGCTGTCTACATTGCCTTGCAACAGTAGCCATGCCATATCACATGAGTGTTTAACAGTCCTGTGCAGCACCCCTTTACGAGAATGCAATGCTGAATTTTATTTTAGAAGGCAAAGAAATACAAGAAGTGTGCCAATTTTCATACCATGACAATATGCCAAGGGGGATGTCCAGAAGGAAATAATGTCACCAACTGGCAAGGCAAAGGCTGCAAACACCAGTTTAACCAAGATGCGGTCATCGAAAATTTACAGCTTAGAAACCAAACTAAATATTCAACTCAAATGTTATTCCCGTCTTAACATATGGATATGAAAGCTGGAAATCCGCCAAAAGTACAGACAAATGTCTAAATGCCTTCAAAAGTAAATGCCATAGAAAAATACTAGGTATTAAATGAAATCAATTTATAACAAATGCAGAGATTCATCCATGTTCCACAATCCCTTATAGCTAGAGTTATCCATAAAAGGAGATGGAAATATTTGGAACATGTGCGAAGAATGAAGCCAGAGCAGGTGTGCCATGAGCAGCTGGAGGAAAATGCAAAAGGAGCTAAATCAAATACTACTCAGAAAGAGAAAATGTATGGAGCTTAATAGCACAGGGACATGCAAAGAGCGGCCCAAGATAGACGGGTGTGGAACAGCCTTGTTTGCGTCCTAAGTGATGTCTGCAATGTAGGAAAGATTCAAAAGTCTATTAGCAAAGTGAGCTGTTAATAAGCAAAGAACAAAAATGGTCAAGTATGGCTCTTTATGGATGGGAAACAATGCCAAGTAAACAAGGATTCACAGCAATGGAAGCTGCACAAGACTTTCCCATTAATATTAGAAATCAACAGAAAATTTGCTAACATCCCTAATCCTCCAAATATAAAAGTTAATTCTTACTGCATTTATGATGGATTTGGCACCAGTCACTTTCCTGTGAAGCCTTTTGATCCGAGATTAGATAAATGCAACATCTCGTCATAACAGGATGAGTTAGGGACAGTGCGACTATATAAACTCCAAGTTTTAGTCATAAAGCCACATTATTTTTAAAATAACTACAGGATCAACCAAGGTTATTCCTTGTTGGTAATACTACACTAGCCTTCTATTCCAGTGCCCAGCTATGGCAAGATGACCTCGTAGGCCCTTTAGGTCTAACCTCTAAGAGATATCTACACAGTGTTTTGCAGCCTGTGGGAACAAGCCACCCCGCCTGGGTTGACAGACTTGGGCTAGTGGGGCTCGTGCTAGAACAGCTGTATAGATAGCATTTTAAAGATACAGCTTGGGCTCTAACAGCCATCTCCCTCCCTAGGCTCCAGAGCCCAAGCCACATCATCACAGCTCTGTCTAGAGCATTAGCAGGAGTCTTGTTACCCCAAGTTGGTCCACCCGGGCTGCAGGGCTTGCTCATGTGGGCTCAAAAATGCTGTGTAGACATACCCTGAAGTGATAAGATGTATTAGTTGCACCACCACTAGAACCATGCATACAACTCCCCCTCATCCTCAGCAGAGGGTGGATTAACTAGGAACCCTTCCCCACTCACATCTAGCTAGAGCAGGGGTTCTCAAACTGGGGGTCGGGACCCCTCAGGGGGTCACGAGGTTATTACATGGGGGGTCACGAGCTGTCAGCCTCCACCCCAAACCCCGCTTTGCCTCCAGCATTTATAATGGTGTTAAGTATATTAAAAAGTGTTTTTAATTTATAAGGGGGGATCACACTCAGAGGCTTGCTATGTGAAAGGGATCACCAGTACAAAAGTTTGAGAACCACTGAGCTAGAGCATGCACTTAGAGCACCCCAGCACTGTATGCAACATCACAGCACCCTTGTAAAGCAGGGATGTGCTATTATCATTTTTGCAGAGGGGGAAGTGAAGCACAGTGACTTGTCACAGGGAAGCCTGTGGCCATGCCTGGAATTGAACCCAGCCTCCCAAGCACCAAGGTAGCATCCTAACCATGGACCCATCCTTCCTGTCTGGTTCATTAGTCCCTTGGGCTTTCACGGTGGCACAGAGAGCTACATGGGACATTGAGCAGATGGGCTGCAAACGCAGCAGAGCCCTGAAGCCACAGAAACTCTCCCCTTTAAACACGGGCCACACTTGCCCCCTCTCCGCGATGGGGAGCTGGGATCG
>NW_020664482.1:12604881-12684634 GCF_002925995.2 Terrapene triunguis
GGCAGATCCCAGGGCCTGTGCAAAGCTGCATCACAGTCAGGGGGCCCCACACATGAGCAGGGGCAAGTGGGAACCATGAACAGCCCCCTTCTTAAAATTTTGCCACCCCTCTGAAGGGAGAGTTGGAGTGATTTCCCTGTCTGTGAAGGAGCATCCCCTCACTCACACACCCCCACCTGCCAGAGAGGACAAATAAACACCTGGCAAGTATTCTAAAGGAGGGAAATATTATCCATGTGCTCAGTACATTTCAGGGACAAAATATAAAACAGGCTAGCACCATGCAGGTCAGTGTAAGATGGGTGTCTCTGGCCTTGTTTATGGTTCAGATCAAACATTCTTGTCTAAATGGAAGAACAAATGGAGTCACTCACTCACAGTGCCAGCACACGCCCTCCTTTTACTTGGGCTCCATCGCAGAACAAGTGGGGCATGTTTTGATGGAACCCGTCTCTGCACAACCCTGCCCCAAGAGAAAGGAAGGGTCTGGATAATACTGGCAAAGATATGGAAGTTAACCATGTTCGTGTTCCTATCATCAGCTTTGTCTTAACACGTTACCTCAGTTAGGATGTCCAGTTTCCCTACAGCCCGAAAACAAAGACTGTGGGCAAATTCCCGATTCAACTGAACTCAACGGCAAAATCCCCAATGACTTCACTAGGATGCGGATTTAGTCCTGCAATTTGTCACGTCAATTATCAGCCACTCTTTCCAGCTGCCAGCCTGCAAAATCCAGACCTCTGTGCAAAGCGGTTGATGCTTTCCATGAAACAGTATTTTCATGACCATCCAAGGAGCCAGTAGGAGCCATTTCTCTGCTCAGTCTGGGAACCAGGGCCAACATTTTCAAATTTGGGTGGCTAAATTTAGGCACCAACATCCCTACTTAGGCACCTTAATGAGGTTCCAGTCCTGCACTGGGATTCTCTATCTCAGCCTGTGCCTGTATAGAGTCCTAGTGGCTTCAGTGGGACTTCACATGGGCACAAGAGAGCCCACCTTAACAGAGCCCAGGGCAGGATTGAGCCTGTGAGACCTTGAAAGAGCTGAGTATCCATCGACTTCAGTAGTACAGGATCAGGCCAAATTCTGTCATGTTTTGAATACCCTTAACTCCCATTGAGTCTGATGCAAAGTGAAAGTATTCATCTCCTTGTGGGAATCCCTAACTCATAGCACCAGAGGGTCCTTTGAGTGAATGCAATCAGGTGCTTACAATATTTTTTGGGGGACGCACACCCTTCCCTACTGCTGATGTGCTTATAATGCGACTAGTTCCATTGCAAAAGATGTTGTCTAGATTGCCTGCATCAGGAGATACTCCTTTTTCAACTCCTTTTTCAAAACTTTGTGGCTGATCTATTAAAATTGGACTTAATTCTTAGTATATATGAATGCAGAAGGGCAACTCACACAAGTAATGATCGGCAGCATCAAGCCCATGCAAATCTGCAAGTGACCTACCAGAACTGCAGGAGGTCTAATCTAAGCTTTGGGGGATTGAAGTCAATGGCAAAACTTCCAGTGACTTCACTGGAGCCAGGATTTCATCCCACGTTTCATTCTGTGTCTTACACATTACTGAGCTCATTGGTGGAAGTTAACAAATACTACCAATATTTGATTTATACTTCTAAATAAAACTCCTAATCCACCCTTTTTGGAAGTTTAATCAAATTCATATTAATCTGAGAGTGGGCTGTTGCTACCCACAGCAGAGCAAGGGACTAACAGAACGCGCACACACAATGAGAAACTATGGACTTTGCAGGAAAAAAAACACTTAATTGGTTAAAAGTGTATTCTCAGTTTATAATCCGGATAACACATGGCACCCTGTGCTAATGCAGAGTTGTTTGTAAGCACTTCTTGGGGACTGGATCACGGTTTATGGCTTGGATTTAAGAATCTTACATCTGTGAGTCTCTGTAAATTCTTTGATATTTAAAAGAAAGTATTTACATATTTGTATATTTGTCCAGGGTTTATCAAAACGATTTGATCTTTCCTAGGCACTGGATTAATGTTTCTTTTTTTTTTTTAAAGTTTAAATATAGTCTGATGCAAATGATTACAGATAGAATTTACAAAAATGCCTAAAAGGATTAGGTATCCAACTCCTAAAGAAAGGTGGAGTTCAACATCTAAATCCCTTAGGCGCCTTTGAAAATACCAGACCATAACATTCAGTCTATAAATTTCATGGCAAGCAATGCCAGACATTGAATCTGCAATGAAGTCTGCATCATAGAATCATAGGACTGGAAGGGACCACGAGAGGTCATCTAGTCCAGTCCCCTGCACTCATGGGAGGACTAAGTATTATCTAGACCATCCCTGGCAGGTGTTTGGCTAACTTGCTCTTTAAAATCTCCAATGATGGAGATTCTACAACCTCCCTAGGAACCCTGACAGTTAGAAAGTTTTTCCTAATGTCCAACCTAAACCTCCCTTGCTGCAATTTAAACCCATTGCTTCTTGTCCTATCCTCAGAGGTTAAGAAAAACAATTTTTCTCCCTCCTCCTTGTAACAACCATTTACGTACTTGAAAATTGTTATGTTCCACCTCAGTCTTCTCTTTTCCAGACTAAACAAACCCAATGTTTTCAATCTTCCCTCGTAGCTCATGTTTTCTAGACCTTTAATCATTTCTGTTGCTCTTCTCTGGATTCTCTCAAATTTGTCCACATCCTTCCTGAAATGTGGCACCCAGAATTGGACACAATACTCCAGTTGAGGCCTAATCAGCACGGAGTAGAGCGGAAGAATTACTTCTCGTGTCTTGCTTCAACACTCCTGCTAATACATCCCAGAATGATGTTTGCTTTTTTTGCAACAGCGTTACACTGTTGACTCATATTTAGTTTGTGGTCCACTATGACCCCCAGATCCCTTTCTGCAGTACTCCTTCCTAGGGAGTCATTTCCCATTTTGTATGTGTGCAACTGATTGTTCCTTCCTAAGTGGAGTACTATGCATATGTCTTTATTAAATTTCATCCTATTTACTTCAGACCATTTCTCCAGTTTGTCCAGATCATTTTGAATTTTAATTCTACCTTCCAAAGCACTTGCAACCCCTCCCAGCTTGGCGTCTCTCTATGCCATTATCTAAATCTTTGATGAAGATACTGAACAGAACCAGAACTGATCCCTACGGGACCCCACTCGTTATGCCCTTCCAGCATGGCTGTGAACCACTGAATACTACTCTCTGGGAATGGTTTTCCAACCAGTTTTGCATCTCATAACTTTACATTTAACCACTTGCCACATTTCTAATTAATCAGATTGAAAAAGCAAAACGTGCCCAGGTTTTTAGTGGACATCTGAAAAGTCTTTTATTTTCCCCAGTCTAACCAATAGCAGTTTTGCTATTTACTTCCATGTCTCATGAAGTGTATCACAAAACCAGCGAGGACAAAGCATTCGGTCCCTGTGGGGGATGGACTAAGGGCCTGATCCAATACCCATTAAATCAGTGCAGAGACCTCATTAATTTAAATTGGCAATAGTTCCTCTATAACCAAATAGACCTTTTCCATCTCAGTAAATTCTATGGGCCAAATTCTTAAGAGCACAACTCTTATTGACTTCTATGGGCATGTTTATCCGAAGAAAGGATTTGGTCCTTCATATTTATCAGTCCGAGTGATATAAACTGCAGGTCTCATGCTGCCAGTACTAAAGCATGCTCAGGATTTCTAAAAATTATAGATGACAATTTCCTAATTCAAAAAGTGTTGCATTCAACAGAAGAATTCTATATTAGACCTCATCTTGACAGATTAATTCATCTTTATCACAGAACTAAAAATTAGTGGTTACTTTGGTGCAAGTGATCATGACTTGGTTATGTTTGTAATGTGGAAACAGAATAAAGCCCAAACCAGTAATAGCTATATAATTGGTATTTTACAAAGAGCCAGATTCACAAAGCTGAAAACAATTATGAGCCAAATCATCTGGGAGAAAATTTAAATAGAAAAAATGTGAATGCTAATTGGAAACTGTTTAAGAATATTGTATTAGGTGCTCAAAAAGCCACAATTCCACAACTGAGACAGAAGGCTACACTGGCTTAAGAGAAACAAAAAAACAAACCAAAAGATTCTCAATAATGCAGAAAAGGGAGAAGTGTTCAATAAATATTTCTGATTTGTATTTCTGGAAAAGTCAGATGATGTATTCTTATCTTATGTTGATGAAATACTTTCCATTCCAACAGTAACTCAGGAGGATGTTAAACAGCCACTACTAGAGTCAGACATTGTTAAATCAGCAGATCCAGCTAACTTGCATCTGAGAGTTTTAAAAGACCAGGCCAAGGAGCTCTCTGGACCATCAGTGTTGATGGGTTTATGGAAAATAGATCTGTCAAACTAACTTGATTTCTTTTTGGTGAGATTACATGTGTGGTTGATAAAGGTCATAGTGTTGATGTAACATACTTAGCTTGCTGCCTTAGTATCATGTGACATTTTGATTAAAAAAATAGAACGATACAAAATCAACAAGGTATATATTAAATGGATTGAAAACTAGCTAACAGACAGGTCTCAAAATGTAATTGTGAATGGGGAATCATTAGTGAACGGGTGCATTTCTAGTGAGAGCCATATACACAAGAGTCAGAAGAACCACAAGAATGATTAGAGGATTAGAAAACATGCCTTATACTGAAAGACTAAAGGAGTTCAATTTATTTATCTTATTAGAAGGAAGGTTAAAGGGTAATTTGATCACAGGCTATAACTACCTATAAGAGGGACAGAAGTTTAATAAGAAGGCTCTTCAGTGTAGCCTATAGAGCAGGGGTTGGCAACCTTTCAGAAGTGGTGTGCCGAGTCTTCATTTATTCACTCTAATTTAAGGTTTCACGTGCCAGTAATACATTTTAATGTTTTTAGAAGATCTCTTTCTCTAAGTCTATAATATAGAACTAAACTATTGTTGTATGTAAAGTAAATAAGGTTTTTAAAATGTTTAAGAAGCTTCAATTAAAATTAAATGAAAATGCAGAGCCCCCTGAACCGGTGGCCAGGACCCGGGCAGCGTGAGTGCCACTGAAAATCAGCTCACGTGCCACCTTTGGCACGCGTGCCATAGGTTGCCTAACCCTGCTATAGAGCTAGCTTAGCATTTCATTTAACAGTCACATAAGGAACCTACAGGCCTACAACCTGTAAGGCATTAGTTTAAGCAGTTAGCATAAGGCTTTGAGGCCTATGAACTTTAGCATAAATAAGTGGCCCAACAGTGCCCCTGAGTTTTGGGGTACTGGGAACATTGTGCTTGGGAAGGCAGGGAAGGGAAGTGTGTACAAAATGATATCAGGAACATTGAACTGACACTAGACTTGGATATTTTAGGACAGAAATGTTGGCAGATGCTTAACCATAAACTTGCCTTGGCAATGAATTGATGCATGTATGATAATAGGTCAAGACTATTAATATACTAATCTGTATCATAAGGATACTGCAACATTATTACGGTGAGGAAGTTAGATATGGACAAAGGAGGCTGGGTATTTGTATAAATATTCATGACAGCCCGTAGCCCCTTTAATAGGCAGACAACCATGAAAGGAGAGATCTGTACCACTGGACTCTTTTGGCACGCTAGAGACAGAGCAGGACCTTTGCCTCTTACCATCAGCTCCCCAAGAAAGGGTGTCAGTAGACATAAGGAATGGTACAAAAATTAGCTTCATACTATATTACTGCTATCATTTTATGTGGCTTGGAGCATTTGTGTCTTTACTAATTGTGCTAATAAAATTGCTTAAAGTTTTGCTTTGCCCTCAGTATGTCTTTGTTGTGCACATTGGGTTCTCAACCAGATACAGAACTGGATAATCTTTATTTTGGGACTAGACCCCTACAATCCACAGCTCTTTACATGAGTCATTAATTGGAAATCAATAAAAATCAATGACCACTAAAGAACTGTGCAACAGCAGACAAAGGTATCATGAGGTCCAATGGCTGGAAGTTGAAGCTAAACAAATTCATACTGGAACTGAGGTGTAAATTTATAATAATGCAGCTGATTAACCACTGGTACAACCCACCCAGGGCTGTGACAGTCTCCATCACTGGAAACTTTGACATCAAGATTGGATGTTTTTCTAAGAGAGATGTTGTAGTTCAAACAGGAATTAATTCAGGGAAGTGCTGTGGACTGTATTAGGCAGGAGATCAGATTATCACAATGACCCCTTCTGGTTTTATAATCTATGAATAAAGCGGAATAAACCAGGAGGCATTCAGCACCTCACAGGATTGTGTCCCAGTCTCATCTCCCTGCAGACACCAGTATAAATCAGGAGTAATTCAGTGGAAGTCACTGGAATTATGCTGGTATGAGAGGAGGAGCAGACCCAGAATTCACATGCAGAGTAAACAGCTTCCTGGGATTTAAAGTATATAGAGACAATTAACCATGTGCAAATATGATTTAATATTCATGTGGCCCC
Source organism: Terrapene triunguis (assembly GCF_002925995.2). Taxonomy (NCBI): domain Eukaryota; kingdom Metazoa; phylum Chordata; order Testudines; family Emydidae; genus Terrapene; species Terrapene triunguis. The sequence continues at coordinate 12,611,366 of NW_020664482.1, forward strand.
AGGGGAAGCTTGTTAGTTTGATGATCTTGCAGAGATCACATTGAGCTTTTACTGTCTTTCTCTACCCATTCAGCTTTCCCAGCTCACATTCTGCTGGGAAGTTGTCGGCATAGCATGGAATCAAACCATTCACAGTTCTGGGGTAATATTTTGCAGATAGTAATGAGACGACCAGAAACAAGAATGAGCTTCTGGGAAGTGAAGTTCTGTGTATCACTCATTTCTCTTCCTCTTTGGGTCCCTCTGTCCATTATGTCAGTGTCATATCTCTGACGGGGATCTCATAGATAATGATTATGCAAATTTGCTGCTCTAAGGAAATAGAACTATTTAGACTTCCTAATGGAAAGGGCTTTCTCTGACAACACCAGAGGGAGATAAACTCCCATCCTCACTGAAGGCTAAACTCCCTTTGAAGCCAATGAAAGTCTTGTTTGAGTAAAGAACTAGAGACTGGGCCCACCATCTCAACAGGCCTGGAATACCTGGCCCATTCTCTGAGGTAAGCCGCTCCAGCCACCTTAGAGCTCAGAGTCACCAGCAGCTGCCATTTTCTTGATTCCCTGTGTCCTCTCTAACCATCAGAGGCCACTGACTAAACCACACAGCTCCATAAGAGGAAACCAATGGACATTTATGTTTTAATCTTCACTAGCTTTGGCTTCCTGACATGATCCAGGCTTCCCCACATAGCCTCTAAAATGGGTGCACAGCATGGCCCAACCATAATACATAGTTGAGGTTGTCTGTAAGAAGGATGGCTTCCCTCAATGGAATCAGATTGGTGGCAGAGTACCACCTTTCTGAAGTACTTTACAGCCCCACCATACATTCTTCACTGTGCTTCAGCATTCCCAGGATGGGCACCATTTCACTTCAGTTTGCACAAAGTCTGGTTCCTTGTTTAATTGTCTTTGGAGCTGCTGTGGTTTAAACTTATTCTGCAAAACGGCTTTCTCAGCTGCCCAATCTCTGTTGGGTTCCAAGTTCAGTATTCCACATGCAAACCCTCTTTTTTACCAATTTCTTTAGTGTGTGCCCAGCTACCAAAGAAAACTGCTCATGTTGTTAATTCAGTCCAGCAGCCTGTGAGTCAAACAGCGGCTAAGAGGCAATTCTCCCCAGGAAAAACCCTTGAGGAGCCAAGTGTGTTTTGATCAGAATTGGTTGTAATTCTTCAAGTTGCATTACACTTGCTTGCCTCCTGCAGTCTCCCACAAACACATTTACCTGCCTGGCTGTGCAGTATGTGCTGTACAGAGGTTAGTGTGTTTTCTGTATGCAGCAGATTCCTTCCCCAGATCTGATCCCGTTGGCACAACTGACAGGTCACATAGATGTCCTTGCTCTGGGGTTGGGCAGCCATCTGAAAAGGCGAGTCAAACAGTCTTACATTTTTTAAATTTAGGATTTTAAGGAATGTTAACCAGTGAGATTGTATTAGAGATGTAACCTAAGTAAAAAGGGTAACTGGCTGAATTAGCTCTAATATAAAGTACAGCCACCCTTCAATGCCCTTTTTGTAGCACAGAAAAAGAAAGAGGAGGAGAAATTAGATGATCAAGGAGATGGGGAGGGGTGAAGGAAGGTTGCTGGAAAGCAGGGCAAATCAAAGTCTTCCTGAGATGAGGAGCACTTAATATGTAATTAACAATAGAGACCTATGGGGAAAAAAACAGGAGCGGTGACGTTTCAGAGACGAGGGAATTTTGGCTGGTCGCTGCTCCCATGGAAGTAAAGGGCAAAACTTCCATTGACTTCAGTGGGAGCAAGAATGCGCCCTTTAACACGCCAGTGTAGTTATTGTGGTGATCCTCGTTATTTGTTAAGCACCCAGAGCATGCTCAACTCTGTACAAAATACAGAGGAAAATTCCGCGTCTGCTCTAAGGAGTTTGCAACCAAGAGAGGCTGACAGGACAGTTCAAACTGGATGAGTCAGTGTGGGCCAAATCCTGAGCTCCCAATACAGCTAGGATTGGGCCCTCACAGCATAGCAAATTTGCATACAAAGGAAGCCTCTCTACTGTGCTGACTGAATCAGCCACTAGTCCCACTACCAAATGCATTAACTATATTTACTTCAAGCAACACAGAGCAGCAAGAGCGACCTCTTATGTCTACTCTGCTGATCTCACCATGGCTACAGCAATGCCCCGAGGAATAAAAGCCAGCACACATTCCCTGCGTGTGCATGTCACCTCCACTTGGCATTCCAACGCGGCTGGAGTGCCTTACACTATTTCTAAGTGGAACAACGATGGATGGAAATACTCCTGTCCTTTCCTAGAAACATCAATGTTTAATGTTAGCAGCCTCACCAGAGTAATCATTTCCTCTTCCGATTTTTCAAATATTATGACCTTGGCAGGTGTGTGTGGGCAGGTGGGTGGATATTATGGAGGCAAATGAACAGCAATGCAAACCTTACTGCATTGGGGTCACGTGGAGGGGCTTCTCCAGGGCCCAGGGTCACAGATGGTGCAGTTCCCTCCCTTTGGAGCTTTCCCACCCCTTTTTGCTCCACACCACATGGCAGAGCAGAGCAGAGCGTGTCCCATAAGGGACAAACAGACATGCACAAATGGAGTCGCTGACGCACAGGAGAGATCTCGAATGGCTGTTATACTGCTGGCCACAACAGACTGATGGGGCAGTGCAGCAGGACAGAGCTGCCGCAGTGACATCACTTGGGAGTCACTGGAGCAGCGTGTGGGACCCAGCAAGCTCATCAGGGGATTCGTTTTGAAAACACAAATGCTTCCCAATGGAGCAGGGAGTTCCCTCCAGCTATGCTGATCTCAGTGTCTAATACAAGATGACTTCTTGTATTTCCCTCTGCTACTAGCGGTCTGACATCCCCTGCATGTGCAGCACGTGATCAGCTGCCCGCAGTTCCCTTACCTCTTATGAGAGAGATTTTCCTAATGGCACAGGAAAGAATAAGATACTCATCTGCTCGTAATGCCCCGATATCTAGAGCACATGTTGTCATTTACGTCACGATGCTCCAGAGGACAGAGATTAAAACCCACAGGCCAAAGTCATCAGCCAGACGACAGCACAAACTCTCAGTTAGCACAGGGCTCGCTGCCCAGTAAGAGCCAGAGGAAAACAGAAGGCAAAAGAAGGGCTCATTATCTGTCACTCCTTGTGTGCCAATTTCTGCCATGGTTTACAAGCACGTACCTACCAGTGTCTTCAATGGCTGGGCTGTGTGTGTTCTGGGGCGTGCAGCTTGGCTCTGTGTCAAATAACTAATTCAAATAGCCTGGCTTTTGGGGGAGCTACTTACTGGATCTAAAAGAAGGGACAGCAGCAGCCAGGGCCTGTTTCAGATCCCAATTCTAGGTACCTCTGTTCCTGTCCTTGGGACAGTGGCTTTAAGCTGCCTTTGTACTATCTGTATTGTGGAGCTGCTAGGGGCCCATGGTGTACATTAGAGCAGCCCTAAGACTGCACTGAGTTATCCTCGGCTTCCTATGGCTCCCTTTTAGCTCAGTGCACTCCAGCCATACCCCCTTTCCTGCCCACAGCCTTGCCATGACCCCCTTGTCAGGGACGGACGGTAGGGCTAGCACAGAGTCCTTAGACCTGTTCTGCCTGGTCTGGGGAGCACCTCTCCCAGGGGTCTGCTACAGCAGCATAGAAAAGCCTCAGAAGAGCTGAGAATTAGGCAGAAACAGCAGTAGCTGCCCCAGCCTTAAGGCTGCAGTAGCAGTGGTGAGGTATCTGCCCCATGCTGTGGGGTGGGGACCGGAGGATTCACGTAACGCCCTGCGCCGAGCAGGAAGCAGGCTTTGGTCCAGAGACGCTCTTAGCAATGCAGGCCCGTGTGTGAGTTGTGGCGCGCTCAGCAGTCACTAAAGGATAAAGTCCCTTGGGAGGCCACTCTGTGTTGTTCTGCTCATTTCCCGCTTGCCAGCTGATCTCTTACCAAAGGTGAGGCACCGTCTTTGAAGGAATGAAAAACAAATCAAATAGCAGGTGCCCTGGCTCGCAGCTCTTCTAGGGTTGCCAACTTTCTAATCGCACAAAACCGAACACCCCTGCCCCACCCCCAGTCCCGCCTCTTCTCTGAGGCCCCGCCCCTCGCTCACTCCATCCCCCCTCCCTCTGTCGCTTGCTCTCCCCCACCCACTTTAACCGGGCTGGGGGTTGGGGTGTGTAGGGGGGTATGGGCTCCGGGTGGGGCCAGAAATGAGGGGTTCAGGGTGTGGAGAGGGCTCCAGGCTGGGGCAGGGGATTGGGGTGGGCTCCGGCTGGAAGAACAGGCTCTGGGGTGGGGCTGAGGGGTTTGGGGTACAGGAGAGGGCTCTGGGCTGGGGCAGGAGGTTGGGGTACAGGAGAGGGTGAGGGATCTGGAGTGGGGCTGGGGATGATGGGTTTAGAATGTAGGAGCAGGCTATGGGCTGGGGCAGGGGATTGTCGGGTGCAGGCTCCAGGAGAGAGTTTGAGTGCTGGTGAGGACTCCAGGCTGGGGCAGGGGATGGGGAGGGGGTCCAGGGTCCTGGCAGCACTTATTGCGGCTCCCAGGAAGTGACCACTAGGTCTCTGCGGCCCCTGGGCGCATGGGTGGTCAGGGAGGCTCCGTGCGCTGCCCTCGCGTCTGCAGGTGCTGCCCCTGCACTCCCATTGGTCATTGTTCCCAGTCAATGGGAGCTGCAGAGCCGGCACTAGGGGCGAGGGCAGCGTGCGGACCAGAGACCCTCCCCGGCCGCCCGTGTGTCTAGGGGCTGCAGGGACCTGGTGGCTGCTTCCAGGAGCCACACGGAGCCAGGGCTGGCAGGCAGCCTGCCTTAGCCTGGGGCCCCCACTGCGCTGCCAACCGGCGCCGCTAGGGTCCTTTTTTGACTGGACGTTCCAGTCAAAAAGCGGACGCCTAGCAACCCTAAGCTCTTCCGCTGTGTGCCGCTCCCTCCTTGAGCAAGTTTCTCTGCAAACCCTCCTCCCCACCACCAAAAGAGAAATACAGAGTCTCTGACAGTCAAGCTTGACTAAGAGATTCAAACCCAGGCCAGGTTAGGAGGGAGCCTTTCCCTCTCCGATTGGAAGCCCTTTGGAGGAGTGGTGGATCTGATTATCCCTCCCTATCAGTGTGGGTAACCCTTACCTCAGAGCCTTGCTTACTCCCCAGCACCACAAAGGAACCAGGGACCAATAACAAAGTAGTAGTCCTGTTCCCAGCCAAGACTCTCTGCCTCCAGCAGCTCCATGGGCAGGATTTTCCTTAGCCGAGGGCCTGCTGGTACTCGCGTTGTCACCATCGCGGTCTTCTTCTTCCTTCACCTCTGACAACTCCCAGCCCTCTCCCAGGATCAAGCACCAACCCAGCGTTGGGGCCTTCGTTTATATTCCCTAGCTGGGACTCATCAGACCCAGTCCCTTGCTGCTGTCCAGCTGGGGTGGGTGAATCCAAGCAACTGCCTGCTGGGCTCCTCCTCAGAACACGGCTGGCTACTCCCTAGCCCATCTGACCCTTAAAGGGACAGACTGCCCTGTTACAGACCATCCTTTTGCCTGTGTTTGTACAGCACCTAGCCCAATGGGCTCCTACACGCTACCACAGCACAAGTAAGTTCTAATAACAACAGCTACAATGGCTGTCTGGCAGCCTCCGTGAAGTGAGTTTGGTTCATTTCCCAGCAGACGTGTGTCTCTAACACAAAACCTCCAGTACCGTTATTGGGCCCCCCGCCCCCGTCTGCAGTCTCAGTAGACGTGCAGGGCTGGACTCATCCCAGGCTGTCCCTCCTTATCAGGGTCGAGACACAGTGTTGGGGCAACGTGTGGGGAAGCGCGCACTCCACCAACTGCTTTACAGCTGCGACGTTTTTGAGAACTAGAAGTAAAGGCCAATAGAAAGAGGGACCCAAAAAGGGCTTATTCATTAGGCTTGGCCATGATTTCACTGGGGCACTGGAGAGTAAGTCAGCTGACTCCTGGACTGTCTGAGAGCAGCATGAGTGTGCCACAGCCTGGTCTCATTGTGTATGGCAGGCTCTGAGTCAAGAGCCTGCACCTGACGCTGCTGATGGTGTAGATCCAGTTCTGTGTTAATCTGGAATTAAAAGGGGCAGTGACAGCTCTCTGGAGCTTGCATGGCTGCTGGACTTCTAGCCCCTTGGGGAGGATGAGATGTTATTGTCAATGGGACACTGTTGGCCACATTCACGGTCTGCTTAATAAGGAGGCAAATTAACTGTCCCCCAGCGATTATACATTTTGGATTGCTGGGCGACTTAAAATGGGAGCTGCAGCCCTCTGTGTTTCCTGTGATCTTTTTGCGTGTGCGTGTTTATAGCTGGGGGTGTCGCTTTGCTGCACAGAGTGGCCAGTCAGAACTTCAAGGCAACGGAAGGAATAGGACTCAGGTCCTGCTGCTCCAAAAGCACAAACCACTAGGACTTGAGTTAGGAGAATCTCCATTAGCTGCTAGCAGTATAGAGCCTATGACACACAAACAGTTCTGATTCCATCCCGCAGATGGCAGTCAGTCAACCTTTCTCTGTGTCTCTCTCACACACACAGCACATCACACTTCATCACAGGGAGTTTCCACAAGAGGGGAAGTAGGTGCCTCGCACTGATCTTTAGAGTCTCTTTCAATGGAAAACGAGGACATCCCCATTTACCAGCTGTTCAGCACCTCCTAGAAATATTCAGCCTGTAGATTAGCCTAGCTCCTTCTGACTACAGTTACCTCGAGCTCACGCAAACACAGGTTTCTCTCACTTTCATTCCTGTGCATTGCTAACTCCAGAGATATTGCACCATCCGGCTGTTTATGCTCGAGGTGAATCCCTTAAAGTGCCTGGCCCAACTGGTTTTACTTGCAACCCTTCTTTTGGGGCCCACAGTTGTGCCTTCGCAGTGCGTGTTTTTCTGTTCTCTGGGAAGTGGGTGCATTTGGTTTCACATCCCCAATGGCCAAGGTTAATGCCAGGCCTGCAGCAGAAATGAAAAGTCACATGCAGCAGCTTAATCTGTCTCAGTAGAAAAGGAGGACAAAGGTCCCGCCACAGCTTTTACTATGCAGCAAAACTTACCAGTGGCAACCTTCACACAAAGGAACTCGGCAAGGAGCAGGCTGGTGCGTCTGGAGAGGCGGCGAGAGCCCACGGGCCGAGGAGGAGGGGCCCTGCTGCTGGCAGCAGCCCTCAAGGTGCCCAGCGAGAGGCAGGTTGGGAATTCTGCCCACCCGGAGCTCTATTTCCCCACCCAGCACAGGAGCAATTGGAAAGGTAAGTGGCAGCCGTGCCAGTGAAAAAGTCACTGCCTGCTTTCAGCTTGACTGGACTGAGCTCCTTTTTTTTTTTTTTTTTTTTTTGGCTGCTGTTATCACTGATTTGCGTGTAGGAAGGAGGAAGTCAAACGGGTCCTGGATCTGCAGATCCAGCTGGACAGTGGGTTGTAATGTAGCTATGTTATCAGACAAGCCACCCAAATCTGGAGAGGAGAGAAAACACAGCCTCCGTCTGGGGAGTTATTGAATATTAAGAACCAGGGAGCAGGTAGTTTGGAGAGGAGGGGCTGGGTGTGGGGGAAAATTGCTCTAGCGTCCCTCGGTAAATAAATGGCAGACAGTGAAGTCTTTGAAAATCAGTGATCGGCTGAAGGGTGTGTTGCCTGCAGCCCAGAATCTGCTGCTGCCTGTAACTTATTTCACAACAAGTACCTTCCCCCTGAGCACAGAAACTAAATGCTGGTTCCTCTTTGCAACATTTCTAAGGCAGACTCAGGAAGCTCTGCAGCCGGAGAGCTCAGGAGGGGAGACCGGAGGCAGAGTCTCAACGGGACAGGGAACCACTTCTCCACACCCCAGCAGCACAGAGAGCCTCGACCATGCCTTAAAGGGAGACGGATGCCTCTGGGGGAGCCACAGGAGCAGATCTTGGGGATGGTGAAGGCTGCAGGAGACATCATGGCTAGGATGCAGAAGGAAGAGAGTCTGGAGGTACCAAAGGGCACTAAGCCACATGTGTTGCCAGAGGCCTCCCAGTCTCCAGCAGAGGCACTTATTGACAGCCAGGCGCCCAACCCCAAAGTCCAGGCGTTATCATCATTCTCAGCAGCAGCAGCAGTGGGGAACGTGAATCTCCGCCAGTCACAGAAGAGGGACCTGATCAGGAGCATGGGCAGGGGTAGTAGAGGTTCAGGTAACTGGGATGTGAGCTCTGACACAGCCAGGCTCTCCATAGGCCGGGGCAGCGCGCGGCGGAGAGGTCTGAAGGAGGTTCTGCTGCAGAGCAGTGGAGGCGAGGGAGCTATGTGGCTTGCAACTGCTCAGAAGATAGCCAGCAGCAGCAGCCCTGCTGTGGGGATGCAACAAGAGCTGGAGCAGAGGTTGGAACAGAGCCCTGAGGACTTGTCCTTAGCCCTAGACCCCCTCGAGCATGAGTGGATGCTGACTGTGGCCCAGGGGGACCCTGAGAGCATTGTGAGGTTGCTAGACATGGATCCCAGCCTGCTGAACAGGAGAGATTTTGTGACAGGGTTCACTGCCCTCCACTGGCTGGCCAAGCATGGCCGCCATGAGGCCCTGATCGAGGTGATCACCTGTGCAGAGAAGAAGGGCTACCGTGCAGATGTCAACATTCCCACAGCCAGCGGTGGGCTGACACCCCTGCATCTGGCTGCCCTGCAGGGACACGAGATGGTCATCAAGGTGTTGGTGGGAGCCTATGGTGCCAACACAAGCCTGCGGGACCACAGCGGCCACAAAGCCTGGCAGTACCTGAGAGCAGATGCCTCCAGGGAGCTGAAGGAGCTGTCAGGGGCTTTAGAGGAAGACCTGGCCCAGCTTGGTGTGTGGAACACCAACAACAACTGCATGTCGTCCAGAGAGGCTGGTGGCTCTGGTGCTGAACGGAGGACCCAGGTGTTCACCAGACTGCCATCCTTCAGGAGCATGTTCAGACAGGCACTTTCATTCTTTCAAGACCTTTAAATTGTCCTTTGTGGCTAAGAATCAGTTTGATGTTGCCTGTGAACTAGTTTTAAAGAGCAGCTTGGCTGGGGCTGGGGCTGGGGAGCAAGGAAGGAGAGCAGGGGGCTGCAGCGGGGTGGCAAAGGGTTGGTACAGGAGACTTGCTGGGCCGGGACTAACCAATGGCAGCTGGTGCACTGAGATTACTCAAGAGCCATTGGCTAGGGCTTCTGCAAACCTGCACAGGCTTGGATCCTGCCCGTAGATATTTGTGCACCATTCCCCTGGCAGGCCACTGTTTAGCAATTGTGCACGCGTAGCTGGGGGCAGGATTTGCCCTGCAGTAACTATTCTGCTCGTACAATGGAAGCCTCTTACCGTAACATTTCTCCTGCTGCCGAACCTCTCCAGCATGAATGGACACCCAGAAGTGCAGCCTGCCAATCCCAGCCCTCACGCAAGTGCCCCGCACAGGCCCCTTTACTCAGGTTTTGCACAGTTGGCCAGGGCATGGTGCTATAAGCAGAGCATCAGGATGAGCAGGTGCCTCTGCTTTGTTTACATTGCTTCCCCACCTGCTCCAGCGCTGTCACTGAGAACAGCAGGATGGAAAGAGGTGCTGGTTTACCTTTAGTTCTTCTGCTCTTGCTGCGTACAGTGTCTCTCTGCCCAAAGGCACAAGTCATAGGATGGAGTGGCAGAGGAAGTGCAGTCTTGTGGTTAAAGCACAGGACTGGATGGAGAACTTGGAGTCTATTTCTGGCTATGCAAAAGGCTTTTCACATGACTTTGGTCAGGGCACATCATCTCTCTGTGCCTCAGTTTCCTCTTTTCCAAATGAGGATAATGCCCCGTCCCTACTTCACAGTGAGGGTGTAAGATTAGCGTGATTGTTGTCTGCAGGGTGCTCGGAGGGCCTTGGACAGACAGCTAGCAGCGTGTGATTTCACATTCCACAGAGACTCACTAAGATGTCACAGAGGATTTGGATTTCAGGTGGGGAATAAGCAGCCGCTGAAACTCCAAAACCAAAAATCGTCTTTTCATGACATGTCTCTGCTAAGGAAGAACATGGAGGAAAAATACAGAAAACAGGTAATGCCACTAAACTACTTGTGCCTTCAAAATGCCCTGGGAAGTATCATGCACATTTCTTTTCCTAGAAGCTATTTGCTGGGTCAAATCAAAGCTTAACTCCCCAATTTGACTCCGGTGGTGGAGCACAGAGAAAATGGTGGAGTGCGGAGGTACAGCTTGTTTAAGCAGCTGTGGCACTCCCAAAGGACAGACAGAACGTGGAGAAAGGACGGGAGCTAGAAACACTCTTCTCTACACCGGGGTTTGAAGATTTTAAACTAGTAAACGGAGCCCTGGGTGGGAGGGAAAGGGGGCCAGATTAGGCGGAAGTTCCTTCCATGCAGAGGAAAGGAACTTAGATCAGATTCCTAAAGGAAGGAGGAGCGGGTGACACATTGTTCTGAGAAATGGAAAGAGTACATAGATAAGAACAAACAAACAAAGGTACAGAGGGCATGCGGTGAAGTGACACTCCAGAGAGACAAAGAAGGGCGCGGTTCTAATGTATCACTGCTCAGATTTGTAAGTATTAAAAAGGTAAATCCTATTCTACTCACCAGTCTGAAGTGTATGTTATTCATCAGAAAAATGGAACTTTGCCCAACTTGTTTTAAGTTTTGGGGCTGCCTTAGAATGTCCTAAAACTAACAGCTGCCCCAGCCTCGGTTTCACACAGAATCAGATCTTTTTTAACTGTCCCATTTATTTATAGTGTGGTTCTGCTTTGAGAAGTGACTGTAAAATGGCCTTCTGGAGTTCCATGCTCATCTTCTCTAGACTCCATTTATAAGGGAAAATGATGTTTCCCTTCTAACTGCCAGCCCTAGAAATATAAGAGGGGATCTGAGACTCAAGCTAGTTTCTTTCCTTGCTGTGCATCATCACCAGTAATAAAGATCCTGCAGGCCAAATTAGGCCCTCAGTGACACCTGGGCAATTGTAGAGACTTCAGTGAGATTGCACCAATGTAACTGACCATTACCAATGTAACTATGTAAACAATGATGTGAGATAGAATCCAGCTGACTCCTAGTTGTGTTGGGTCTGCAGGGTTCATAGAAATAATGACTTATTTTATCATCAGCACCTTTGATTCCTAAACCCAACTAGTCTAAGTTACTCTGCATTTCACTCGGCACACATAATGAGAACAGACTGGTCAGTTCCTATTCCACTTAGGCAAAGATTTCCAAAGTTGCCTAGGGGAATTGGACACCTGGTTTCCATTACAATTAGTGGGACTGGGGCATCCAAATTCCTTGAGCATCCTTGAAAACCTCAGCCCTGATTTCCTGGTTCTTGTGCATTAGCACATTTTTGCAAAGTCTGGGTTCCCAGGATGCAGAGGAACACTTATTTAACTGAACTATAATGCAGAAGAGCCTCAGTCCTGGACCAGAACCCCATTGCGTTAGGCTTGGTATAAACTGGCAGGCCCTGTCCCTAAGAGCTTTCAATCTAAGTGACAAGAGAAAAAAGCAAGCGGCCACTGAAATAATAATCATTTAAAATATGGAAATAGCCCTGTTGGCCAAGATTCTGTACAAGCTTGTTTTCACCAAACCCCAGTTTGGACCTAAATATGTCTGGACATTGTCCCTTTAAGGTAGGGTTTGAATCAAAAGGAAGATTCAATGGGGAAATGTTTTAAAAACAATTATAAGGAGTTATTTTCCCAAGGAAAAGGCAGCTCCCTGCTGGAAGTTGCCACTGTCTGAATAAAATAGCACAATAACAGTAGTAGAATCATAGACTTGGAAGGGACCAGTCAGTCCAGTCCCCCGCACTGAGGGCAGGACAAAGTATTATCTAGACAATTATCTAATAATAGCTGTACAACAAAGAATCAGTTTAACCTATTGCCTGGACCAGCATTGCCACAAATACCTTCTGAAAGGATTGTCTAGTTCAGGGGTCTCAAACTCAAATGACTACGAGGGCCACATGAGGACTAGTACATTGGCCCGAGGGCTGCATTTACTGACACCTCCCACCCGCTGCCCTCGGCCCCGCCCCCACTCCACCCCTTACATGAGGCCCCACCCCTGACCCGCCTCTTCCCACCCCTTCCCTGCCCCCATTCCAACCCCTTCCCTGAAATCCCCACCCCAACTCCGCCCCCTCCCTGGCCCCAGGGGGTGCAGGAGGGGTGTGGCGGGGGCTCAGGGCAGGGAGTTGGGGTGTGGGGTGCAGGAGGGGTGAGGGGTGCGGCAGGGGGCTCAGGGCAAGGGGTTGGGGTGCAGGAGGGGTGCGGGGTGCATCAGGGGGTCAGGGTGCAGGAGGGGTGCAGGGTGCAGCAGGGGGTTCAGGGCAGGGGGTCGGGGTACAGCAGGGGGCTCAGGGCAGGGGGTCAGGGTGCAGGGTGCGGCGGGGGCTCGGGGCAGGGGGTTGGGGTGCAGGAGGAGTTCAGGATGCAGCAGGGGGTCGGGGTGCAGGGTGCGGCAGGGGGTTCAGCTGCAGGAGGGGTTTGGGGGGTGGGCTCCAGCCCAACGCGCACTGGGGGCAGGGCAGGCTCCCTGCCTGCCTGCCTGCCCTGCCCCCGCGCCGCTCCGGGAAGCCGACGGAACCTGGCGAAGGAGGGGCGCAGGGGTGTGTGTGGATTCCGTCGGCTTCCGGGAGCGGCGCGGGGGCAGGGCAGGGCAGGGCAGGCAGGGAGCCTGCCCTGCCCCCAGTGCACGTCGGGCCGGAGCCACTCTAGGTAAACACTGGGGGAGGGCGGGGGGGCACGAGGAGCTCGCGGGCCGCAGAAAATAACCCTGCAGGCCGCATGCGGCCCCCGGGCCGCGTGTTTGAGACCCCCTGGTCTAGTTCTACTCTCAGGATTGTAAAGTGACTGGTTTCATCCCAGTCCTGACCCTCATGATGGGGAGAAACTTTGTCAGCAGCCTATCCAGGTAGGTATAATTGCTTTGATCACTCCTGCCCAGGTTAAGGAAAGGAAGCAAACAAGAAAGGAGAGGGGTGGGATTGATGGATCTAACAGGGTTGGTTTTCAGCCTTCCTCAATGCTGTATCTTCTAAACGCCTGCAGCCTCAAACAGTGGGTCTCTTCCTCAGTGGTTGTACTTGTAAAGAGAGAAGAAATTCAAGATTCACAAAAACTTTTGGATTAAAAAAAAAAAAAAAAAAAATCACATGAGGAAAACTTATGAGAGAGTCTGTGGATAAAGCTTTCAGACACAGGGCTTCTGGAGGACCTCTGAACATGAGAAAGCTCCTTTTACAAAAATTGGAGTGAGACTACTTGCAGCATGCGGTCTCGTTAGATTTGAATCATCTTTATTAATGCTTCGTGCTCATCTTCTGTTGCAGATTTATCCTCCCCTCAGTGATGCAGAAACTAGACTATCACACATCCCCAGGAAGGGCTGCTGGAAGATCAGATATTACTGATGTGTCCTAAGCCTGTTACAGAACACTAGCCCAACGGGTCTCACTAGACATTTTATGGTGGCCTCAGAGTGAGGCCACCAACTCTTGCTGGTGGCCACCCTGACAATTTTTCCTAAAATACTTAATTAACTTTAGGAAAAACAAATAAATATGCACATAGACATATCCAAATGATTGTAATTTTTTATGTAGGCGTTTCTTGCACTCAATAAAAATGTCCAGTTTTGTCTCTATTCATTACTAGGCCTAAACAGAATAGAAACAAAATAATGCTCTTTGCATGTTCTTGTCTTTTTTGTTGTTTCTTTTGCTTTTTTAATTTTTTTTTTTTAAAAGATTTGCTAGCTAGTATATCTGTTTCTGTGAAAAGTGATATTTGTTAACACTGCTTTGCCCCCCGTCACTGCCCAGGAGGCTGTGGCCACACAAAAAGCCCCAGCTGGCTGCATGCAACTGTGGTAGCCACAATTGATCATAGAATATCAGGGTTGGAAGGGACCTCAGGAGGTCATCTAATCCAACCCCCTGCTCAAAGCAGGACCAATTCCCAGACAGATTTTTGCCCCAGATTCCTAAATGGCCTCCTCAAGGATTGAACTCAAAACCCTAGGTTTAGCAGGCCAATGTTCAAACCACTGAGCTATCCCTCCCCTGATTAATGCTGCACTAGCCTCACTTGCCTTTGGTAACTAGGATTTCCAAAATGCCTTTGGAGAGGTAGTTGCGTAAGGCCCAACAAGCTGCCGTAAGCAAGTATGTGACCTAGCTCAGCACATGCTGCACCTTCACTGCCTTACTATGAACGCCAGTAAAAAGATCAGCTCCACCCTATTTATCTTCTTAAAAATTGATAGCGTCTCTGCTGGCCCCACAGGGCATGGTGATAAAGGCTTAAAGCTTCCCCAGGATGTGGTGTGCTGCCACCAGGGAACTGAGTTTCAACTAAACTCCCTTAGAAGGGAGAGCAATTGCAGCTCACTCCTCTGCTCCATTCAGCACCAAGCTAGCTTGGTCTCAGCCGCAACAGCGCACAGAAGTAAAACCACAGCTATTTCCAGGTAACCAGAATGTATATACCAGACCTCACATGGTGGAGAGCAGGGGATCAAGACCGGGCTCAGTTCCTACTGACACTGGTACTCAGTGTGATCTTGAGCAAATCATCTTGCTGTGTTTCAGTTCCCCCCACTAGAAAGATCTTTGTAGAACTTCCCTCTTTGCATGCAAGGTGCCATGTAATTGCAACATCATCTAGTTAAGGGTCATTACTGCAGAGTGCAGGTATTACTGATGACTCAACCAATTATATTCCCAACCGCTATTCCTCCCCACCTCCACAGAGCAACCTCCTCCACCCTTCTTAAACTATCAGTTTTTTTTATTATGTTGCAACTAGAAGCATTAATCATTCAGTTGTGCTGATAACTGATCAGAAGTAGGAAGAGCAAATAGTCTTCAGTGTTTAAATGTCACTTATAACCCTAACTGGAAAGATTTTCACCTCCAGTCATCCCCAACATCTCACTGTTGACTTTTTATACCCCTTCAAAATCTTGTGTGGATTAAAGTGACTATCCAAATGCAAATTTCCAAAATTCAATCTGGCTATTTGAGAATAAAAATTGACTGGGCAAGGTTTTCGTAATGCATCACTTTTGGATCTGCAACATAAAAACAATTTGTGCACCACAGCTGAATGTGAAGAAGTGGCCAATGCATGTGGATCGCTCTATGCTTCATTTTCGCAATATACACTGCTTGCGATTTTGGAGAATATACAACATCCCAGTCACTGCAAAAGGACTTGGAGCCAGATTTTTAAAGATACTTAGGAATCTGAAGATGCAGACAGGTGCTTAAATACCTTTGAAAAATCTGGCCCTTGGTGTACAAAAGGGTTGTATCAGAATAAAGCAAACCGACTAGGCAGACTGTTAAATATTAGCAAGATGTCATAGATAAGATGAATACAGCAATTTATGAGCACCAAGACAATACAGGATGGAACCTCCTGGTAACTAGGGATTTTCCAGTTTGCTTTAGAAGGGTTTGATTATTTTACTTATTCATGTAGAGTCCTTTGCACATTCTACATGAGTGTGACCCTGACTAGTTCAGCCACCTCTCTTCCTTGATAGAGATTGAGATTTTCTTTTAAGTAAGGGCAAATTCATATTTCTAAATTGCATCCCAAGTTTGGTTGTTAATGTATAATTATGTCAAAAGGGTACAAAAGGGAGATACTAGTTTTGTCTGCTCGTTTCAAACAGTAGATAAGAGACTGGGATGGCAGGGTCTTTTATCACACACTGATAAATGCTCACATTAATTTCAGTCTTTATTCTCCAGATTACCCACCCATCTCAAGCAATGCATGTAATAAATTCAGCCAGAATCATTTATTCAAAGGATCAATAATGCTCATATTTATTAACAAACCTGTAAACTGGCAATACAAATTAAGTCAATATATTTGAGCACAGAAATAAAGAACGCTAATTGAACAGAGTCTTCATTTATAATATTCCAAAGAGTCTATTAAAGTCATCTTTCAAGACTGCAGTTTGGTTTGGTTTTTGGGCGTGTGGGGGGAGAGAGGGGAGAACAACAAGATTCAACACTTCAAAATGGGTCTGTGGTGGTTTTTGAGGAAATGCGTATTTCAGGTCTTGGAGCAGGAGAGACATGTCATTAGAGTTCCCATTAGAGCAGCTCTTTACAAGCCCAGCTTGGTCCTTCTCCAATGTCTCCTTTTGGAGTTGTACCTAAAACAAAAGCAGCACACTTAATAAGCAAGGCACACTTGACAGTCTGTAATGCAGACCACAATCAGATTCAGAAGTAACCCACTAGTAAGGAGCTGGAATCTCTTGTAAAGGTTTAGTTGGGAATTTGTCAATTAATTATGTTAATAGCAAATTACTTCATATTCATTTTGTAAACTATTTTCCATATATACTTGCTTTCCTTTTTCACTAGGTCTAGGAACCCATATTGGTGTAATAATATCAGCAGCTTTAAAAAAAGGTGAAAGTTCCCAGAAGCAAACTTACCTAGAGACAGCAGCATTGGGCATGGACATACACTGTGCCACTTTTAGAAGACAAGACAGTCACAGATAGCCTAGAATTCATGAGTTCAATGCTGGCAGTAAAGAACTGGCTAGCTCTTAAAACATCACCACTAGTACCATTTTTACCAAAACAAAACAATCCGAGAACACAAGAGCAGTCCATTGCAGCATGGAGAAAGCACTTTTCCAGGGAAATCCACTAAAGCACTCATTCAAAACCTGCATAACCGAAGACTATAAATGTCATACTTGTACATGTTAATGATTAGCGGTTTCACCAATGCATAGGTGAAATCAAAGGCAATATTAACAGAATTACTCTCAGCAGGAAAATGGCAGTACTCCCACAGAATGAAGCACTGTAATTGCAGCCTGCTTTATCAAATACTTTGGGCAGAAAACTGATGCTTTTGGTGCATTAAGTGTTGGAAGACAAAAATAATTAAAATTATGCATTTTAGTAACCCTAATGCTCAACATGCCTAGAACACAGCTAGATAGGTACTATGCCCCTTTTACAAATGAGTAACCCAAGACACAGAGCAAAGTGACTTTCCTAAGAACAGAGAGCAAATTAGCTGTAGTGACAGCAATAGAACCTAGCCATCCTGACTCCCAGCCTCCTGCTTTAACCACTAGCTACACTCACTCAGAGAAAAAAGGGGAACCAGCAGCAGAAAAAATAAAAGTAAAATATAGAAATATACACATACAGTGGAACTGAAGGAATTTTTCCTGCAAAGAGCTCTGTACTTCACCTGCAGCAGTTGAGGATATGAATAAACCTAAGGCACTTTAAATGTTGAAGACCGCATAGAAGAGAAATACACTATCATAGAATCATTTTAGAATATCAGGGTTGGAAGGGACCTCAGGAGGTCATCTAGTCCAACCCCCTGCTCAAAGCAGGACCAATCCCCAGACAGATTTTTGCCCCAAATCCCTACATGGAGCCCTCAAGGATTGAACTCACAACCCTGAGTTTAGAAGGCCAATGCTCAGACTGTTTTGTTTGATTACGTTTTATTTATAATTAAGGTTTAGATTTTGTCATGGTTATTTTTAGTAAGAGTCACGGAGAGGTCATGGGCAATGAATAGGGCCCTACCAAATTCATGCCATGAAAAACATGCCACGGACCGTGAAATCTGTATAGTGTAGGGTAAAAGCACACAAAAGACCAGATTTCACGGGGGAGACCGGCGTTTCTCAAACTGGGGGGGGGAGGCCTGACCCAAAGGGGAGTTGCAGGGGGGTAGCAAGGTTATATTAGGGGGGGCCGCCCTTAATTCTGCACTGCCTTCAGAGCTGGGTGGCCAGAGAGCGGCGGCTGGTGACCAGGCGCCCAGGCCTGAAGGCAGCACCCCGCCAGCAGCAGCGCAGAAGTAAGGGTGGCAATACCATGCCATGCCGCCCTTCTGCACTGCTGCCTTCAGAGATGGGCAGCCAGAGAGTGGCAGCTGCTGATTGATGGCCCAGCTCTGCAAGCAACAGCGTAGAAGTAAGGATGGCAATATCATACCATGCCATCCTTACTTCTGCGCTGCTGCTGGCGCTGTTTTGCCTTCAGCCGCCGCCCTCCAGCTGTCCAGCTCTGAAGGCAGTGCCGTTACCAGCAACAGCGCAGAAGTAAGGGTACCAGTACCGCAAAGCCCCCCCCTTACAATAACCTTGCCACCCTCCCTCCCCCATAACTCCCCCATAACTCCTTTTTGGATCAGGACCCCTACAATTACAACACCGTGAAATTTCAGATTTAAATAGATGAAATCTTGAAATTTATGATTTTTAAAATCCTGTGACCGTGAAATTGACCAAAATGGACTGTGAATTTGAACAAAAATTCACAGGAGCCCATGACCTGTGACTTTACTAAAAAAAAGTAATATGGGGGTGGTGGTGCTCAAACCTGGCTCCAGTGGGTGCAGCCACTGGGGGTTGGGGGGCACACTGCCCCAGCTCCAGCACAGGGGGTGGTGGAGTGCACATGGCCCCAGCCAAAGCCACGGGGTGGGCGAGCGCACACACGTTCGCACAGTCCCGGCTCCAGCTGAAGAAAGTCACAGATGTCTGGTAAAGTCACGGAATCTGTGACTGCCGTGACCTCCATGTCTAAAATGTATACTTATTTTTAATTTAGCACAAGCAAGTACCGACATGCAATATATCTGTGAACAACGGTGGACAAAAGCAAGTACAGTATTTCAGTCTACATACGCATTCTGGTAATGATTTGTGGTTACAAATTGTCCAAACTTTATGTATTAGCCCATCACCATCCACAGACCTTCAACGAAGGAAATTCTTTCGTAGTAAGGTTCCCCAGACACTGTATTTCAGGAACAGGGGATGGATGCCCTCAGGGTGATTACAGATGGGTTTTCCTCACAACACATCTATGAGTACAAGATTCTTCAATCCACCTGCCACTATTCATAATGTAGATGGAGCTAGTATAACTAGGGGCTTTGGTCAGTACAGCTGTGTCAGACATGGACTTTCACAATCCCAACCAACAGAAGTGTGTATATTTTTTGATCGGGTATGGCAGCAAGCTGTGAATTCTCAGAAAGCAACAGCTGTTTTTACCTGATCTTATTGCCAGTTTTCATGCGAATCCACTGTGGGATGGGCCGGTTCTGTTTTTGCTTCTTGGCAAGGAATCGCTTGATCTTGAATGTCTTGTGGGACGACTGCGGATGAAAGGATAAAGGGAAGACATTGGAGACACTCTCTCCTATAACAAGTTGCATTCAGAGACCTCCCTACAGATGCAGCCTGAGCCTGTGAGAACTTGCCTACACACAGAAATATCAGTGGTAACTAAAGGGACATGGGTAAACAGATTGAGGTCAACTGGTGCAACGGTGCGTGTGGACACTCTGCATCAGTTTCAACCTATTCAAAGCTGCAGGGGCTCAGTTAAATAGATTTAGTCTCACACTTAAACTAATGCAACCAGGCCTGCCAAACATGGAGCTGACGGTGACTCAGAGGGAGCAGTAGTACCTAAAGGGCTAAGTGGAACTCAGTAACCTGAATCCATTCCACAGAGCTCAGTGGCCATCACAAACACTAAAGACCACAAATCCTGGCTCCAAAGCCAACGCTACCACAAATTTCCCGGGAGCGGGGCGCTATGTACTGGACAGGGAGCGCTCAACTCCCCTCTCCCCCAAGGAATCAAGGCCACGTGTATTAGCCTAGTGCCCCCCCACCCGCCAGCCTGCTTCCCCTACTGAGCTGGGGGTGGGGGGGCAGGTGGGCTCCGCATTGCCCAGCTACGGGCCCCAATCACCTGGCCCTATCCCCGCGGCAGCGGGGTACAGGAGGGCACCGAGGGACAGGAGAGCGCCCAGGACATGGGCTGGCAGCACCGGCCCCAGGACGCTGCGGGTGACTCCAGCCCGGGCGGGACAGTCCCACCCCCACCGGGGGCCTCGCTCGCCGGCCTGAGCCTCCCGCCGGGAAGCCGCTCGGGCGATTCGTGGCTGCCCCGGCTAGGAGCCGAGCCGGGAAGGGGGCGGCCCCTGGCCCAGACGCCCCCCGCCCTCCAAGCCTGTCCCACCCCCCGATTCCACGCGGGGAGAGCCGGGGGGGGGGCCCGCAGGCCCTGGCCCCGGTGCCGGGCGCGGATCGGCCCGCGCGGCAGCGGATGGGGCTGGATTGTCTCACCATGGTGCGGAGCGACTAGCCGGTCACCACAATGGCGGCGCAGGAAAGGAGCGGGTGGGGCTAGGGCGCAAGGGGTGATGGGGAGGCGGCCTCGGGAACAGCGACACCCAGCGCCTCCCCGGGACCACTGCAGCCGCGTCTCTCGCTCACTCCCGCCCCGCGCCTGCTCCGTGTTAAAGAGACAGCGTCTAAGGTGCAGGATCCCACGCTCTCTGAGCAGCCAGAGCTGCTGACACAGCCGCTGTAACCCGCTCCAAAGACCGAGCCCATCTGGCTTGTTCAAACCACCCCCAAGCTGATTACTCTCCATGTTGTTTTGAGGGGACAAGGCCTTAATGCACTCTTGTTTCTTGAGTAAATCTTTTGTTTTCTTAAAATATAACAGAAGCTCAAAAAACTGCTTTTTTGTGGAAATTAAAAAAAGCGATGCATTAGCCGTTTTTAGAAAGTTTGCCTTACACAGTTGTCATTCCATTGTGAACTTCTCAGGGCAGGGGTTGTGTCTGCTGCTGGCACAGGACTTGTGTGGAATCAGCTCTTTCCAACGCGGCAAAGTCACACCATTATTTGGATGGGCAAACTTAGGCCTTGTCTACACGAGCAAGTTTCTATGCAGTAAAGCAGCTTTCTGCGTGTAACTCCTTAGGTGTACACACAGCCAAGCCACTTAGTGCGCAGAAACTGTGCAGTTGCAGCGCTGTAAAAAACCCACCCCAACAAGAAGCGTACAGCTTTCTGCGCCAGGGCTACAGTGTAGACACCCTGGTCGATTATAGCGCTGCGTTTGGCTTCCGGGAGGTGTCCCACAATCCCTGTCCTCGCCTTTCTGGTCATCAGTTTGAACTTGACTGCCCTGCCCTCAGGTGACCAACCATGAGCCCCATCCATTAACTTCCTTGGGAATTTTGAAAGTCCCCTTCCTGTTTGCTCGGTGAGCAGTGGTCTCAGTGCATCTTTCCAGGTGACCATGCCTGCTCCACACACCAGGCAATCCTCCACTTGGAGCAATGCTGAGCTGCTGGACCTCATCAGCATTTGGGGAGAGGAGGCTGTCCAGTCCCAGCTGCACTGCAGCCATAGAAATTATGATACCTACAACCAGATTTCATGATGCATGACAGAAAGGGGCCATGACCGGGTCACAGTACACAGCAGGGTTAAAGTGAAGGAGTTGCGGAACGCCTACCACAAGGCATGGGAGGCAAACCGCCGCTCCAGGGCTGCGCCCATGAGCTCCCGGTTCTACAAAGAGCTGGATGTGATACTCGGTGGCAACCCCACCTCCACTGTGATACTCGGTGGCTTGCGTGCCAGTCAAGACTGGACTGAGCCAAGAGGAGGAAATCTTGGACGAGGATGTGGAGAGGGAGCGGGACAGAGGCAAAGGATGACTAGGAGGTCTGAGATGCATGCAGCCAGGAGCTTTTCTCTACGCTGGAGAAGGCTAGCCAGTCAGAGCTGCTGTAGCTTAGTAAAGTGCAAACAGGAGGGGAGGCCCTGGGTAAGTGGCTTTGATTTTGGGAATTGCTGAAGCGCGTGGATGGGGGCAGGAGGGTTGCAAAAAGCAGGCTTGTGTGTGTATGATGCGCGTACCACCACATGCCTTGTCTGAGCGGCGGAACAGGGTATTAATTGACTCCCTCACTTCACAGAAATCTGCCTCAGAGATCTCCACAAAACTCTCAAGGTGCTACTGGGCAATCCACTGCCACAGGTTCTTCGGCAGAGCTGCTTTGTTTCTTGCCCCATTAAGGGTAACTTTCCTGCACCACTCTGCTGTCACTGGGGGCGGGGGAGGGGCATTGCTGCATACAGGTGAGCCGCCTAAGGGCCAGGGCAGAAGCCCTTGGAGAAGACCCTCCCTTGATTTCTTGCTCATCCTCAGCAGCGAGATATCTTCCATAATAAACACAGCCTGTGGAAAATATGGGGACAGTAATGATTATAAGACTGACACCCCTCCCCACCCCCCCACTGGCTCTCCCCAAGAGCCACATGCCCAGTGTACAGTATGGTCCTGGAACACTGATTTCCCCTGTGTAGGAGCTGGATTTTACAATGTACTATGAGAATTAATGTATGATTTGATTTCATCCGGTCAGCCAAGTCGCATTTTTCAGGAACATAACTACAATGTTAAGTGAGGAGTTACTGTAACATTATGCACTGTAATTTAGCTACAATGATGTATTAGTTTAGTATTCTCTGCTGTTCTCAGCAGAGTACAGGGATTTTTTGTTATTAAGTTTGAGGCCATTTGACAATCTTAACTCATGTACAATATTAATATGAAAAGCTTTGATAAAGGATAAATACAGTTCATGAGATAAGGCTAGCTCTGTCATGCCCCCAAATAGAAAAGTCTCACTGAAGACAAATAAGTTAAAGTATCTTTAATATTTTGAGATATTTTATTGGTTTTAGTACAAAACAGCTAAGGCTAAAACTTGCTCGCTTAAAGAGGATCATTATTGGTGAAGTTTCTTCTGGGCTGTGAAATAGCACTCCAATGGATCAGGAAAGATGAAGCAGAGATTGAAATGGCAAGTTTCCTACTTTTAAGACACTGAAAACAAGAGGGAATGCTTGAAAAGAATCAGACACTCTACACAGCTATACTAAAATTAAAAAAAAAAATTGTTTCAGTGTAGGTAGACAGACATTACATGACAAATTTATCAAAAAAGGAAATACCCAGTAATAACAAAATTATTCCTACACTGCAATCTTTTAGTTCAACTACTTCATTCAGTAACCCACTTCCTACATGGAAGATTCTTTATAAGGCCTCTCCCCACTTTCCAAACTTCCTACTGCTTCTATCTTGAAAAGGTTTGTTCTGCAGAAAACCAGGAAAGGCTTCCCCAGACCACTGATGGCCCAGCTACCATAATCTGAGAACTCTGTTTTAGTGCTAGGATTACACTGTTTATTTGTAACTATTGTAGTCTCAGACTCAAACACCACGCAGCATAGCAATATAGGATGTTAGCTTTTGAGCAAAACTGCAGCTTTAACTTTGCTCCTCTTTTTAAGTGTATCAAACACTGGTTCAGGTCTGCTTTACAAAAAAGCTCTGCTTTTAGATCCAGGTGTCATCCTCCTGACCACATGACTCGCATTTCTCATACGTAAGGCCACAAAAAGCTTTTCTACTTTGCAAACTGCAAACATTTTCTTCTCCATTGTAGTCTGATGCTATGAAAATAAATTCCAATAACAATGAGAACACATTTCAAATTCTGAGGTTCTTTAACCAGAAACATCCAACAGCACAATGTCCCCTCTTCTTCCTTTGTTCCTTCTCTTTGAAGGCACTTCTGGATTGCGTAGTACATGCTCTTTGGCTGCTTCGATAATCAGAACACATAAGGCCTGTATGCTAATCACTCCTCTTCTTTTGTATTACTGGTCTCACTTTCCTGTTTATCTGCTCCTTGGTCCACAGACTTTGTAGCCATGTCTTCATAAGAACACAGTCTACTTCGACTTCTAACTCCTGGCTGGTATAGCTGCATTGCTGGACGATCCTGAAATAAATCAGAAGGTATCAGACAGTATGATGCTTTGGCTATTAGACAAATTCCTATAATTTCTAAAGGGATGATACTAAAAAAAGGCAAATAGAACACCACACAGACCACTTCAGACTTTCCCAAAATATTATTAATTATTCAGTGACACCCAACATTACAAGTTCAATGACAAAGAGTAACTGCTCAAATAGCACAGATGAGAATGCTGCTTTAGATTATGCACCCAAGTATTTTAAAGCATTCACAAGGATAATATTTTAAGGAACAATTCAGTTTGTCCTCTTCAAGCACATGAGCAAATTTCAAAGCTTCTCCCAAGGAACATTTTTTAACTAAAAACATGAAACAAACACACACACACACACCCGTAGATGCTGCAAATGCAGAATTAATGCACATCTAAACTGGATGTATTCCTATCAATGGAAGGAATACATATTTTGGGGGTATTTTGCATATAGAACAATAAGTACATTAACATGGGATCTGTGCCATGACACTGCATAGCGGTGCCTTATACCTGATGCAGCAGCCTCTGCAGTGTTTGGAGAAGGTATAATAGGGGTGGCTGCTTGCTATATAATTTTCTCTCGCTTACGGAGATGTACTTTCTGGCATTAACCCACACGCAGCATCTGCAAGAATCTGGTCCTACCATATCAGTTCTCTGGTGACAATTTAAAAGCCAACATTTATCTGCTGGCAAAACCAGGACAGACATTTATTAACTTTTGTTCAGAACTTGCCAGTAACAGCTGGACTTGTACATAATTCCTACAAAGGCAACAAGAAATTTGCCAAGACTAAGTTCATCTTAGCAGCAGCAAAGCTTACAAGATCTGTCTATTTTTCCCCTCATACACGATGGCAAAGTTTACAGTTGAATTATTATATGAAGGAGAAAAAATTTCAAAAAGGTAAGAAATAGCATGACCCTCCCCCTTAATTAACATTTACTATAAAACCACAAACATGACCTTATAGAATGGGTGTGAATTTAAAGAGCCAGCACCTTATTTCTGATGCGATCTCTCTTAGCTGCATCCTCTTTTTTGTCATCTTTGGTTATTTTCTCAGCTTTTTCTGTGTTGCCTGTAAAGTCTGGAAGCTCACTTTTCCTTCCTTTCTCTCTGAATGAGTTTATCTCCTTTTTCACCTCTTCCTCTCTTTTTCTAAAAACTTTTTCTTTCTCAAAGCGTTCCTTCTGCCTACGACGCTCTTCATCTTGGCGTCTCTGTTTCTCCCGCTGCAGTCTCTCATATTCTCTCTCTCTTTCAAAGTCTCTCTCCCGGTCCCTGTAATCTTTTCCATATTCATCTTCAGATCTGTATGAAAAACACAGCAAGAAATTAAGCTTAGAAGACTGGATAATCAAAATCACAGATCTGTGTAATCAATACTACAGCTCCAAATTTGCATCAATGTTGTCAGACACGGATTTGTAGATTTTAGACAAGAGTTAAAATATCCTAGAAGCCTACAGTCATATTTTACTACAGATTCAGAAATAACTGCAGTGAGGATGTAAACCTTGATAATGAGCGAGAACACTACAGATAGGAAGTCCCACAGTTCTAGTCACAAAGCGGACTAACTCCCTCTGTGGCCTTGGAAATTACTTAAATCTCTGCCTCATTCCTCTGACACATGGGGGAAACCCACACCTGTATACATCACATGGATGTTGTGAGGATTAGTTATTGCAGTATATGTCATTCTGGGCTGCATTCTGGCATAAGAATGGCCATATTTTTCCTTCCTGCCAAGGCCTCTAAAGGGATATGCATTATGAGTATTGTGGACTTAAAGTGACCCCTATGCTCTCAGAAGCTGCTATAAGTGCAGGCTATGGAGCTGTTCTCATTTATGCTAGAGACTGTGCAAGCCCAAAGCCAGCCCCAGAATGTGGAGGACACAGAGGTGGCTTAAAGCCATCTTTGCCCAATGGCTGTGCCTCCTGAATTGGGCTCCATTTGTAAATATCTTCAAATGAAAGCCCAAGTGTTTATGATAAAACACTAAAATTTGTCTATTAAACGAACAGATATGAAATAGTTCAAGTCCAGATGGACCCACCCCACTCCCCGATCATGAGTACACTCTCCCAGACAATTCAGATCAGAAACATTTCTTCATTTGAATTCAAAAGCTGTTCCTGGACAGCGCAGCCCAAGTTTTAAATTTCTAGTCTAGAAGGGCTGGGGTTTTTTGGTAAGTCGTATATACTAAGTACTGGAATACTAACTTTTTTGCCTTCTCCTCTTTAGTCTCTCCATCGGATCGTTTGGCTGACACGCTGATTAGTGCGCCAGCAGCCTTTTCTTCCCTCACAATTTCTTTTTCCAGTTTCTTGAACTTTTCCTTTTTCTCCAAGTCTCTTTCATCTCTCTCTGGTTTCTTAAGTAGCTGTGAAGAAAAACACACATTCTACTTGATCAAAGGCTCATTCTAATTCTACTCTGCAGCACAGTATAATTTAGCTACTCAGTTGAAGTGACTTCTGCTTAACATGAGAAATATACATATATGTAACTAGTTATTGCCATACTCCCTATGCTCAGAGGTAATAATGTCTACAACTAAAATAATGATCCCAAACCCAGAATAGGATTCATTTCCCTGTACAGTATGAGAACAAGATCAAATACTGAAGATGGTAATCAAATATAGCCAGTTACCCAGATTACATTAAATTCATATGTTCTGGGGAATGAAAGCATATACACAAGTATTCAAATGAAAATTGTTTATTCAAGATAAAACTAAAGCAACTAACAATCAACATACAGATCCTTACTGTACTTTAACAAAAGCATGAATATTATGAAATAACTAGTCTACTCCTTCAAGATCATGAATTACTCTTGGATAAGTATTCAGTGAACACATTTTGTATGCAGCTTTTACAGGGAAGGGGGAGGAAAACAGCCTATAACAATGACATGTTCTGTACCTTAATCTTTGGTTCGTCCTTTGATTTATCCCTTTCTTTCTCTGGGCATTTATCAACTTTCTTCAGTTTTTCTGCTTCTTTTCTCTTCCTTCTTTCTTCTTCTTTCCATTTCCTCCTTTCTTCTTCTCTTTGTCTTTTTCTTTCCAGTTCCCTTCTTCTCCTCTCCTCTCTTTTTTCTTCTCTCAGTCTCTGGAAGGGGGGGGGGGGGGGAGAAAAAAAAAAAAAAAAATCACATATTTCCCACATTAGAAAAAAAGTTACTTTTAAAAGTTCCATAAGATACCATGTCCTGAAATGACACAAAATTCTCTAAAATATACAGCTTTATAAAACATTTGTGTCTCCCGTTGCATCCTACTTTTAAGCAACTTATTGAAAGCTTTAAAATTCACTGGAGCAGCATTATTATGTATATTTCAGATATCATTAACTCCATATTTTAATGGAAGTTAAAATGAAACACCCACACATCAGAACCCACCCTAAAAAGTTACACACCTGAAAGAAAAATAGGTTCATAGGAGAGAAATCACCAAGAGGGCATTAAATTAAATCCTGGTAGCTGCAAACAGTATGTTAAACAGAAGATGGCTTGCCAGTCACACAGCTGCAGCTCACATCGCTCAGTATTCCACTGTGACAAGGACTGTTATTAAACCACCATGTTAAGCAAAATATAGCTTGATATCAATACTCTGGAAGCCACTATCAATCCCTGCTAAACACACAGTTTGTTAAGCATGAACCCAGGCTATACCAAGTATTTGGGATACAGAGTACAAGAAAACCCCACCCCATTTTAAACAGGATTATAATCATTAGACTAAGGCCCTGTACACACTATATTTTTCCTCTGCAAGCATGTCCAGCTGCACTGCTAGATCTGCTCCACTACACTTACCATCTGCTGAGCAGCATGGATTCAGTTAGGCAGCAGGATGCAGTCCCGTAGCAGAACAATCAGTTGTAGGATGTTTCCCTTCCCTCTCTTCCCCCCCCCCCCCTTTTTTTTAAGTTTCACAACTTTCTTCTGAGGAGAGAAGGAAGCAGGAAGTGCTCCCACCTACCTGAACAATTCTGTAGCTCTGGGAGAATTATTTAAAACAAGGTCTTTAGATCCATTTACCACAAAAGAAAATCTTACTATACAGACATCACTGTACGTACACAAGTTCTAAGAGCAAGTTATCAAAAACTGTAACCAAAAAGATTCTACATAGATTATACAGAGAAATCATACCTGTTTGTTTTTCAAGAAGTTCAGAAGGGGAGTTGTCTTTTTAGCTAAATAAACATTAAGAACATAAATATTTTTGCCTTTACAAATATCAAGATATGTTTGCATAAGTTAGATGGGAAAGACTTGTTCTCAGTCTATATTAAGTTTTGCTCAGTTTCAGTCTTACTTGTACCACAACTTCTCACACTCTTCTTGAAATGTATACTCTTCATTTACTTATAAATGGCTATGTCTCCTCATTTAATGTTTTAGCTAAACTAAATGAGTCGTAACTTACATTTATATATCACTTCCCATCCCACAGTACTAATATTAAAGGAGCCAATGCACCCATCACTGGAATTTAACAGCACATAACACAGGTGTTTAGTATAGGTAGCGGAGAAGATTACTATATGAAATTTAAACTAAGAAGAGGGACTGGAGCAGGGATGAATAAAGTAGATCTTCACTAGTAGTGTTACTCTAAGGACTTAATGATACTAAATAATCTAAAAAGGAATGTAGAGTCCCCAAAGTTCAAAAGTCACAAACCTACAAAATATTGTACTTCGTATGTCTTCCTATACTGTGAGAAGAGGTTCACATACAATATATCAGTTTTCATACCTATTAACTCTTTGTTTCTTGCCTCTATTTCCTCTAGTAGTGTTTCAGGAGTCGATGTTAACTTTTCATCATCTGCACTGTAACTTTCCAAAAACTTCTTATACTCTGGGTCTGGAGAGAAAGATTGGTTTGTGCTACAAAATACACATACTGACCCCTCTTCTGGGAATTTCAATCGTCACTCTGCATTTTCAAAACTTATGAACAAACAAGAATGGGTTATATAGTCTTATGAGCTGCTGCCCGATATTTATCTTTAGCCAAGTTAAATCTAACTCTGAGGCAGGAACCATGTCTGGTTATGTTTTGTAAAGTACACAACTAATAGTAATAATGCAAGATTTTAACAACTTTATTCCATAGTGTGCTTATTAAGAGATTTTATTGGTTTTGCAGTTGTCTGTTTTTCTTCTAGTGTACCAAGCCTACAAAAGCTAACTGGGACAAGGACCATCTTTTCATTACATGTGTGGGTGTTACCTAGTACAACAGAACCCTATCCCTTGCTGGGGACCACTAGGTACTATCATAATATCAATAATACCTTAAGTACTTTTGTTATAGTAAAACAGACAAGTTATTTTGAAAAACAGAAATGTAATTGTTGCACGTTAAGTGTTTAGTATCAAACATATTGTTACTCTAGGACACCACACAGTCAAAATAAATTCAAATTTCTGTTATCAGATACCATGCACCACATAAATCTCCACATATGCATGCATACAAACAAACAACCCTAGTAGTTATACCATCATCAATAGTCCCAGTTTTGGCATCCTTTTTCTTATTCTTCTTTTTTGCAGATTTTTGGAAAGGTGCAAATTCTACTATGGCAGCATACTCCTGACCTGTTAAATGTAAAATGTTAAAACTGTTTAATCACCAAGGTAAAAAAAAAAAAAAACACACTAAATTCCTGACAGTGTATTATATTGGGGGGACGGGACAGGACGACACTGGGGCGTGTTTATAAGAAACAGTACTAGAACAGATAAATAGATAGTAGCTATGAAATTTATGTTTATATATCTGACCACATGACAACATTATTTATAACCCTTTCATCGCAAGAGGATCTCAAAGCACTTTCCAGCCTATACACAAAATACATACAAAACTACATTAAAGGAAAGTTAAAGTTGCCAAATGTAATACTCAAAAGTTAGGAAATGCCAGAGCTAAGGTTGCTCAGGCAACCTTAATTCAGCATCCCAATAGTTATGCATTATGATCACATGCTGTTCCCCCCAATTCCTGCTTCATTCGGGGGGGGGGGGAGAGGAGAGAGAAAGAGAACACTGCGTGTTCAACTGGGAATATGGAGAAAGGGGAAATTTCTGTTCTTGACAAAATCCAATATGATTGACAAAAAGTCCATGCAGAACAGAGAAGTAGTTTCAGAGAATCTAGGTAATTTAAATTGATGCTTGGAACATGAAGCTGGCCACTCAATGCCGTCTGAATAACTGAGACTTCAATTGTCATAGCTCCATTTCACAAAAAGCAACTGGTTGGTGGAAGATGAAAAATAAAAAAAGTAAAAGTAAAATCTCTCTAAAAAAAATAAAAATATATCTATAAAAATATCCAAATAAAACAAGAGTTTCAGGTGAAATTCTGGCCCCACGGAAGTCAATTGGAAACAGTGTGCAAGACTCCCATGGAGCCAGAATTTCACCCAGAATGTGTGTGTTAGAGGATATCAGCCTTAGTATTATAAGGCATTAGTATTAGGTGCTGAATGCTCCCAACAAACCACATAACATACTGAAATGACAGTTAACTAAACTTAGATTATATACATGTAAATTACTAATGGGCTAGAATTCCTCTTAAGCAGTTTGTTTAGAAAATTTAGCACTACTACTGCTTTAAAAAGGGGATTTTATTGTTATTATTTTAAGCTGTATTTAAAATTTACTACAAAAAGTGTCATGAAGTTTACGAAAAGACTACATGCAAGCACCATGTATTTAATCTCGATATATGGTGCCCAAGTATAGTTATGGCACTAAAAGAAAAAAAAATTGGGACTAAACTACCTGACAATCTCCTAAATCTCATTTAATATCTCTGACATACAAACATTTTAATATATAATGAAGTTTTATGTTTACTTGCCTTTGTGATCAACAAAAACATAACCATCAAAGCGATCCCTGAACAGTACTATGTCTTCTTGGTTTTTAAAGTTGATGTATGCTCTGGAAAACATGTGAGGATACAAACTGCAAAAGGACAAAAAAATAGCAATGTGTAAGGAAATGAAGCTGGCTAGTTGCTGATGATTTTAACTATACACACTATAGACAAGTGTAAATTAATTGACATACTAGAGTTACATGAAAAAATTGAAACCTGAAGTGTTGTACCTGGAATCGTTAGCAAAGAATTCAAAATAGTCATGTTCAGGCAAAGGCTGAAGATGTTCTTCAAGTTGTTCCTTAGTCAAGCTGGGAGGCAAGCGTCGAATTACCACCTTAAACACAAGAATTTTAAGAGCGTAAAATTACTGTCTGCCCCTGACTTTATTTCAGAGGTTACTTGAAAGATGCCATAGGATAACAAAGCTAAGTCAACAACTATGGCTCATGTCAAGATTGTGGAAATCTATTTCACCCAGCCTGGCTTCAATACCATTTTTATATCCTAAGTACTGAGTGACCTAGAAACATCACAATTCTTCGAGAAAGCACAGAAAGACTGGGGGCCTGATCCAGCACCCACTTAAGTCAAAGAAAAGACTCCTCCTCACTTCCCAAGGGGAGCAGTCTCAGGCCCTAAGTGATTAGAGCAAGGAATTCAAAGGCAAGATTCCGGAGGTCCGTTCCCTAGTCTACCACTAACTGCTACTTTGATCAAGTGACTTGGGCCAGACATTTCCCCCGTGGTGGCCAGTGGGTCCGGATGCCACCCAGGCCTTGGTTCTGCAGAGTGCTGCCAACACTCAAAGCGCCACGCGAGCTCAGCACCTCCCTGAGCAAACCATCAGATCTCGGCATCTCAGGCTGGGCACCGAAAAACGAGACACCGCCAGATACTCGCCCGGGCGCCCTGGCCCCATCCCCAGAACAGCGTCCACAGGCCCCGTCCGGGGGTTGAGGCGCTGGGGGTCTGCGGCGCTCCGCCCGGGCCCGGGGCTCTACTGAGCAGTCCGCCAGGGGCCAGGGCAGGCGGCAGGAGCGCAGGCCGGGGCACGGGAGAGGGGGAAGCGCCGCCAGCCCCAGCCCCGAGCTAGGGAGCCTCAGTCCCAGCGGTCCCGGGGGCCGCTCCGCCAGCGCCAGGCGAGGGGCTGCAGCCGCCCCCCCGGCAACGCGGGACGGCCCCGCCCCCAGCCTCACCTTGCTGAGCGTCTCCTTCTTGTCCTTAGGCCGCTCGGGCTCCCCGCCCCCCCGGAGATCCAGGGGGCCCCCGGGCGCCCGCTTCTCTTTAGGCCTAGTGTTCTCCTTATCCTCCTTCATCCCGTTCTCCGGCCCACCGAGCCACGCCCCCTCTCGCCCATTGGCCACTGCGCCTCTCGCGGGATCACAGCCTTAAAGGGCCACGAACCGCCGCCTGGCGCCGGAGGCGCCTCCTCACGGATACAGCACCGTGGGGATGGGAGTTCCCGGCATGCACTGGGGCTAACGGGGGCGGCCGCTCCCCGCATGCGCTCAGTAGGCAGGTCATCGGGGCCACGGGAAGTTCCCGGCAGCCGTGGCAGGCCTAGCGGGACGCCAAGCGCCGCCACCGCCACAGTCACGGGGGGGGCCTAGCCCCGCCCTATCGCTGTCGCACTCGTGACACTTCAGCGGCCTTTGCCTCGGCACAATGGCGGCGGCGCGCCGTCGCGATGCATGATGGGTAGGCGGTGCCCTGAGGCGGGGCTAATGCGCAGGCGACTTGGTGCTGCTTGCGCGTGCGCGTTTGCAGGCCTGGGGTCGGCTGTCTAGCGTAGCGGTCGGTAGCGGCTCGAGCGGACGCAGGGATGTGGTACGAGATCCTGCCCGGCGCGGTCGTTATGGGCCTGTGCCTGACCATCCCCGGCGTGTCCCTCATCCACATCCACAGATACCTCAACGGGGGCAAGGTCAGGGCTGGGCCGGCTCCGGACGGAAAGGGAGCGGGGGTGGGGGAGTGACTCGGGGGGGCAGCTGGCGCGGGGGGCGGACCCCTTGCCCGGTGCTTGTGCACAGTGAGCCGCTGGAGTCCAGCAGAGAGCGCCGCTCCCCTTCCCCCACCCCGGGAACTACTTGGGGCCTTGTCCGAGCCCAAGCTCGCTGTCCAGGCCAGGCGGCACGATCCTGTCTCCTGTGCGGCACCCTCCTGCTCCCCTCTCCGCGCCGTGTCCAAGCCCCGTTCTCCCAGCGCGGTGACACGTTGCTCTGTGTGTGCAGGAAAAGAGAATCGCTCGCCAACCCTACCAGTGGCACCTGATGGAAAGAGACAGGCGACTGTCGGGGGTTAATGAATACTATCGGTCCAAGGTAAATTCCTTCCAACCTAGGACGGAGCAGATCTATAAATACAAGGCAGCTGAACTCTGCAAAATCCAAACGCCTCAAAATTCAACTAACCAGGAGCTGAAATTGACAGTTGTGGGTCTCTGCATTGAGCACTAGCTATTGTTTGAGTTGAGTTAGACCCTTGGCTGGGTTCTGCTCTCTGTTACTTCAGTCTTGATGGTAACTGAGGGTAGAACTTAGCCTGCTAACTGGTGCAGACAACAAGTGCTTATTTTTAATGCATTGTCATACAGCTAATCAGTGGACTGGCTTGCTTTGATTGGTTCAAATCTGGATGCAATCTTCTGGTGCACACCCCAAGCCTGACTCTTTTAGCATTAGTGTCTTTTCATTCTCACTTCATATCTTCAGTGAAGACTTGCTACTGCTACTACTTAAAGGTGACATGCAAAGGGCTTTTTTGAGTGCCTGTATTTGTTGCTTTATAACATACAAAGAAAGCTTGTAATATTTTATTAGAAATGGTCTGGTCTGTTTTTTCTAGGGGTCTCTGGGATGTTTCTAAGCATGTGTATTATGAGCTGTCACATTAGTAGAAGGGGTTGGAATGTTTAATTTGTTACATCCTTTCCCCAAGCCTTATTTAGTCATTAAAGTGAAATTAGGGGTTAACACAAACAAATTTTAAACAGTGACAAAATTCCTTTCCCTCTGAATTGCTCAACTTTTCACTCTCCACTAAAGTGATGTAATTTCACTGGTTCTGCAGTTAGCATAGAGTGTTCCTGAGCAGACAAGACCTAAATGTCTAATGTAAAGGACATTCCTTTGAAAAACCTTTTCAGATCACCTTCAGTCATAGTACGTAGGGATGGTATAATTTGCACAGGGTCGCCTTGATGAATTGGGTCTCTTCCCTTTGTAACTTCTGTGATGCTATCACTACAGTTTGCTCAGTGCTATCACCCCACCCTTAATTGTGCTTTTGTGATTCTTTCCCCCCATTTTTTTTAAGAATAGCATCGTCCGAAAAACATGCAAACTTCTTATTCTGCTGAGGAATTTATGGTTAGAAAAAGATGTGTACTTTCTGAGAAATGTAAATGGGGCCGTGAGATTGGTGTAAATTCTGTATGGATAGTTAAGAGTGTTTCACTTTTTATTTTTCAGGGATTGGAGAACATTGACTAAGAAGCAACTCACTGAGTGAAGAGTCCTAGTTCTTGTACAAAGCAGTTTAGCTCCAGTAAACATGCATGTATATTTGATGCAATGTGTTATATGTTGCACATAAACCTGGAAAATGAAAGTGGGTTTCTGCACTTGTTTTATTGGTATAACTTTAAAAGGTGTATATTGAAAATAATACAGCCAACCATAAACATTCTGTAGTCAAACATACAAAAAGGAATACACAACAGAGGTAGGCAATTACCCTAAAGTTATAGAAGTGCTTCCAGCTAAGAAACTTGCAACAAAAGTTAGTGGCGTGCCAGAGAGAGTTAAATCTATTTTATTTATATACCTGTTATTTTCAGTAACTTGTATAACTCTCTGCAGATACACTAATAGACTACTAAGCTGCTGTAAATAGCAAAACTAACCATTTATTGAGGTTGTGTCCCCCCTCATGAAATTGGCATGCAATGAGTAATGCTAAGCCTTAATTTCTTATTCATTACAAAGCTGTTAAAAGCATCAACTTCTGCTGTCACATAATCAATTATAGGATACCCTTCTCAAAAAGGAGAGGTTGCAAAGAATAGTAGCAATACAGTCATTACTTAAAGGGCTGGTCCACACTAACCCCCCAGTTCGAACTAAGATACGCAACTTCAGCTACGTGAATAACGTAGCTGAAGTCGAAGTATCTTAGTTCAAACGACAAGGTACTTACCGCGGGTCCACACGCGGCAGGCAGGCTCCCCCGTCTACTCCGCGTACTCCTCTCGCGGAGCAGGAGTACCGGTGTCGACGGCGAGCACTTCCGGGATCGATTTATCGCATCAAGAGAAGACGCGATAAATTGATCCCAGAAGATCGATTGCTTACCGCCGAACCCGGAGGTAAGTATAGACGTACCCAAAGAAATGACCAGCCTTTTAAGAAATTATTTCTGGAGTGTACCACTACTATTAATGTACCATTAGCGAATACAATGCCATTGTCTTAATTCTGAAAGATGTTTTGTACTATTGATGTATAATGAAAAGGTATACAGATATAGTAGTGATATCCTGATGTGTACCATTCCTTATACAAATCAAATGAGTTTGATCTTATATAGGTTCTAATTTAGAATGCAGTTGAAGTCATGGCGTTAATTTTGTTTTTCAGATCAGTTCTAGCTGCTCTGAGATTTCACTATGGCTTTGTACTACTCAACTTTAACCTTAGTCCTAGTCTACATACAGATCATGTAATATTAAAACGGCATTGGTTAGGGTTGTGAGAGTAATACCCAGAGAGAGGACATTGTTATACTTATATAACGTGCCTGTAGGGAATAAGCTGTACCAGTATAACTGTGCACTAGAGGGTTGCATTACTTTAACTATATTGGTATAGTTTAAAAACAGTATAACGTGTGTAGACAAAGGCCTTAGGCTTCCAGAATCCACTTCCTGGCAGAAGCAAATGCAGTGACTGTATACAGGGTCTGTATTTGTTCCTTAGCCATTTAATAGATCCTCTGAAACGCCAACACTTAATATAAGTAGCCAGGGAAAAGCAGTAAGTGGAAAGACATCATTGTCACAATAATAACTGTCCATGTAAGCTTCTCAGCACCACATGTAGCTTTAGAATCTGTAGTTTGGAAAACAAAATAAATGTTGTCTTCAATTTACCATTAGGGGTGAGGCAACATTGATACTAGTGTGGTCCTCAGTTTTCCCCCCCTTTAACCCTGTTTTAACTACAGGGAAAAAGCAACGAGTAGTTGCCACTTGTTCACTTCTTATTCACAATCAGTCGCAGTACCAAGTAATCACTGTTGTTTTTCAGACAACCAACATCTATGGACTAACAAAGTCTAAGCACAGCTGATTGTGGAAGCAATGAACAGGGCATTAATTAACTTCTAAGAAACTTTTCAAACTACTTTGTGTTTACCACATGTTTTATACAACGATTGAGATGTATGCATTGTATCTAGATTAGATGGAAAAACCAAAGCACAGAGAGGTTGTATGACGTGCCCCAGCTCCCACAGTACGTCAGTTGCAAAATGGAGCACAGCGAGACAAGTGCCTAGTCTCCTGCTCTAGTCATTTTATACTACTACCCTGATGTGTTAAGCATTAATAACCTGATTATTAGTCTGACAACCATATCAAATGACTTGCTCACTCTCCTTCCTCACTCCTTGTCTGTTCTGTGTAGTTGCAGGTTTTCAAAGGGTGTACAGTTGCCTTGTGTCCTTACTGCTAACTTGAGACATTTTGTGTCTTGCTTTTGAATCTCTTTCTGACTGATAGAGCCAATCCTATCATTTATTATGTTGGTTTTAAAATATAATGCTCCTGTCTCAGGGAAGCCATTCCATGAGTCAGACTAGAATGGGTTAACTACATTTCAAAAGTGTTCTTGCTGTTAAACCAAGCAGCTACAGAATAAATGAATACCAATAAAGATAGCTGATTTTTGGATGAGACACACTTAATGTAAAATTTGGATACTACCTGTGCTGTTTGTGTCAAAGCACTTCAACTAGATAGTGCTTTTCTGGTGAATTATCTAGGCTTGATGCTTAGCTAACTCAGTGGAGATAGTTCCAAATCCCTTCACTCTAGGTATTTGAATTAAGTATGATTGGTGGTTTCAGATCTTGTCTTTTCCACTTAAAATGAGACCTCATACCATCCCTCAAACTCTTATACAATTCCCCTATACAGTCAGCGTTTAAGACCTGCAGGGACCATTAGATCATCTAGTCTGACCTCCTGTATATCACAGGCTACCACCATCACACAAGCCACCTGCATGTAGGGGCAGATTATAAATCATTAGTACTGTTTCTCTTATGTAAGACAAGAACAACATTTAACTGCACACTAAAGCCCTGGATTAATGATCCCTAAGCAAGTTGCAGTGACAATCTCTAAAATAATGGCCTTTAAATTGTTCTTCCTAATGAGCAATCAGCTTAAAACTGAGCTTTTGTTTTTGTATTGAAGAGGAGGTGACAGTATCTTACTTCCTTTTATTTACTCAATAACTCCAAGCACATTACAAACATTAATTAATTAAGCCCCAGTAGCTGTGTGAGGGGGGCATTGCCTATCCTTGTTTTACTGGTGGTGAAACTGAGGCACGGTTTACATGAATTATCCATGATCACGTGCTGAGTCAACAACAGAATTTAGGAGGCCTGATTCCCACTCCCTGCCTCAAATGTGTCATAAGTAGCCACCTAATTAACAATGTTGGAGCCACTTTAGCAGACATCTCTTCCTGCAGAGTTTGGATCACTACTGCTAGGCTGTGTTACTGAACAGGCTAGCATGCTATATGCCGGGGTGGCCAAATTTACTGAGCCTCTGAGCCACATACAACAATCTTCAGAAGTTCAAGAGCCAAGGCACACCTGCCAGGGTTTGGGGCCTCAGCCCCATGGGAGGTACCTCTTGGGACTTCAGCCCCACTATCTGAACCCTGAGCTCCCACAAGTGCACCCCGAGACCCAGATTTGAGCAACTACAGATATTAAGTCTTCATATAGTTAACACTGAAAGAGATATAGGGGCTCATTTTTTGTCATAGGCTGTGCAATAGCATACATGGCAACCTTTTCAGTAGGGTTACATTAGTATGCATCATTTGGCCCTCAATGTAGTTAAAGTTTCCTGATTAGCTGAGTTGAGAGGAAGATACTCATTCCCTAGAAGAACCAGAAACAAAACCAGCTCTCTACCCTTCTGATGACTTCGATATTTGCATACACAAATTCCTGTTGGTGCAAGTTACTCTTCTACCCCTTTCCAGATGGAGGAGAGAGTCAGCTCTTACAGTAACTAGTCTATTTTTTCTTCTCTGTGCAAGACTCCCATTAGCTTAGTAGCAGTGGCTGACAGTTTACTCCATAACACGAGTCATATCTCCATAGGAGACCTGGGATATTTCATTTAGTTCTGTGCACCATGTTAGCAGAAATATATTGTCAGACTGGAAGGAGTTCAGAGAAGAGCAACAAAGATTATTAGGGGGCTGGAGTGAATGATTTAGGAGGAGAGACAAAGAGCTACATATGTAAATTCCAGCTTAGTGAACTGAACTGATCCCTTGTATGGTGAAGAAAAATAATTTCAAAGCAAACTGCACGCAGACTAGCACTCTCTGCATTTCTGATACATCAGTGGCTTTTCTCTTGATGCATCTTTAACTCCTATTTGCATTAATGGCAGTTAGCTACACAATCCGCTGCCTTAAATTGGAATGATAAATTCACTAATTACTCACCTCTCCAGATCACTTTGGATTTGACACCGAGCCAATAAATTTCACGAGACTGTGCTACAGTTGCCCTGTTCAAAAGGAAAAAGAACAGTGGAACATGGTTATAAAATAGGAAGACTTCCCCCTCCCACCCTACAAAGATATTCCAGTAACTCATTGTAGCCCTTCTGTGATGGCGTTGCTGCTTTGCTCATAAATTCATTAGCAAATGGTAATGTAAGCCTAACCTCATGGAAAAGGGAATACACCCTGTCTTGCACACAGAAAAGTGAGCTGCGGCTGACAGTTTCAGATGGCTTCCCAACTGAAGATCCTTCCACTCCCAGAAAGGATCAAAATACTATTCCTGCAGTATAGCAACATTCTTCTGCTTTAATATCATTTGTAATCCGAATAGTGTGAATCAGCGCTCATTAGTTATGTGCAGCTTTCACTTGTCTGGGGAGACCCTGCTGCTGATTGAGCCCCTAATGTATTATGGGTGACATTTTCAGAAGCACCTAAGTGGCTTAGGAGCACAAGATCCTGAAAGTCAATGGGGCTTATGCTCTGGAATCACTCAGGTGCTTTTGAAAATCCTGCCCTGTATTAAACAGCTGAACCTTTTATGACTGTATTAATGTATAGGTAGAGAAAAGAGAAGAAAACATGTTTGAGATGTCCATTGGAGGGGGAGGGGATTTCATTTAAAAGGGAACTCTCTCATGAAGCTGCTTACATGAATGTAATAACGTCAGGGCAACCAGAGATTGGGGGCAGCCAGGTATAAGTGGTCAGGCTTGTTTTTAACTCGGTGTTAGAATGAGTAATCGCACCTTTTGGGTTTCCAGAGCACTGCAAAAAAAAAAAAAAAAAAAAAAAAATCAATCCATGTATTACTTGTTTAGTTACAGTGAATAGTGTACCTGTCACACACGTCCCCAAACTGTGGAGAGTGCTCCCTTGCGGTGATACAGAAGGAACATGGGGGGGGGGTGTGCGGTGGGCCTTGGGACCAGCCCCCATTGGGGGTGGGGAGGGAATACCATCCAACCCCATTCTGCCCCCAACTCCGGCCCCAGCACTGCCCCCTGCCAAGGCCATGACTTCGACTCCTGGCTGTGCCTCCTGCTTCCAGCCCCACGGGACAGATTGCATTACAGGTAAGGGGGTTTACCACAGAAAAAGGTTGGGGACCACTGCACTAGGTGCATGTACAATCAATTTGTAAACAAACAAACAAAAAAACCCTGTTTCCTTAGCAACGATAACATCCCCCTCCCCTCACCAAAAGCGTGGGTAATAGACATCCCATGCAACATGCCCTGATCAATCCAAATGCTCCCACCCTGCTCCAGCTCCTCTGAAGTCACAGGACTCAAGCACTGGCCCCTCCATCCCCCATTCTGAGGTATCCAGAGAGCTGTGATATGAACAGGGAGCAATGGAGAAAGAAATCCACGCCCTGCAAACCTGTGGATTCTGCCCAGCTGCATGGAGGGAACCCCTTCTGTGCCCTTCCAAGCCATGGCAGCACAGCTGGGCTGTATTGGCTGAAGGTCCTTGGTTGCACTCAGTTGCAGCGAGCACTGGGAGAGTTAACGGTTACTCAGGTCGCATCACATCTGTGTGTAGTCTCCTACAACTCACAGTGTGTATGGGGGAGAGGGAGGCAGAACATGCTGCTTTCCTGGGGATCCAGCTTGGCTGCTCCACCGCTGAGATCCCAGGACAGCTCATTGTGTCTCTTGTTTCCCAGCTGCCTTTGCTGTTGTATGTTGTTTCTCTCGCTACATTAAATTTCACAGTATTTATTAAGCCACGATGCCCCATCAGGCTAGAAATGAGAAGCTCCCAGCTTACCTGTAAGAACTTAGTGTTATTGGCAGGATTCTGCCAAGTGCCAAGTGCAGCAGTGGAGCCAAAGGTGCGAGCTTCCAGCAACAGGCCTCTGTATCCCGGCCCTACAATCTGAACTGGAAGATAGTATATGCATCTATCGCATGTTAGTCACCCATAGCTGGGGCTGGCTTCTCAAACCGTCACTACCATTAATAACTCCAAAGATACACCAGATATATCTTTGCACATCAGCTGTGTCTGCAAAACTAGCCCAGTGATTAGCGTGCCAGCCTGGGACTTAGGAGACGCCGGCTCAATTCCCTCTTTGCCACTGACTTCCCATGGCACCCTGGGCTGGTCACTTAGTCTATCTGTGCCTTGATTTCCCCAGCTGCAAAACAAGGATGATAGTAGCTCTCTGTCTCACAGGGGTCTGCAAGTTGGGTGAGGTGCTCCTTTACTATGGGCCTGGGGCAATATGAGTACCACAGAGACTGACTGTGAAAAAGGCTTTAGATAAAATTCGGCCCTCAGGAAACTGGGTGCCGCTCCCATTGAGATTATAAGCAGGGCTAGGGACAAGGAGCAAGTTTTCCTCTTTAGCTTGTTCTCGCAGCTCCTGGGGCTTCTGAGCAGGCACCTAAGGCTTCCTCCTCCTTTCCTGGCCTTGAACAGCAGCACATTCCACCTCCAGGAGGCAGCCAGGGTGTACAAGGAGACAGGACCTGAATACGCCAGGCAGTGATGGTCACCCCTTCTCAAGAAAAGATACATTAGAATTGGAAACAGTGCAGAGAAGGGCAATGAAAATCATGAAAGGCATGGAACAGCTTCCAGATGAGGAGCAATTAAAAGGACTGGGATTGTTCAGCTTAGAAAAGAGAACTGGGGGGATCTGATAGAGGTCTATAAAATCATGACTGGTGCGGAGAAAGTGAATTGGGAAGTGTTATTTACCCCTTCACTTGACACAAGACCCAGGGGTCACTCCGTGAAATTAACAAGCAGCAGGTTTAAAACAAACCAAGGCAAGTATTTCTTCACACAACACACAGTCAACCTGTGGAACTCGTTGCCTGGGAATGTTGCGAAGGCTGAAAGTATAACTGGGTTCAGAAAAGAATTAGATAAGTTCCTGCAGGATAGGTCCATCAATGGCTATTACCCAAGATGGTCAGGGACACTATTGCAAGCTTTGGGTGTCCCTAAACCTCTGACTATTAGAAGCTGGGACTGAATGAAACTGGATGGATCATTCAAAATTGCCCTGTTCTGTTCATGTCCTCTGACACATCTGGCACTAGCCACATACTGGCTTAGATGGACCATTGGTCTGACCCAGTATGGCCATTCTTACGTTCTAGGATCAAGAGTAACAAAGAACCAGAAGAGGAATGGACTGGGGGAGAAGTGAAGAGAGGGAGTCTGAGCCCTTGGAAAAGGAGGGCAGAGAGGGTCAGATGGTAGCCATAGAGAGAGGTGAAGAAGAAAGACATCAGAGACATATTGGGACTGAAAGGAAATGAAGAAGACACTGAACTGTATGCTAAGCAAGTAACCGGGCATGAGTCAGCAGGGGGAAGGATGGTCTTGTTACTAGTATACAGGACAGGGAGTCAGGCCTCCCGGCTTCCATTCCCAACTCTGCCACTGACTATGGGACGTGGGAAAGTCACATCTCTTCTCTAGCCTCAGTTATGCATCTGACCACCAACTCATTTTAAATGGGCCACCAAAGAGCTAGCAGATGTTAATTTCTGCTTACTGACTTCCTTGGTACAGAAACAAATCACCGAACTATCGGTGATAGCCCTGCACCAGTTAAGAATTCCCTTAGCTATCTGGTGCCAGTTAAAATCATCCACTGATTTCATGGCATTGGCCCAATCCTGCCAGATGCTGGATTCATCCTATGAGGGCCTAACCCTTGTCTGATTCATCACTAGATTATCAGCGTCACTATAACAGAATGCAGTCATATCATGATTACTTGATTGGCATACAGACCTGGCAGACTTTAAAATAACTTGCATAGTGTTTGTAACATCAGCTTCTCATCTCCATGTAGTTCTCAGTTTGTTTCTCCTGATCCTCTCCTGCTGATCTGCTCACAGTTGTTTTAATTCATTTCACTAAACAGAAGCTTACTAAACACATTTTAGGGAGAAAACATGGTGAAAAAGAGAAGCTCACTAATCATACTGATCCGTTTACACGGAAAGCATGCCAAATGCAAACAAAACTATGAAGAAATCATGGATTTTAAGTGAATTTTACCAATCCAGTTAAGAAGTTGGAACTTAATTACCATTAATCGGCTGCCTGTTCATGAAGGAAGATACATCAATCTGGATCTCATAGGGGGCTGGACTTGGCTGGGGCTGGACCCCCATATGCACAGGCATCATATTCTCACAGGCTGATGCAGGGGCTCCTGTTGGAAAAGCAACACATGAACGAATAACGTTCCAAAAGACGATGTAGCCAAGAAGTGAAGGACTCCAGTGAGCCATGGCTGGGGGAATCAACAATAAATCCTCTCTGACTGCAGCCACGTTTAAGACAGAGGAAAGAGGAGCAGGGCTCTGCTGAGTCACTTACCCTCAACAAATTCATTTTCTAGCCTTGGGTTTTGAGTGCTTTTTGCGCACACGCCCTCTGAATGAGGGCTGTGTTCAGTGGTTTCTAGCTATTAGCTATCTGCATAAGGGATCTTTCAGAATAACTAAGGGTATTTTGCTTTCACTTCCCTCCTTACAACCCACTTCTTTCTCCTGCTTTCCTATGTTAATCGCCTTGCCAAGAGGTCTCCAACCCTCCCTGTGCTGGGGTCGTTCCTGGTTTTCTATTGGTCTGAGTTAGACTGTAAGCAGCTCAGGGCAGGAACCTGGTCCTTCAAGTGTTGTGTAGAGACCAAGACGACTCATGATGCTGTAGAGATGAATAACAAGGCGAGCTTTCTGCTTTCTGCTGGAGATGGGTCTGAACCAAACCTCTAGAGCTGAGCCTCCCGAATCCAAGCTTCACACAGTTGGCCCCTCTCTATATACTGAGCATTAGTTGGGAAAGGAGGGCAGTACTGGTGCTCTATAGGAAAGCAAATCAAAAACGTAACCCATCCTTCTCTGCTGCCTTTGTCCTCCCTACCCACTCCCCGTTCATGCATTCAGGACTGCTGGCTCTCCGACTAACCCCTATTTGTGCTGTAAAAGGTCACTCAGCAGCTATCAGATTGTAGTCATTTTTGGCCACTACCAGCCTGGACTTTAAACAAATCTGTTCTACGGGTTAAAGACTCTATATCCTCATTATCAATCCCCGACCATCCATTCCCTACATTCTGTGTCCTAACAGTTCGCTCTTTGGCATTAATCCTTCATGAGTAAGTGATGCCAGAACGAACCCCGTGGCCTGGAGATGTGAAGGGTCCATGACTTTCTCTTTACATAATCACAGTGAAATTACCTACAAATTCACTGATCGCAATC
This sequence comes from Terrapene triunguis, assembly GCF_002925995.2. Classification (NCBI taxonomy): domain Eukaryota; kingdom Metazoa; phylum Chordata; order Testudines; family Emydidae; genus Terrapene; species Terrapene triunguis. The sequence goes on from NW_020664482.1 coordinate 12,655,064, forward strand.
TACACGTTTAGAAGTGACATTTCCCATTGAATTGCTATTACTCTGGTTAGACTCACTCACCGAAACAAAATTGCTTTCCAGCCAAATAGGAGTTAGTACTAGAAAAATGCAAGGGAGCTGCTGAAGATGTATGAGTCAGAATTCCTGAACATTATCATAAAAAAGTTTAAAGGGCTTATCAACTTTCCTTTCAAAGCCTCTGCTTGTATGGCAAATGCCAAGGCTGGCCAGGTGCTCTCTGTCCCCTGACAAGAACAAAGGGACATTTGTTCACATTGCTGGTGAGAAATGTACAGTAGCCTTCACAAGGCTAAGAAAGGAGCGATTAAAGGAAGATTAAAGAGCCACGGAAAGGGAAGGGAGTTTGTTGTAGGCAGAGGCAAGCAGGGAAGGAAAGAGAAAAACAGCCCTGACCCCTTTGTGGGGCATCAAGAGTGCAAAACAGGGAACAAACGCCATTAAATAACAGAAGATTTGATCTACTCTGCTCACACTGGGGGAAATCAGGAGGAGCTCGACTGGGGTGGAGCCAGTGTGAGTGGAGAATCAGGCCCTCCCTAGCCACATTCTTCACGAAGGGAAGGGCCGGATTTTCTGAAATGCTAACGCCTCAAGACCTCACTGAAGTCAAGGGTAGTTAAGGGTGCTCAGGCAGCTCAGAACTTCTGAAAATCAGGTTCTTTATGGTTAACATATGCATGCTGGGGAAGCTGCCTTGCCCTCTGATGTTATGATGATTCTATTCCATCTTATTGATGGCTTGGTAATATAACTGCCTCAAAATTCAGTTTCATGCAGATATTTTTAAAAAATGAAATAAAAGTACATGAACTAAAGTAAATGGAACTCCCCTGGCTCTACTGCAGTATTAAAGAGAACTTTGGCCCAAATTAGACCCAACATTTAGATCTGAATTTCCCCACATTTGGAGGGGGCTCTGAGTGGACCCATCTCTTGTCTGCGTCTTCAAATATTGTTTGTGTTGCTAAGCACGGAGACCCCAATACTTTTCTAAGGACACCCTGAGCGGTAGCTATATGGACACGGTGTTCTAGATTAGCTGGCATGGAGGCTAACTCAGCTCACGTGGCTTTGTTTTCAGTCCATGACCAACTCATCACGCTTCCTGCCTCAGCCTATCTTTTGAAAGATGGAGACAGCTTGGGAATCAATTAAACACAAAGCCCAAAGATCCTGTCACAAGCCGGTCAGTTACAACCCTGGAGGGAGAGTGGGAAGGGAGGAGATAAGACAGATGATGAAAAAAGGGACTGTGTGTGTGAAGACCAGGGAGAGAAAACGGAGTAGGCGGGCACAAGGGAGAGAAGGAAAGGATGCCAAGTCCCCTGCTGCTGATGATGTGGAGCTCCTTGCCATCCCAGCTAAACTGCAGCTGGTGAAAGGCCAGACAGGGCCACTTTGGGTCCGATTACCCTTAGTCTTCCAGAAAATCAACATGCCAGCTGTTTGGCACCCATAGACTTCCCTCCGACCCCCACCACAGGCACTGGGACTTTAGATGCTAGGAAATGGAATGAAAAGAAATAGATGTTTGCAAAGATCCTTTTAGTTCCCTGTCACAGATCTAATCCAGCGCCCTCTGTTGGCCACTCACGAGATTGCTGAGAGAGGAATTCAAGCCTCTTGAAACTCCCACTGTTGTAAGCTTCCGGGGGAGGGGGGTGTTAATTGGCTGTAGCACATTTCCTGGGCACCAACTCTCACAGTTACCCCTTCACAGAAATGGAGCCCCTCAGCCCACCCGCCTCATGCCCCCACCTCCATCACTGACCCCCAAGATACCTCAGTAATTAAACACACCGTCTCCCAGAAGCCCATTGAAGGTGGCAGGCTTCTGGGTTACACACACAGTCACTTTGCACAGGGCTCTACGCTGCAGTTGCTCTTTACTTAATCACAAGAGATATATATAGACCCACACAAAAATAATAAAAACCTACATGCTCTTCCCCGCACTGTAGCTCAGCCTTCCCTTGGGAAGTTGGGACTCCTTGGAGAACCATCTGTGTTCAGGTCGGCAGGGTTCCCTCTATCTCACCTAGCACCTGCAGCAGCTTCCCCTACCTTAAACAGGTGAAAGATGGCTGGAGAGAGAATGACTGCGCACAAACAGCAGCTTTGGCCCTTTATATTCTTCCAGCCCCTTCAGAGGTGACTCCCTGGTCAGTCTTAACAGGTGACCACAGAGTCCTACCAGAGGATTTCATTGTTAGGCAACTTCTCTCTGACAACCTAGGTCTCCTGGCTGGGAGCCAGTCTTTGGTCTAGAGCTATTACATTTCAATGGTCAAGCACTTAAGTTAACACCCCTCTTCTGTTATTCTTTTGCCAGCCACCATTGGAATTCCAGTCCAACTGGGAGACAAAGAGATGGCAAACTGTTGCATGTTAAAAATGGAGTTTGCAGCTTGGTAAAGACACATACAGAGAGTTCATAATCTCACATCATTCATAAATTGGACAGGCAGATTCCCCAGATCAGCAGAGCATACCTGAAAGGGCAGATTTGGAACCAGTGCCCAGACTCTGCCCAGCCCCATGAAGCTTGGAAGCATGTGAGATCCAAAGGTTGGGTCCAAAATACAGCAGCTGGGTGACTGTTCACATGGGGGAACCCGCCACAATCCATGGATAAGGTTGCCACCTCTGAAATTAAAAAAAAAAAAAGAGGGGGGGGACTTCTGGGATTATCCTGAGCCCATAAAACTGGGAGCTGGCAGTGTGTACTGAGCACTTGTACAGATTTTCCAGGACAGCTACCTCTAAAAAAATAAAATAAAATAAAAAAGGATGATCATGGGAATAGCTGGTCAGGTGGCAACAGTATCCATGGACAATATTCTCCCTTGGGCCTGGTGGAGCTCTTTATAATGGAAATCCAATGACAGGACTCTTCTCACCTTATGGAGCATGACTTGATGGAGAACTGGGAGATATTTCCTCTCTGATGATTACCATGGATATACTACACAGCCTATGTCTGGACAGCAGGGTGAACAAGGTCTGCCTCTTGCCAGACAGATAGTAAGTTTTTCTGGGTTGTCCGTCACAAGCCCTATCCCCCTCTTTGGTTCTGGTGTGATCTATCCTGCACTTTCCACTTGGTTCCATTTGTTCCTGCTTCCACATTTCTTGCTCCCAACACTTGTCTTTTCAGAATCTCTCCCCCTCTTTCTGTGAAGGACTCCCTGCTCTGGAAGTCCCCCTGCCCAGTGTTTTGAAGGGGCTGGAATTCTCTTCATTGGCGACTCAACAAAAATCACTATGCACTCAAGCTTCACCGGCTGGGGTCTGGCCTGAATCTTGGTTCAGGGTCTCTGGTCTCCTCCAGAAGGCTGCCTAGCATGAAGCTTTGGGAAGTCAGGGTCATTCATCTGGCCTTTTAATCCAAGGAGCTCTAAAGAGAGTTAGATGATGTCAGGGTAAAGCTGCTTAAGTTCAATGGGCCCCTTGTTTATGCTACAGATTCTGCTGTTGCCACTGCTAGTGAGGGAATTACAGGTCCCATTTTTGCAGCCTTAGCAGAACTACTAGTCTGTTGGAATGGATCAATTTCTGCAGTTCAGCCGGGACCCTTAAATCCAATTTCCCACTAAAGAACACAGATGGGGCTGTTACATTCCTGAACAATCTACACAAAGAAACAATGATTAGTGCAAAGTATTGGGCACAGCCCTGTGTGATTGAATGAGGGGGGGAAGCAAAACACCATTTAAGAACACAGAGGGCTAATGTTCAAAGCAGGGTTTCATTGACTGCTCTCTGGTGTTTAGTTTTCATTTAATGTTCTTGTCTCCGAGCAGTAAACTAAGCTCTGGTGGGTCCCTCTTACTTCTTACTCACAACTCCAAGGAACAGTCTCTAGTGTACCTGCTGGACTGGCTCGTGGACTGTACAATCTACACGGCATGGTCTCTAGGTTTCCACATGCTTCCATGACTGAGCCATACTTCCTGTCTTCCCTCATCCCTGCCTACCCCCACACTGCTTTAGGGGCACCCTGCTTTCTCTGTGCCTCTGGCATGTTCCATTGTAATAACAATAGCATTTCCATAACACCTTGTGTCACAAACATCCATCTATATACCCTGCAACATCCCTGTGCAACAGGTATTGTTGTTATCCTCAGAGGAGCTGGGGCTGAGATACAAAAAGGGGTTAGGTTCACATTTTCAGAAGTGGCCTCTAATTTGGGTGTCCACCTCATTGCTGCCAACCCCAAGAGTTACAAAATCTGAGTCAGTTCCCCCCCCCCGGAATCACGAGGATTTTTTTTATAAATCTATTGTGGATTTTAGCTTCTCTTTTGATTTTGAACCCTCTTCCTTTCCCAGGCACATGTACCAATTAGCATGGCCAACTCTCCCACACGTAGTGAGTGAGGTGAGTCTCACCCTCGCTGCAGGAGCTCTGCTTGCTGCCTGATTGATTGGACGGAGCTTCCAGCTTCTCCCCAAGCCCACAATTCTAATTAGTGAACTCTGGCTCTCCCCAACCCCACACTCCCCAGCAATCAGTTCTGCCCCCTCAACTCCAAGTCAACGCTGACCCCCAGCCTCACTGCTGTTCCCCCAGGGGTTCTTCATCCCCGTTACCCCCTTCCCAGGCCTGGCATTTCTGGGATGGAGGGGGAAGCAGACTGACCCATTTTTCACAGGAGAGGAGGGATTGGAGCCACATAGTGCTGCTGGGCTCTGCCTGCTCCCTCTTCCAGGAGGGCAAGTGGAGAAGGCAGCCAATCAAAGTGGTTTTCCCCAGGTGGAGGGGTCAGGAGAGCTGAAATTTGTGAGAGGGCTGCAGCTTCTCATGTCATCATTTGCTCCAGCCCCAGCCAAACTGCATCACTGACAAGAAAATAGCACGTTGGCAACACTGGTTTAGACACCAAGAGCCAGATCCACCAAGATATTCAGGCACCAAATCCTATTGATTTTAATGCGAGTTAGGTGCCTAAATGCCTTTGAGGATCTGGGCCCAAGAGGCTGATCTTCAGAGTGCTGAGCACCTGTAGTTCCCATAGATTCCAAGCAGAAGGATGGGGCCGCCACACCTCTGAAGAGCAGGTCCTACGTATCTAAAGTTGGACACCCCACAAACTGCTCCACCCAAACTCAGAGGGCACTTTTCAAAAGTTGGCCTTTGGTCCTTGTCCAAGGACACACATTGAATCAACATCAGAGCCAGAACTGCAGCGCGCTCTCCTGACGCCCAGTCCTGTGGTCTGATCACTAAACCATGCTGTAGCCCACTTCATTATTACTTCCCTTTCTTTTCCCCTTCATACTTTCCTTCGCGAGCAACATTTCTCATTCAGATATACTTGCTGACTGCTTTGGTTTGTCACACAGCCACGGTCCCTTCCCCCAGCGCTAGGTCTCGGAGGCAGGGCTTGACTTAGTTTTTCAAACTTATTTTTGCTCGCACCATGGTGAATTCACAGGGAAACATGGACAAACACAAGGACTGTCAGGTGTTTCCATGCAAAGCCAGTGAAAATGGAATGAAGAGCAAAGTTTCTGGGCTGAGAAATTATGTGGGATGGTTATGAATTTTCTTTGTGGTGAAAGTTTGCCAAAAAGGAGCTCAGTCTTCCCCACTCCACTGAGTTAGCACCACTAGGCACAGCTCAGGCCTAGCCTGAATGACGCAGAGGACACGGAGCAGCCAGTGCATAGGGCATTTTGTGGCTGGAGGCAGACACAAGGTAATGGAAACATGACTGCGGCGTTGTCCCACTGTGCCATCACCTTGGGGTGCTCATGACAGGGCAGAGCATCAGAGCTAATAAATGGTGAAGAAGTCAAGCAAGTCCCTTTCCTGTCACCAGTGGACACCCGTGCAAGATTTGACCCCCTTCAATCTTCCTCTGCTGACTTCAGACTAAGGCTATGAACAAGGAGTCTAGGAAATCCTGCACAGGCTAACCAGGGATTGAACAATCTCTCCTTACCCATTGCAGGGGCTGTAAATCACACAGCCATAGAAGGCAGTAATGACAAAAGCTCGCTGGATCCTGAAATCCATCTTCCTGCTAATGCTGGCCACCTGTTCCCTAGCAGGACTCTTCCATGAAGACTGGCCAATGAAGTGCTGCCAGTTAGGATTATTATTGCATACGTGGTGTGGCACAAACATAGAGGAAGACAGGGTTTGCTCCATGGACCTCCAGTCTAAGGGCCTGATCCCGCTCAGTGGGAGCAGAATGGGGACCCCTCTTGCCACTGTCAATATCTGCACAGCCATGATGCTGGTGCTGAACGGCTAAACTTTAAGCAATTATTTTTCTTGTTTTAAAACACAATGGAATGCCTGTACATAGACTCTGTTTTTCTATTGGCTGGCACTAGTGTTGCCTGGGTGACGGCTGTGTGCAAACACTCTTTTAAGGAACCCAGAGAGCCAGCTGCTTAATGAGCCCTGGGAATCTGCAGGCTACAGGGGATAGAGCAGATCCCAACACTAAGGAAAAAACCTGTAAGGTGCATTCAGACAGGTAGGCATGAGAGCAGTTCTACTGTCTTCCCCTGGGACCTGAAGAATTCAGTGCCACATTTGAGGCTCAGACCTGATGCCCCAGGAATATCACCACTCTTGTCAGTGGGACCTGCCAGCTAAATCCCTGAACTTCCCTCTGCATATTACTGCAGTAAAGAGCTCAATCCAATGCACTAAACCTATCTGATTTATGAGAGTAGGAGAGAGCGGCTGCTTTCTAATATTGGCAGGAAGATATTTTATGACTAGACTTTGGTGTGGGTATATACAGGAAATGAGGGGTCAGGGACTATAAGGGAATTGACCAATGAAAGCAGCTGCTGTTTTGCTATCTCTTTCCAGATCAGCTGAAGGTCTGTTGGGGGTAGATTAGGTGAGAAAGCCAAGCTCTACCCAAGTTTCATTTATTGACCTTCTCCTAGTGAACTTGTCAATTTCTCTCTCTAAAGCTGAGGGTAATGGATGTGGGAGATGAAGATGCTGCCATCAAGGAAAAAGCACACCTTTTAATTGAGGATGTAATCAGGGATGCAAAAGAGCATCTGCGAGATTTGCAAGAAAAAGAGAGAGGTATTGAAATATAGAGCCGGCTGCATTCAAAAATCCTTTAGCGTGTCAGAGCCCCATCAGGCGGCTTAAGCAGCATATTGTCTGTTTGCAGAAGCTGAGTACATCATCCAAAACATTCAATGGACCTCGTGCGAGGACTTTACAGTGGAAAGGGGACAGCAGCAAATTGAGGAATACATGTCAGTAAGTGACAGAGCCATTCTTTCATTCAGTATAGCTGAAAATGAACTGAGCCAACATGGCCTGCTCCCTTGGACATTGATGAGCGAAGTTATGATCTATTATTTATTGCTGGTAGTACTTACTACAGTCTACTTTCCAAACGGAGGCCCAGCACCCTTTGTCCAGATGTGTGTGTAAAGGGGCACTGTAAAGGTAGACTGCTCAAGTGTGTGTGTGTGTAGGGGGCGGGGAGGGTTAAACTTCTCCACCTAACTCTCAGTGATGGCAGCCTAACACCATGAGAGCTTTGAACACCCACTGAGATGTCACTTGAGTCATGCAGAAAGGTGCTTGGACATTTTCTGGAGCTTGGTTCTGTTCCCTGATAGCTCCAAATACTCCTTTTTAAACCCTTCTTGCTGTCTTCCAAGCTTCACTTGCATGTCCTGTCCCCAATTTGCTTCCTCAGCAGGCCCTTTAACTACTCAATGGCACCCTGGGGTGGTTTTCCAATTGGTCGGAAGGCCCTCTCTCCTCACATGCTCGAGTGCTCTCCATTTCCTTATTGTTCCCATCTGCAAAACTCTGTGTCCTAATGGCCTTTGGATGAGACTGACGTATGTCCATGCAGTGAGATTGTCTTTGGCAGCTTAGGCCCAGCACCTCAGATATTTATTTGAAATCAATGGGAGTTAGGCAACTAAGCCCTTCTGAGGGCCTCGGGTTTAGACTATCTAATGGGTTCTTTTTAACTGTCACCTTCACTAGACAGCTTTACACAAATACTACATGAAAAATCCAAGAACCCGAATAGAGCTTAAAGTACAGCTGAGGGTCTAAGGCCATATGAATACAGGAAATGCCAAGGCAGAAGACAGCACTGTTTCCTCTGGTCTAGTGGACTGCTTGCCTCCAGCAGTGACCTGTTTAAATCCCATCTCTAATGCTGATTTCATGTCACCTGGGACAAGTTTTAGAGCCAATATTTGTAAGTACCTGTAAATTTTAGGCACCCAAATTTTGAGACCGCTTGGGTCCGATTTTCAGAAACACTGAGCACCTGCAGTTCTCACTGCATCCATCTGGCGCCGAGGGAGCTCAGCAACTCTGAAAAACCAGGCTTTTGGTGTCCAACCCTGGCCCCCCCAAAACCTGAGGCATCCAAAATTAGAGACACATTTTGAAAACTTGGACCTAAAGCTGTGTGTCTTCATGTCCCCATCTGCAAAACAGGGGAAATATTCACTTGCATCCCATGATGTTTATGGTTTTTAAGGTGCTTTGTATATGAAAAGTGGCACAAATTAGAAATGCATCTAGTCAACTACTAGGCCCGGGGGTATCCATGTTAGTCTGTATCTACAAAAACAACAAGGAGTCCGGTGGCACCTTAAAGACGAACAGATTTATTTGGGCATAAGCTTTCGCGTGTAAAAAACCAAAAGCTTATGCCCAAATAAATATTAGTCTTTAAGGTGCCACCGGACTCCTTGTTGTTCTAGTCAACTACTATATGCAATATTGAATGAAGAAAAATCCTTCTGAACTCTACAATCAAGCTTAGAAGCATTAGAATGACAACCCAGCTAACTTTAACTTGCCTTCTGTTATTGCAAATGCTGCTCTGTGTACATTGAATCTTCTAGGAATCTTGTTAAAACTATTTGCCCCAGTAATATGCTGCAGAAGTAAGTTCTTGAGGTGACTGTGATTAGACAGTGTTTAAAAGTAGCATTTCCTTTTTACCATGTCCCCATAATCTTGATTTGCGTGGCAGAGTTAAACAAGAGCAACTCAATCTCTTTTTTTCCCACTTCCCTTAAGTCATCTGTACTAGAGAGTGGAAGTCTTATAGTGTGGTGTATGTTCAGCAGACGTGGGAGTTTCATGAGAGCTGGCTTCACTGGTCAGACTACCTCCAGGAAGAAGAACTGAAGTACAGCAGGAGGTACCATTACCGGGTTCGCTGGAGCATCCCAACATGTAGGAAGCCCATTCCACGAGCAACAGCATGCATCTATTTCATCATCGAGATCTCCAAAATTAAACCACCTGTACGTATTCAAAATATTACTCAACCATCTCATTTTTCCCTTTGAAATGTGAGAGTAAAAGTCTCGCTTTACTTACTCTGTGGAATGAGAAAGTGGTAGATTAAATTATTATAGTATGTAAGATGTGGGGTCAAAATTTGTCCAAATGAAGTTCGGAACTGCACAAGTGATTAGATCAGTACTTGATCCCTGTCAAAATTCTGGTTTGAATCCGTCTCTCTGAAAAATGAGAAAACATCCTATAGTGTGCTGAGACTAATATTCCAGGAAGAGACCTGGGATATGAATACTACAACCTGAGACCCTCACTAAAATGTATAGTTCTTTGGCCTTCCTCCCCTTTGCTGCTAAAATGTAACCTTAGAGTGCATGCTACTTTCATTCATTTTATAGTGTTTGCACAATGTGCTGTAATACTATGAAGAACTATCACAAAACTAAATGTCAAAATAAATGATGTTTGCACTGAATCATCTGACTTTCTTTGATGGTTTTTGCTTATTCACTCAGTTGCAATTCTGTGGTTTGTCCAGTAGATCTCCCACGCTGTTGTGCAACTGGGTAAAGTCTAGCTGTCTGGCTCGAAGGAGACTTAGAATTGTGTGTAAACAAATACCTTCTGCTCTGACTTAGAATAAGATAACAGATTACATCGTTCTAGCCATGCAACCTATTTAAAGAGAGAATTGTAACGGATAAAAATGCCTACTTTACCTGTACTCTAGTAAATGTCTGATCTCTACCCTCACTTTCATCTATTGCAGACCTTGCCGGTTGAGGTATTCTTCATTTTGGAGTCAAATAGGCTCATTCACAGGTATATTTTGTTCTGTAGCTTTTTTTTAAGCAACAAACCAGTGTAGAGGGGCCCTAGCAACTCTGCATAAAACATAGTTAATTTCAGGTATGTCCAGCTAGATTAGAAATGGGTACAGATACACTCAGCTATGGTGGGGTGGGGCCCGTCAGGGAGTCAGTTCCAGCAGGCTGATGCTGTCTGGCCCTGCCCTGCTATTGGCTGCTCTAACTTACACCCGCTGAGGATATTGTGCTTTGGCCATACCCCCCACCAGGGCTGAGTGGTCATGACATAAGTCAGCTATGGTGGCTCTGTAAATGCTGGGGCTTCCCAACACGGGGAGTTCCAGGCTGTTTCTGGCCTTTGTGGCACAATACGGGTGAAGCAGGGTTAAGCGTCTAATCCGTGATGTGTATGTGGAAAGCGAGTAACAACTCACAGCCTTATACAAACTGGGAGCCCAACCTAGCTCCAGCAGCATTTGAACACGATCTATGTAAATTTATGTTTTTATATCACAAGCGAGTTCTAGGACAGTGCTCCAGCAGAGGCAGGAAAGTGAGCTGGCTATAGCCGAGTTCTTAAACTCCTGTCCATGTGACTCAGGGAAACCACACTAAAATCCCACCAAGCCAAAAAAAAAAACAACAACCACCACCACTCGAACCACACCGAGCTAGCATAGTTCCTTATCCCAGCATGGACATGTTCCATGGGTGTCTATTTCCTGCCTACTGAATTAGTGATGGATTTACACAGGCCTAAAAAGCCTCATTCTTCCAGGGGATAGGCTTGCCCACTTCAAAGGACCTCTTTCCAGCTGTCTGAACTCTGATTTCCAGCTGACTGCTACCTTTGTTCTTAAACTGTTTGTTTTGTTTTTTTCTAGACCAGGACAGTGTCGGTTTAGAGAAAAGTGGCTCAAAGACATCATTGAAAGCAAGAGGATTCTCATGGACAGTATAACTTTCTAAATAAACATTTGCTTCAGATTAAATCCAATTCAAAAGGGCACCTACAATCTGTTGGTGTTATATAGAAATAAACTAAGGGCACTGCAATAGGCTTTTTTGTTTTGTCTTTCCTTCTCGTTTACTAGCTCTTCTGAATTAGATCCTACAATAATGGTACCTGGCTACTACATTCTGCACACAAGTTTTAAATTAGCATGACATTAACATTGACAGCTTAAGGACCTGATCTTTCAACTTGCTCTGCACAGACGCATGGGTAAGGCTAGCAGAAGAGTTACAAGATCAAGATACATAGTTTAAAGATGATGAGAGGTAGATTAAGCCTAAGGTTATGTTAAAATAAGGTTTATAAATCCAACAGAAGTAGATAACAGGGTTTCTAAAGTTTTTATGGAAACCTACTCAGGGTATAAGTATTTCCACCCCTCAGAACTACAAACCAGGGATTTTAAAAGTACGTCCAGACACTATTTTTTTTTTTTTTTTTTTTTTTTTTAAGTATTTAAGAATGAATAAGTTAAAGCATACTCATTTTGGAAATAAGCCAGATGACAATGTGGGAACACTGGATGAGAATTGATCAGGAGTAGGCCTCTAACCTCAAATCTTAAGAGATTAATACTACTGAAAAAAAAAAAAGGAAATTAAAATACAAGGAGTTAAAATAATAAGGGTTTAATCTAGAAGATTTCCAAGAGCAAAGAAATTCAGAACTGGAATTAAAATCCATCCTCAGTTATTACCTATGTATTTCCAGGACTTCCACACACTGGTCCCTACTGCACCCCACCTGAGAGAGATCTATGTACAGCTAAGTAGAGAAGCAGACAAGCTTTTAGTTCTTTCATTCATGTCCTGGGCTTTTGGAGGTTCTAGGCCAGACCCTTAATGTTACTACTTCTATAATACACACTGCTTGTGATCTTTTTTTAAAATAGTTGAAGCCAATATCTATTAAATTACAAATATATTCCTATTTACAAATGGAGTCTGAACCACAAGACATGAAGTGAGTTTTCTTCCTCAAAACAACTAAAAGGAAACCCTAAATGTAAAGTGTGTACAGAACTTTTCACAAGAACATCATAAATGAACAGTCATATTCAAATCTAAACAGACATTTAGGAGTTCCTTAATTTTTGCTACTAGTAGTAGCCTGTTCATGGTGGTGAAGTCTAGTCTGATTTTGTCCATGCTGATTAACCAAAATAAATGAAAGATGGTTATGTTTCATTTCACCAGCAGCAGCTGATGGTATCCTGTTGCGTCCATATCGAGGTCTAATACAGTGCTTGTATGATCATGAACCTCCGAGTGCTCCTCAGTCTCATTCAGGATTCTGTACTTCCCCTAATGGCAGTTGCCTACAGCTGGTGAATGAGTTGTCCAAGAAAGCCTGCTAAGGGTAATGGTTTCTTTGATACAAATGATCCATTCCTGAGAAATGCATCCCATCGGGTGGAAGGCACTGCAGCACTTTACAGCTGTTTCCAAGTCACAACAAGAAGAGGTTAGCCACTGTTTACTACAATCCGTGCTGTACAATGGGGGGGGGGGGGGAAGAAGGAGTTATTTGTCTTCTTTGCCCTTAGTCTTTCTGTAGACCATCTCCCGGAAGCTAGCCAGGATCTTGTTCTCTCGCTTCCGTCTCTCCTCCTGGTTGAAAGATGCCAGAGCTCTCTTCTCATCTGCACTGTAGATCTGGTTCTCTTTACGCAGACGCACAGCTTCCATTCGGCGATGCCTGAGGAGAACATTGCATTTGTCAGGAGGCAAAAAACCATTTACCCTTACCCTCTTTGGGAGACTATTTCCCCACCCCCCACTGTACAGCCTACATTGCCTTCCCTATTATCCACTATGCTATCTGGAACGCACCAACACTGCCATCTCTATTATCTGAACATCAGGCTTCCAGTGATCTGAACTCAAACTATATTTACATTTTCGTGCAATTATAATACCTAGCTCTTATATAGTGCTTTTCATCCATAGACCTCAAAGAACTTTACAAAAGAGGTCTGAATCAGTATCCCCATTTTACAGAGGGGAAACTGAGGTGAAGATGATAGGAGAGCTGCAGAGTATTTTTGCCCTTGGGAAAAACATACATGTAACAAACTTGCTGTAAATCAGCAGAGATTAATAAATATGTGTGTAGTCATAGGCTGTTTAACCTTTTTGATTGTTGCATAATATACACACTTAGCAACTTGTCTTTGGTGCTTTCAACTTGGTCTCCCACGCAGTTGTAAATCTCACCCTAAGTGCCATCATCAAAAAAACAACAACCCCTACCTGCTACCACTCATTACATAACCAGAGCTCTCGAATGATGCAATCTCTTCACTGGTCAGGCCAATTTCACCTCTTCGAGGGATGCGTTTCCCAGCCTTTACGTACTCTGCCATGGCTGCCCCTTCACCAGGCAGCAAAGCATGGCCATAGCTAAATAAAAAGAAAAAGTCATCCGTTTCAAACTGAAGAGGTCACAAGAGTAATTAAACCACGAGCTAACGCAGAGGAGACCGGATAAATCTAGTACTAGGAACTCAACTAAATGCTATGTATTTCCTGCAACTAGAGCAGCAGCATCTTTAATCGTTTGTTCAACCTCTTGGACACGACACACTGGAATACTCGCTTCCATGCTGGATTTCCAGACTAACTGAAGCAAGGAAGTTTGTAACAAAAGCTTCCATTTACTGCAGGACTGGCTTCCTCTAGGCTGACACATTACTAAAGCATGACTGTTGCTCTGGGACAGCTGGAGCGGAATGGTCACTAAGAGTAACTCACTTGACCTCTCGCTATTCATCACCATTTCTCCAGTTAACGTACGCGCTTCCTTTATTGTGGCAGTTTCCATCAGTGAGAGAGATTGTAAATCATTATAATTAATTCATTTTGATTAAGCTAATGGAGAATTTGATTTAATGGTAAGTTGGGATAAAGTCACCACACTGCAGAAAGTATTTGAAAAAATAATACTGTAACATGGCCATTCTATTGAAAACTATGTAACAAATTGTCTGTAACAAAAGTTACCAGGTACACACTGAAAGTTCTAGCTGATTTCAGTAGGTTTTCAATTTAAGAATAAAACACAGATTTAGTGCCGCTAACAAATGAAAGTCTGAGAAAACGTCGCCTTCACTCATGGCTATCTGGCATGGCAGCCTTCATGTTTAATTTCCTTGATTTGAACTGTTTGTGTAAATCATATATGATTACTTACTTCAAAGGCCTATCATCTTGAGATGCATGCATTTTTGGAGCTTCTGGTCCAATTAAATTATCAGCGTCTGTATTTTCTGCAATACAAATAATCACAAATATTATTGCTGTACCTTCTGCTTCCAGAAATCTGTCACACACCTGTCTAAGTCAGGTCAGTTACACAGGACATCAACATATCAGCAACTGATATTACTGAACAGAATACCTAGGAGTTATAACAGAAGTGTTAAATAGAAAGAACCTACTTGATCTCTCAATCCAGAGTTCGTCCCCTTGAAGTTCTTCATCATCAGAATCTTCACTACTCGAATCACTGGATTTCTTCCTACTCCTCTTACTCTTCTTTTTCTTAGACTTCTTTCTGTTATGACGTTAAAGACGAGACAGACAGATGTTTATACGCCTCATGGGGAAAAGGGAATAGTGCTAGAGGCCAGGCTCAATTGATCCATTTTTCAAGCAGCTTCCCAGTGGAGGATTCAATTGGTATCTATCTGTTCAATAAGACACAAAACACATTTCGTTCTACAGATCCAGCAAGTACCATTATGGGTCTTGCACGCACCATTCTTTGGCAGATTCCTCTCTCAAGTTTGGACTGGGCCCTTCATTAGCCAGAATTCAGTTTGTCTGAGGTAGAGTCATGAAGATTCTGAAGTGAGGCTATTACATGATACTGTGGGCCCTTAACTACAGGAGACACGGAAGTGTTGGCTCTTCCTTACTCATCAGCTAGGGAAATAATACCATAATAGTGGAAGACACATACACATTTAAAAACAGTAGTGTTTTAAATGCAATATTTTAGAGACTGCTCTTACTTTCTATGTTTCTTTTTCTTCTTCTTGGTTTTCTTTTTATCTTCCTCATCTGAAAAATCAAACATACAATCACCAAAAAACCCACCATAATAAAATGAAGAAAGTACCGAACTTTATTGGAAATATAACCCGACCCCCACAACAGCAGCTAAAGTAAGGTGGAGAGAACTAAAGCCATGCAACACTGAGCAACTCACCTGGGATAAAAGTAGAAATGCCCCTGAATTCCTCAGTTCACCCTACACCAGAATGGCTTAGTGATTAGCTACTATTCCTGGGGGAATTCTGCACCACTGCGCACGTGCAGAATTCATGTCCAGCACAGAATTTATTCCCCCATAGAAAATACATTCGGCTGAGAAGTGCTGCAGTTATGTCTTTCACCCACCACAGGCTGCTGTGGCACCAGAACAGCCAGCTGCGTTCATCACAGCACCCTACCAGTGGCGCCAGGTTAGGATAGACAGAGTGGGGCATATCAAGCTGCTGGGGGGTGGAGAATGACTGGGCATGGGCTCAGGAGCTAGTGGGGTGACAGTACTGAGCATGGGGCTCAATGGGAGGGCCACACAGGGACAGGGGGTGCGTGCAGGGACACATGGGGATGGGGGCAAATGTGCTTGACTGAATGGGAGAGACTTGGGATTGGCTAGGGTCTGCATGGGGGAGGCTCCATGACACCCTAACAATCCCCCCCCCCTCCAATGTTTTGTACTTCTCCCATCCACACCCAACCCTCCAGGTTCACTCCCAGGCTCCTTCCCTCTCCCTTAGCTCCTCCATTACCCCAACTCCCCCAAGCCTTTGCATTGCTTCTGAGGGGTGTGGGAAATACATTTCTGTATTGTAGTTTAAATGAATTACTTGAAGTTCTGTATTAATATGCCTAGTAAGGAATCTATTTGTCAAAAAAACATTATCTGAATATTTTTTTTGTCTGTATTGTTACAGACATACTTGCTGACAAGTATTTTTAAATAAATTACCATAATAATTGAAACTGGCGTGATTATATTGTGTTATTTTGACAAATAAAATATGTAGAATTTTGCAGAATTCTAAAATATTGAGTGCAGAATACCCCCAGGAGTAACCGTGCATTAGAGGGGAGGGTCTCAATTCCAGGTAATTTACAATAATCAAACAATGTCAAAACAATATTATTCAATGTACTCATATCCTATCACCACCTGAACTGAGATGCCTGATGGATTAAATTCAGGATACCATTCACTGATGGCCAAACCTCATGTACAGAAACAAGAGACACTGCAAACTCAACAGAACAGTGAAATAATTTAAACTATAGGATTATTGATTAATTTCTATGGGAATGGCTATTGAAGTTCAGCAACAGAGGCTGTATGTTGCCTCTGGGCTAGAATGTTGTGATTTCACATCCTGCACAAAGTGGATTAGGGCTGAGAGACTTCATAGAGGATGTGTTTTAAGGAGACATTTGAGTGGAGGGAGTGGTGATTTGGTGCACAAGAACAGAGGCTATTCTAAATACAAGAGGTGGCATTGAGATGAGAATGGGAAAAGGGCACAAAGGGAAACCATTCAACATTAGTCTTGAATAGAGTCCGAAAAAATTAGAGCTGAATACAGGTACAAGTGGAATTAAAAAAGCTTCACTACAATTTATATGGCTATTGGGAAAAGAGAAAAATTTGTCTTCAGAGTGTATTCTGCAGTCAACAGATTCACAGATTTTTTCCCCCATAACGAGCAACTAATGTACGAAATCCCAGAATGTCGTGAGAATGCCAACACAACAGATGCAATATTCCACAGGATTATAAATAACACATACAATAGAAGGATTCAGACCATATAGTTTAATAGAAGCCTTGTTTTCTTACCACTTGTGTTTAGCTCAGACTCAGACTCGCTGTCACTGTCACTGTCCCCAGAATGCTTTCTGTGTTTTCTTTTGGACCTCTTTCTTTTCTTTTCCTTTTTCTTCTTCTTCTTCTTTTTCTCTTCTGTAAAGATTTGAAAAGAGAATGTTACCTGCAAGATGAGTATAGTTTGGCACTCCATTAATATTTTTGGATCTTATTCTGCTAGCATCTCCCTCTCCTGGAACTCTATCATGCTGGCTTTACTGAGTCCTACTGAAGTCAGTAGAGTTCTTTGTAAGTAAGGTGAACAGATTCTAACCCTCAATCTTCTATTAGTGTGCAAACAACTTCTATGGTCAAAACGAAATACCTTCTGAACTGGAATCTGAAGAGCCACTCTTCTTAGATTTTGCCTCCTCATCTTCTGCTGGGGTATGCTCATCGGAACTGAACAAAAACAAAAAGATCTTAAATATTATGAAATATGATTTGAAGTGCAGATTGTTTATCCAAAATCAAACACATGTATAATTGTTTGCAGATTCAGAGCCTGTGTTAGTAATGAAAGAAACCATTAAACAGCTAATATTTGAGTCACTCTCTGAAAACACAAGACGTTATTTGATCTACAACATGCTGAAACCTCTGTTGGGATTATATGAAAAATCGTATCCAGTTATGACTGTTTAGTGATTTAACTTTGGAGACATGTAACCTGAATTACAAAGAATAAAGAAAGCAGAACAAGAACATTTCTGTAAAGTAATAGCAACATTTATTATCAATACTATTTTAGCATAAGACTCCAGACCAGAGTTCCAGAAGGAGAAAAAAAAACCCACAAGAAATTACTTACTCTGGGTCAGGAAACTTTGGTGACAGTCCCCAGACTTCAGGTGCTCCCAGTTCACCAATCCTCTCTCTCTCATTTAGTCTCCTGTAAAGGTACATGCCTGCATTAAAACCTATTGTGCTACTCCCACCAAACAGATATTCAAAACCTGAGTAGTTTGTGTTTTAGCAGCATTTCTAGTCTCTGAAATTAGATTTGGTGAAAGGATATTTTCTTCACTTTAGTATTTAAAATTTGTTTATTCCCTCCAAAACCAAGACTTAATTCAATGTTAGTTTTGTCAATCACCGGGGGGACAGTAACCAAGGCAGGTCTTAGAAATTTTAAAGTGGACTGCTGAAAGCTTCAGTTAACCTTCAGACTTTCTAGCTTAGTAAAACAGGATTTTTGGCCACATATGTAATGTTCCAAATTGTCTTAGGAAGTAGATGTAATCATCACAGTAGACATATTATTTGTAATGATGAAAACTAAAACGCAAAGGTAACTAGTCTGTGGCAGATTATTGCATGAGACATCTCTCTGGCTGCCCTTATCTATAAAATGGAAGACGTAATCTGCAGAGACAACAAATTCCAATATGTGATGCTTTGCTTTTGATCAGAACAATCCATTGCATGTTCACACTTCTCATTGCTGTAGGCTGTACTATTTGCAAGCTTGTCAACTCTGCAGGCTACCCAAGATAGCTTAATGCACTGGGCCCTGTCATACCTGTGGGGCTGCATCACTACATTAATACAGATAACTCAAATCTACTTCATTTCATATCCTTTGGGGCTCCTAATTACCTCCCCACATAGTTTCTTTAATGGGCAAAATTAGGGCAAAACTAACAGAGTACCCCAAAAACTAAGGTGGAACAAGCAATGAACCTAGTAGCTAAGTAGTGAGCAGCCATGGGTCATTTAAAACAAGACTGGAGAAGGCACTAAAAAATACACTGTAAGGAACACTCCTCCACTGGGAAAAAGGGATGGTCTCGTGTCTGTGGGACCAAGGATAGTGGACAGAAAGAGGCGGCGGTAGGGACCACACAGCCAGAGCTTGGGTGGGATGGACCCAGGGTGCGCTGCCAGGGTTGGGGGTCTGGCTGTCGGCGTGGGGTAGTGGGGACCACGGCTGGGTGTCCGATGATCAGGGATGAGGGGACGGCGCTATTTCGAGGTGTCTGAGGCTGGTTCTCGCCTCTGCCTCTCCTCACAACTCCCTGGCTCGGGTCGGGGGCCCGGGGCGATAGGGGTTTGGGGCTCGCCTCTGCCGCAGGATCTCCTCCTTCTCCTTCTCGTAGTAGTCCGGCCACTGCTTCCCGCCGCCGCCGTGGTGATGGTGCCCGTGGTGAGCGGAGGAGGAGCGCGGCCCGCCCGGCGTGCGCTCCCGGGAGCGGGACCAGCTGCGGCTCCGCCGGTGGCCCGAGTGCTTCAAGCCGTTGCGCTCCCGGGACCGCGACCTCCTGCCCCGCTTCTCGGGAGACGCGGGCCGGTGGGGGCGGCTGGGTCTCGGGGGCGAGGGGCTCGCGGAGGAGCTGCTGCTGCTGCCGCCCTTCCGCCGGGAGCCTGGAGACCCTTGGGGGCTTCGAGACCGGGACACCGGGGCCATCACGGCCTCCCGGGTTGCTACCCTAGCGCCAGCAGCGACCGCGGGGTACTTCCGGGTGGCGCACTAGTGAACCTCCCCGTGCAACACCACTTCCGGTCGCTGCACTCTTCCCTCGTCACTAAGAAAGTACTTCCGGGTACCGCCATTGACATCCGCCCCCAGGGAAACAACTTCCGAGTGTTACCACCAAGCCCTTCCGGTACTCGTGCAGAGAGGAAAGGAACGTCGGAGTGCAACACACTAGCTCGCCGCCCTGCAACGAGGCTGTGTGGTTTGGTTCCTACGGCAGGTTGCGTGGCGGGCGAGCGGCCAGACGTGTTTGCGGGATGCACGAGGAGGGGCAGGGGGCCGCAGTGCCAGGTAAGGAGACGGACACGGTGCGGGGAACGAGGGGAGCAGCGCAGCCGGTGCAGCGCCCCCCCGACCCCATCTGACAGCGGGGCAGCCTGGCCCCCCACGCACGGGAGCCGAGGCGGGAGGGCACAGGAGCTGCTCCCCACGCGGGTGCAGGGGACACAGCCCGCCCTGTGGCGAGGGGAAGGGATGGGAGGTCAACACCCCCACACCCCGCTGGAGACGGGGTCCCCCCACGTTCAGCCCCTCTGGAGGAGCAAGGCTGAGAAGGGAGAGCCAGTGACCCTGCCCGCAGTGGTGAGGATGGTCTGATTCGCCCCCAGGGAACCGGCCTGTGGCAGTGTCTCCCCCGGCACAGCTCACAGACCAGCCATCAGATGGTAACAGCTTTTAGTCACTACTTGAGGCAGCCAAGCAGCCGCGAGAGGCTCTGTGTCCCCTCCTAACCCCTAGTTCCCTCCGCTTCCATTGCTGTAGTGAGGTACCACTAGGTCAGGTAATCAGTGGCTCTACAAAGGTGCCATTAAATAAGGAGGAGCTAGAATCCTGCTGGAGATGGAAGTGCCCAAAGAGAACAGGAGTAACTGCAGCCAAAACCTGTGTCCTGCAGCTGTTTCGGCATTGTCATCGGCACCCTGTCCTGTGCAAGCTCTGAGCTGCACAGTGATAACCGGGCAAGCTGCTCACCATGCTTCAGTCAAAGGGATGAATAATGGGTTTGAGTGAAATAAAAGTACTGTAATAAAAAGACTTTGCCTCACTGATCCATGCTCTGTTGTGCCTACTCTTGATAATTACAGTGCCCTCTACATGGGAATGAATATGCAAGTTCTGGAAAAGCCTCACAATACAGCAGCCCATATTATTGGCCAACATCAATAGGCAGAAGTGCATCGCTGCAATCTAGTGCCTTCGGCAACTACACAGACTAAGCTTTGAATGCCAGATAGACACTTCAAAGTCACAGTACTAATCTCCAAAGTTTCTCTTCAAACGGGATGTGTCTCATCTGCCTGAATTAACGTCTATGACTTCTATGCCAGTTGCACTTCTCAGGAATGATGGAGCTGTCCACAACAAGGACAATATTTAGAATGAGTAGAAACAGCACTTTTTCAGTGGACAGCTCATGGTTATGGAACTCCCTTCCCCAAGAAATTAGAATGACCGACTCTCCCTGCTTTCATGTGTAAGTGCAAGATCCAACATTTTCCCCTTAGTTTCCCCGCAACCATTAATCTCCCCACCCCACCCCACCCACACACACCAAACAACCCTCTCCCCCAACCAAAGAGCTGGTGCCACAAACCCCTCTCTGTATGTGGACATAGGGGAGAGAGAGAATCTGCAATTTGCTATCTGCTTCCATTTGCTTGCAATGAACTAAGATGCACTGTGGTAAAAATATATGGATAGAAAGGTTATTAAAAGTAGGTGGCTTTAAATAACAAATGTAATTTTTTAAAAGCACTCATGTTTGAAAACTTGACTTCAGGGGCTGGCTGGTTGAGGGCATTTATAAGTGGTATGGAGTCTTTCACATATAGGTCAACACTATGAGTCAAACCCTAGTTGGTAGAAACTAAAAACTATTTCCATCTGCTGGTTCTTATAGTGACTTTGATCCAGTTCTCAAGGGACAGATGTCTACATTAGGAGACAAAAACAGCATCTCCGTTTACATTAATAATATTGTTGGCATTCACAGCAGAAAGGCTTTACTCTTACTGATGAACAGTTACTTATAGTAGTAGTGCCATTAGCTTCAGTGTGATTATCACGTGGGTGACTGTTCACCAATGTGAATAAGGTCTCCACAATCTGGGACCAAGTTTTTAGTGGGTTGTGGAAACTGATTTTCACTGGCACGCTAAAACTGGTCTCTCCAGCACAGGGTTGAGAGCAGGGACACTAACGTTGCTGTTGTCAGCGTTGTAAATATTCTTTGGATAAATAGAGGGCTTCAGTCTGTCAATGTAGATCATTTCATCAGCACTGAAGGAATAAACAAACATGAAAAACAAACAAAAAACCCATTATGTTTTCATTAGTCCTTAGAACATGAGACTTAGTGTTTGGATGGAAAACATGTTACTTTTAATATTTTATTTATTTATTTTAATCCTTAAATAACAGTTGCACCTTAGAATCATAATAAGCAACACAGTAATAATCCAGAGTTATGAAAATTATGTAATAAAAGTAAACAGCCCTTTGCTTTCTAGAATGGTGCCAGGGGAGGAAATCTTTATCAAGGATGTTTTCTTTTTAAAAAAAAGCCCATTTGGAGGTAACAGTTTTTCTTTTGCTTGGGGAAGTACAGTACAATATTGTCCTGACATCAAGTAAGCTTGCCATAAATACCCAAAGAAGCATTTCATAATATTATCCCATACTGTAAGGCCTACGCCATCTTATGTAGGCCAAAATCAAATCAAACAGAAGGATATGTCTGAATTTTGTTTATAGTTGGACAACCATTCCAGTTACCAGATCTATAATGTGTTGTATGAGCAGCATCTGGAAGCAGCAAGAAATCTGTCCAAATTGTATATTGAAATTGGTAATCATATAGCCTTACATGAGACTTGCTTGTACAAAGAGAGTTACTAGAGAGCTGCACTATGCATGGTATTCTTATATTATGTCTCTATGCAGTTAGGTTGGGATACCTTTTCCATTGCCAGAAGTCCTGTGGGGATCAGGACAGTGAAAACATCAGGGGATATCACTTGCCTTATGCTTTTGAGTAATCTCTAGTGAAATTAGATAAGGATACTTTTTTTTAAAGGACATTACATATATTGGTGGTAGGGCTCGCTGAATGAGCCCAGGGAAAATCTAACTCAGCTGCACTGTTGTCTGCTGAACCTGGACTTCCTGAGGTAAGGCTCAGTGGTACCAGGAAGCTGAAGGCAGTCAGAGTGGAAGGAAGACCCTGAAATAATGCAATGGAAGCACTGCCCAAGTTAGCACAGCAAGTATAGAAGCAAACAACTTTCATTCTAATACTGGGAGAGAGGTGAATTGAGTACAGGTCAGTGAGCCTGAGTTCTAATCCCAGCTCTGACACAATCGGTCTGTGGAACTGGACTAACTTGTGGCCAGAATTTCAAATCAACTGAGCACCTTCAGCTCCCAGTGAAGTCAGTTACTCAGCTTTCAGTTGCACTGAAGGCAGCTGGGGTTGCCCATCACCTCTAAAACTAAAACCATGAATCTCTCCTTTAGTTTTTCTGTTGGTAAAATGGTGATTAAAATACTCACCTACCTCTCAAGAGTCTTCTGTGGATTAATTAGTTAATAGTTGTAAAACAGCATGTGGGCCTGATCCAACTCCTATTAATGTTAATAGGAAGCCTTCCACAGACTTTAATGGGAGTTGAATCAGGCTTTATAACAATATTAAAAGCCGACCAACACATAAAATACTGCAATACAAAACAAAAAATAGACATGGAAATTAGTGTTTTACTGTCCTTCTGGCATCAGTAGTGTTTCCAGCATCAAAATATTGCCCTTTGTATAGAATATCATTTCTGTCCCTAGAGGTAGTCCAGGCTAAAATGACTGTCATATTTTCATTGTTACTGAAAATTCAACCTAGGTATTCAATGTAGGTATTTCTGGCTCCTGACATGTTATTTAGTGCCTGTTTATCAACATTTCTTTATTATTTTAAAATAAATTAAGTATAAATCTTTATCATGACTGAAGATTTTCCCCCCGTCTCCCAGAATTAAGACTTTAAAAAAGCTCTCTGTCCCTAAATATTTCTGCCTTGAACTGTTTGGGTTTTTTTTGAAAAAGAAAACTACTCTTAAGATGGTTTAATTTCAAACTTCCCATGTATTGCTGAATTGTAACTATTATTTCTTTTTCCTGCAACAATTTATAAATTGATTCCTTGAATTTGTACTTTATAGTCACACTTTCAGCCTCTCTTCCCAAGATAAAAAATACTTTCAGTTGGATCATTTATTTACATATAAACTAGCTGTTGCATTTAACATTTTCCTTTTCAATTCCAACAATACCATCTGACTCCCACCCAGTTCCATACTTTAGACCCAAGACTGTTCTTCCCCATCAAATACCCTAACAAAATTGTGCACAGGATCCAATGTCTATGGTTCATCTAATGCACTATAGTACTACTTTCTTTTATGCAGTTCTTCATATACGAACTATATCCCAAAATGCTTTCTAGATTTAAATAAAAAATCATGGTGGAAAAGCCAGATTAAGAGGCAAGAAAAAAAGAGAGAGACCGTTCTAATTTGGAACTCGGCAAACAGATGGTGAATGGGTGAGGTGGATAGATATATTAAAGCTTTTCCAGATGGCAAGAGCTTCAGAGGCTCTGTCCCAACCGTGGCAAGATTATAAAATTCACAGCCGTGAAAAACGTGTCACAGACTGTGAAATCTGGTGTCTCCCGTGAAATCTGGTCTTTTGTGTACTTTTACCCTATACTAGACAGATTTCAGAGGAGACCAGCGTTTCTCAAGCTGGAGGTCCTGACCCAAAAGGGAGAGTTGCACGGTTATTGTAGTATTGCCACCCTTAATTCTGCACTGCCTTCAGAACTGGGTGGCCAGAGAACAGCAGCTGCTGGCCAGGTGCCCAGCTCTGAAGGCAGCGCCTTGCCAGCAGAAGCACAGAGGTGGTTCTGTGCATAGGTGCCCATCCGAGCTGGATGGTGAGAGAGTGTCAGTTGCTGGCCGAGGGTCCAGCTCTGAAGGCAGCAGTGCAGAAGTAAGGGTAGCAATACCATCCTTACTTCTGCGCTGCTGCTGGCGGTGGCGCTGTTTTCAGAGCTGGGCTCCCAGTCAGCAGCCACCACTGTCCGGCTGCCCAGCTCTGAAGGCAGCGCCGCTGCCAGCAGCAGTGCAGAAGTAAGGGGGGCAATACTGCGACCTCCCTACAATAACCTTGCGACCCCCCCCACTCCCTTTTAGGTCAGGACCCCTAGAGTTACAACACCATAAAATTTCAGATTTAAATATCTGAAATAATGACATTTACAATTTTTAAAATCCCGAAATTGACCAAAATGGACCGCGAATTTGTGAGGGCCCTAATTATAAAGAGGGTCAGAGAGGTGGCTAGTGCTTCTGTGATGCAGTCTTCACTATGTGAAATCAGAAGGTATCACAATAAACCTTCTACGCAACTTGAAAAAGGAGAAATTGAGGCTGGGTTGGAAGAGAAACTGATTTCAGAGCTAGACAATAGATTCAGACCCCCATTTTTTTCTTTAGACTGGCCAGTGATGAATGTGCCTAACACAAAACATCTGGAACCTGATTTTCAGGAGCTGTGGATGCTCAGCGCTTTTTGAAAATGAGGCCCGGGGGGGCCAGCACCTCAAAGGTATTTAGTTGCCTAACTCCCACTGATTTCAATGGGAGTTAGGTGTCTAATATCTTTGAGGAACTGGTCCAGGCAGTTCAAGTGGGGCTCCCAAAAACAGGCCCCGCAAATCAATGACCATTTTATTTTTGACACGTTGGCTGTTAATGCTTATGACTGAAAACAGGTGCGAAGGAAAAGAGATCATCTCCTTAAGGGAGAAAGTTGAAAGGCAGGAAAATGATTTGGTTTAGACCATCAGTTGTTCTTTTGACAAGAAAGCAATGGTGAGTATACTTAAAGTAATCCCCAGTTGTGTAATAAGTAAATCAGAAGATCCTTTCACAGAGAGAAAAGTGAATGAAAAGCACCATTTTAAGGGAGATGCTAAGAAGGAGGCTGTTTTTTCCCCACTTTATCATTTATATATTATTATTATTATCTCATAGAGCTGGAAGGAATCTTGAAAGGTTATCGAGTCCAGTCCCCTGCCTTCACTAGCAAGACCAACTTTTGCCCCAGATCCCTAAATGGCCCCCTCAAGGATTGAACTCACAACCCTGGGTTTAGTGGGCCAATGCTCAAACCACTGAGTTATCCCTCCCCCCATTTACTCTGTTAAGACATCAGGGTTACAGATAGGACAGGGCAATTGGTTCCAGTATAGGTTTTTGTTGATGTATATAGTTCCCATGTTGCTGTCATTGACAATAAGGATTTAGTAAGGGTTTTGTCAGCATGTCGATGCCCATAGCAGCTTACAGCCTCCCCCAGTAATCTTATATAAGTTATATAAGTTGTGCAAAAGAGGTGACACCAGTGAGCTCTGCATGACTTTATGGGTGGGGACCCCCTGGTTGAAGAGGAGCTGCCCATCACAATTCTTGAGGGTCTGAGTGGAAAGGCATGTTAGCACAACTCCCTCTACACCTGCTAGATGCCAGAGATGAAGCAATGGCACCTCATAACAGTATTGAAGGCCACTAGTATAGCTACCGATAGGTCAAATCTTGAGACGAGCTGAAAATAGCTATGTTTGTACAGCATCTGGCTTCTAGGTGCTACTGTAATGCAAATAATAAAAATAAATAATAGTCATAGGGCGTGAGGGTGCTTAGTGCTATGGCCAGGAGCATTGTCTACGATCAGCAACACTTTAAAGTTAAGTCCTTTCTCTTCGAGGTACCGCTTGACCTCCAGAATGAAACACTTGTGGAACCAATCCAGAAATAATACTGCCATCACCCAAGCCTTTCTATTTGATTGCCAGAATACAGGCAGGAGATTTTAGTTCTTGCCTTTTAGGGCACGGGGATTTGCAGCCCTGTAGAGCAAGCCCGGCTTTATTAAATGCCCAGCCGCATTGCCACAAAACAACACAGTCACACGGTCTTTAGCTGCTTTGAAGCCAGGGGCTTGTCTTTCTGATTTTGAAACGTAAGTGCAGTTGGGCATTTTTTTCCAGAAGAGTCCAGTCTCGCCAGCATTAAAAACTTGTTCGAGAGGATAGCCCTTTTCTTCCATGATTTTCTTTAATTGTTCGGGGTAGGCTTTTGCTGCCTCTTCATTGGCAGAAGCAGCTTCACCAGCAGTCTGCACGTTTTTGAGGTTGAAGCGGTTCCTAAAACTGTTAAGCCAACCTCGGCTGGCTTTGAATTCCTTCTCATCAGAAGGCTGTCCCTCTTTGGTGGGAGGTTTGAACAGCGAGTAGAGGCTAAGAGCCTTTTCTCGCAACGTGTTGCCATCGATAGGCACATGTTTACGGTTCATGTCTTCCAGCCATAAGTTTAATGCCTTTTCAGTCTTCACTAGTCTTACCACGCACCTGGCTCGTCACCTTAGCAGTTATTGGAGCACTTGATGCCACGGCTTGATGAATTTCTCTCTTTCGAATCTTGATGGCACAGATGCTAGATTCGTTGCGGCCATATTTACATGCCACGTTGGAGACCGACATACCGTCTCTCAATAAGTCCAACACAGCCAGTTTTTCCTCCAGTTTTGGAACAGATCGCTGTTTCTTCGGTTGAGCACGAGATGAAGTAGTTGGCTTGTGTTTAGGGGCCATGTTGTATGAAAAATGCATATCTTTAAATACTAGAATCACACTCAGCATGGCGAGATGCTCACACTATGAGAGGCACGCAGGAACTGAGACCAACTGAGGGAACAGCAGATTCACATCTCCCATCTCACGCTCACTCCGGGGCATACGCTCATTGTGTGCGTATAATTGAATTCGCGTAAGCTAAATGCGAGTATGATGCGACTCTACTGTCTGTGGAATTTTTACACCCACTTTGGGTTGGTGTAAGTGACCACACAAAGTGCAGGGCAATGGTGAATCTCATCACTCGGTCCCATCCATCGCTCTGTTCAGCCAAGACAAAATGTTTCTTCGTCGCAAGAAGACATCTCCAGGTGCCCCAGCCTTTCCATTTGAAGATGGCCTGCAAAGGAAAAACACAGGCTATTGCCCCTTTTGCTTCTTTATGATGTATAAAGACCTGACATTATTTATAAAGAAAATCAGCTTGTTTTTACTTTAGCACAGGGGTCGGCAACCTTTCAGAAGTGGTGTGCCGAGTCTTCATTTATTCACTCTAATTTAAGGTTTCGCGTGCCAGTAATACATTTTAACGTTTTTAGAAGGTCTCTTTCTATAAGTCTATAATATATAACTAAACTATTCTTGTATGTAAAATAAATAAGGTTTTTAAAATGTTTAAGAAGCTTCATTTAAAATTAAATTAAAATGCAGAGGCCCCCGGACCAGTGGCCAGGACCCGGATAGTGTGAGTGCCACTGAAAATCAGCTCGCGTGTCGCCTTTGGCACACGTGCCATAGGTTGCCTACCCCTGCTTTAGCAGGTTCTGTTTAAGATGAAAGACTCTGATGATTGAGGAGTTAGTAATGGTGATGTCACAAGAGATTACAAAGTGAAAGTTGAGCTAAGAGGGGAATGGATTTTTATCAGACTGTTTAAAACTCCTTCATTTGTTGATAAAACCTATTTAGGTGACTAATATTTTCAGTAGAGAATGCCTTTGTTAAAGATCCTTACACACTTCTTCAAATAAAGTGATGAGTGCTCATAATTAGAGCTGGGAAAATAGAATTTTTTTTTTTTGTTCATGTGCAATTCTGAAAAATAAAAAAAATTCATTGGTGTCAAACTGAAACCATTTTTAAAAAATTTTCAGTAAAAAGTTGAAGAAAATGTGGGTCAAATAAAGCATTTCATTTTGATTCTGTGCACTTAACTTTAAAAAAAATAAATGTAGAGGAAATTTCAAAACAAAAAATCATTTTGAACGAAAAATAATTGAAACATTTCATCTTAAAAATGTCGAAACAAAACATTTAGATTTTGGGTTTTTTTCCAACCAGAAAAAAAAAATCACTATATGTTCTGGTGTCACCAAATTTGCATTTTTCTCCAAAAGAAGTGGGAGTTGAAAAGTTTCCCGTAGCCCAACTGACACTTAGAATGATTTCCCTTTGAACCCTTATGACTCAGCAACCCAGGGAAGACTAGACTGGACATTCTCGATTAGGGCAAGTGCGTTTGTTGGCTGGAAATAAGGGAAAACCACATGAAAAAAATGAGAGAATGCTTTATTTTAAGTGACATTTTAAGGAAACACCATTCCCATTAGAATATCATCGTGTACATTTCTACTGCCCTCAATAGGGTGACCAGACAACTAGTGTGAAAAATCGGGATGGGGGGTAATAGGAGCCCACATAAAAAAAAGCCCCAAATATCAGGACTGTCCCTATAAAAGTGGGACATCTGGTCACCCTAGCCCTCAAGTACACAACGTAATGATCAGAAGCTTCAATTTTAGGTTTTATATGGTCAAGGGATGTCCCTTAAAATAAGGGGCAGGTGGATCACTAGCTTGGCTAATTTTGGTTGGATGTATTCCTGGAGATTTCAATACATGACCATCTTTAATGAAAGATGAAATTTTAATTCTTGGAGACGCCATGCCAATCCTGGAGGGTTGGCAACCCGAGGGTCACCCCGAAGGGACCAATCAATGAAATGAAGGGCAGTCCCTTAAAATAAGGCCCAGGTGCTCACCCTATGCCTGATGGGGCTGTGGTTCCCAGAGGCCGAAAGCCCCATCCCAGGCCTCCTTATAGGGTTACCGCAGAGAGCCAGCAGCAGCCTGGCAGGGCGGTGGGGTGACCACACATCCCGATATCAGGGGCTTTGTCTGATATGGGCAACTCCCCGCCCCCGGGGAAGTCCCGAGGTTTCACTCCTGCCAGCTGGTCACTCCAGGGCAGGGCCGGGGGGCGGCCCACGTGCTAGAGACGCCCTGCGCCAGGGCCCGGGCTCCCATCGGCGCGGGGCTGAGGGCGCTCCGGGAGCAGCCGAGCGGGCCCGAGGGCGCTCGGGGCGGGCTCCGAAGGG
>NW_020664482.1:12685034-12782567 GCF_002925995.2 Terrapene triunguis
CCAGCCTCATGTGCCTACCCCAGCCCCCCACAGATCCAACCTCACTGCTCTTACCCAACCCCCCCTGCCCTGCCTAGATCCCACCTCCCTGCCCTCCCCCTGTCTCCAGCCTCCCAGGCCCCATCTAGATCCCACCTCCCTGTCCTCACTCTTCCCCCACTTAAAACCCATCTGTCTGCCCTCTCCCATACCCTACCTTACTGTTCTTACCCAGCCTCACATGCCCCACCCCCAACCCTCCACCTAGAACCCACCGCACCATTCCTATCCAGTGCTCTGTGTCCCACCTAAATCCCACCTCATGCCCCTACCCAGCCCCTCAATATCCCCCCTGTATGCCATTGTGTCCCCAGCTGCCCCTATACACTTCCTACCCAGCCCCCCAATAGCTCACCTCACTGTCCCTTCCCTGTCCAGCCCCATACATACCCCATGTCTAGTCCCTACTACCCAAACTTCCAGCCTCCAATACTCTCCTCACAATATTTCGCCTGGCTCCCAATATCTGGCCTCCAGCCTCACAGCCTTATATAAACACCCCATGTACAGCTCCCTCAGTTACCAGCTCCCCCACATACTCCGTATACCTGTGATATCCAGCCTCCAATATCTAACCCCCAACCCTCTTACTTAAGGCTTAATATTGAAGTCAGAAATGGGGTTGCGTATTGGAACAGTGATTGTGGGGAATACATCCTCATATTGCCCCACTATCGGGGCCACAATCCCCTTGAATCATAGCAGCTCTCCTGTATCCACCCCTATACTTAGTCCGACAATATGGCACCCACAGTTCCCCAAGCTCAGCCTTCTAGTCTTCTGTAATTAAAGTGCACACACTTCCCCTTTGAAAAGTGACAACAGTGCAGCTCTCCTTATATGCTCTGCCTTACCTCCCCTCTACAGTTCCTGTATAAATACAAATCCCCCTTAATCCTCAACTAGTTAATACTATACACAGCATTCCCACCCTTCTTGCTATAAGGAACAAAAGTTCAACCCCCTGTTTAATCTTCTAGTTAATATTCACGGAGGTGTGTCTTCCCACCTCCCCTGCTAAAGCAGTTGTCTCCCTAATCTGCTAGTTTGAGGTGTCTTTTTATTTCCCCATATTGCTTCCAGGCACAACAATCCCCACCCCATCCCATGCAGCTGCTCCCCCCCTTCATCTGCCACCATTACCATGCATTGTTGTCCTCGCCCTTTTCATGCTGCTGCCTGCAACCTTCACACTCCCTCTTTGCTCACACACCTGCAGTACCCTAACATCTGAGAGTTTTACTACTTATCTCCTTCTGTGTCCTGTCCTCTCATGCTGCCACTCCTGGAAGGCACAACAATGCAATCAAACATGCACGCTCCTGCATGTGGAAGTCTAGCAAGCTGCTCCCCTACTAATCATCTGCTCCTTAACCTTGAAGTCTTTCCTTGCCTCCATGATACTTGCATCACCTGCATTTTAAGAATATTTTATATTATAAAGACTTATTGGCAAGGCATTATTAATATTTCTTGATGGGACTATTGAAAAGGGGTTTTCAGTTAATACATAGTCTAATCCCCCATGTTTGTTTCCTACTGGGTTTCCCCCCCCCTCCACTCCTCTTTCAAAATGGTTGTGTTGCAGCCCTTGGTTCTTCCCCAGGGCTGATTCTTGTTGCAGTAGCTATCTAGACAGACAAACCACAGTGTATTTGATTCTTTCTGTTTGTATTGCTTAAATTGCACTCTGAGCAGGGAGGAGGCAACTGAACCTTTCGCTCCATTGACATGTAGAGATTTTTATTTAAAACATAAGTGTTTGAATTCCCACAATTAAGAGGCTGAGGTTGTTGGCAGAGTGCTCAGAGTTTACCCATTTTTAAGGGTTAGTATCTTTTGTGTTCTTTTGAAATTGCTTGACACCATAAAAGGAAATAATTAATATTTAATTAGTATTGTTTTTAAACCAAAAAGTTCCTATTTCTTTTTGCAATAAAAACAAGATGTCATAATAATAGTCCTGATAATGCTACAATATTACTTGCAAGCCAACTAATTTTTGGAAAGCCAAGTTATATTTAGTAGCTTTGAAGTAAAGTTGTTTGATATCTACATTTTCTTCTCCAAAGAAGTAGCATTCTAAAGTTACAGTACTTATTTTTGTGCTAATTCTTTTGAAAAAGAAATTACTATGTAATTGTCTGCAAAGTGACCTACAGTGAAGAAGGAACATGAAATTTGCTTAACATTGGGTCAGTAATTATCAATATTTTATAGTGATAAACAGTCGATCACCTCCCATTTTAAGTAGTTTGATGTTTGTAATTAATATCTAATATTTTATCTAAAATAAACCCACTTCTAAAATGACATTCTCTCTATGTAAAGGGACCTGAGAGGGTAAAAATTGACATTAAATTTGTTTCCTTGCCAACTGTGTTTTTAATTTATAAAATCATTTAAAATAGCTTCTTTCCTTTTCACTGTACTAATGGTTTTGCACTGTACTGAAATATTGTATTGGGAGATGAAAATAGACCTGTTGATTTCACTTTCTGGCTCTCCTTCATTAGCATAATGCTGCAGTATCTGGGTTGCAAACATTGTAGGGTAGCCTTGCAAATTTCTGCTCACAAGGGGCAAGTAAGTTTTTTGTTTTTTTATTTTTTGGACAGGGAGTAAAGTATCCATATCTTTTTCATTAGCATCAGTCACTGTGGTAAAGCGCACATGCATAATTTTGTTAGCTGGGCTTGTAATTAACTCAGGACAATTTTGTATGGTTGCTTATATTTACATGTGAAACATTTTTTTTAGTTTATTTTTTTAATTTCTTTTTTTTTTTAACTTTAGCTTTGCAGAGCCTAAATCTTGATTATGTTGATCTGACATTGACCTTAAGTTAATGGTGTCTCCAGCTAACACTTTGTTGGTTATTACTCAGTTGAGTCTCTCATTTTATTGAACACAGACCTTTGGATATACAGTATTTACAGCTATGGAGAACAAGTAGCAGAAATCATTAAACTTACAAGCAATACAGTATATGGACCGTTTATCAGTGGGAATCAGACTTTGTCTACACTGCTAAACCTATACTGGTATATAGCTATGAGTAGCCCTCTAGTGTAGTGGCAGCATACTCTGACAGAGTTTTTCTGTCACTGTAGGAACACCACCTCCCCAGATGACGTTGGTAGCTGTGCCTACACTGGGGTTTTGTCAACATAGGTATGTTGGTCGGGGTGTGGTTTTTTTCACACCCTTGACTGACATAGCTATGCTGGTATAAATTTTAAGTGTAGACAATGCTTCAGAAATAAGACTTAGTTTGGACGGGGGGAAAACAAAAAATTCTGAATGTGAGGATTCTGTACTGCAGCTGAAAATGTTATAAATTCTGTAAACTAACATGGTTCTTTTTACTTTTCTTTCTGAAGGAATGGAGGGAAAAAAACTGATTTCTGCAACAGACACCCAGTACTCTGGTATGCTACTCCAGTCTTTGAATGAACAACGTGACCATGGACTTTTTTGTGACGTTACTGTCATCGTGGAGGACCGGAAATTTCGAGCCCACAGAAATGTTCTTTCTGCTTCTAGCACGTATTTTCACCAGCTTTTCTCAGTTGCTGGGCAAGTGGTGGAACTGAGCTTTATAAGAGCAGAGATTTTTGCAGAAATACTCAACTATATATATAGCTCAAAAATAATCCGAGTTCGATCAGACTTACTTGATGAGTTGATTAAATCAGGGCAATTACTAGGAGTTAAATTTATAGCAGAACTGGGTGTACCTCTGTCACAAGTAAAAAGCCTATCTGGTGGCATCCAGGATGGTACTTCAGAAACTTTACCTTCTAGCTCAGATCAAGAGAGTCTTGAAACACAAATATCCCCAACAAAACATGTGAGTCAACACGTAATTGGTGGGATGCCTGTTATAACAGAATCATTTTCCTTACATGGTGAAGAATATGAAACTACAAAAATTACAGTGAGTGATTCAGACGACGATGATGATGTCATCTTTTGCTCTGAAATTGTGCCTGCGAAAGAGCGTTCTCCAGAGACCGGTGCAGTGGCACAGAGCCAGCCTTGCCCAAATCCTGCTGCGGTTTCTGACCAAACGTCCTGTAGCACTGGTGGATCTCTCCCTCTAACTAGTATTGCAGCAACTCAAAAACTCACTTCCTCTGCCAACCAACCAAGTCCAAACCAAACACAAACTAGTGCTGAATCACTTGACTCTTCAACTCCAAAGCATTTGACTCCCAACATCATTTTGCTAAATCAGTCTCAACTTAATTCATCACTAAGTGTCAGTTCCTCACATCAACAACACGTGTCTCCTACCATTAATTTGCTTGGGGAGAACCAACAGCCATCTAATAATGAGTCTTTAGCTGAAATGGAAACAAATGCTGTTGATGAGGAAGAAGAAGAGGAGGAGGATGTGGAAGATGATGATATCATTAGCTCATCTAGTCCAGGTTCAGTCAGTAGCAGCTCTTTGGTTCAGCAATCTTCTCCCCCCAAAGTAGCGGCGTTTGAAGGATCAGGTGTACAGAAAAAACAGGTTGTTACTTTTCCACAGGAACCATCTTCCAAACCTGGGGAGTTTAAAATAAAAATCTCAGACGTTCTTACTGGAAGCAACAAGGATCCTTCTGTGGGTGTAGCATCAAAACATGTGATGGAAGGTCAAAAGATCATAACTTTAGATACAGCTACTGAAATAGAAGGCTTGTCAACGGGTTGTAAGGTTTATGCAAATATTGGTGAAGATACATATGACATAGTAATTCCTGTAAAAGATGATCCAGATGAAGGAGAAGTCAAACTTGACGAGATGCCTAGAACATCTGGTGATGATCCTGCAAACAGAAAACGCATGAAGCTAAAACACGATGATCACTATGAGCTCATAGTGGATGGAAGGGTCTACTACATTTGTATTGTATGCAAGAGATCCTATGTATGTCTGACAAGTTTGCGGAGACACTTTAACGTTCATTCCTGGGAGAAGAAGTATCCATGTCGATACTGTGAAAAAGTTTTCCCTCTTGCAGAATACCGTACAAAACATGAAATTCACCACACTGGTGAGCGAAGGTACCAATGCTTGACATGTGGGAAATCTTTCATCAATTATCAGGTTATGGCTTCACATATAAGATCAGTTCATAGTCAAGACCCTTCTGGAGATACCAAGCTTTATCGTTTGCATCCTTGCAGGTCTTTACAGATCAGACAATATGCATATATTACTGATCGTTCAAGCAGTATACCTGTAATAAATGAGGATGGACTTGTTTATCGTGTTGGTGCAGGAAAAGATGATGCTGAAGGAACAACTTCTAATCCTCCAACCAAGCCAATGACCTGGGATGATATTTTCATTCAGCAGGGAAGTGAATCAATTTTTAAACAAAATCTATCCGAGGGTAGTACTGAATTTGAGTTTGTAATACCAGAGTCTTACTGAAATGCTTTAAGTGCTGAAAAAGCTTCAGTATAGAAAAGGTGCAACTGTTTCAAATGAACTGCTAAAAATATTGTAAAACAAATTGTTAAAGTGAAAACAAGTTTACTTGTTCTACCAAGTCATCAAAGGGTAGCATTTAGATGGATTATTTGTAGCTGCAAGTCATTTGTAGTAGCAATTCATCTGAAAGTTTACTTGAATACAGAATAAGATATTTCCAAGGAGCTGTCAGTGTTTTTTCTAGTTCATTAATTT
The DNA here is from genome assembly GCF_002925995.2 of Terrapene triunguis. NCBI lineage: Eukaryota > Metazoa > Chordata > Testudines > Emydidae > Terrapene > Terrapene triunguis. The sequence continues at coordinate 12,690,760 of NW_020664482.1, forward strand.
TCATTTAAAAAAAAAAAAAGGAAAGTTATAGCTTGACAAGGTACAGTTTCCTTAAATAATTTGAAACATTGTTTTTCTTCTACAATTGGGGTATTTCCCCTACCTTGAAACATTTATTACATAAACTTTTTCTTTCATGTTAGCACTTTAATGCTGAATTCTCTTTAGATGTTAACACCAAGACCACAATAAGATGTTCAGCATAGCCTCTTGGATATGGCATAATTTTAAAAAATCCCACTGCTCATACATTAACTCTGAATAGCGTATAACTGCAAGGGTCCAAACTAACTGATCCATTAGTTTGGAGCAGTGTATTTTTGAACCAGCATCTTAGTTTTGTTTTTCTGGTCAAAATGAACCAATTCTTTGTGAAAATGTTCATACTGATAAGAAAAATTCAGTTTGGGTTAAACTGAACAAGATTTATTTATATGTGTCAATATGGTAAGCAGAGTATTCAGTGGCTGGACCATTATATTTTATTCTTTTTTGCAGTGGGGAAAAATATCAAACTACGATATTGACGAAAAAGAACATTGAAGAGAAAGATCAAGTTCTGCAGCATGTTTTTAAAATCCTGAGGAATAATGTCAGACCTTCTTATTATTAAAGAGTATGCTGATTATTCAGAATGAGTTGCTGCTTTCCTGTTTTGTTCATTATGGCAAAAGGCTTCGATCAGATATTTAAAACATTTTTATAATACTTTTCCTAGCAGAAGACTGCAGAATATGCTTCCTGAAACCGAGAAGTAATGTAAATGATGCCTCAGCTCTGTAGCTGAGACTACTACAGATTTTACAGGCCTGTTTAGCTAGATTTTTAATGAAGTACTGAAAACTTTTCCCAATGGGAAGGGTTGCTGTCAGGAGGACTAAATCAATAATCAAGTTTGTTTTTTTTTAAATGTGTTTATATAGGTTCCATGGCATAGGCATATCAATATTCATTTTCAGTTTTAATAATATCCCTCCTTTCCCATGCAATTGGCACATATTTAGGCACTTGGAAAATAGTTTAGTAAAAGTTCAACTAGAACAAGAAATGCTAGTTTACTTTCAGTACTATCAGCACAGTCACATAGTCTAGCATTTCTGATTTAGTAACTTGTTGAATTTTTGTAAATGGTAAGATGAAAATTAAACAGAGGTTTATAGATGACTGAAAAGAATTGTTGTGCATAGTGTTAGTTATCAGTAACCTTTCATTAAATCTCTTACCTAAATCACAGTTTAGGATTTTTCTTCTCATATTCATGTTTTAAGAAAAAACATTTATTTCATGTTCAGACCAACATTTCTTCACCTTATGACCGTCAATCTTAAATTTCCAGAAAGATAAGTTCTATTTCAAGGTAAATGGTTCAAATATAATTAAAGCTATAATTAACGGGTACCAGAAATCAGTATTTGTAATAATGGGAAGAGGAAAAGAGAATTTGTTTAGCTACTAGGTATAGTATGCAGCACTTCTGTTTTCTAGGCTAAGAACACAATATGTCTAAATGTTTTTATATTGTAAATTTACCCTTTTAAAATTAGGAACTAGGATTTAATTCAAAACTATGTGCATTGTCAAAATCATAAAATAGGTTGATTTTGTGTAGATGTTTATAAAAATTGCTCTTTGGGCATCAGGGGAATATTTTAAAATGTGATAGGTTGAATGTTGTTTGAGTTTCATTGATGGCATTTCAGCAGTTACACACAATCCTTTCAAAGAAATAAATATTGATTGCCTATAATAGCACAGGTTGTACTGACTTACCTAACTGTGTACTAGATAAAAACTTCATATCATGAAAAACATTGAGGGTATATTCTAAATTAACCTAGTGTGACACATCTGGAATTAAGCTTGCCTTGCAAAATATATATCCAATAAGAATGGCTATCAATATTTGCTGCTGATAAGGTTTAAACCTTAAGTTAAACTGTGCCTACTAAGGTGTCTCTTTAGAAAAAAAAAACTGGAAAATTAGTGGTTCAAAAGGTGTCGTTTTGCCAGAAGACTCGGGCCTGCATGTGTCTCTGTCTTCTATTTTCCTTGGAAGTGAGCGTCGATATCCAGAGTCCAGAGGTCATGTAAAATAAACTTTTTTTTAAACTTCACTTCCAGTATTTATTGGATTGGAAACATGTTAGACCCCTTCTTTTAAACTCTTTATGGGGCAATAGTTTTTTATATTTAGATTTCTGGCTCTTATACTTAGGGTGGGTTTTGTTTTTGTTTTGTTTTTTTTAAATCTTTATCATTACCTTCCGGTTTGACTTAATCCAAAACATTTTGTAAATATTAAGAAATTGACTCTGGAAAAAAAAATTGGATTTACACTAATTGAATCTGAACATGCATTTATATAAATATTATTATAACATTCAGCAGAGATCCCGTAGCAAACCTAACCATCATTTTACAAATATAAAAGTTAACTTTGATCTGCTACAAAATGTAAGAATGATGGCTAAGAGTCCTCACTGTGTGGCTCCTATGGGAATTCATACCACAGCATTCCAATATATAAATAAAACAAATACGGAGATAACAAAATTGATAGGTTGCTTATTTATTTTGTACTGTTAAGGCATGCAGCTTATACAAAGATGCAAAAGCTGACAACTGTATACATTGAACATTGGGTTCTACAGCTGTTACCTATCAACTGTTCTGTGTGAAACATTGTTCATTTTTACCAATACTGTAATGTATATACTTGTACAGTCTTTTCCTTAACATAGTTTTTAAAGTTGTGTTCTACTTTTCATTAACCGATAATTGATATTAGTTCTTAGAGCTTTCTATGGCAAAAATAAAAAGTTTTAATTCTAGAGATGTGCAGAATGTTTCTTTTCAAGGGCAATCCACTTTTCTGAGACACTTTGTGTTTCTCGGCGACCGGTTTGTGGACCAGCGCCCACCCCTGAGGTCTCCCAGACAATTTAGGAAGGCAGCAAACCAATTCCTGGGATCAAGAAGGTTGAGAAACACAGCTTTAGATGAGTGAATGTTGATAATTGTCTCCTGTAGGACTTTTTAAGGTAGCAGTGAATTCTCAAAAAAATTTATGCAATTTAGAGGTTTCTTTTATTAAGCGAATTAGTTGAACAACGGTGCATATTGTAAACTGCACCATCTAAAAGTATTTTGAGCCAGTTTGTGTTCTGCTTGACTTCTAATTGGATTGCACTGGTCTAGAAACGTATACTTCTTGTTGTCTTATTCAGCTGATGTATTTCAGTTAACTCCTGGTGCAGCGACTTCATATTTAATGAAGCTGCAAATAAATTAATCTCTAATTGGTTATGGTTTGGGATTTTTCCATCTGCAGTTCTTGAGATAATTGATACTTTGGTTGACAAATTATTATTGAAATGGGGTCTAATTCTGCAACCCTTAATAAGTAATACTTACTTACTGGAGTAGACCCAATAAACTCAATGGGACTATTTGCATGAGTAAGTGCTAATCAGCATAGTAAAACTGATGTGGGGAAAGGATTTGACAAGAAAAACATAGCTACTCAGAAACTTGTCAAAAACAGTTTGGGGAGAAAATATCAGGAACATTAGTAAAACATCTCATTCATGTAGGGATTGGACTTGCTCCTGCTGGGGTCAACAGCAAAACTCCCACTGACATGAGTGGTGCAGGATCAAGCCCAGCATAATTATTGAATTTAATATAAAAATAAGTGAATGGGATACTGTACTGATTACATTATTCACATCTGTTTTAAATAAAGTCTTCCATTTTAATGTTCTTCAGCAGAATTTCTCTGTGTGTAGCAGACTACAAAGGATACAGAGCCTTGCGCATACTGGGTAGCACTTATAAGTGTAACCCCCCTGAAATCAATGGAACTATTCAGGTGAATAAGGATTGCAGAACTGTAGTTACCACAACTATAAAATGCGTAGGATACATTTGTTCTTTCAACACACAATTTACAAAACCAGGGCTCAGTGACTTCACTGGGACTACCAAGGGTAGTAAGCACCATGCCCAGTAAGGTTGGCAGTTCTGGGCCCTAAAATAGCAAATGCTGTCTTGGCTTTTTCTGTAATTCCTGGTTACATACAAGGAATTTCAGTGTAATGGTTGCAACACTAATACTCAGAAAAGCTGCTAAAATGTAAACTGCAACTTTGTAAACATTTTAAAAAAGTCACAGAGTTTTATTTTACTTTTGTGAAGTAATAAAAGATACATGTGTAGTAATTTTTACATTCTCATAAGACATTATGGATACAGTGCATAACATTGCATTTATGTTCAGTGTTTATACTGTTGTTGAAGCAGAAGGAAAACAGGTAGTTGAACAGAAAATCCCAATGATGCTTTTAATGTTAATGTTGAGTTGTCCTTTTTATAATGAATTTAAAGCAGCAATGCAGCTTTTGCTTAAATATACCAGCATATAACAATTAATAAAAAGCTCAAAGGTTTGGAAAAAAGAGCATTGACAATTTCTTAGGTTTTCTGCTTCTGTCAGGCCAAAGGTACTAACAATACACTTGCTTCCAAAGATCCTTTTTCTGGCACTGCGTTATTTTTCTCCCCTCATGACTGTGCAATGCGCCTTAGTTCTGACCTGCAAAACCCCTATGCCTTGTAGCCCTATTTAATAGAGATAGGCACAAATGGTATACTATTGTCCAGGTGAGGTTAGGACTGTAACTTTTATTTCAAAGCTCTAGAAGTAAAATACTATTTTTTTTTAAAACATTTATGCAATATATTTCTCACAGGGAGTTGTACCATGGGTGCTGTCACTTTTTTTTTTTATATGCATGCAAAGTCTCTTTTAAAGATGTGATTGAGTTGAACAGCTGTGAGGTTAATTTAGAACAGAAGGGGTATTAGTGTGCTAATTTATTTCTGGTGCCCAAACTTACGGGAGCTGTATTTTAAGCCATATATAATGGGGGGTCGGGGGGGGTGTCTACTGGAACATGTTCTGCATACACTACTGCTTTAAATCCAGTGAGTATCTTGCATGTATTTCTCCTCCTCCCACCATTTTCTAAGAAGAAATATTTCGTTGTCAGAAAGAAGTTCTACATTTGCTTCTGATTGAACAATTTATTCTCTTTTTAGTTTGAGACTAGACGGACTTGTATCTGACAGGGAAAGGATGAGTCTAAAAAACTGCCTAAATGCTTTGCAAATGTACAGGGTTAAAAGCAGCACATTAAAGTGTGGTTGTACTCTGGAAGTGACATCGTGGGTCCCACATGTATCTTCCTTTCTGACCCCATCTCACATTTGCTTAGGTTGCAAGTAGAAAGATGCTGCAATCTGAAGTCCAACTGGATTCGTTGTGGCTCACATAACAGCATAAAACTCTACAAGCCGAATTTTGCTCTCCGTTACATTTTGTCTGGATTGAGGTGACACAGCTGTAAATGGGTGCAGCCTTACAGTTTACACTTCTTTAGGTGCAGGAGCTGAAATAGAATCCAGCCTTTTCGGTATAACAAGCAAAAAGCAGATACCTTATTTTTATCCCCAAAGTAAACAGATGGAATGCTCAGAGTGAGTGGTTCTGAACTGAAAGTTGCCAAATATCCACACTTTAAAGGAGCATTGTGCCACTTAATAAGGATCTTTTTTGTTATGCAAGATGCATGCAAAACTTGCATGAAATCTAGATCAGCACAATTATCATTTGAAGATTAAAAGAAAGTCACAACAATAACAGCAAATTCTTATCAACTTTGTCCTAGGCTATCGTTTACGTGGTGTTGAATTTTATCCACAAGAGACTTACATCTTGAGAACAAATAGTGGAAATTCATTACATGCAGCTTGTAATACAGCCACTAAAAAGTTCTTATACAGGGTGCTGACTCAAAACAATCTATAAAAATTTCCCAACCAAAAGAAGGAAAACCCATGGTTTTGCTGAAATGACTTGTGGACAGTGTCGGATGCTTTTGCTTAGCAGAACACGGAAAACTGCATCTTTCTATTTAGGAGATATCTGCAATCCAATTGCTGATACGCAACCACCCAAACTGTGTGACTTTTATATTATTCTGACTAACAATACTCTGTTCAATATTACACCTCCTACCTGATGATGCATCCTGAACCAAGCCAGCCTGGCTAGTGCAGTTCTCTCTTTCAGCAGGCGCTATTCCAGTTGTTGGACTACTACAGGACATCATATCCTATAGAATTATTTTTCCATCAGTTTGTATTATGTTTTAAGAAACTCATGCTCTTCTTTGGATTTTCCTTTGATAAGGATGTAGACTGTAAGCAATGAAAGATGTGAACTACATTCCACAGCCCAGCAATGTCCATCTAGTAGGAAGCGAAAGGCCAAACAAAATTAACATCAGAGCTGATTTGCAAGCACCCGCACCTTTAGAGCAAAAGAGTAGGCTGGGGCAACTCCTGGTTTTGGCTAACCCCACTCCATATTTATCCAGGTGACTGCTCAGCTCAAGATGAAGCATGGCAGACTGCGATCAATAGTCTGACCAGGTAGCACCTCTTAAAAATCAAGGACTACTGTGAATCATATTGTAAAACAGAGGCCTGAATTTAGGTCACCCGCTAGTCACTGACACTAGTAAGCATCAATGAAATAATCCTTGCTCTATACACAGTTGTTAAACCCCTACATAAGTCTTGCAAGAATGAACAGAATCCAGTATTTTATATTGTCTTCTGTAATGTTCTCTCCCACCCCAATAAAATATAAATACAAAATGTTCACAATTATTTCAACAGCACATTTTTTTCTTTATGGTGTATAAGGTGGTGGCTTTTCAAAAGGAGGAAAATATGGTGGAGAATAGCGAGGAGGAGCATTGGAGGACCACATGTAGCTTGGAGATGGTGACATTGACGGGGGGTCATCTGAAAGGCCAGAAGGTGTGGAGGTTGGAAACACACTGGAATGCTGCACAGAAGAGACACAAATACTTTGGTCAATAGCAAGCTTGAAAAGAATACAAGGTAAATAAGCATTTCTTAATCTCCTACACTGAAAGGGAGAGTGGCCAGTTAAAAAAAACCAAAACGTTTTTATCAAGCAGTATGATGTTCCTAATATTTTACACCTTGATCCTGCAAACACTTGTTATACACATGCTTAACTTTATTCAAATTAATAGCCCCACTGAAGTCAAGTTAAGCAGCTGAGTAACCATTTGCAAGATAAGAGCTTAAGATTGTTAAAACTTAGAGTTAAATTTGATTTCCCTTTCATCATTTCTGCTCTTTACTTAATGCACTTAACTAAGCTTACACAATTAACACAGACTAGTCAATTTCATCCTTTGTTTTTCAAACATTAGACCGCTGCTGTAATGTTTAGGTTGCAAACGAGAATCAAATCTTTCTGTATGTGTGTTTGGCTTTTACATGAATTAAGGGGGAGGGGAAACACGACTTCAATTTTGTAAAACCAAATTTGTCTCACAAAACTTACATATTTCTCCTAGGCTACTCAGTAGTGTCCCTTTAAATTGATGAAGGCAGCATGGCTTATTCCTATTTTAGTAAGCATTTTATTTGGAAAAACAAAATGGGCACATGGCCAAAATAAGTTCTACTCCTAAAATTGTCTTCATATAAATAGCAAACAATGGGTTTAAAGCATTCCACCATAAAATACTGACACTGTTAGAAAATTGTTAACATGTCATCTGTCTAGAAACAGGTCAAACAAACCAGTTAGGAAGAGGGGATGAGACACAATGAAGCAAGCCTCAACACTTCAGTCATTCATTTCTCCCACAAGATTCCCTACGCTTTCATCCATGACCACCATTCCCTGGGCTGCTCTGGGTGCTCCCCTCTTTGCAGTCGGAGCCATTCCAAAGACCCACTTCTACTGAGATATCTGTAAGAAACTGGTCATGGCCGGTTGATAATGGCGAGGTTGTGAAGGATTGGGGATAATCTAGACGTTTTAGCATTTAACGAACAGAGCACCATACAATTGTATTATATGCCAAGATATAACAAATTACCACTTGGACCTCTCCCCTTTTTTTGGTTTGTCTTTTATACCGTGAATGTTTTGGGGCAGCCTGGAAAGCACCTCGTATACTGATGAAGTTACTTGGTACCTTGCAATAATCTGAGAGCCAAGAGTGATTTATGGTGAGGACAAAATCTTTGCATTGTGCTGCAAAGGCAGACACTATGAGCGCATGTGTCCTGATTGTGTGTCAGAGAAGAGCATTTATAGCTTTGTGCGACTCAAGTGTAAGCAGCAATAGGGTGTGAAGATAGGGGTTAGCCTTTTGGGGCAGATTGTCTGTGTGAAAATTGCTTTAATTAAAAAAAAATTATATTGGAGGTCATATATATATATACACACATATACACACAGACTATCTCACTTCCCTATTACAGATCTGTTACAGCTTATTGTGTAAATATTGTGCCATGAGTTAAAGGCAGGCTTGGAGCCCTGTGGTGCAGATTGTGGGAGTCCACAAAAAAGTCTCTGAAACCAAAGGCTTCTGTTTTTGATTACACTTTTAGATGGCAAAACGGCTTTCCCTCACCTCTCGATTAGGGCCAAGCCCCTCCTCCCTGCCAAGTTTCAGCCGTTTGAATCCCGCAAAACTCCGAGGTTTGAAAGATGGGGTGACTTAGCCGCGGCGGGTGCTGCTGTGGTATTGGCTAGAGAACACAACCTTGGGTTTTAAACATTACAAAGCACCCATGTGTTGCTGCCTAGCAACAGCCAGGAGCCTTTGAGGAGAGCCGGCTTTGTGGCAGCTGTAGAGTAGGCCTGGCTTATTTTGGCTCCAGCCAGCCGTGGGATTTTATTAATGAAGCAGGCCACTGACAGGGCTGCACTTTTGATTCCTCCCTGTCTAAAAGGAACAAAAGGCGGAATGGGCCGCTGCTGAGATGAAACAACCTCCTCATTTGCATTTTCTTTTCAGCACCAAACGTGGCTTGCTACCTGCAAAAGTCAAAGCACTGTAGGAATGAGCCTTTCCCAGCTGATCCTTCCCTGCCCCCCACCCTTCCCAACACACAAGGTGAATGACTAGCATGGTGCTATTTTCATGCGGAGGCTGACAGTTTCCTGCCTGCTACATTTGTGCTAGGACTGTTACAATGGGATGAGAGGCAACGGTCTGCTGCCACTGCCATTGGAAATGGCTCGTTTCAAGTGATTGGACTGTCATGGACCACAAGAAGCCTGTCTAGGCTCACACCTGGCATGAAACAATCTCAACCCAACCCCTAGAAGTTTGTGTGCCTAAAAACTAACAAAAAGACTCAGCTCAGCCACGCTGATGACATGTGCACAAAGTTGGAGAGAGTTTGCCAGTGGTTAGGGAAGGAGACGGAGTCAGGAGACCTGGGTTCTATTCCAGGCTCTATTAGAAATGTTGGCTTCTTTGTTTTCTGGTCAAAGTGATAGAGTGACTGTGCAGAAGAGTTAATTGGCGCCGCTAGCTCCTTGTAGCAGAAGACATGCAGTCCTTCGGGAGGGATTTAACGAGGAGGGGGGAGTGGCCTCACATTCCACGCAGAGGGAGCAGTGTGGAAGAAGGTGCAGAGATATTTCATGGAACATGCAGACAAATCGGGCACTGAGGCTGCCACCAGGGGAGAAGGGGACTGAGAGACAGAGATGGGTAAGTAGGGAGAGGCAAAGTTATGGAGGGTCTAGAAAGAGATGATAAGAAACTGGAACAGTCTGAGGGAACAATTTCCAAGGCCCTTAGTGACTTAGGAGCTCAAGTCTCATTGAAAATCAATGGGACCGAGTCTCCTCGGTGTCCAAGTCACTTCTGAAAATGGGACTCCAGTGTTTGTGAAAACGTTCCCTTTGGTCTGCACACAGGTTTTGTACCCATTAAACTCTCCCAGTTTAGGAATAGCACATTCATCAGTACAGCGCCTTAGAAAGGTTCTTGTCAGTATAGTTTAGTTTGGTAAATGTATAGGAATAAGCTATCCTGAGGTAGCCCTTTCATAGCGGTGTAAGTCCACAGTCCGGGGGGTGGCACTGATCTAGTGAAATTGGTACAGAATGTGTGTGTGACAAGCCTTAAAAATCCTCAGCCTAGGAATACTCAACACTTTAAAATCTTCCTGATGTCAGTGTTACCGGATAGCATCAGAGGGGCTACAGAACCTGGAGGAATATTGCTAAATAGAGAAGACTGAGGACAAGGGAAGGTTTGAAACGTAAATTGCAGCTTCTTTCTTAAATTATCAAAAAAAGCTACCAAAATACTAATCATAAATAAGGATCCACTTGTTAAACCCAACAGCACAAATGTTCCGAGTCCTGGCACAGCTCCCGGAGGATACTCCGGCCATAGGGAAGGGACATAGAGGACCATGCAGGATCATATTATGAAGATCTAATACAACCTATTCTGAGGGACCTCTCGGCTTGGCCCTTAACAGCACGTGGCACGTGTGACACTTCCCAGGGCTACCCAGCATTGGGAGGCACCTCACTACCACCTGGCCTTAGCATGAGGAAGTCTTGTCTGTGCCTGCTGCTCTCTGAAACCACCAGTCTCGGGCAGCAATAGCCTTGCCTTCCAGGTCCCCCCAGGCCTCGCTCTCTCTGTACAAGTTAGCAATAGGCACACTCCAACCCCTGAATCCTCTGAGCATCCCTCTGGCGTGCTTCATCCCTGGTCTAATCGCAGAACTCTCAGGCTCACTACTCCCAAAGGAACAGTTCACGCCACCTTGCAAGAGCCAGCTCAGGCTCACCACTCCTCTTAACACACAGCAAGTAGATAGATAGGTAGTGAAAACAAGAATAAGTTTATCATCAAAGAACAGAGATTCAAGTGATGGCAAATAAGAATATTAGAAACAAATGGTTCCACATAAAACAAACTCAAAGGCTAGAGCCTAAACTTCACTTACTAGACATTTCCCTATCTCCTACAAAACAGTTTACCCCCAAGTCCTTTTCCAAGTGTTTTAAACTAGTTTAGCTGAGATCCCTTCTCATATGATCAAGCCTGCTGGTGGCTTTTCCATTCAGCCTGAAGGAATCACTAGAGGTTCATCTGCCTCCACATACTAATGATTAGCCTGTTGCTCAGTCAATGGTCGCCCACTGCGAACTGTGCAATACTCAATTTAAACATGACCAGCCATGACACTGAGATAAGTGACTCTTCCCCCTTGCCTGACAGGAGTACATAGACCACTTCTGGTGACCCGCCTTAACTAACAGACGTAAAGAACATAATTTTTAGTATATATACACAAAAGTCTTCACATATTTTCCGTACATACATCTTGCAATGATTATGATTACTTGCGTGGCAGGCTTTCACTAAAGACCTTCTTTGGCAGACTAGAGTGTAGATACCAGCCCCAGGGGATCTCTGTACCTCGGGGTGCTCCTGTGCCCTCTGCCCGTGGGCATCAAGAGGTCCTTGAGTCATAGTAGGGTTGAAAGAGGCACAATTTGTTACATTTCGCTGCAGGCAGAGGCTCGGCTATACTGCCTGAAGGTACGTCTATACTGAAATCACTGGGTGTGGTGGCAGCTCACACAGACATACTGGAGCTAGCTTTAATCTAGTGAAGCTGTGGCAGCGTGCACTTGAGCATGGGCTGTACAAGCCCCCCTGGAACTCTGGGTAATTACTTGTAGAGCCAGATGAAAGCTAGTTTGGGTACGTCTACTCCACTCTGTGACTGCAGTCTGGACATGCCCTTAGTGAAACTTAAATACAGGGCTCAAGAACAAGGTTTAGGTTTGCTGGGAAGTTCTAGCACCCTCTGTAGGTAGCCTTCTGGGGAAGAGAGATCTTCATGGTTCCAAGGCTAGGGTATTCTTATCTATTTAATGCTACTGTCTGTTGTGCCATACCTGGAAGTCATACGCTGAGTATGGTGGCAGATGAGGAGTGCTGTGGTAGTAAGTGTTGTAAGAAGTCACCTGTGGCCTTGAGTAATAGGACACTGAGGGATGTGCGTTTTCAACTGTACAGTTCAGTGTAGGAAGGGAGGGAGTCTGTTGAGACAAAGACACACAGTCTGACACAAAGGTTAACCTGCACCTGCCCCACACTCACAGATAACTGACACCTGCATGACTGCAGAAGTGATTTAAAGGAACAGTGACTGATTTCAGAGCCAAGTTCTGGTGAATTAACAACTTGCAATTCAGTCTGATTGCGCTGAAGTCAATTCATTCTTTAGCTATTCAGTGTGTTCCTTTAAGAATGAACAGAACAAACTGGCCAAAGCCTATCCCACACTAGTACTCAAATGAAGTGGATTTTCGGAATGGGGCTTCACAAATGGGAGAAGGAAACTGTTTTAAAAACTGGTTAGTCTAGTAGGCTGATCTCTTGTTTGCACCAGTGCATTAAAATGCATTGGACATTACAACTCTTCCTTCCAGCAGAATTCAGAGATGATTCTGTATTTCTCTCTTTGCATACTTTATAGTCCATATGGTTTGGACTGAGCTTAGGAAACAATACTACTTAGCTATGCATGACCAGGAGGCAAATCTTTACCAGTGACCTAGGCATGTCCCTCATATTTTGACAGTATTTGTTCATATTTTGGTTGGGAAGATTTTGATAGATTTTGAAGAGAGGGTAGAACAATCTATTCTTCTGAAATCAGGCACATTGGATAAAGAGCATGTTATAAATTCTGCAAGAGGAATACATCATCTGGAGGAGCAAACTCTGTCCCATCCCTTTCACTTAGTATTATGCCAAATGAGCCACAAAGGACAGAAAAGACATGAATTTGCTTCTGCGACTTTTCAACTCTCCTTCTATTTAATGGAAATGGTGGTGGTTGTTCAAAGAGTAACCAGGCAGCATTGACTTAAGACCTTGTGTATGCCATAGCACAGTGGTTTTCAAACTTTTTTTCTGGCGACCCAGTTGAAGAAAATTGTTGATGCCTGTGACCCAATGGAGCTGGGGATGAGGGGTTTGGGGTGTGGGAGGGGCTCCGGGCTGGAGCAGAGGCTCTGGGTTGAGGCCGGGGATGAGGGGTTTGGGGTACAGGAAGGGGCTGTTGGTTTGGGGGGGCTCAGGGCTGGGACGGGATTGGGGCACGGGGTTGGGGCGTGGGCTTATCTCGGGTGGCTCCCAGTCAGCGGCACAGTGGGGGTGCTAAGGCAGGCTTCCTGCCTGTCCTGGCACCGTGGACCGCACTGCGCCCCGGAAGTGGCCAGCAGCAGGTCTGGCTCCTAGGCGGAGGCGACAAGCAGCTCCGTGCGGCTGTCGGCCGCAGGCACAATCCCCCCCCACACACACACACCCCAGTTTCCATTGGCTGGGAACCGGCCAATGGGAGTGTGGAGCTGGTGCTCGGAGCGGGAGCAGCGCGCCGAGCCCCGTGGCCCCCCGTCTAGGAGCCGGACCTGCTGCTGGCCGCTTCCGGGGCACAGCGCGGTGTCGCAACAGGTAGGGACTAGCCTGCCTTAGCTGGGCAGCACTGCCGATAGGACTTTTAACAGCCCGGGTCAGCGGTGCTGACCAGAGCCACTGCAACCCAGTGCCTCACATTCCACGACCCAGTACTGGGTTGCAACCCACAGTTTGAAAACCACTGCCATAGCACATGCCCTATTCAAGCCTGCTGAAGTCCCACTTATTGTCAGACCAGTATTTCCATCTTCTTCCAAGGCACAAATTATCTTACCTGGTTTCCCTCCAAACCCAGCTTCAGCTGTTTTACACAGTGAAGAAATCAGGTGGATATCCAAAACCGTTCAGCTGTTTGAGAGCAAGGTTAGAGTAAAATATAATTTTGTCCTTAGATAAAAATTCTGGTGACCTTTACTTTGCTTTGGGGGCAGCAACTGAAATTTGATAGAAGGGAAGCCTTTGGATGAACTGAACGGTAAGTATCCTGTAAAATTAATATAACGGTAATGGTAAAAATTCTGAAACAATTCATAAACCTAAGAGCCACCTAAACATGTTTCTTCTTAAAAGGGACATCAGGCAAAATATTCATTTAAAAAGGGAATTCCTCCATGGTGGAAGCGGAGATTGTTACTGCTGACTTAATCTTACATTTCTTCATGTGCTTATTCGTTAATCGTTTGCAATTCCCTATGCTTAGACAGTGTTGTCAGATCCGCCAATTTAGTCAGTTTCACTTTCTACTTATAGTTATTCCAGTTCCTCCTTCTCAGCACAAGCACATGATCTGGATTCAAACATAGTAAAGGATATTTAAACAACCACCACCTGTATATACTGTAATATCACTGCCAGTGAGGTTTTTAAGGCTATTTTAAAAGAACACCCTCCATTTGAAGGTCTAAACTTGTCTGATCATATCCCTTTCATTTCTCTAGAAGTCTGCATCATCTTACCATGTCTTTAAAGCCTCCAAGGATTGCAGCTGTGATGATCCCTAGAAACAATCCAACTATGTTCAAAATTGTCGCTGACCAGAGCAAGTGGTAAAGGTGAATGATATCCTGGCAGCTGCTGACATCAATATATTCATAGTACCCACCAGAAATTTCCACTCTGCTGGATTAGAAAAGAATTAAACAACAGTATAATAAAATCCCAAAAAGCCCACCTGGACCACAGAATGCATTCCTGCAATGGACCAGGGGTCCCAACATCAGTGGGATGTTTCCACAGGTAAGGCCTGCTGGAGTAGGCTCATCATGTTGTGACCTGAATTTTGACATCTCCCCACATGATCATGGCAGTGAAAAATACTCAGCTTGAATACACAGTGATGCAAACATATCCCGCAAGCCCCCCTGAATGTCACTGAAGTCAGTGAGTTATGGGTGGGTGAAGCTGCAATCTCGGAGTTGCCTCTTATATTTCTACCACATGTCCTCCGGTTAGCACTGGGCTGCTTATTGCCAGAATAATAGATAATTAACCAAATGCTCTGTCCTAATACAGCACCACTGATCTCAAAGCACTGTCCACACTTTAAATTTCTCACCCCTCCCTGAGAGGTCGGTCAGCATTACCACAGCCATTTGATAGAGGGACAATTTATAGACATAGAGGACACATAGCTTGACCAAGTCTACACAGTAGCAGAGTTGGGAATTGAACCCTGGAGTCACTTAAGTGAAGTTTGGTAAAAGGCTGATATTCTATATGTATGTCATCAGATGTTCACATAGAGCCTTTCAATCCAACCGTTCCCCAGTGCATTACAGACTGATAATCTCTGCACGCGAGCCAGCCCATTCCCCTGCTGAAATGCGGCACAGCAGCTGCCACCGATGAAGTACCGACAGCTCTCTTACAGCACCCAGCAACGTTACATAACGATTACGTGGGACGTAAAGACTGTAAGCCCTCGGGACCCTGCATTTTGATTTCATCTAAGACATCTCATCTTGCACATTAAGCTCCCCCTCCCCGTAAAATATCAAATAAAAAAAATCTGCATTATTTGGATATGGCAGGAGGGCCATTGCCAACACAATGGCCCTGAATCCATAATCACTCCTCTCTGATTGCCACGCCAGGAAGTAAACCAGATGAATCTATAGTGGAGCCTAATGAATCCTGTTTAGGGCACTGTAAGCATCTGGAACATGCAGGTCTCTGTACTCACAAACTACTTTGAGTCTTATGGTCACACACAAATTCAAATAATGGGGCAAAGTCCAAACCCTGCAGGAGTTTGGGGGAATTGGTACATTTTTCTGCCAAATCAATTTTTTCACCAAAAAAATATATATATATTTTGGTGCTCTGAAATTATTTGTGAATTCAGGTCAAATGTGGCCAAGGTTTTTTTTTGTTTTTTTTTAAGTCAACATTCAGTTCCAAACTGAAATTTGGCCAATTTAAAAAAACAAACAAACCCAAAACAGCCACACTGAAACAACAATAATAAATTACCCAAAATCTTTTGATGGATTTGAAACAAACTCTTTTTGAGGTTTTTGATTTGATGAAAAAAAAAATTAAAAAAAGAGAATACATTTTGTTTTGGTTCTAATCTAAATGGATTTTTTTTGGTTCAGTCTCAAACCCCCAAAAATCCATTATTCACTCAGCTCCGAAATTGGTGAAAAAAATGTTGTAATAAAAGCTTAGATCTCCAATTTCCCAGTCCTGAGTTCTATGCCCAGATCTGCTGCAGACTCCCTTTATCATCTGAGGCAACTCAGTGTGGCCAATATTTTCAAAAACCCTCTGATGTTAGGGGCCCAATTTGAGACACCTTGGGAGATTGATTTTTAGAGGCCCTAAGCAACCACAACTCCATCTTAGATCCATGGGGCCTGCAGGCACTCAGCACTTCTGAAAATCAGCCCCCTAAGGTTGTCTTAAGTTGTGGGATCCAAAGCTAGAAACACCTAAAGCCAGAGACCACTGCTGAAAATTTTGGCTTTATAGGGACACAGTCAAATTACACATTGCAATTCTGTCTGAAAAATATTCCTTGACTATTTTTATTTGCGCCTAAGATTACAGTATCTGGAAGAGATTAGAGACAAAACTGTTCTCTCTTTTCACTGCTGACTTTGTGCATTTGACAGCACTTTGAATTGAGTCAGTTTCACATTTCCTGCACCTCTCTCCCACTTCATAATCAGTTTGTGCTGGTTATGTGTTTTCTGCTGTTTCATACAGCACCGGGGAGAGAACACACATTTTAAAAAACAGGTCAAGTCACAACATGTGGCAGGGCATATGGGTGTCAGGTGTAACACCTGAAATGATTTTTAAACTTGTAAACTATTCAGTTGGGGTTTTTAAGTTGACCACGTCCCTTAAACCTCTAAGCCTCAGTTTTCCCATTTGGTAAAGTGGGGATAATACTTGCCATCCTCATAGCGAAGGTGCCTGGCTCAACCCATTCACATTTATGTAGCACGTTGAGATCATCAGATAAACGGTACCACAGGGGAGCAGATTGGTAATTACCCTTTTGAACATACTGAAAGACTAGACTGTCTTATAGCAGCATTACATGATCTAACTTCCATTATAATATGGTAGGATTGCTACCTGAAGTAATAATGCAATATCTATGTCTATAATAGCTATAATTAACCAGTACTATACATAGCTCCTACCATATCCTGTAGGAGTCCCTAACCTCTTTAAACGCTAGCAAACCAATGCATCCCATATTTGCTCTTAGCATGGATGTTGAATGCTATTTTTAGTTTACTCACTTTCCACAGTTGTATAGGTCACAGCAGAAACAGGTGTTGGTTTTTATTTTAGGTGTGCAAGGTCCCCGGCGCTGTGGATTGCAGATCCCCTGCGTGAACACAAAGAGAAGGGGGATACAAGGAACCAAGGAAGAGATGAAGCAATGGCCTTCGGTCCTGTTTCTCTGAGGCTTGGTCTATGCACAGATTTTGTACCAGTAAAACTATGTTGGTTGAGGGGGTGACTTTTTACTGATATAGTTCTACTGGTACAACCCGCAGTGTGGACAAAGTATAAAGGTGCCTTATACTAGTGTAGGTTATTCCCCTTTCTGTACAGGAATAGTTCTGCTAGTATAAGCACATTCAAACTGGGATAGGTCCATCCACACTAGGGGGGTTCCATAGAACTACAGTTGTGCAACTTGTGTGTGTAGATCAGCTCTGACAGAAGGAGCTATTCCCCCCCACCTCCTCCCAGTTAGTGACCTATGGGCATGGACTTGTCAAGGGGACAATGCAAACTGAGAAAAAGATTCCTGGGCCAAGACCATGACACGGTGGGAAATGCTGGACGGTTACTGGCAAGTAAAGAGATACAGGTGTGTGTGTCCATCCGATCCCGGTTATTGCCAGGCTTCCTCTGGAGACGTGACCTCCCTGGGGCCAGCGAGATTCGATCTTCTCCCTGTCACTGCTCCAGGACTGCCCACTGCCCATCCTACACCCCAGACAAGTGCTGGGGGGACATTCCAGTTGAGGAGGGGAAGTCAGGGCATGTCTTCACTACCCGCCGATCCGGCGGGTAGCAATCGGTCTATCGGGGATCGACTTACCGCGTCTAGTGAAGACGCGGTAAAATCGATCCCTGATCGCTCTGCCGTCGACTCCGGAAATCCACCTCGGCAAGAGGCGGCAGCGGAGTCGGCGGCAGTGCGGCAGCGGTCGACTTTCCCGCGTCCTCACCGCCAGGTAAGCCGACCTAAAATACGCAACTTCAGCTACGGTATTCACGTAGCTGAAGTTGCGTATCTTAGGTCGGACCCCCGCTGTAGTGTAGACCCAGCCTCAGGGAAGAAAAACGGATTTTGCTGGCAGGCTGATTGTTTTTATCTGGCAGCTCCTGAAAGCGGCTCAGCTATTTGGAAGGAAAGTCCCAGAGGATGCAGAGGAGTGCACAGGGGAGGCAATCAAAGGTGTCCAATACACATGATTTATCACACGGGTTTCACCCACTCCATGTGATTGTAGATGTTCCCCCCTTTTCAGGGAATGCATTTCTCTGTCAGAAGGTGTCCCAGTTTGGGAGGGGGAGCTGCTTATCTTACAGCTGGCCTGAGCTGTCCTTCACTTTTCCCCGGTCAGTGTTCGCCATGGAAACACTGGCACAGTTGCCTCTGCCTCAAATGTTGACCTGCTGAGGGCTGAAAAGGCTACACAAATGGACACGTGTGTCCTTCACCTCCTCTTTGCTGGTCTCCTCTGTCAGGTTGGCAGTCCCAGACAGGGCTCCAGGCTCGTTCGCTCTGGTCTGCACTCCTATTTCCAGCATGCCCCACTCCCAAATGTCCTCTCTAGTCTGCACCCCTAGTGTTCCAGCATACCCTTCTCCTCTGCTGTGCTCCCCCCCTCCATCACTGGAGCCTCACGCTCCTCCCTCCTCAAGACCCCAATGCTGAGGCCCTCCCAAAGTCCTGCTTTCCTGTGCATGCAGGGAACTATTGAATCCATCCTAGGGGGGCTCTGTCCCCGACTGGTCTGCAGTGCATACACCTCCACACCACTGCCAGCCCTGTTTGAAAGCGATGCCGCCAAATCCGCGCTCACCTCGGGTGGAGTCGTACTTTTGGAATAATACTGACATCGGCCTGCGTACAGTGGCCTAAGATCCTGCAGAAGAAAACAAGGGGTTTAGCATATCATTCAAAGCCAAGCCGAGGTTCAAATCTAGCACATTGTCACATATCTGAGCAGGGAGGAAGGGCCAGACTGGGCTGGATTTTCAAAAGGGCAGCGTGCCCACACAGACACCGGAGTGAAGGGGCCAGGTTTGCAGAAGCACCCGGCAGCTCCCACGGAAAACTGTTTGAAAATCTGGCCACCGAGGCGGGTATGTCTTCACTGCAGAGTTAACCCAAGTGAGCAGCACACAGGCCTAGGCCCCCAGGTTAGCCTAGCCCAGGTGTGAGCAGCCACCCCAGAAAGCCATACCTGAGTTACTGTGTCCTCACTAGGGACGGCACTCAGCCCTGTGCATCATGTGACATCATACTGACACCCACACGGATCATCGGCAGGGTTAGAACCTTTAAATCCCACTGCACGCACTTCTGCCTCTTGAGCTAAGGGAGTCGACAGCAGCAGTAGGTTCTTCAAGCGATTGCTCATATCGATTCCAAGTAGGTGTGTGCGCGCCGCGTGCACAGTCGTCGGAAAGTTTTTCCCCTAGCAGCTCCCGTCGGGTTGGCTGTGGAGCCCCCTGGAGTGGCGCCTTCATGGCGCTCAATATATGACCCTGCCGACCCGGTGCCTCCACAGTTCCTTCTTACCACCAGTGACGGTCGTTGGAACAGCAGTGACTTGCTTAGCAAGCTCTCCTAGTTTTCCCTAGCTTTCAGTTTAGTTTAGTTCACAGTTATTCCTAGCCTCGTTCAGTTTAGCTTTAGTGGTTTTGGTTGTTACAGCAGATAGCTGTTGGGAGTGGGGCGTTTTCCCCTTCACCCCGACCGCGTTCCCCGTGGTGACTTGGGGTATGCCTAAGTCCCAAAGGTTCAAACCCTGCAAGTCCTGCAACAAGCCCATGCCAAAGGGCGACCCCCACGACGCTTGCTTAAAGTGTCTGGGGGAAGCACACCAAGCGGACAAGTGCAGGATTTGTAAAGAGTTTCGCCCCAGAACGTAAAAGGAGCCTCAAACAGCTCTTTATGGAGGTGGCACTTAGACCGCAACCTACATCAGTGCGGCAAGACTCAGCACCGAGCTGATTGGTGGTAGAAACGCCACCGCAGAAGGACTTTGGAGAGACCCGCGGCATCTCCAGACCACTCCCCAGCGCCGAAACCGGCGTGATCGACCCAGCACTGCTCCCATTCCCTGATGCTGAAGCGGCACCAGAAGCAGGGGAGGAGTGGATCTCCGAATCTGAGACCCACCCCTTTGAAGTCGGCCAACAGGGCACATCCCAGAGAGGAGCACCCAGGGCCAAAGACTTTGGAGCCAGCACCATCGACTTTGGCCCCGCAAGGGGGACTGTCGAGTCTGGTGCCGTTGGACTCCCCGAGCCAGGTCATTGAGGAGGTGGAACTGCCATCCACCCCGGGCACCTTTGAGGCCGCAAGGGAACTCATCGCCATGACGGCACCACGATCCCTGGTCCTTCGAGCCAAACCTCTGGTACCACAACGTGCAGCAACGTCTTGAGGCAAACCAACAATGCTTCGTCCCTCAGCACTGCCAGTGGAATCACGGCACTGCTCGGAGTCCCAGCACCGCTCGCAATCGCGGCACCGGTCAGACTCACGGCACCGGTCCAGGTCGTGCCAGCACTCCTGATCGCGACACCGATCCTCATGCCGATCCCTATCATGGAGCAGGTCCCGCTCCCAACACTGGTCATCTCGGCACTGGTCAGCGTCTCCGCACAGACCCCGATCTCGGTACCGCTCCAGATCGCAGCACCACTCCCCAGTCCAGCTCTGCTTGGCACTGCCCTGGCCATCGCGGTCCCAGTCCCCATCTTCGGACGTGGAGACGAGGTCTAGATACTCAGAGCGGGGCCGGCACCGGTCAGGGCGTGGAAGGCCTGAGGTGGGGGCAGGGCCATGGCCTGCGCAGTGGCAGCAGTGGCCATTTTGGACCCTGTGGACGTACCACCAGGCCCAGGGCGCCCAATCCAAAGACTCCTGTTCAGCGACCTCTGAACCGCGGGTGCCGGAGGCATCAGCCAGTCGCCCCACCCCTAGGGGTGCCAAGGAGGTACTGGTCACATTACCTCCCCTGGAACCATCCCCAGTTCCTGAGCCTGATCCAGCTGTGATTGGCCCTGACAGAGAGGTGGGACAGGAGGCCCGTGGAGACCAAGAGGGTCAGGAGGACCCTGTTGCCCCATTAGCCTCATCATCCTCCGTCTCTGGACCACCCCCATAGACAGCCGTGCCCACCAGGACCTCCTTCATAGGGTGGCGCGAACAATGGGCCTGCAGGCTGAGGAGGTGGTAGAGTTGGAGGACCCAATGGTCAACATCCTGGCCCCAGAAGGCCCGTCGAGGGTGGCTCTATCCCTCATCAAGACTATACAGGTCAATGCTAAGACCATTTGGCAGACCCAGGCCTCCATCCCTCCCACCGCGAAGGGTGTGGAGAGGAAGTATTTCGTCCCATCTAAGGGGTACAAATACCTCTTCACACACCTGTAGCCTTGCTCACTGGTGGTGGCTGCAGTAAATGAAAAGGAGAGGCAGGGACAACAAGCCCCAGCGCCTAAGTCCAAGGACACCAAGCACCTAGATTTATTTGGACCCAAAGTGTACTCTACGGGGGGGTGGCAACTCGGGATTGCCAACCAGCAGGCAATTCTGAGTAGATACAGCTTTAACTTCTGAAACTCGATACTCAAGTTTAAGGAGCAGGTGCCAACAGAGTCCAGGGAGCAGTTTGGAGCAATAGTGGAGGAGAGCAAGGCGGTGGCATGGACCTCTTTACAGGCCTCACCGGATGCTGTGGACTCAGCGGCGTGCACCTTGTCCTCAGGTATCGCCGTGAGGCGTAGCTCATACCCGCAGGCCTTGGGCCTCCTGCCCGAGGATCAACAGACCATGCAGGACCTACCTTTTGATGGGGCAGGTCTGTTTGCGGAGCAGACTGACTCTAGGCTGCATAGCCTAAAAGACTCCAGGGCTACCAGGAAATCCTTGGGTATGCACACCCCAGCAACCCAACGCAAACATTTCAAGCCTCAGCAGCAGCAGCAGTGCTTCAATCCTCCTTGGCCGAGGCAGGACTTTTATGGGACAAGGGGCAGGAATGGCAGACACAAGCCTTCCCACCCCCCGCCCGGGCAGAGCCAGGGCCCAACTAAACCATTGTCGGGTTCAAAGCAGGCCTTTTGAAGGTTCGCCTGAAGACAGCGCACTAGCCACAATTCCGGATCCTTCCCCATCTTTCTTGAATCGTCTGTCCCACTTCTACCCTGCTTGGTCCCAAATAACTGCAGACCGCTGGGTTCTCCGTACGGTAGAAGTGGGATATTTTCTCCAATTCTGCTCCTACTCTCCCTCCCACCCCCCTTCCCTGTCTCTCTTCAGGAACCCTTCTCACGAGCAACTCCTTATCCAGGAGGTGCGGGCGCTCCTCACCATAGGAACGATGGAGGAGGTGCCTCAGGAGCTCAGGGGCAAGGGGTTCTATTCCCAATACTTCCTAATCCCCAAAGCCAAGGGGGGTCTCAGACCCATTCTAGATCTGCAAGAACTCAACAAGTTCATGGTAAAGTTGAAGTTCTGCATGGTCTCCCTGAGTACAATTATCCCTTCTCTGGATCTGGGAGACTGGTACGCTGCCCTCGACATGAAAGACGCGTACTTTCACATAGCCATTCGGCCTGCACACAGATGATTCCTACTGTTCGTGGTTGACCACAAACATTATCCTTTTACAGTCCTTCCATTCGGCCTTTCTACAGTCCCCCGAGTGTTCACCAAGTGCATGTTGGTTGTGGCCGCTTTCCTCCATCAGAGGCAGGTACAGGTATACCCCTCTCTTGACAACTGGCTGCTCAGGGGCTGCGCCAGGGGGCAGGTGGAGTCTCAAGTCCGATTGGTCGGATCCACAGTTGAGAGACTGGGTCTCCTCCTCAACATGAACAAGTCAACTTTGGCACCGACCCAAAGAACAGAATTCATCGGAGCGGTGTTGGACTTGGTTCAGACAAGAGCACTTTTGCCAGAGTCCCGTTTCCAGGCCATGACGGACGTCATTCAAGGCCTCCGGCAATTCCCGAACACTACAGCAAGGGGGTGCCTGAGTCTTCTTGGTCACATGGCAGCCTGCACTTACGTGACCCGGCATGCCAGACTGAGGCTCCGGCCTCTACAGGCGTGGCTCGCTTCGGCCTGTCTCCCGGGATGCACCAGCTTGAATTCAGTGGTCAGGGTGCCAGGTCAGGTGCTCGAGTCCTTTCATTGGTGGCTCGACCCTCAGTCAGTATGCAAAGGAGTCCCCTTCAACAGCCCTCAGCTCTCCTTGTCCCTAGTAACCGACGCGTCAGCTCTGGGACGGACTGTGCATCTCGGAGACCTCCAAACGTAGGGCCTGTGGTCGCAGGACGAGCTGGCCCTCCACATCAATATCAAGGAGCTGAGGGGAGTGTGACTAGCATGCCAGACCTTTCAGGCCCGACTACGAGGTCAGTGCGTAGCGGTTCTGATGGACAACACCACTGCCATGTTTTACATCAACAAACAGAGTGGAGCTGGGTCCTCTCTCCTATGTCGGGAAGCCTCCGGCTGCATATCCCACTCCATTCACCTGGAAGCATCCTACCTACCAGGAGTTCAGGATGCACTGGCGGACCACCTCAGCAGGTCCTTCCGCAATCACGAGTGGTCCATCCGGCCGGATGTCATACACCTCATCTTCCAAAGGTGGGGGTTTCCCCAGGTCGATCTGTTCACCACCCAGAGCAAAAGAAAGTGCCCAATATTCTGCTCCTTCCAGAGACACAGCCCAGGCTCAATCATGGACGCATTCCTGTTACCTTGGGGAGGCCGCCTGCTCTATGCCTTTCCCCTGTTCCCTCTCGTGCACAAGGTCCTACTCACGGTCTGCAGGGATGGGGCAGAGATAATTCTGATAGCTCCAGCGTGGCCTCGACAACACTGGTACACCACACTCCTGGAACTGTCAGTGGATACTCCTGGAACTGTCAGTGGACACCCTGGTCACGTTGCCTCTCGTCACCGACCTGATCACTCAGGACCTGCAGTCCCTCCACCTCACGGCTTGGAAGCTTCCTGGCTGAACCCCATGGAGCGTCTATGCTCAGAACAGGTAAGGGAGGTCCTCTTCAGCAGCAGGAAGCCCTCCACTAGAGCCATGTACCTGGCAAAGTGGAAAAGATGTACTTGTTGTTGCGACCAGCGTCATACACCTCCTCTCCAGGCACCTGTAGCTCTCATCCTAGAGTACCTTTTGCACCTGAAACAGCAAGGCCTGGCAGCATCCTCCATAAGGGTACACCTTGCTGCTATATCGGCTTTCCACCTGGGAGCGTCTGGACACTCCGTCTTCGCCAACCCTATGGTTGGTTGGTTCCTCAAGGGTCTGGAATGGCTACATCCCCAGTTCAGACAGCCTGTCCCCGCGTGGGACCTTAACCTGGTCCTTTCCAGGCTAATGGGGCCCCCATTCGAACCACTGGCAACTTTCTCCCTTCTCTACCTGTCATGGAAGGTAGCCTTTCTGGTCACCAATACATCAGCAAGGAGGGTGTCTGAGCTAAAGACCCTTATCTCAGACCCACCTTATACGGTTTTCTACAGGGATAAGGTGCAACTCAGACCTCACCCGGCCTTTCTTCCCAGGGTTGTGTCACACTTCCACACACTGTTTTTTATCCTAAGCCTCATGCCAGTAGCCGTGAGCAGAGCCTGCACTCCCTGGATGTTCGGCGGGCGCTAGCCTTCTACATCGAGCGCACTAAGCCGTTCAGGAAGTCGAACCAGTTTTTCATAGCGGTGGCAGACCGGATGAAAGGACTCCCGGTCTCATCTCAAAGAATATTCTCCTGAATCACGTCCTGCATCCGCACATGCTACGAACTGGCCAAGGTCCCAGCCCCGGCTCTTACAGCACACTCCACAAGGGCTCAGGCCTCATCATCAGCATTCCTGGCCCAGGTCCCGATACAAGAAATCTGCAGGGCAGCAACTTGGTCCTTGGTGCATACGTTCACCTCTCATTACACCATCACCCGGCATGCCAGAGATGATGCAGCTTTCGAAAGAGCGGTGCTCCAATCAGCAATTCCATAACTCCAATCCCACCGCCTAGGTAAGGCTTGGGAGTCACCTAATTGGAATCGATATGAGCAGTCACTCGAAGAAGAAAGAACGGTTATTCACCTTCTTGTAAGTGTTGTTCTTCGAGATGTGCTGCTCATGTCCATTCCAATACCCACCCTCCTTCCCCTCTGTCAGATTAACCAGCAAGGAGGAACTGTGGAGGCACCGGTAGGGTCGGTAGGGTATATATTGAGTGCCATGAAGGCGCCACTCCAGGGGGCTCCACAGCCGACCCAATGGGTGCTGCTAGGGGAAAAACTTTCCGACGACTGTGCACCCCAGATGACCCATCTTGTCTGGGCCGAAAGCACCACTGCACTGACTCTCATCATTGTGCAGCAGGTAAAACCAGCAGATTCCTAAACAGCAGTGCTGAGATCAGGTCCAGAGCACCCCACATGGCCAGGATCAGCCAGGAATTAAAAACAGCTTGATATTTTTACTTGATATTTTTATGTTGCACAGAAACATGGAAGTCAGAGATGGAAAAGAAACCTACTCATCAGAGCCAGACAGACAAGCAGAGAAATGCCAGGCAACATTTATATTGTTGAGGATTGGACTGCTTTGTTGTGGTCTGAGGCATTCTAGGGGTTCACTCTCTAAAATATGGCCCAGGAGCAACTAAGGGTGTATGGCCTTAACCTAATATACGCCAATATAGCTAATAAATCTAAGATCTCAGCTGGTGCGCTGAGCCCACTGCCTACCGTACAGACCAATACTGTCACACTGTTTCCTGATGCTCCCCCATCTGTCTGTCTGTATCCATTTGTTGTCTCTTGTCTTATACTTAGACTGTAAGCTCCTTGGGGCAGGAACAGGGAAATCACCAGCATCTATTCGATGGTATGTCTCCTTACACAAATTTCCAGGTCACTAAACTCTTCCCACTATATCTCACTGCTACCCATCCAGCTGCGACACCAGAACAGTAACACGTATACAGAGCCTTTCACACTGATGTGCTTTACCAGCGAAACCTATCACTTCATCCACCACTGAAATGCAACTACTGCTCAAGTTAGGTGGCTGTGAAACTTTGCAGAGAAAATGAAGATCACATATTGGATGGTAACTGAAGAGGAATATTGTATCTGAGACCATGGCCAGAGAAACACAGTACAGAGAAGACAGAAAAGCTTTGCTGAGTTGTCTTTTAGAAGGTATTTTCCCT
Source organism: Terrapene triunguis (assembly GCF_002925995.2). Taxonomy (NCBI): domain Eukaryota; kingdom Metazoa; phylum Chordata; order Testudines; family Emydidae; genus Terrapene; species Terrapene triunguis. Next base: position 12,717,107 of record NW_020664482.1, read on the forward strand.
TCAGTTCAGACATGGGATTGATGCACTACGGTGTGGAATGCAGAGAGTGTAGGTATAGCAGCATGCACATTCCTTTGGAAATACTTACTATGTGTCTGGCAGCAAAGACACCATCAACTATGGCACAGCAGAACGCAGCAATGACTCCAAAACTGATGAAGACAATGGATGCGACTAGCTGTGGAAGGAAAACAAAGCAAAGTATCATCTGCGTCTACAAAACGTTTACTACTTCACACTTACATAAGGAGATTTATAAAACCTATCTGTCCCAATCAATAAACGGCCAGATAATCAATGGTCCAAACACTGCCCTAGGCTGCACACACGCAGTTCTCACTGAAATCAATCAATCGGATGCACATCAAAGGCAAGAGTTTGTCACCAAAGAAAGTGTTTGTGAATGCATCACAACCCATGTGACAACTATACAGCAAAACAGCACATGATTCTCTGCTGGAGAAGTGTATTGGGGATTTTCTGTCGTAACGTAAGGGTAATCAAGACTTACAAGTGCTACACTAAGTGTTGTAGCAATTGATTTGCTGAACTAGTCAGATGTGTTGCTATTTTTAAATTTGCTGTCACACAGTAACACGTATTCCAGTTGTTAAATGAACAAAAATACTTGGGCTGTTTCCAAAGAGTTTGTTATTGACTGAACATGCTCATCAGCAAATGACAGATTTATCACTCTTCTTGATTTCTAGATCAAGGTCATCATGTGCTGAGATTATATAATTTTTATGGGAATCCCTACAATGGGCTAGATATTCAAGAAAGGATGCTTCATATATAAAACCCTGAAACCAGAAGACACATGCCTAGCCTAGGCCGTCTGTATTACAAGACCATGTCACGTCTCTCTTTGACCCATCTGTATATGGTCTAACAGAGCCTGACCCTGGAAGTTCTCTGCATGTAGGGTTCCGTTTGTCTCCAGTGGCAGTTCCGGGTATGGAGGATTTGCAGGAATGGATCTTTATGCTGTAAAGTCATCAGGGAAGGGACCATGTGCCTGATTCTCCTCGCAAACCAGCTCTACACCCGTGTGACTCCATTGCCTTCAGTAGAGGTCTCACTTAGGTCCGATCCTGCCACCAATTCCACATAAAGATCCTTACAACCATGGCGAGTCCCTCTGAAGTCAGCAGAGCTCTACGCAGGCACAAGTCTGCCTGCAAAGATCCAATTGCAAGATCAGTGCCTTGCTCCTGACTGTGAGTATAAGACAAGAACCAGGCACATTGCGAAACAACTAATTGTTTTACTGCCTGGTATTCAGTAGAGCTGAGTGAAGGACTAACGACAGGACTCCAGGCCACCCAGCTTTAGACTTTGCTACACCACAAGCCAGACTCAGTGAAAGATTCATTGAGAGTCGCCAACCTTTTGAGCAAGCTCAGAGCTGATTTCTGGGCAAGTGCTGAATCCCAGACCAAATTCTTGGTTTCCCTTGATTTTGAGCTGAAACTCTAAATTTCGCTTTGATTTTCTGGTTGCATTTGGAGCCCAAATATCACAGTTAAACTCAGGAGGTCTGGATCCACAGAGCTGGATCTCCATGAAGCCAGACCACGGTGTTTTGCAAGGCTCCAACTTTCAGGAACAAGAAAACAGGGAGATGTGCAGTCAGTGCGAGTCCCTCTCTAGACAGGATCTGGCCAACTGTGTATTGCACCCTGCCCACACGGGGACGAAGCCCGGAGGCCACAGGGTTGATACTTCATCCCAGTGGCCATCCAGGTTGGATGGCAGAACCGTAGCACTGGGTGTCACCACTACAACCTGTCCATGTATCAGGACATTGATTCACTGAGCTGCATCATCAAGTACTGATGCACTTTAGGACTGAATATCTCCCTCCGCTTGAGAGGGAAGGGCTCAGGTTACGTAGCCCTCCCGTCCAACTTGCTGTGGGGAGGAGTTTCTTGCCTCCCTCTTCTGGCAGCTGTTCTTCCGCCCACTCTCTTTCTTCCTCCATTGGGGGGTGAGGGAGCTAATCTCACTTGCGGCTTGCGGCTTTTCTTCCCCACATTCCAATTGATTTCAACATCAGGCAAATAATCCCATCTCCAATGTGGAGAAGAACTGCACAGTGGCAGATGCAGCTGTCCACACACACAAAGTGGGAGAACTGTCTGGCTACCATCCCAGTCACAGCAAGAGCTGTGGTGCCTCAAGGTTGGTCCCCTGGCCCCTTGAAAGCAGTGACTCGGCTGCAGCAGCTCAGCATGAGACTTCTAAATTATATTATGTAACGATGACAAACACAAAAATTCCAGGAAATTCGCTGTCAAAAGTGATCGGCCAGGGAAAAAAATAATGGGTTTGTGCCCTTTTTTTGCACTTCTTCCCAATGTCTAAATAAAAGACCTTGTTCTGCCATGAGAAACTCAGGGCTCCTCTACCATGTTTCTCCTGGAAGACTCCATGGCCAACTGGAGAATGGGTGGAATTATGACGCCACTAGTGACAGTGAAAGCGGAGCTCAGCAGAAAGGATATTCAGTCAGGCTGTGTTTTTTTCCTTTTTGCTACCACCCATTTCACTCAAACACCTGACAAACTTTTAGAAGAAAAGCTCTCCTGGCTAACGAGTCATCCCCCCTCCACACTTTCAATGAGGGGCTGAGGAGCACATTCCAGCTCTCTGGTCCTCCATGGAGACCTGCACCCCTAAAGAGGACGGTCAAGACTGGCTAATCTGCATATTGCGAAGGGTTTATTTATTAAATAGCCAAATTTAAAATGTTAAAAATACAACAAAGGAATGGGGAGAGGCAGAGCAGACACCCAATCTACCCTGCTTTAAAGATCATCTTTAAGGGTATGTCTTCTCTGGGGAAAAAAGCAAGGTTAACTCACATTAGCAAACTCAGGTTAAAAGAGCAGCAAAGACACAGCAACTCAGCTCAAGTTCAACCCCACGCTCTCCTACAGGCTTCAACCAGTGCTGCTCGCCCAAGTTAAAAGCCAAGCTGCTGTGTCTTACTTACTGCTATTTTAACCAGGTTAGCTAACCTGAATTAAGAACACTTCTCCCCCCCAGCGAAGGGTTGGCCTTCTGTTGAACGTGCGAAGAACAAATGCCGAGCCTGCCCGTCCTAATGAACTGTCTTGGTGGGATATTGCGGCCCGAACCTGCCTGCCAAAGTGCCTATAGAAAACAACTGTTTGATCATCCCCTTGCCAAAATCCACTTGACTTGGTAAATAAGCATGGGGAGGGGAGAGAGCTCCTTGCTATAATATGAATCCCTCCAAGCCTTCTCTGACCTCGTTTCCACTTGGTTTCACTTTCCTGCATTCCAGGAGAATGAGACGTCCCTTTGGAAAGGTTGCTGTTGTATTCCACACACATATCTGCCACAGGCTTGAAATACTGTGATTTTCTTTCTCTCTAAATTATCCTTGTCTCTTCAGAAGCCAGTTCAGTGTGTGTTGAGGGATGGGGAGGGGAGGCATGTATATATGTGAAGGACTAAAAGTTGTTCATTTTGTCAAGGTTTTGTTTTCACCCTTAAGAAAAAGCAGCCCTATAGCCGGATTGATGGGCTACTTCACAAGACACCGCTTGGAGGGAACTGGCATATTTCCCCTGCAGAACAGAGAAATGCTCTAACGGTTGTTTCCTATGCTTTTTCCACTCTCTGATGTTGAGGAAATCGGTCATTCGTTTACTGGCAGGAATGGAAAGTTGCTGTTGCCTGTATGAATGGGCTGCTTTGGTAGAAGGCAGTATAGGGGTAGCATGGCATTGCCAACACTTGCAAATTTACTGCAAGTCTTTTGGTATTGGGTGTTTGTCTTGAAGTCCCAGCTGCTGGAGTCATGTGACTACTTAAGACTCTCAAAATGTAAGTTTCTAACCTGCCTCGTTATGGAGGGAAGCTTAAAAATGTGAACCCTGGTCCTCAAAAACCAGAAGCCAAACACAATCCCAAATTATCATCTTTAAAATCTCATGATTTTTAAGCCAGCCTCACTATTTTCAGCCAGAAATCCCTCCCCCGTGAGAGAAAAAGTCATTTTACAGAGCTGGGATCATGTATCCACCTCATTACTGACTATAATAATATTCAGTTTGCTGCTAGGGAGGAACTGAGGGGCTTAGCAGGAAGCTTAAGGAAGTCCTGAGCTCAGGTTACTGCCTGCCAAAGTTACCTGGAAAGGGCTGGCTTCTTTCTTTATTTGAAACACTTTCTGCTGTGTCTGTCACAGCTCCACAAAACCATCTTAGCCACTGAGGTGCCTCTCGGGGAGAGCAGAAAAATGCTAAGGCCCCGACACAAGAGACACATCACCGGAGGGGGTGTTTTTTAGCCTTCTGTGATCAAGAGACAAATCAGCATCAGCCCCTGAGGTCTCCTGACCACGTGAGGCAGGGATCAGCACAGAGAGCAGGAAAATCCAGGTTGGGGACTGGATGTGTTTGAGCCTGTCAGAGTGAATGAGGACAAAGAACCTAAAATTTGCCCTGTCTTGATCAAGCCACAGAATAGCACTTGTCAGTGAGGGTATTCACTGGGATCCAGTTACTTTAAATAACTTAAAAAGAAGAGGGCAAATGCAACTGGCTCCTGGAAGCAAGCAAAACAATCACCTCTACTGCCAGGCTGGTGATGCAAGTACACAAATGTTCTGCTAAGCAGGCTGCATTATCAAAGCGATGATGGGAGGCTGGACAAATAAATATACACATTCACATGGAGGATATTTACAAGCAAGGAGTGGCACATAGCCCATCTGCTTGCAGGGACACAAGTTCTCCAGACTAAGGGGAAATTGACTGGGATAGCTATAGTGGAGTAATTACTACAGAATAAAGTCACTTTTATTCCAGAATAGATTGTCTACACAGGGGAGTTGTACCAGCATAGCTATAGCAGAATAATTATTCTGCCATAGCTATGTTGGTCAATATGCAATTGAGGCAGCTTAATGCAAGCCTGAAATCTCCATTAGAGGAACATTAGCAGGGCTTGGAGCTGCTACTGGCTCAGGCTGTTAACTCACCTTGAAATGACACAAGCAGATCTGAAAGGAAAGTGGTAAGAGAAGGCAGGAGATGAGGAGCGTAATGGGGAGTAGAGGCAGCGTGGGATGGAAAAGACAGGAAGGAGAGGAAAAAAGGAAGAGGAGAATGAGAGAGAATAAAAAGGGAGTGAGGGGAAGAAGTGGAGGGAGAGGAGAAGAGAGGCTGGGGCTGTAAGAGGGAATGACATTGAGACAACATACGCTTACGTTTCTTCTACAGGGAGCGTGTCAGAGAGACGCTCTCCCCAGGAAATGCTCTCCACACTTTCCCAGTGAAAGCCAGAAGGTGAATTCTCTCACAGTGGCGCTCGGGATGAATCATGGCCAGGTCCTCAGTGACAGGCCCCGAAGTGCCACGCAAGTCATCTCACTGTGCAAACTCTACACTGGTGTGCTGCAATCTGCACTGGCTGCCCAGTTGGAGTCTGAGATGTAGCTGTTGGCCTACACAAAGCCATGTGTAGCTGCAGGTTGACTTTAGCAATTATCCAGGACAGTGAGATACTGCAGAGCCTCTCAGCAGATTTAGGGCAGCGGAAGGGAGAGAGGGAAGATGGCACCTGCACAATTAGGTCAGTCAATTGTTTATTTTCTCCCCTCTTTAAAAGAACTTTCTAAATGGAGGATAATGCCTGCGACTTTCTCTTGTCCCACAGCTAATAAACATTTCTGTTGGCAGCGTGCTAGCAGCATACTGTGGTGTTACTCTGAATAAACCACTGTGATTACTGAAGGGTTCCTTCTGCAAACATGTACTGAGTGTCTCTCTGACTTCCTGTGTAATAGATGTTTGCAGGATCAGGTCCTAAGTTAGTAAACCGTTGTATTTTATTAGCCTCTCATGTAAACATTACAGAGTTTCATCTCTTCTGGTAGGAGTTCCACGTCCACTGCACAATCACAGTTAAAATAGGTATCCGGATCCAAATACCATTTTTTATTTGGCAAGCATAACTGACTATAGTTCCTCTGTATCTTCATGGCAATTTAATTTCTATTCTGCTACTGGAGAGGCTACCCAGGACATGATTATGGAAGCATCATTAGCCGCTCTACAATGAAGGTTGTGCTGAGTTCTAGTCTATGCAGGGAAGAAAGCCCTTCTGTTTGCTGTGACAAATATGTACTCTACACTGTAATATGTGGAACCAAGGGTAAGAGAGGCAATAGGTCAAATGCTTTTCCTCAGTGCTGAACAATTCTGCTGGAGGCTTTTACCAAGCTAATGCACCGAAGCAGTTCATGGAGAAAACAGTATTTTGAAAGCTTCACCCAGGCCCTAAACAATTCAGTGAATATTATGTAAACATGCAACATACAAACCATCCTTGTAAAACCAGGAGTGTCTGACAGGAATAAAGGGCCAACAGCGGACACACTCAAAACACGGACAGGAACAGCGTTCCAAGCACTAGCTGCTGCCACAGCAAAGGTGCAATCACCAGCCAACGTAAGGTCATGGTGTGGTCCTTGCTGGGGTCACAGATACCTTTTTTGACAGGGCCCAAGGGTGATGTCCTGATCAGGTAACAAACCAGGCCTGGTCTACAGGTGAACATGAGATTGACCTCGCTACATTGCTTAGGGTTGTGAAAAATGTTGCACCTATCTTGCCATAGTTAGGTCAAACTAACCCCCAGCGTAGATGTGACCAGGTCGAGGGAAGGATTCTTTTCTTCCGTCAACATAGCTACCGCCACTCGGAGAGATGGATTAACTACACCGACGGGAAAAGCCCCTTCCATCGATGTAGGAAGCGTCGAGGCTGCTGCTGTAGCATAGACGTGCCCTGAGTCTAGGCTGCTCAGGGCTTTGAAAAAAGGCAACAGACCAACTTCAAGTCACTCTGTTATTTTATAGGCAGCCCCATAAAGAATGCAGGGCAGAGGGCAGGTGTAATATGATCGTGGTTTCTCAGCCAGCGCCTGACTATGCTGGTGCTGCAGCACCGTGAGCCTGCTGCAAGCAGCAGCCAACCCTGCTGGAAACCCTGCTGGGGGAATGACCACATCACAAGGGAACGTGTTGCTGTTGCAACAAATGTGGGTTGCAACAAACATGGGTGGGGCTAAGTGAAACAAACACCTTCATACCACATCAGACACATGGGGTCGGATTCTCTGCTATAAGCTAGCTCTGCAACATTTGTCATGCACCTCCTGCAAGCAAGACATCTTGTTAAGGTGTGTGAGTCACTTTCATGTATGGGACTATACATGCACTCCACAGTGAACAGAGCACTCATGAAATGGAGGGCTGGACAGCACTGGCTAGCACTAGGATCAGCAAGGGCAGGTGCTTCTCCAGCTTTGCCAACTCACTTTGGCCCTGGCCAGCAGCAACCCCTATTCCTGGACTTCTCCTGCAGGGGCGGCCAACCATGCCAAACTGTATTACTGGTTGTGATGAATGTCGAGGCGCTCAACAATGAACATTCATCTGTACCCCCAAAATGTGCAGGATTTCTGAGTGTAGGATGGTCACTCACGCATTCCTGGAATATGAGACATTCCGGTACTTCCAGGAATGCCGTGACCCCCACCCCGCCGGTGTGACCTCACATAGTGCGTGCAAGATCACGCCAACGGGGATGGAGCGGCGCGCTCTTCAAAATGGTATCCAATCCTGGACAAAATCACGTTTGGTTTTGTCTCAGTACTGGACGGGGGTCAAATCACCCGAAGAGAGGGCTGTCTGGTTTAAAACTGGATGAGTGGCCTCCGGTTTGTTGGAATGTCAGAGAGAGCAGACAGTTTCATCGCACAGACGTAAGACCTGTGATTGCAAGCCATTACGGCTGAAGGCGTCTAGCTGCCAAACAATGGAGCAACCATCACTGGAGCAGTATCTTAGGCCTGGTCTACACTGCAGGGTTAGGCTGACGTCAGCTGCCTGGCATCGGCCTCGCTGTGGAAGTGTCTTCACTTAAATTTGGCTCCCGTCGACGTAAGTGCCTCCCTCTGCCAATATAGTAACACCACCTCCTCATGCGGCGTAGAGTCACAGTTGATGTAATTAGGTCAATGTGGTGTCAGTTTAGACACTGCGTTGCTTACATCGACTGTTACTGGCTTTCAGGAGCCACCTCACTATGCTCGATGCTGACAACAGAATCGATACAAGCCCTTGTGGTTAGGACGCGCACTGTCAACACAAGGAGCCAAGTGTGCGCGCACGCAAGCGATATAACAACTGCGGTGGTTGTATGCCGGTGTAAGTTAGATCGACATAATTTTGTTGTGTAGACACGACCTTAGACGCTCTGGCTGGGCCACTGGGAAAACCAGTCTGAGGCTAAGGGAAGTCTTCACATCTGGGCCCTGTAACAAAAGCCATTGAGCAATATAATAATTGGATTCACCCACAGCCAGGGCAGGTGGGGCTTTGAGAAAAGGGTGTTCCTTGAGGGGGAAACCGTAGTCAAGGAGACAGTGGAACACACTGACACTCTGGAATCAAAACAGTGACCTGTCTGGAGCCCACAGCTCCTGGGCTTCCTAAAATAATGAGAGTTACAGGACCAGAGCAAGCCCAATTTAAGAAGGAACCATCTAACGTAGCTAGTAGTGAAGTGTAAGACTGGGTGAGTAAACATGCATGCAGCAGTTTGCTGTTTTGAAATCCTTTTCTCTAATGCTTTGTTCCATTCTCTAATAAAGCTGCTTGTTTTATGAAGGCTGTCAATCACATGTTTCCCAAGGGAAGAAATGCAGGTGCCTAGTCAGGCCCGCATGGTAATAAGTGGGTGGCCCCAGCAGGGTGTTGTACCCAGATCCCAGTCTAACAGTAGGAAATTCTCCTCCCCGAGACAGATAAGTGCATGAGGCCAAACACCTGGGTACACTCAGAGAGCCCAGCAAGGGGAGCAGCAGCCCCGTAACTCTGACACAAATTTTGCAGCACAGACAGAGAGATCCACATTATCGTTCTGACTAAACCAGTCTCTACAAGCCCCATTCAGGAGTGGCGGCAGTAACTTCCTATGTACTCTTGAGTGGGGAAATGGGCCAAACCATCCAGCATCCTTTGGAGAGGGCCACCTCCTAGAGGCTGGGCTCAGCTTTGCATTTAGTTTGAAGGAAGACTTCTAAGCAAGGAGTGGGATTCACAAACCCCTATAGTTCCTACAGAGCAGTGGCTTCCAAATTGCTCTAAGGACCAATTTTTGGTGGTCTGCAAAGAGCTGACTGTTCCCACAAAGCTAACCCTCTCTGTTTCCCCCACTCAATCACGTTAAAAAGAGAGCACAGGATACTTTAAGTGCTTTCCCCCACGTTAGTTTTCAGTGTAAGCAATTATTGTAATTGCCACAGGGCTGCGGCACAATTGTGGATGGAAGAGGAGTTGTGCATGAGACAGTCCTCCTGTTCAGAGATGGTCTACAGTACGCTACGAAAAAGTTTGAGAACCTGCTAGCCAGCCCCAGCAGGATGACAGCATCCTGGGAAAGGCTTAAAGTAAATGTTCTACAAGGTCCATGTTAGCCAAGGCACAAACATCTATATCACAGCTGGGATCCTGAAGCAATAGTTTCTCTTCTCATTTTAGCTGATATTAGGGCAGTGGTTCCCAAACTTGTTCCGCCGCTTGTGCAGGGAAAGCCCCTGGCAGGCTGGGCCGGTTTGTTTAACTGCCACGTCCGCAGGTTCAGACAATCGCAGCTCCCAGTGGCCGCGGTTCGCTGCACCAGGCCAATGGGAGCTGCTGGAAGCGGCGTGGGCCGAGGGACGTACTGGCCGCTGTTTCCAGCAGCTCCCATTGGCCTGGAGCAGCGAACCACGGCCACTGGGAGCCGCGATCTGCCGAACCTGCGGACACGACAAGTAAACAAACCGGCCCGGCCTGCCAGGGGCTTTCCCTGCACAAGCAGCGGAACCACTGTATTAGGGGAATGTTGATGAATCTTGTTTCCCTGTTATTTACGGCTTCTCATATCTATGGTTTGGATCCTTTTGTTACTGGATGAAAAATAAATCTCTTGTTTTATGCTACCCCGTTGGAGAGGTGCTTGAAAATAAAGCCATAAGGAATAAAGAGGGTGATCAACCCCCACCCTCAGATACACTGCATTAAAATACTTTTGTGTATGAAGCCTGAGAAGTTCATCATGTTTCAGTTACAATCTGCCGCCCCACTTCCATCACCTAGATTACTCAGTGACACTGCTCTATAAATACCTGATGGACATTTCACCTATTTTTTTTTCTTTCTAAAACACACGATTGTTTCCAGAAGGTTTTTCGGTTTTAATCACTCTTGGGCTGTCTGTGGGATTGGCACCTCCGCTAGCCCTCCATATAAATCACGCCACATCATTTGGCTTTAAAATAAATATTGGATCTGATTTTAGATTGATTGCTTAAATACAGTAAGGCCAAAACCAAATTGTGCATCACCCCTCAGAAAAGTGACTTATTCAAAATGATTTCAAATACAGTATGATAGGAGCACAGGGAAGACACGGGGCTTGCTCGTATAGCGTGCTGAGTACCCTGGCCCAATCCAGCTAAGTACTCAAGCACACACTTAACTTTAAGCACTTGAGTAGTTCCACTGAGTTTAAGGGACAATGCACATGCTTAAAGTTAATCTGGTGCTTAAATATTTTCCTGGATTGGGCTAGAGTGCTCCCATGTGCTAATTTTTGCTTCTTAAAGACAGCCCAAAAGGGTTGTTTAAATTTTTCTTTCTTGCTTGTTTTTTTACCTTAAAAATATCAGGGCTGACAGCACTGGTTTCCCTTGGTTTTGCTGGAGGACTTGCTGGGGTTCTCCAAGGATGTACATTGTTATCTCTCAAACCTCAGCTGACGGGATGGGAGAGGGAAGATGTTCATTCTTTAACAAAGGCTTCCTTTCTCCAAAGAATTAGTCAAGCATTGGAGTTAAATGGATATAAGCAAAAGGGAAACATAATTTTGAAAAGCCTGACTAAAAATCCCTTCCCTGCCCAACTTTTCCCTCTCATTGCTCTTGTGATACCATTTCACTATTTCTCCAAATACCACAGCCTTGCAGGCTACATAGGACCTGAATTTACAAGCAAGAAGTAACTTTTTGTGAAAATAATTTGTTCAGGCCTTTCCTACATGACAAACAAGAAGGAAGAGAGAAAAAGCGGGGCACAAGCCCATTTCCCCCCCCTTTTGCAGGTGTCACCTGAGGTGCATAAAGTGCTTTGAGATGCTGGTATGTGAGGTGCTACAGGGAAATCTTATGGCCATTACCCTGGTACCCTGCTTTCCTGAACATTAAGGGGTGAGGAGGAGGAAGACGGCAGGGAATTAATGTGTAGGTTTTCTGTTGTGAATAGGTACAGTTGTGGATTCAGGTAGTTCCCACATAAATACAGTTCTGTTCCAAGTTCCATCCTGACCTTCCACTCCGACACCTTTTCAGTTGCTCAAAACTTAAACTTTCTCAAAACAACTCCTGTGGGGCTCATGTTTTCCATGCTTCATCTCAGCTTACTTTTTTTTTTTTTTTTTAAATTTCAAGAAGTTCAGTACTGCAGATTGGAGTTATTCAGTGAAAGGAGTGGTCATTTCCCATACATTCCTCAGATAAGCTGCATTCACACTGCTAACAACAGACGAAACAACAAGTGTTTCAAGCTATGAGCATTTCGAATTGCAAGTGTGGAACATTCATGGCAAACTTCTCTAAATTTTCTCATGCATAGTCACTTCTCATGCAAATCTAAATGGCTAAGGCACAAAATGAGTTACAGCTAGACATAAAAGGGAATAAGACGACATTCTATAAATACATTAAGATAAAAAGGAAGACAAGGAAAGTGTAGGTCCTCTAATTAGCAAGGAAAGAGAGCTAATAACTGATGACATCACAGACGCTGAGGTGTTTAATGCTTATTTTGCTTCAGTCTTCGCTACAAAGGTAAATTGTGACCAAATGCATAACACAATTAATATTAACAACAGAGGGGAAGAATACAAGCCAAAATAGGGAAAGAACAGGTTAAAAATATTTAGATAAGTTAGATGTATTCAAGTTGGCAGGGCCTGATGAAATTCACCCTTGGGTACATAAGGAACTTGCTGAAGCAATCTCCAAACCGTTAGTGATTATCTTTGAGAACTCATGGAGGATGGGTGAGGGCCCAGAGAAGGGCAAGCCATACCTATCTTTAAAAAGGGGAACAAACAGGACACAGGAAATCACAGACCAGTCAACCTGGAAAGATACTGGAACAAATGATTACAAAATCAATGTGTAAGCACCTAGAGGATAATAGGGTTATTAGTAATAACCAACATGGATTTGTCAAGAACTAATCATTACAAACCAACCTAATTTTCTTCTTTGACTGGGTTACTGGCCTAGTGGATAGGGGGATAACTGCAGACATCATATAGCTTGATTTTACTAAGGATTTTGACAGTTCCACTTGACATTCTCATAGGCAAACTAGGGAAATGGGTACCAGACGAAGTTACTATAAGGTGGGTGCACAAGCGATGGAAAGATCATACTCAAAGAGTAGTTATCAATGGTTTACTGTCAAACTGGGAGGGTGTATCAAGTGTAGGGTGACCAGATGTGTCTATTTTATAGGGACGGTCCTGATATTTGGGGCTTTTTCTTATATAGGCGCCTATTACCCCCCACCCCCTGTCCCGATTTTTCACACTTGCTTTCTGTGGGCTCCACCAGCAGTCAAGTCCTGGGTCTGGTACTATTCAATATTTTCATTAATGACTTGGGTAATGGAGTGGAGAGTACACTTATAAAATCTGCAGATGATACCAAGCTGGGAGGGGTTGCAATCACTTTGGAGAACAGGATGAGAATTCAAAATGACCTTGACAAATTAAAGAATTGATCTGAAATCAACAAGATGAAATTCAATAAGGTCAAGTGTGAAGTATTCCATTTGGGAAGGAAAAACAAACAAATGTACAACCACAAAATGGGGAATAACTGGCTAGGCAGTAATAGTGCTGAAAAGGATTGGTGGGGCGGGTTATAGTGGCTCACAAATTGAATACGAGTCAACAATGTGATGCAGTTGAAAAAAAGGCGAATATTCTGGCATCCTGTAACAGGGTTGGCTGCCTCCTGAGCTGCCCCTTGTGGCCAGAGGTCACTCTGTAGTGCCCTGCCCTTTCTTCAGTCCCCAGGTAATTCAAAGAATCCCCTCAAGGGGTCCCATTTATTTAGTCTCTAGGTGCACACTGGCCCTCCAGCCCACCCCTAGTTCAGTCTCTTTCTCCCGGTTGTCCAAAATAACACAAAGCCTTTGAAAACAGAACTCAAACTCTCACAGGCGTCATCCCAGTTCCAGCTGGGCACAGCCCTTCCTCCCTGAGGGTCTGTCTGTCTGCTTCCCAGTGTCGTGGAAAGAATCACCCACGCACTGATTTTAGTTCACAGACTCAGAGCCTGAGGCCTTTATTGCAATACGTACCAAACGCGTTTGGGGTGCAGTTCGAAAACTGACACCCCGAGGGCCGCTCACAGGCGGGTTTTTATTTCATTAAACCGCAAGCAAAGTACAAACAATACGTCATGAGTTAAGAAACTGGGGTTGGGGTCAGTCCCCCCTCCAGTACCTTCCTCATTATTTTCTGAGAAGTGGGTGTTTATTTGGGTAGAGGGGCGCTTGGCGGTTTTCCCCAGGGGTGGTACTTGGCACCAGTTTGGGTACATTTCTCGGCAAGGCACATGTTATTTTCCGGGGGTTTTCGGTTAAGGGTTAAGGGGGGGGTTATCATGGGACGCTAAAAGAAGATCTATGATTGGTTAATTTGCAGATAGCTGGAATTGGAAAATTTTGCAGATAGCTGTAACTGCAAGAATGATTAGCTCTTTGCAAAAACAATTTCTTAATGTAAGCGGATATTCTATTTTTTGAGCGGTTTCATAAACTTGCGGTTATTATGTTGCTAAAGCAGTTTCTTGTTGTAGCCTTTAGCGTTGTTCTGTGTTTTTCTTCCCCCCCCCCCCCCCCCCCCTGGTCATTACCCTTGACTGACTTTGGCAGAGAACCGTGTTGTTCAGTCTTGCTCAGGCTTAGGCCTGTACTACTCTGTGTAAGGACAGTCAGCATAACACATCTCTGTTGGAGGGTTTATTTCAGGGCCTTCAGATTCAAAGCTCTGGCTATTAAAAAGAAGGCCCCCCTGCTCTATTTCCCCACACCAGTACCTCCTGCCTGGAGTTTGTCCTTCTCCACAGGCTTTCGCAGCTGATGTCTTCCACTTGGTGACTCTGGGCCCTGCAGGAGCCTTCTACTACTCCCTGAAGTGTCTAAAGGCATAACTGCAGTTTCCTAAGCTTGTCCCCCTTCGCTGCAACTTCCTGCTCCTTTTACACTGGAATCATCTGATTCCTCTCACCTGGATCATTCTGTAAAGACTTAGGTCCATGAACAAGCCACCCTGTTAATACCTGTAACAGGCATAGGTGCCGACTCCATGGGTGCTCCGGGGCTGGAGCACCCATGGGGAAAAATTGGTGGGTGCTCTACACCCACCGGCAGCTCCCCGCCCCACCTCACCTCCGCCTCCTCCCCTGACCGTGCTGCGTGCCCGCTTTTTCCCCCTAGCTCCCAGCGCTTGCGCCGCAAAACAGCTGTTTCGCGTGGCTGGAAGGGAGGGGGGAGGAGGGGGAAAGTGGCGTGCTTGGGGAAGAGGCGGAGGCGAGCTGGGCAGTGGGGATTTGGGGAAGGGGTCCAATGGGGCAGGAAGGGGGCGGAGTTGGGGTGGGGACTTTGGGGAAGGGGTTGGAATGGGGGCGAGGTGGGGAAAGGGTGGGGTCGGGGCGGGGCCGAGAGTGGCGCAAGCACCCATCAGTGCCAGGGAAAGTTGGCGCCTATGGTAACAGGAGCATCATATGTAAGGCACCAGCAAAGCAGAAGTTTTACCTAAGGAAGGACTCCGGGTTCCAGACTTAAAGAGTATTTTCGGTTTATCAGTAATGCTATTGTGCTGGCTCTCTTTATTCTGGGTTTTTGGGCCAGATCCTCAGCTGGTAACGTCAGGGCAACTCTACTGACCTCAATGGACCTACAGTGAATTACAGCAGCTGAATAACTGGCCCTTTAAACTTAACTACAAATGAGACAAAGACATGGAAGTTCATTCATTACTGTTCAGCAAGTCTACAAAAGTGTAAGGCTGACAAATGCGCTACTCTAGTGCTAGGCAAACACATTCTAGCACTTTAAAAACAAGGTTTATTACTATTCTTTAGGTAATTTTTTTAATAAATTAGGTACACACAGATACTGAACTTACCATTTGTCTTTTGTTTTCTATCAAGTTTGATCCAATTATTCCAAGAAATGACCCAAAACCAAGCTGAAAAGCAACATATTGCAAATGTTTATATAGGGAAGATACCCAACATAGTTAGCATACACACAGAGTAGGGTTAGACCCAGAAGCAACAAAAAAATGCATTTCAAACACATTCCTCTTTGTACAAGAGGCCCAAACTTAAAATCTCATGCAGCTGAAGAAAATAAATGCAGGAATCACGTTAGTGGTGTAATGCTTCTAATTCTTCCTACCTGAAATTGCTGAGTACACAATTTACATGGCAATAAAAATTACTTCAAGCATATAAAAATAAAAATATATGTGTGTGTGTGTGTGTGTATCCCTATAGATAACATTTAGAAATGGGAAAATGGATGCAAGATGAGGATTTGTATTGCTGGTCTTCTTGGAAAAAGGTTGGCGCACTCAGGCCCCCTCCAGCAAACATTTATGCACGCAAGTAACTTTACGTAGGTGGAGTAGACCCCATGGAAATCAATGGGACAACGCAATAAATGTTTGCAAGATCTGGGTCTAAGTGACTGTACCAAGGATCACCAAAATCTTAAGTTAAACAATGAGACTGTTAGTCATTAGAAGTAAATTTTTGTATTTATTGCACTGACATTCATATTAGCACTCATTTAACTTCTTCCATTCCTGCCTCATTTAAAGGGGTGTCACCAATTGCTTTTGAGGACAATTAACAATAATCCTAATGCAAACTATTAGAAAATAATTTCATTGCACTTCGTCAGCCTAATATCTCAGTACAACAGATCCTACTGTGCCTGTTTTATATAGTCTGTTTATTAACCTACTGACTGAATGCTATTGATCCTCTTATTAAATCTGAAAACCCAACTGATCAGCTGTTGTAGGTTTTGAGGATTTTGGTCTAGATGCTGATAGCAGCTACCCAAGAAATAAAACAGGGAAGAGTGTCCCTGAATGACCACGTTAGAATGATTCAAGAAACAGAGTCAAGTAGCTTGTGATCAACATTTAGGTTCTGGAAAAGGAAAATTTGTTTTATACAATCTGTATTAATAGAAATGTCCATGAAATTTAGCCAACACAAAGTGAATGAAAACAGATGTTTGCATTTAAATCCTTCCCTGCTTTGTTTGCAACCCAAATACTTCAGTATTATTGTGTAATGCAAAAGAACCAGAAAATGAAACTGACTGGTCTATTTTCATTGTCCAAACTGAGCAAAAAGGACTCAAACAGCAAAACTCACAAAAATCAAATTACAGTTTTAAAATTATTTCAACATAGGAATCTATGGCATGATTAGCAACAAAGCTGTAGATATCACTTTTCGCCTGACAGCATTTAAGCAGCCGGGCAAGGTGGTTTGGTAGGTATCTAGAGCAGATATTAAAGAAAACTCTTGAATGTGTCTGTACAAAACTGACATGACCTACATTTAAAGAGAAATGTGCACTTGGCTGTAGAGAATAGCCACAAACCAAAAGGTGAAATGCAATAATAATTAAACCTGAAACGTATGAATGAAATCTGTGCAGGTGGAGCCAGGGCCGGCTCCAGGGTTTTTGCTGCCCCAAACAGCAAAAAACAAAACAAAACAAAAACAAAAAAAGCCGCGATCGAGATCTGCGGCAGCTCTACCACCGCCGCTTCAGTCTTCAGCGGCAATTCGGCGGCTGGTCCTTCGCTCCCAGAGGGAGTGAGGGACCTGCCGCCGAAGAGCCGAACGTGCCACCCCTCTGCGTTGGCCGCCCCAAGCACCTGCTTGCTGGGCTGGTGTCTGGAGCCGACCCTGGGTGGAGAAGTAACAGTGTCCATAGGTCTGTCCACCCAGTATAGCGGGGTGGACAGAAGAATACTTTATTGGTATTTACTAGACTTCATTCATCACCAAAGGGAAAGACAACTCAGTGAACCTGAGTTATACATTGGTGGCTACATTCAGTGAGGGAAAGAACAAAACAACCAAAGCTGTGTTTAAAAGAGACGGCATTTAGGGTGGCATTGGAATCTGCTTTCACATCAAAAGAGTACATCGCTTCCCTGAATGGCCTTTTACGCATACATTTGGATGTAATATGAAGACATCTCAGTAAGCATTTTTCTATGTGTGGCCTCCACAAAAACAGTCACATTTCCAAACCCAGCTGTCCTACAGATCAAGTCTCATGATATTTGGTGGTGCTTTTTCTTTTTAAACTCCCAGCTCCTGGACTCATGTGATCACACGATAATTTCAGCTTTCCTTAAACCAAACAAAAAGGTTTCTAGCCCTCAGTTGTGGAGAAAAGCTTGAAATTATGAAATCTGAAGTCTCTAAAACCCAAAGACAAATATAAAGAACTCAAATTTATAACTTTAAAAAAAATCATGGTTTTTAAGCCAAGCTTGTAATTTTTGGGGCCTGGCTCATGATTTTTGAACACATGGGGATGGCAATCTCGACTACACCCACCAAATACTCCCTTAAATATCTTTCACTCCAATTCTCTGCTCACACGTTAACTTGAATTTAAGGTACAAGAGGAAAAACACACCAACAAAAAGTCTTATCCCCAAAACATCATCATAAGAATCTGCTATCCAGAGCAATGTCATGCACAAGGCACACTGGCAAAAATAGGCAGGGTCCCTAGGAGACATAATGTAAAAAAGGCAAGAACTTAGCTAGTTTTGCTAAACACAAAAATTAACCCCAGATATCTTGATGTTGATTTATGCATTTTATGAATAACTACTAGCAAGAAAAGAGTAAAGTGTCAAGTAATAATTTCTGTGATTTCCCATTTTGATGGTGTTCTTCTGGAGCGAGGGTATCTGAAATGTAACCACCTGAACAGTGGGAGGATGGTTTTGAAAGGGAAATACGGAAGCCTGTTCACTAAAATGCATTACAGGAAGGATAGTCCAGGACTTAAGGCACTTGCCTGGGACATAGGAGATCTGGATTCCATTCCTTGCTCCACCACAGACTTCCCATGTGACCTTGGGCATGTCACTTAGCCTCTCTGTGCCTCAGTTCTCCATCTGTAAAATAGTTCCCTGCCTCAGAGGGGTGTTGTGAGGATAAATACATTAAAAGATTGTAAGGTGCTCAGACACTGTAGTGATGGGGGTCAGATAAGGTGCTACAGTAGTAATAATGAGTATGATAGATAAGAGATTTGCTCTCAGTTTGTGCTCTTATCTTATTCCCCTGTCATGATTTCTCTTCTCTTAGCACAAATAATTCATATTTTATTAGAGTAGCAAGAAACAACTGCACGCACCAGGTTTTTTTTTATTGTTTGTTTTTGTTTTTCAGAACTGGTCATGCAACTTTTTACAGACATGCAACTTTTTTGGGGTGGTGGTGCAGGGGTGTGAGGGCTCCGGCTGGGGGTGCAGACTCTGGGGTGGGGCCAGGGATGAGGGGCTCAGGGCTGGGGCAGAGGATTGGGGTGCAGGGTGTGAGGGTTCTGGGGTGGGGCTGGGGATGAGGGGTTTGGGATGCAGGAGGGTGCTCAGGGGCTATGGCGGGGAGAGAGGACTCCCCCCAGTTCTCTCCCCCCCACAGCAGAAGCACCTGGGCTCAGGGGGAGAGGCGCCTCTCCCCACCATGGCAGCTCTGGGGTTGGGGCTGCAGGATAGGTGCCCCTCCCCCAGCCCAGGCCGGGCCGCCCCGGCTGCAGCTGGGGCTGTGCCACTCCGGCCATGCCTGGGGCCACACCGCCCCAGCAGGTCTGGATGACCCATCCACGGCTGGGTCTGGACCACTCCGGCCGCGCTTGGGGCCAGCCCGGGCCACACCGCAGCAGAGTTGGGGCCAGGGAGGGGCGCCCCACGCTCCAGCAGGTTGGGGGCCAGGCTAGGTAGGGGCCAGGGGGAGCGGCACCCCTCCCCTGGCTCTGGCAGGTCCCTGGGTGGGTTCCTTGAGCTCCTGCGCAGCGCTAAATAGATTACTGTGTGGCCACGCAGCTTACAGGGAACTTAGGGGGTGACTGCAGATAGTTTTAAATATGACAGAAGGAATCTGTCTTAAAAGGAGCCAATATGGACCTTCTTGCTACACATGCCAATGTTATCTCAAAAATTCGGGCCTACATGAACCCAGAAGCAATGGCAGAACTGTTGGCCAGCAAGACGCAATCAGGAGAAAAGGCCTCGGGGAAAAGGAGGTTGTGAATTGTATCTAGATTAAGGCTGAACATAAGGGTGAACTGTCTCAAAGTGTTTTTTTTAGCTGAAGTCACTAATTGGCCATGACATCATACGCTTGTTAAAGGGTGCAAAAAGAGTTAAGAATTTGAAGGTTCTTCGTCAGACCCTACCTGAACATGCTGGAGCACGCCAGAATGAGACGGGTTTTCCCTAGGTCTGGCCAATTTGTAAGCAGACTGATCACATGCTTATGAATACTTTGTTACTGTGTTGGGTGTAGAGCAATTGTATAAAATAACCATTTGGCCTTTGGACTTAAGAAAGGAATTTATGACTAAATTAGTGTCTGGCAATCTCCCATATTAATATTTCCATTATTAAAAATTCCAACAAAGGGTCCCCCCCTCCAGACCCTTGGAACACCTGACCATGATAAGGAGAAGAAAGAAGAGGACACGGGAGGATATGAGAGCCTGCAAGCCAATGCTGCATCAGACTGTGAGCAGAGGGCTTGGAGGATGAACATTGCAGACAGTATGGACAGGGAAAGAGCAGACAGGAGAAAGCCCCAGGAGAGACAGAGGGAGATGCACCAGGACATAATGGGGCTTCTCCGGAAGCAAACACAGATGCTGCAGAGTCTTGATGACCTACAGGTCCAACAATCACGGGCTTGCCTCCCTTTGCAGTCGTTGGGGAACTCCATTTGAGCATCTCCCTACCCACCCACCTACCATTTCACATGGCACCATGGGCTGCAACCCTACCCTTACTCCTCCACACTGCAAGCCAGTAAAGATGACACTGCTTCACATACACTGATCTGTAAGAGCCACGGTTGCTGTATGTGTAGCCAATATGAACTGAACTGGAGAGGAGTGTTCTTTCCTCTTGTTAAGTTCTGTTAATTTATTGCACAAGTTTTTATTGTATTTGTTTTTTAATTGCACGTTGGAATTTTGCACTGGTTTTGATATGCAATAAAATCTATTTTTTGGTAAATAATTCATCTTTATTACTTCACAGCATATGCTGCAAAATGCCAAGCGCTACTGAAAGCGCCCACAACTTGTTATTGTATAGGGTGCCAGAACTCTCAGAATCAGTGACAAACACAGAGTAATAATTATGAATATACAAGCATATACTGTAGAGTGATCCATGGAGGGCAGCTTACAAACAGCTTCAAGGTGCGAACCGGAGTCAGACAAGGATGCTTGTTGTCACCATTTCTCTTTCTCCTTGTCATTGATTGGATTATGAAGACATCCACTTATGAGCGTAGGAACGGAATCCAGTGGACGTTGTGGACCCAGCTTGATGACCTGGACTTTGCCGATGACCTTGCACTCCTTTCGCATAGCAAACAGCAGATGCAAGAGAAGACCAACGTAGTAGCAGCCACGTCATCACAGGTTGGCCTCAACATCCACAAGGACAAGACCAAGATCCTCAAGATTAACTCCATCAGTAATGACCCAGTCACACTGAATGGAAGCCCTCTGGAAGAAGTGCAGTCCTTCACCTACCTAGGCACCATCATCGACCAACAGGGTGGCACGGACGCAGACATCAAAGCAAGGATCGGTAAGGCAAGAGCAGCTTTCTTACAGCTCAAGAACATCTGGAGCTCCAGAGAGCTGTCTTTGGCAACAAAGATTAGACTGTTCAACTCCAACGTGAAATCAGTTTTATTGTATGGAGCTGAAACCTGGAGGATAACTAAAACAACCATCAGGAAGAGCCAGACCTTCATAAATAGTTGCCTTAGAAGGATTCTCCAGATCCGCTGGCCAGACACCATCAGCAACATCTACCTCTTGGAGAGGACCCGTCAACTTCCAGCAGAGGAAGAAATTAGAAGGAGAAGGTGGGGCTGGATAGGACACACACTACGCAAGCAGCCAACCAACATCACTAGACAGGCATTGCGGTGGAACCCCCAAGGCAAGCGGAAAAGAGGCCGTCCAAGAAACACCTGGCGACGCGACCTTCAGGCTGATAGCATAAAAATGGGCTATACCTGGAACCAGCTAGAGCAAATGGCCCAGGATAAAGGACTCTGGAGATCTGTGGTTGGCGGACCATACCCCGATTGGGGTGACGGGCATGAGTGAGTGAGTGAGTTATACAAGCACTGCAAAATTAATAGGTGCATTACCAGACAGGATTATATTCATAAATGTACACCAAGCACCACACAATTCCTAACAGCCCCCAAAACTGCAGAGCCAGGCAGAGCACAGTTCACCACACCACATTACTGCAGCTGACTGTCAAAAAGCTCTTTCAAGGTCTCCTCAGCTGCATAGCTCCACGTTGAGCTCTTCTAATAACCCTGGTGTCTGGCTGTGCAAACTCAGCAGGTAGCTGCTCCACCTCAGCCCTCCACCCTGGCAGTAACTTTCACCCCTTTGCCTCACAGATACTGGGCAGGGTACAACATGAAGCTATAACCATTGGGATATTTTTCTCACTGAGATCCAGTCTGGTGAGTAAACAACGCCAGCATCCCTTCAATCTACCAAACACACATTCAACTGTCATTCTGCACCTGCTGAGCCGGTAGGCGAATCTTTCCTTGGTGCTGTTGAGGTGGCTGGTGTATGGCTTCATGTGCCAGGAGAGCAAGTGGTAGGCAGGATTCCTCAGGATCACTATTGGCATTTCAACATCCCCAATGGTAATCCACTGGTCGGGAAAGAATGTCCCTGCTCACAGCTTTCTGAACAGTCCTGTGCTCTTAAAGATGCGAGTGTCTTCCCTGACCAGCCCACATTGATGTTGGTGAAGCATCCCCGATGACTAAGGCTAAGAGTTTGTCATGGATATTTTTAGTAAAAGTCACAGACAGGTCACAGGCAAAAAAGAAAAATTCACGGAAGCTGTGACCTGCCTGCGACTTTTACTAAAAATATACCTGACAAAATGGGGGTCTGCGGGTCCCCACACCACCTGAAACGGGGCAGCTGGGCAGGGGCTAGGAGCCGCATGCAGCTGCTGGGGTACCACTGCTACTGGGAGCTGCAGGGGTTCCCCCCGCTGCCCGGGGCGGCTGGGATCTGCGGGGGTTCCCCCTGCCACAGCCAGGAGCTGTGGTTCCTCCACTGCTCGGGTGCTCAGGGGTTCCATGACTTCCGCGACCTCCGTGACTAAATCATAGCCTTACCGATGACCCACCAACCCTTGCATAACCACAGAAAAGTAGCCCTTCCTGTTGATGTACTCTGTGGCAAGGTGGGCTGGTGCCAAAACAGATGGCAGACATATCCCTATTGCCTCGCCGCAGTTCAGGAACCCCGTTCCTGCAAATCCATCCACTATGTCCTGCACTTTAATGGCCCCCCACACTTGCATGGCAACAGCCACCATTGTGGATTTCCCACTGACTAGTAGCAATCCAGCACTGCCAGCTTTCGCCGAGTTACCGTCACTTTTCTTAACTGTCAGTGCAGCTGTCATTCTGGTGTCCCTGCGCTGGAGGGCTGGGGTGAGCTCGGCACACAGATCCAGGAATGTGGCCTTTCGCATCTGAAAGTTTTGCAGCCACAGCTTGTCATCCCAAACTTGCCTTACCATGCGATCCCACAAGTCAGTGCTTGTTTCTTGGGCCCAGATGCAATGCTCAACTGTCTGCAACTTCTCCGTGAATGCCACCAATAACCTTGAATTGGTTTTCACTGTGTCCCACAGCAAACTGTCCTCCACTGCTCTGCTTCTTCTTGTGGCTCTGCAAATACCAGGGGATCATTCGTCCTGTGTTTGCAACGTGGCTGACAGTAGTGCAGAGCTGTGCAGGCTCCATGCGTCTGTCAGGATGGCAGACAGTGAGAAGTGCCACACAAAAATGATGGGATAGGGATGGCATTAGGGTGAACAGAAGAGAGGAAGAAAATATCAGGCCACATGGGGGGATGGAAAGGGGGGCGGTGTCCGCCGGTGGAGCAAAAAAAAAAAAAAAAGCCGGCAGAGCGAAATATCGGGACAAATTGCATCCCGACCAAAGATCAGTCGGGATGCGGGACAAACACCTAAATATCGGGACAAATTGCGTCCCGACCAAAGATCAGTTTGGATGCGGGACAAATTCCTAAATATCGGGACAAATTGCATCCCGACCAAAGATCAGTCGGGATGCGGGACAAATACCTAAATATCGGGATGGTCCCGATAACGTCTGGTCACCCTAGATGGCATTATGGATGGAGAAAGCTGCATGATGGGAACGTGACCTCTTGTTCCCAGTCTCCTCTGTGTGAGTTGTTTCTGTCCCACAATGCATTGCCAAAATTTCCCAAAACACAGTGCCCTGGATCATAGCAAGTTGCACACTGGGATGCCTACCCACGGTGCACTGCACTGTGCATTGACACAAGCACTCCTGGTGAGCATGCGCAATGTCCACTCAAGGAGCCAAGTGTGCGGATGCATGAGCAATATCCTTACTGCAGCAATCAGAGTTTGTAGTGTAGACATGGCCTCAGATTCTCTTTCCAAATTCGAATCCATTTTCAATCACTAACTGTGGTATGTAACGTAACGGTGCAGACCCACCGCCACGGTGCCTCCTGCTGGTCGTGCTGGGAATTAGCTCTCTTGGACCAGCAGGGTGCCTTTTACTAGCGGTGTCTCACCCGCCGTTACCTCCACTTTCTCCACCGTCTCCACCATCTGGACCCACATGTTCCCGGACCGCGGTGTCCTCTTCGGGACACGCTCCTCTGGCTGTGCCCCAGCCCGCTGTCTTCCCCGCTTTCGGGAGACAGGCAGTCCTCAGTCCCTCTACTTGCCTCAGCGGCCAACTGCAGTCTCTAGTCTAGCCCCTGGCTTCCGGAACAAACTGCAGTCTGGATTTAGGCCACTCTCCTCACTGGCAAGTGTGGGGGGAGGAGACCCAGGCCTGCCCACTACTCTGGGTCCCAGCCGAGGGACCCTATAGCTGGCAGCCACTTACTGCCCCGCCTCCTATTCCTGCTTTCCACTTTCCCTGGACCACTTCCCCCGTAGCCCTAGCACGTTCCCTGTCCTTGCTTCAGGGCCTCAGTCTGGCCATGGTCAGCCAAGAGCTCCCCTATTTCTCCGCTACCCTACCCAGCACTGCAGTATCTCCAGTGCTCCTCGGCAGACAGTTCTTCCCCCTTGCCCTCCAGGGAGACACTGCCTTTGCTCTGCTGAGCAGCTCTTTATATATTGGCTGCTCCAGCAAGCCTTCTCTTGATTGGCTCTCCCAATGAGCCCTTTCCTGACAGGCTGGGTTCTGCACAGCCTCTCCAAGGCTGCCTTAACCCTTCTCCTGCCTGTGTGGGGCAGCCATCCCACCAGAGTAATCTATCATTTAAATCAGCTTCTGTACCAGATGACTGGAAGATAGCTAATGTGACGCCAATTTTTTAAAAAGGTTCCAGAGGCAGTCCCAGCAATTACAGGCAGTAAGCCTAACTTCAGTGCCCGGGAAAATTGGTTGAAACTATAGTAAAGAACAGAATTATCAGACACAGAGATGAACATGATTTGCTGGGAAAGAGTCAATATGGTTTTTGTAAAGGGAAATCATGCCTCACCAATTCACTAGAATTCTTTGGGAGGGTCAACTAGCATGTGGACAAGGGGGATCCAGTGGATATTGTGTACTTAGATTTTCAGAGAGCCTTTGATAAGGTCCCTCACCAAAGGCTCTTAAGCAAAGTAAGATGTCATGGAATAAGAGGGGAGGTTCTCTCATGGATCAGTAACTGGTTAAAAGACAGGGAACAAAGAATAGGAATAAATGGTCATTTTTCAGAGTGGAGAGAAGCAAATAGTGGCATCCCCCAGGGGTCTGGTACTGGGACCAGTGCTGTTCAACATATTCATAAATGATCTGGAAAAAGGGGTAAACAGTGAGGTGGCAAAATTTGCAAATAATATAAAACTACTAAGGATAATTAAGTCCAAAGCAGACTGCAAAGAGTTACAAAGGGATCTCACAAAACTGGGTGACTGGATAACGAAATGGCAGCTAAAATTCAATGTTGATAAATGCAAAGTAATGCACATTGGAAACCATAATCCCAACTATACATATAAAATGATGGGGTCTAAATTAGCTTTTACCACTCAAGAAAGAGATCTTGGAATCACTGTGAATAGTTCTCTGAAAACATCCACTCAATGTGCAGTGGCAATCAAAAAAGCTAACAAAATGTTAGGAATCATTAGGAAAGGGATAGATAATAAAACAGAAAATATCATATTGCCTCTATATAAATCTATGGTATGCCCTCATGTTGAATATTGTGTACAGATCTAGTTGCCCCATTTCAAAAAAGATATATTGGAATTGGAGAAGGTACAAAAAAGGGCAACAAAAATGATTAAGGGTATGGAACAGCTTCCATATAAAGAGAGATTAAGAAGACTGGCACTTTTCAGCTTGGAAAAGAGATGACTAAGGGGAGATATGATAGAGGTCTATAAAATCATGACTGGTGTGGAGAAGGTAAATAAGGAAGTGTTATTTACTCCTTCTCATAACACAATAAGTAGGGGGTCACCAAATGAAATTAATAAGCAGCAGGTTTAAAACAAACAAAAGGAAGTATTTCTTCCCACAATGCACAGTCAGTCTGTGGAACTCTTTGCCAGAGGATGTTGTGAAGGCCAAGACTATAACAGCATTCAAAAAAGAACAAGATAATTCATGGAGGATAGGTCCATCCGTGGCTTAGCCAGGATGGGCACGGATGCAAAATCATGCTCTGAAGTATCCCTAGCCTCTGTTTGCCAGAAGCTGGGACTGACAACAGGGGATGGATCACTTGATGATTACCTATTCTGTTCATTCTCTCTGAAGCACCTGGCATTGGCCACTGTCGGAAGACAGGATACTGGGCTAGATGGACCATTAGTCTGACCCAGTATGGCCATTCTTATGTTCTTAATTTCAGACACATACTGAAGTCTCACTGAAGTCAATGAGGCTTAAGCACATGCATAAATGCTGTGTTGAACCAGGGCCTATAAACATAAAAGCAATTATAATGGGTGGCTGTGCTTTATTTTTCATATCTGAAGTTATGTCAATAATAACACTTTTACCAGTAGATCTCCAAGTGCTGTACAAAGGAGTAGTGTTATCCTCACGTTACACAAGGGGAAACTGAGGCACAGAGAGCAGGAGTGTCTTGCCCAAGGTCACCAAGCAGGCCAGTGGCAGAACTGGGAACAGAACCCAGGTTTGCTGAGTCCCAGTCCAGTGCTCTTCCAATAGGCCACACTGTCTCCTGTGAATGCATAAATTAGGCATTCCCAGCAAATAACCCACACAGCCCCCAGTGTCACAAAGGTTAGGCATCCCGCACTACAGCATGACTGTGTGTTGCGTTACCTATATCTCCAAGGCCGGATCCTCAGCTTGCGTAAACGGGCAGGGAAGTCAGTGGAGCTATGCAGATTTACGCCGGCTGAGGATCTGGCCCCAGTTCCTTCTGTTTCCCACGTTAACAGTAAAAAGCAACACAGGGTACATTTTTATTAAAATTCCCACTAAAAGAACAAAAGCCCAAGAAAGTAATAATTTGATTCAGACAAACATCAATTTACACAGTTCTTCATCAGCCACCTTGGTAAACTCTGTTTGCACAGAACAGACAAAATAAAGGAAAGAAAGAAACGAGTACTAAGCAAATCAGTTATTAGAAATACTGTCGACACTGTAGAATAGTGTAAAATCGATTATTACTAACTTCAAACAAAATGTAGGACTCCACACAAATTAACTAAGTAGGTGAGAGATGGCATATAAAGAGCAGTTTTCTTTTAAACAAGACATTGCATTCAGGACACCTGGGTTCCAACTCAGAACTGTTACAGTTCTGCTCCATGACCTAAGACAAATCACTTAACCTCTTTATGCTTCAGTTGCTAATCTATAAAATGGGTATTACTTACTCATAGTCTATAGAGCACTTTGAGATTATTGGATTAAAGGTGCTAAATATTATTAATATGTCTCTGTTTAACATCGACTTCCAACAGAAACAATTCTACCTTTGATCTTTGCACAGATCTCCCAGGGACATCAATGGGACTAAGAGTAGAATGTGACCGAATGAGTCCTTTATGGAAAAAAAAATCCAGACAGCCAAAAACTCGCCTGTTTTCAGAAAAAAACTAATTGTTAACTCAATGGTTTGGGGTTTTCCTCTTCTGCCATGACAGGGGCATTGAATGATCTGCACTTCTGCATGTTCTATTGTAATTCAAATGTGTGAACAAGACTTTCCCAGGCTGCTACAGTCAGAATGAAGCCATTCCTCTGGAGCTCGAGAAGCTAGCTTCTTCGGGAAGTCTCATAGCATGTGCGTTCCTTCCAGCAGTCTCTTTGAAGGAGTCAAGAGAAACTCCAGAGTGTTGTGAAACCCTGGCTATTTTAAGTATGTACTGGATAACCCAGCAACAGATTACAATGTTCTCATGTGCAGAAAGGTACGTGAGGTCACTGCACATTTCCATCCAGCTGATTAACAAACTAACAGGCAGGGATGCAATCTGAAACGTCAGGTGGCCCTGCCTGCTATGCTGAGTATGTTAATTAAATCAGTGCCCTCAAGAATCTGAGTGCCAGTGGGAACAGTGAAGGGTTTTTTTTGCTGATGGAGACATTTTTTCATTGGAGGTACAAACTCTATTGAGATTAACAACACTCCTCGTATAGGCCAGACAGCTGTAAAAAGGTAACAACTTTCAATCGCTAGCAATCAGGTCTGGTTTCCAACCAGTGAACTTCAAGATGTTTAGGTGCCAAAATCATATTCCCATCACTAAATAAATGTTTACACTCTATGAATGACTTTCAAGAGGTTAAACATCCCTCTGTGATGGAATCTTATTTTCCCATTTTCATTTTAAAATAGAAATTGGCACGCTAACTGTTTTGACATGGATCAATCCCTTGTCAGCTTGTAAAATAAGGAAATCTAGCACTAATTTCTTTCCTTTCTTCAGCTGTTCCAAGTTTTTTCCAGTTTGGGGCTGTGATCCTGTAAACTACTTTGAATGTAACTTTATGCACGATTAGTCCCACTGAGCTCATGTGTGTAATGTTTTGGGCCTTGATTTCCCAACTGTTTTTGGCATCTCTCTCTTATCCCACACTGGATGAATCAGACTTATGCAAACTAAAAATGTTTTACAACAAACCATATGTCAGCCAAAAATCACATTTATCTAGAGAATTTGGAGCTGTATCATTATTGCCCAAGTCTAATTGGAGAAGACCGCAACTTGACTGGATGGGATTTTCACATGGACATGAGGTAGCATATGCAAAATAATAATACATAATAAATGGCAATAAAGTAGCTGAGCAGATGTTAGTATTTAGGAGAGGGTCACCCTTTTATAACATTTGCAGCATTACAAACGACTTTGTAGGCAATAAGTTTTCTAGACCTACCTACGAGTTCTATACTTACAATAACCCCAGGGTAATAACCTCCAACAGTCACATTTTGGGTTCTTGTTGTAGCAGCTAGGCCCACCGTAAGAATTAATACTGACACAATGAGGAGAGTCACAGTTACGTAGAGGGAATTTCTTTTTCTTCTATTGAATGACCCTAAAAACACACATACACAATAGAATTCGCTAATTCCATCTGGGGACAGCAACCATTTCCCAAAGTCCCCCTCCCACCACCACATGCTGCCAAAGCTTGATTTTCTCTCTGACAATGTAATATTCAGCTCTTTTTTATTTCGGTCAGCCATTTCTCGCTTTAGCTGAATATATAAATCACTGTCTGGAATTAAGTGATATCTATCACTGTTTGGATATATAGGGACGGATCTCAGCTGGTGGAAATCTGCATAGCTCATTTGCCTTCAGTGGATTTATGCTGATTTACACCAGATCTAGCTCTTAATGTCTGTGACAATTCAACTAACAAGGAATATTACTTTATTACTAGTACATGTATTATATACATTCTTATTTAGTCTATTTGCTTTTGTCAAATTAAACAGCCACCATCCACTTTAAAAGGTGATCTCATCACATGATAATAAATACAGGCATCCACAATCTTTTATGTAAATGGGCATTAGTAACAACCATTTTTCCTCATCCCATGGCATAAATATTAAACTATAACTAAGCTGCAGGTATTTTTAGATGCTGTTTGTAAAATGAATTTGTGGATTATTAAAATGTCTATAAACTGCCTATAAATACTTAAGATTATGGACTAGATTTTTAAAATATAAGTTTAAATATGTATAGGTTGCCTGAAAGAGTGTAAATATAAAGTAATGATTCCATTAGCCAGCGGGAAAACCAGTTGTGATGTTCAAACACTATTTTAACCCTGTTTATTCAATGTATATTTTGCAAAGTTTAAATCACTTTGCTAATCAATCCTTCTGATTACATTTTATAAATTATGTAAACATAGCTGAGTACAAGTCAAGTCCTGCTGGCAGGATAATATATTTCCAAAGGCTGCCTTGCCTGGCTTTCTGGATCGCGAGTGCTCTTGGGAGCTATCGGGGTGATTCTAAATCCGAGTTATGCGAAGTCTGTAGTTCTTAGACTCACCCAAACAGCAACTTCTAAACATTCTAAGGCCTTCCCCAATAGTCTCCATCTGGTATTATATAGAACCAGCCCAGAGGAACTGCTAAATCTGCAGGGAGAAGAAAGGACCAGCCTAACATAGGAGAATCCCACACTCAAAGCTCACTAGACAGAGACAAAGGAGAGAAGTGCTGGTCCAAATTCCCCCCCACCTTAAATACAGTGAAACCTATACAGCAATCAGCCTTATGAGACAGCCTTCTGTTCTGAGGCCATATTCCCCAGGCACACCAGCTGTAATCCCAATTCGCCTTTCTTTCTGGTTTACACACAGATTTTGTATCGATATAACTATGTAGGTTAGGGGTATGATTTGTTAGCTAGTTATATTGGTACAACCCTGCCTGTGGATGCAGTTTTATCAATATAAAGGTGCCTTTTAACAGTACAGCTTATTCCCCTTCCCATACAGGAATACCAGTAAAAAACTCCTTTATACTAGGAAAACTGCATGCACACAAGAGGGATTGTACTGCTTGAACTCTACCAATACAGTGAAAGTGGAACACCTTGTGTTTGTAGACAAGCCCTTAAGAAGGCCACCTCCATTAAGCAACCAGTTTTCTGTAGGTCTCTTGAATGGTCACTGACCAGTACATTGCATTTCACTGTATATTAAGAAACTCTTTAAGGTGTATTATAGAAACTCTCCCTCCCTACACACACTGACATCAGGGCAGCCTGATCAACGTCCCATTGCATCAGATGACATCGCTGTACCACACACTTCAACCTCTTGTTGAACAGCCACTGGGATCACAATCTTGTAACCTCTACTTGTGCAAGTATTTCTGACTCCCATTGATTTCGTTGGGACTGCATACGTAAATAAGGTTTACTCATGTGAGGAAGAGTTGTAGGAGCAAGGAATAATACCAGTAATATTCCGGTTCCAGGCTGATTGAATTAACTTTAGCTGCAGACGTCATGGTCAGTTATCATGAGGAGCAACAGCCAGCCAGCTACAAATATTTGGCCCTTAGCTCTGCATACCCCTCGCCAGTTACTTTTCCTGTAGTTTCACCATTCCTCCCGCTGACATCGCCCGCCCCATCCTGAGCCATCAACTCCAGCAAACTCCTTTAACTTTTTTAAAGCACAGTCTGAAAGTGCAGCCCACTAGGGAAAAGTTCCATTTCAGAACTAACACAATTTGTTACTGTGGTAGAGGGACGAATTCCGCTCCAGGATGGATGCTCAATCCTCCTTTGTTAACGTTATTGATTTGTTTTCTATTTCTGATACCCTGTGAAAAAATGCCTTGAAAGCTTGGCAAAAACTCAGGGAAATAATGCCTCATGAGATAACAGCATGAGACTGGGGAGACCATCTCTAGTACAAGTGCTTACCCAGGCTAACGCTAACTAACAAAGAACAGATACAAAACTGCTTATAAAAGAAAAAAAAAAAGATTTCAAACAGCTTCCCCTAAAGCCACTTCCTTCAAAGATTGTCAAAGTGGCTCCTAATATCCAGGCCAGATCTTATCACCAGGCCCTGGCTTTTACTGGCTACAGGATGAAATTAGTGTGCGTGTGTATAGATGGCTAAGTATTTTTCTGTTTTGTATTTTGCTAAATGTGCCAAATAAGTTAACAATGCAAAATATGCCCTGCTAAAGCATTTAAAATCTGTTGACTCTTAAGGAGAACATTTTCTTTGTATTTACTGCCTGACAAATACTAAAATGTAGCTTTCCCTAATGCTCCATTGTTTGTAGTTTATGTATTAAATCCCAATTTAATTATTTTTATAAATTTACATTCCAGATGGATATCTTAAATTCTCAAAGACTTACAGGTTTAACTTAGCCAAATGGGCACAGCTTGTGGAAAGAAAAGTAAAAAAAAATGTCATCAACTCTTTTATAAAGAATAACTTAAATTAGTCCTGCATTTTGTCTCATACAGAGTTGCTGTATTAACCAACTTTAATCAACGGTTAATAAGCAAGCTAGTTTGAATGTACACTTGAAGTGGTTTATCTATAAAATAGCATACAAGTGGGGTTTGAATGCATGCTTAATTGTTTTGGGAAGGAGAACGGAGGAGTTCGAGATCAGTGCTGTTTGTGTTTGTGTCGTATGTTTTGCTAACATATTTAAAATGTGTCTGTCCTTCAAAAAGATCATCCATTTTAAACCTTAGGAGCATCCTGTTATTCACAACTCTTTAGTATATAACACACATCCCCACTGGAATAAACAAGCCAACACCAGTTTCTTAGGTTACTTTTAAAAGTTTAGGGTAGTTTATCTTTATTTATATTGTCATGTGTATATCCTTAGACCATTGACTAAAAAATAAAATGATTATCAGAAGCAGAGAAGATGGCACACAATGAGCACACATTTAACACTGATTCCTTGGTCATTAAGCCTTTTTACCATTCATTTCCTGTATTTAGAATTGTACTAGTGGTTTTGTGCAATTATTTAATTGAACGTACTTGGATTTGTAATCACCGCATTAAAGCATATCTTCCTCTAAAACAAGGAAGAGGCATGAAATATGTATTTATTTGTCATGATTCTCATAAGGATAAATTCAATACATTGAAAAAATATCTTTCAAAATAGCCAAACGGCCCCATGAATGCATATGGCCCAAAGTGATACCTAGGGGAGGGGGGACGTCTAGTGTGGGCCAGCTTATTGGACGAAAAGGGGACGGAAAAAGATAAGAGTTGTTATCTGGCTGAGGTTCACAATATCTCTAGCGCAAGCTACTTTTACCCCCGTAAGACACTGTCAACTACCTTGTATCCTGAGCTGTGACTCTGGCACAAACACCCTTTCAAACAAACCTCACACAAAACAGTGTTGATACATTCAGTGGCTCCCAAGCACAAGTCTACAGCATTCCCCAACACTGCAGCACCTGACCCAGAATTAGTGCTTTATTAAAGCATAAAGCAAGAGCAGGTAGCGTTCATGATACATAAAAAGGCAGAAAAACACATCAGCTTCGTGCTCCCCCACCGAATTAGGGAGATAAGGGGGAAAGTTCTTGGAGAGAGGCTATGAATTCTGCAACATTTCCTGAAATGCTGCTCCAATTGCAAACGGGAAGCTACTTAATCATACAGTGTTTGTTGTAAAGCTGCATTGCCGTGTGTTAGACACCATATTTAGCTGAAAATGGATTTCAGAGTCATGCTTGAGACTCAAACGATTAAACTTGCTCTTACAAATGAGCAGATTTAAAAACCACCCTATGTAGGCGCTACCAATGGGCAGCAGGAATGGACGGTAAGCACCAGCGTAAACAGAAGCCACTGCTTGCAAAAGCTTTGCAAAATGGGGCCCGGAACAAGAAGTTTAGAGGCATCACCGAGGCAGGCCAGCCGTCTCACTGCCTGCTCGTGCTGTCCCTTGTGTGTCTGTGCAAGGGGCAGGAGGCCTGGGCCCCGCTGCCTGGGTGACCTGCCAGCTTCCCCCAAGGCGCCCGGGGAGGGGGCAGAGCAAGAGGGCGCCGCCTGCCTGGCCAGGGGACCCGCCAGCCGGCCCTGGGGCAGGGGGAGCGGGGCTGGACGTGCCCGCCCCGGGGCAGGCAGCTGCCTGCAATCCCGCCTCACCCCAGCCCGCGGCAGCCCCCGGCCCGGCCCGGCTGCACTTACCCGCGGAGTCAGGCAGGGGGACGGCGCTGGAGCGCTGCGGAGTCAGGGACTGGCGCATGGTGCCGGCTGCGGCGCTGCCAGCCGGGCCCCGGGGGCGAGCGAGCGCCTAGAAGGCAGGAGCGCGGCGCCTCCTCCCCGGCCGGCTGCGCCCAGCAGCGGCCGCGTCCCCCAGCGCAGCCCGCCTGGCCATGCCCGGGGCAGCTGCTCTGGAGGCGGCCGCCGGCGCCTGCGCAAGGCTTCCCCTGCCCAGCTCGGCGGGGATCCCGCTCCCCACCACAGGAGGAGGCCCGGGGGGTGCCAGCGTCTCCCCGCCCCCCCATGGGCCAGCAGCAGCCGCGGGCTTCAGACCTGGTGGGCGAGTGCGGGAGAAGGGGGCAGCCTAGGGTGACCAGATGTCCCGATTTTATAGAGACAGTCCTGCTATTTGGGGCTTTGTCTTATATAGGCGCCTATTACCTCCCACCCCCTGTCCCGATTTTTCACACTTGCTGTCTGGTCACCCTAGGGCAGCCGGAGAACCATTAACAAGCCCAATAACAGCAGCGGCTAGTTCACGCTCATTCAGTGCAGTGCCACCTTGCAGCGCTGCCCAGTGTCCTCTGCACGGAGCCCGGCTGTCGGTCCGTCACGGATCCCACCCCGTTAGCTGGGACAGGTTGTTTCCAAAGAGTTCTTCTGTTTGCAGGTCATCCCTGCACGGTTCAGTCCTGCTGATCCCCGAAGCTCTGGGGTGTTCAGTGCTGGCTCCAGCCAGCGCTGCAGATGGGCCAGTGGCAAAGTTAGCCTCCAGGGCTGGGTGCTGATGCTGCAGCTCACACCCATGTGGTTTAGGGGTATTGGAGAGAGCTGAGGGGTTTTTTTCAACTAATTGCAGAGATGAGCAAAAAATTGTGGCATTCAACTCCCAATACTTTCTTCCCCAAAGTTCAGGGTACTTGCCCTGTTTCCAACTGTTAGTGTTTTTCTATATGTCTGAGCTCCTGGAGTCATGTGATTAGGTGAGACTCTGAGCTTTTATTAAAAAATTAGTTGAGTTTCTAACCCCCAAGACTGCAGAGAAAAGCTTGAAAGTGGGGGCCCAAAAAGCTCAAAATCAAGAAGGCAAATAAAGAGAACTTCAACTTTATTGTTCAAAATCTTGGGGGGGAGGGACCGACTCATGATTTTTGCATCCTTGGGGTTGGTAACACTGTTTGGATCCAGAGTTTTTCATTTGGATCCCATCCTGAACCTCTAGAATTTAAACTGGACTAGGACAGCTTTAAAGAGAAGAGGAAACATTCAGATTTAGCATATTAAACTGGTTCTATGTAAAACTTGGCTGTTTCCTTTAGCGAGGGCTGCTGCAAAGTCTACCCAGGTTCCATCCATTCGTGATTACACCCACCAAATTCCACTCAGAGTTTCCTTTTCAAACAAATCCCAAATCTCAAAGCAAATCTTTCTCTAAATCCAAGGCTTCTGCTGGTTTTGTGTCAAAACCACGCAAGGAATCACTGGTGTCAATGTAAAACCATACATTGTCCCAGTCTGGCTTGAAAGGTTTGGGAGCTTCAGCAAAGCTGCTAGCAAACCTGGTCTGAGCTTCATATTCATACGTAAGACACAAAACCAATCATGTTTTATGGGATTTGTGTTTTATCCTGATCGTTTCTCACAGCTGTGTAGTAAAATAATGATATCTGAACTGCTGAGTGTTCGCTAGGTTTCTCAGTTGTCCCCCCTATCAATTTATTTCACACCAATGGCCCATATGCCCACCTTGCAAATGTTATCTTCATTTTTTTCTGCTGGTTGTAGAGGCCAATCCTGTAAATCCTCTCACTAATGCATGCTTACAGGATCGGGCCCTTAGGTCCTAACCCTGTAAATGAACTATATGCAGGCAGACTCCATTGAAAGTCAAAGCAAACACTCTC
Source organism: Terrapene triunguis (assembly GCF_002925995.2). NCBI lineage: Eukaryota > Metazoa > Chordata > Testudines > Emydidae > Terrapene > Terrapene triunguis. The sequence continues at coordinate 12,752,712 of NW_020664482.1, forward strand.
TTTGAGTCCAATGGGATAGATCAGGCCTGGAGACACAAGGAATAATATCCCTACGTCTCTGAGAACTTGCCCCTGTAGATTGGGCAGTTGGGGACGTGGCTCATTATCTGCTAAAATACAAAGTTTATTTACTTAAAAAAAAACCATGGATTGCATGTTTAGACTAGCTATCTAAAATGGCAGATTATTATTGATATTATAGTAGCATCTAAAGGCCAGGATCTCAGTGTGCTAGGCACTGTGCAAACATATAACAAAGACAGTACCTTCCCCAAGAGCTTACAAACTAAGAGGGAGACCATAGACAATGCAGGGATACAACAAACGGAGCATGAGGAGACAATGGAACACTGGTCAGCTGGAAAAACAGTGCTCAGCAAACCAGCTGCCTACCCATTGTCCAGCTTTTTGTAGGCATCAAGGCAGAAAGGAGTTTAAGGACTTGAAAGAGGACAATGTGGCTGTGAGGATATTTAGGGGGAGCTCCTCCCCTGCATAAGGAGCTGCAGGAGAGAAGGGTGAAGATGTTTGTTGGAAAATTTAATAATTGGGCAATCAAGGCTTTGCAGAACAAAGGTGGGAGGCCAATGACTCAATGGTGTAGCAAAGGGGCCACATCTGATTGAGTTGTATGTGTGTAAGGTAGGCTGGCTCATGGATCTGGTGTGGGAAAATCCTGATATTCAGACAAAATACATTGCCCCTTTTAACAAACATTCTTCCCAACTACTCACAGCAAAGACCCATACATGCTGAACTTCATACCTCAGACCGCTCGTCTAGTCCATGAGGCCCTGCCCCTGCCCCACCTCTTCCCACTCCTTCCTCGCACCCATTCCAACCCCTTCCCCAAAGTCCCTGCCCCAACTCCGCCCCTATTCCAACCCCTTCCCCAAATCCCGGCCCCGCCTCTTCTCCGCCTCCTCCCCTGAGTGCGCCGTGTCCCCGCTCCTCCCCCCTCCCTCCTGGAAAGTCCTAAGCGCTGCCAAACAGCTGTTTGGCAGGGGGGAGCGCTGGGAGGTAGCCGGAGGAGCAGGGATGCGGCGCGCTCGGGGGGAGACGGGGAGGGGAGCTTAGCTGCCAGTGGAGGCGGCGCCTATGGTGGGTCATAGCAAATAACTTGGCCCGTGGGCCTCGTGTTTGAGACCCCTGCATTAGACCATCCTCCCATAGTTTAGCACAGGAGAAAGCTGCACTTAGCGTCCAAAGCATCATTTCTTGTTTTATCCTTTTTCAGTCAGCCATATCGAAACAGTGATTGTCTTGTCATGGTTCCAAAGCCTCATGAAGTGGGAGACCTGTTTAAAGTCTTGGCTGCACAAACAGCATGCCGTTAGGATGTAGCTAAAAGCTCAGCTGAATGAGCCTGTGCTGGTTTTTGGTGGCTGCTATTCTGTGCTACAAATTCTGAGCAAATCAAGTACCTCACCCTCATGATAGCAAAGAAAATTGGCAAGAAGCAAACCAAGCAGGGATATCTGCCTGAGTTTGCTACCAGCCTGAAACAATAGCTCTTGGACGTGTGAACAGCCCCATTCAAATCAATGGGGTGTTGACTCTGACGCTTGATGGTAATTTTAATGGCAACATCTATTTTACTGCTGATCAAAACATACAAGAAAGGAGAGAGAGGATGATCAGCTAGTGACACTCAGAGCTGCAAGAAAGGAGATGGATGCTCATCATATGAAGATCTGTACAATCTACCATGAGTGGCATCTCAGTTGGGTGGGGCTTGGTTTGTGGGCGGGGCTTGGAAGAGACCCACTGCTTTTTCCCCCAGTTCTGCCCCTGCCAGTTTGCATGTATGAATTAGGGCTTTGAATGTGCTGATGCACACCGTTACCCAGTTTTCACATACAAGCATGGAGCTGTTAGCTATGGACGGATGGGATCTGTGCATGCAGTGGAGTTGTATGCACTTTGACCTGAAAGGGCCACCTTTTAGAGTGCGCGAGCTGGTCAGTCTGCATGCCAATTCCATCCCAGCCTTCTCTGCTTAGACAGCCAACAAAGGGGCAATTGGGCTAATGGTTTCTGATCCAGGCATCTGCCCCGTAACACCTGAACTGAGTTTCTTAAAATAATTTTCAGAGGGTAACAACTTTCAGTCATTACTGACCTGGGCTGGGCTCAAACCATTAACTTTAAGGCTCTGATCCTGACTGTACTGAGAACTGCATGCTCCCGAGCCTAAGTGGATTCTCATTTGCTGCAGTGAGACTCCACGGAGGCACAGGGGTCTGCTCACAGTGCTCCATGCAGGATCGGGGCCGTTGCCTTAAAGACGAATGGCTCACCTCCCATTGCCAGTTCACACACAGAGGACAAGCAAAGCTTTGTGCATCCAGTCTCACTTGTGAAGCTCTAAAATGGCTTTCCTTGCCAAACTGTGCTGTAAGTTCACTTCTAAAGCCCGTCGAGCTTTGTGCGAGCACAGACAGGGCTGTTCTCTTGGCTGGCGAGGGAGCTGGAAGACTGCATCTCGAACAGCGGAATTCCTAGGATTGGACATTGTGGGTACATCAGGGATTGTTTAGAGAAGTAATAAAAACAAACATCTCAACAAAAGGCAATCATAATGTGAGGAACTTGCCAAAACATGCCTAGCCATACTGCTGAGATCTTGGCTAAACTTCTAACATGTGCCTTTCTAACCCCCAAGCCTAAAAAATCTGATTTACATCACCCTCCCACCTCCCTTGTGACAATGTGGCAAGCAGTCTCATTGAAATTGACAAATTTGCTAACCCCACTCAGTTCCTTCCCTCTCCCCCCCATGTTTCTAATGAGCTGCAGCACCCATGAAAACCTCTGTCATGATCTGTGATTCTAGTCTGTGATGAGGATTGCTAGTGTGAGATGTAACATGCTGGGTAAATCACATCAGGCCTGGGATGATTTTGAAATCTTGTCTTGTTTGGTTCCGTGCCAGTTGTTACTTGGGGCAAACTTCATGTTTCATCTTTTAGGATTCCAGTTTCACGTCTCTTTAAACTCTTCTGCAGGTTTATGGGTTTGCCTGACCCTAGGGCATGCAGGGCAAAGGAAGAGGAGGAGAGAGGCTGAGAATTTGGGAGGGGGTGTTTGGGGAGAGGAGAGACACAGGAGACTTGGAGGGAGGAAAGAGAGAAGGGAGGTATTTGGGGAAGGAAAGCTGAAGATTTGGAGGAAGGAAGACGAGACGAGGGTGTAGTGAGAAGTGGGTGACAGTGCAGCAGTATGGGGCAGGAGAAAGGAGAGATGGAGGGATTGGGCAGAAAAAAACAGGAGGAGGAGGTTTGGGAGACAAGGAGGAGAGCTTGCGAGAGAAAGAGGAGAGTGAAGGAATTGTGGTGAGATCAGGGTGAGGGAAGGAAGTGATCTGGGAGAAAAGAAAGAGGGGGCTTTGGAGAGGGAGAGGGAGGGGCTTTTGGGGCAGAAGAGAGGGGTATGGGTGGGAAGGGAGGAGAAGGAATGATAGGGGATAGGCTGGGGGATGAATAGGGAGAGGGGTGAGTGCCAGGGCTGGAGGATGGGTAGGGCAGATGGGGAAGAAGGGCAGTGAGAGGATTTGGGGAGAAAGGGAAAGTGAGCAGCTTTTTGGGGTGAGGAAGAGGACAGAATGAGGGGAACAATGGAGGGGTTTGTGGGGAAGGAGGAAAGAGAGCCTTGGAAACTAAAAGCACCAGCCAAATCTGCTTCTAGCAAAGCCTAGGGGTGCACAGGAGGGGATCTGCTTACAGACTTCCCTGGAGCCTGGAGGAGACCACAGTAAGGGTGTGATCTAAAGCCCACTGGAGTTAGTAGGAGTCTTTCCTTGGGCCTCAGCGGGTTTTGGATTAGGTCCTAAGTGTGTGTTGGATGAGAAGGGACCGATACTGCTGGGAGCCTGATGGGGGTGGGGCCCCATGGTACTGGGAGAGATATTTATTCCTCCCCAAACTTTGTGGGCAAAATTACTCCACTGGTTGCAGGCCTGACAGTACCACTTTCAGTTGCTACCACTGAAGGTTATTTGATGTGAACTGGAGGATCTGATTAACTGGATTTTAATCAGGAGGGAATTTATGTAAGAATTGCCTATTCTTCTCTAGATGATAAACAATGCAAAGGCAGAAACCCCTCCGTCACTGCAGTGTGGGGAATGCACAGGAGAAAAATAGAATTGCAAAAAAGTGATGGTTGTTTTGTGTGACTCTATTACTAATGTCAGGCAAATAATTGCAGAGTGCAGTGTAATATTCTTCTGCAAATCCCACCGGAGATGGAGCCTATTCAAGTAAAATACCATCTATCACAAGTGCATCATCTAGTTCTTTGCAATTAGATTTCTTGACCCTGGGAAGGTTTTTAATGGATCTACAAAGTGTACTTTAGCACACTGAGCTGCAAGCCCTACCCTGTTAGAGCTGCAATCCACTGCACTGCATTTTGAATTGCACTGTGGTTAGAATCATAGAATATCAGGGTTGGAAAGGACCTCAGGAGGTCATCTAGTCCAACCCCCTGCTCAAAGCAGGACCAATTCCCAACTAAATCATCCCAGGCAAGGCTTTGTCAAGCCGGACCTTAAAAACCTCGAAGGAAGGAGATTCCACCACCTCCCTAGGTAACCCATTCCAGTGCTTCACCACCCTCCCAGTGAAATTTTTTTCCCTAATATCCAACTTAAACCTCCCCCACTGCAACTTGAGACCATTACTCCTTGTTCTGTCATCTGGTACCACTGAGAACAGTCTAGATCCATCCTCTTTGGAACCCCCTTTCAGGTAGTTGAAAGCAGTTATCAAATCCCCCCTCATTCTTCTCTTCTGCAGACTAAACAATCCCAGTTCCCTCAGCCTCTTCTCATAAGTCATGTGCTCCAGCCTCCTAATCATTTTTGTTGCCCTCCGCTGGACTTTCCAATTTTTCCACATCCTTCTTGTAGTGTGGGGCCCAAAACTGGACACAGTTCTCCAAATGAGGCCTCAGCAATGTCGAATAGAGGGGAATGATCACGTCCCTTGATCTGCTGGCAATGCCCCTACTTATACAGCCCAAAATGCCATTAACCTTCTTGGCAACAAGGGCACATTGTCGATTCATATCCAGCTTCTCGTCCACTGGAACCCCTAGGTCCTTTTCTGCAGAATTGCTGCCTAGCCATTTGGTCCCTAGTCTGTAGCAGTGCATGGGATTCTTCCATCCTAGGTGCAGGACTCTGCACTTGTCCTTGTTGAACCTCATCAGATTTCTTTTGGCCCAATCCTCTAATTTGTCTAGGTCCCTCTGTATGCTATCCCTACGCTCCAGCGTATCTACCACTCCTCCCAGTTTAGAGTCATCTGCAAAGTTGCTGAGGGTGCAGTCCACGCCATCCTCCAAAACCGGCCCCAGGACCGACCCTTGGGGCACTCCGCTTGATACTGGCTGCCAACTAGACATGGAGCCATTGATCACTACCCGTTGAGCCTGACGATCTAGCCAGCTTTCTATCCACCTTATAGTCCATTCATCCAGCCCATACTTCTTTAACTTGCTGGCAAGAATACTGTGGGAGACTGTATCAAAAGCTTTGCTAAAGTCAAGGAATAACATATCCACTGCTTTCCCCTCATCCACAGAGCCAGTTATCTCGTCATAGAAGGCAATTAGGTTAGTCAGGCATGACTTGCCCTTGGTGAATCCATGCTGACTGTTCCTGATCACTTTCCTCTCCTCTAAGTGCTTCAAAATTGATTCCTTAAGGACCTGCTCCATGATTTTTCCAGGGACTGAGGTGAGGCTGACTGGCCTGTAGTTCTCCGGATCCTCCTTCTTCCCTTTTTAAAAGATGGGCACTACATTAGCCTTTTTCCAGTCAGGTCCGGCTCCAGGCACCAGCCGACCAAGCACATGCTTGGGGCGGCACCTTGGGGCGGGATGGCACTCAGGTTTTTTATTTGTTTATTTATTTTTTGGTTCGGCGGGGCAGCGCTAGAGGGTTTTTTTTGTTTGTTTTTGCTTCCGCCGGGTGGCGCTCGGAGGGGGGGCTTGGGCAGCGCAGCGCTCAGGGGGGCAGGGGCTTGGGCGGCACGGCGCTTGGAGGGGGCGGGGGCTTCGGGCGGCGCGGCACTCGGGGGGGGGGGGGTTCAGGCGGCGCAGCGCTCGCGGGGGGGGGGGTTACGGTGGGGCGGCGTTCTTTTTTTTTGCTTGGGGCGGCAAAAAAGTTAGAGCCGGCCCTGTTTCCAGTTACCCGGGACCTCCCCGGATCGCCATGAGTTTTCAAAGATAATGGCCAATGGCTCTGCAATCACATCCGCCAACTCCTTTAGCACCCTTGGATGCAGCGCATCCAGCCCCATAAACTTAAAGTACAGTGCACGGGATGACATTATTGAATAGTATTCATCTTACTCTCATATTAGGGATGTCTTACCTACACATCCCACAATTAGCTGTGTGAGTGTTTGGCTTCAGAAGTCAGGATGGACAGAGCATTGGTTTCCTGCGAGGTAACCTTGATCCAGCCAGGTGCAGAGTGCCCTCAACTCCCATTAAAGTCCATGTGAATCAAGGATGTTCAGCACCTGGCAGGATTGGGCCGTAACAACTTTGTCAGGCAGTGAGGTGCAATTTTTAAACATTCTACAGGAGTGTGCTGTGTTTTAAAACGTGTTTTCCCCTTTAAATGAAACATTGAGGCACTCGCATTACTAGGTTACATTATGGGCTGGTCTACACTGGAAACTCACAGCCGCATCAAATCCACACCCCTGAGAGACGTAGCTATGCCAACCTAACACCCAGCAGCGCTAGGTCAACAGAAGAATTCTTCCATCATCCTAACTGCCGCCTCTCAGGGAGGTGGATTAACTACAGTCATGATAGAATCCCTCCCATCGCTGTAGTGAGTATCTACACTGACGTATCTATGCTGCTGTCGCATTTTAAATGTAGACATAGCCTATAAAATTGCTTATGAAAACACAGTATATTCTTGGACTACTCTAAAGATACATTGATTTTTAAAACTTTTTTTATAAGCAACCTGTACAATTCCTAATACACTACATGTAGGCTGAACCTATTTTGATGTGTTTATCAGGCATTGACTAAAATAAAACAAGTATAGCATTCCACAGTGCGATAAAAAGTTCTCAATACCCAGCTAAGCCCTGTACTTGTTGACTTAGATCACACACATGCATGAGAATGTCATAAAATAAGGAAGCAGCTGGTTCATCCCACCTTTCCCCCCCACCATGTCATTTTCATAGTCAAAGCATGATCCTGCAAAAATTTACTCATGAACTGAAATTTACGCACTGTGCAGAACTCCAAGGAAATAAATGGACTTCTCCCAGGTGGTGCTCAGCTGGTGGGAATCATCATAGTTCTATGCACATCAATGGATCTCTGACAATTTACATTAGCTCTGCCCCCTACCCCCGGATTGTAAAGGGCGCTCAGGGGAGGGGGTGGAGAAGAGGCGGGGCTGGGGCGGGGATTTGGGGAAGGGGTTGGAAGAGGGGCAGGGAGGGGGCAGAGTTGGGGCGGGGACTTTGGGGAAGGAGTTGGAATGGGGGTGGGAAAGGGGTGGGAAGAGGCGGGGCAGGGGCGGGGCCTCATGGACTAGACGAGCCGTCTGAGGTATGAAGTTCAGCATGTATGGTTCTTTGCTGTGAGTAGTTGGGAAGAATGTTTGTTAAAAGTGGCAACGTATTTTGTATGAATAGTTACTTTAAAAAGTTCCTGCCATTACAGCTATGTTGATAGACTGTTAGTGTAGATCATCATTAGTGTTACTGACTCCATAAGGAATAGTTACAGGTGTTTATATTTTATTAAAACCCCTCTTCGCATTACAGTTTTTAAAAAGTGAATACATTGAATTTTAATAGCATACTATATTACTCTTCATTTTTGACTATACTTTTGTATCGTTGTATGAAAAGGTGTGAGTGATGCAGCCCTTGGGCCAATATACTAGTCCTCATGTGGCCCTCGTGGTGATTTGAGTTTGAGATCCCTGGTCTAATGGCTAAGGCACAAGACTAGGAGTCGGGAGATCCATTCATATATTTTAAGGCCAGAAGGGAGCACTATGATGCTCTAATCTGGCCTCCTGCATAACACTAGACACAGAACCTCACCCAGTAATTGCTGCATCAAGTCTGTATCTTTTGGTTGAGGTAGACTAGGGGTAAAGTTTTCAAAAGTCCTTAGGGTACATTGCAGAAAAAGACCCATGGCTGTGAGTCCAAGAGCCTGGGTCAACTAATTTGGGCTCACACTACAAGGCTAAAAACAGCAGTGCAGACATTCCCACGCAGGCTGGAGCGTGGGCTCTGAAATCTGGGGGTGGGTCTCCGAGCCTGTGCTCCAGACCAAGCCCGAATGGCTACACTGCTAGTCCAGAAGTGTGAGCCCCGCGAGCCCTATTCAGTTGACCCAGGCTCTGAGACTTGCTGTCACAGGTCATTTTTTAACAAGAAGACATACCCTTTGTGACTTCAGAGCCTAAGGGCTAGTCTACATTACAGAGGCTTTGCAGGTAGAGCTATACACCTGTTCAGGTATAGTGGCAAAGACCCTAGTGGAGACGCAGCTTATACTGGCAAAAGGAGTACAGTTCAACCGCCTCCCTGATACAAGCCACGTCTACCGGGGAGGTGTTGCCGGCATAGCTGTGTCCTCTGGGGGTGATTTTTCCACAGTCCTAACCGACATAGCTACAGCAGCAAAACTTTGTAGTGTAAAGCTGGCCAAGACCCATTTTCAAAAGCTACTTAAGCCCTTAGGAGCCTAAGGCCAGGTCTACACTACAGACTTCTGCCAGCCGAGCTATGTTGGTTGGGGTCTGAGGAGGTGTGATGCCTGACTAACACAGCTGCTCTGGCAGAGACCCCTAGTGTCGATGCAGTTCTGTCGGCAAAACTGTGCTTTGGCGCAGGGCGCCTGGAAGATGCTGGCAAAAGCAGTTTTGCCAGCATAAACTGCACCCACACGAGGAGCGCTTTGGCAGTACAGTATTTGGTCTACCTACACTGGGAAAGCACTCCTAGTGTAGACCTGACCAACGTCCCCTTGACTTTCAATGAGACTTAGGCTCCTAAGTGACTTGAAAATATTATTTAGGCTCCTAAGTCACTTAGTCACTTTTGGAACTTTTATCCCCTAATTGCTCGAAAGAGATCCAGCCTTGATTTAAAAACTGCAAGTAACGGACCATGCACCACATCCGTATTTGAGTTGTGCCAATGGCTTATTACACTCACTATTAAAAAGCTTATTTGTAATGGATCTTGTTCTATCTCTGCTAGATTATAAAGAACCCCGTACTAGCAAAAAGCTTCCCTCCAGGTAGGAACTGTGAACAAGTCACCTCTTTCCCCTCTCCTGGATAAGCTAATTAAATTCAATTTAAGTATCTCATTCTGAATTTTACCACTGACTCATTGTGCCATCAAGTCCTTTAACCTCTCTGTATCTCAGATGGCATCTGTAAAACAGGGATAACAACGCCTCCCCAAGAGGTTTAATAATTGCTTGTAAAACACTTTGACATCTCAGATGAAAGTGCAAAGCATGTACTTATTTTGGAGACAAAGTGTATTTCAGCCAGTGAAAAGACATAAATCCCATTGCTGTTTCGGAAAACACATTAACTGGGTCTGTTCCTAACGCTCAGCTTCTCCTGAGTGAAGAGAGAAAGCCGGTGCTCGAAAAGTTACAAAATGCAAAGGTCAGAGGCTTCCAATGAACATTAACACATGCCAACCTTCTGGTGAGGGGAACTGTTCCCCTCAGATGAACCGGACCGCGGGGAGAATGGCTCGGCCCCACCTACACGGATACTAGCGAAAGGCCAGGCTGGGTGTAACAGAATGACACACTGGGACAACAGGGAGTGCAGGGTCAGCAGTGGGTAAAATAAGGGCCCCTTGTGCCTCGAACAGCCAATGTAAGAGCAGGGCTGGCCCCAGGGTTTGTGGGTCCCAGGGCAAAGTAACACATGGGAGGGAGGCCCCATCCTGCCCCTCATCCTGGCCCCTTCTCCCGCTGACTTCTCTGACACTGCCCCCCCAGCTCCATTACCCGCCCCCTCCCAAACACACACATTTAGACTGGGAAGCCAGGAGGGGGAGCCAAAGGGCAACTTTCCAAGCACAGAATGGAGGAGACAGTTGAGAAATTCACTCTCTGTAGGGTAGCTGGGGCCAGAGATGGAGGATTGGGGAGGATGCTTTAGTAGGCAGGCTGGATGTCCTGGGAAGTAGAAAGACACATAGGGCTACAGCCACCACCTGGGGCCTGATTCAGCAATATTCACTGGGGCAAATCCCTCCCTGAGGGCCATAGGAGTTCAGACTCTTGGCTCCTGGCGGCTAGCAGAAGCCCTGCTTGGGTTGTGCACAGCAGAGGGGAACTCAGCATTTCAGAAGCAGTGAGGATTTTGCAGGACCCTTCCCAAGGTTCACTGAATTCACTGAGAATGCCCACTGAACCGGAAAGCCTTGCACTGCAGTGCTCGGCTCTTGGGACCCGTTTCCAGAGGCGCTGAGCACCCCCAGCTGCTATTGACTTCACGGGGCGCTCACTGCCTCTGGAAACCGGCCCCCGGGAGCTTGAGCCGCAGGCTGCTCAGCAATCGCCGGTGGTTATCTATAACTTTATTTCTTGCCCGAGAAGGATGCCCAGAAAGTATTTAAGGGAAGCCAGAGGCACTTGTTCAAGTGGAGGGCCTGGACCTGCCATAGTGTTTTGGCCCAGAAAGATCCTGCCTTCCTTTCTCAGAACAGCCACTCGTCTCCTGCAGCCCCAGGAGGATGTTGCGTTCCCTCCTCGCTGTCTGTCTGCACCCAGGAGATGTTTATTTAACCCTGAGCTGGGCTCTCTCCTCTCAGATGCGTTGAAAATATGTAATGCTTCAGCTGCGAGTATCGGGCTGGGTTTTGTTGAAACAGCAACCCGGGAATGGAAAATGAACAGGAGCAACTGTCATGGGAAGATCACCCAGCGTCACCAGGGAGGGGCTGTGTGTGTCTCTGTGCGGAGATCAGACAAAATATTCTCTTCCTCTTTCTCCTTCTGTCCATCCCGCAGCGGAGGGGGATTATTCAATGCACAATGATAAAGGAAAGTAACCAGATGCATGCGCACATGTCATTGGCAAAACACCTCCCCAGAGACAATTACAAAAGCAGATCAGAACAAAAGGATTTGTCACAGCGGATTATCAGAGCTTTGAAACAATACTCTGCTTCCCGGCCTCAGATAGGGGTCAGAACCTGAGACCTCAGAGCATCCCTCCTCTCCTACATACCACCCAGACATTTATGCAGGCCAGTATAATGGCCTGCAGGGGATCGGTTGGTGCCCCAAGAATGAGATCAAATTATTATTATTTATACTATGATAGCAGCTGGAAACCCCAATCATGGACCATGGCCCCATTGTACAAACACAGAACAGACAGTCCCAGCCCCAGAAAGCTTCCACTCTAAGTAGTGACCCTTATCTGAGCTTGCACAGCTACAGGCCAGAACGATACACCTCTACCCCGATATAGCGCTGTCCTTGGGAGACAAAAAATCTTACCGCGTTATAGGTGAAACCGCGTTATATCGAACTTGCTTTGATCCGCCGGCGCGCGCAGCCCCGCCCCCACAGAGCACTGCTTTACTGCGTTATATCCGAATTCGTGTTATATCGGGTCGCGTTATATCGGGGTAGAGGTGTAATTACATTTTTCAGACACAAGGTTTGCTTCTTCTCCCACTTACACCCGTGTAAGTCTGGATCAACTCCAGTGATGGCAAAGGGCCAGATCCTCAACTGGTGTCAATCAAGGTGGCACCACTGAAGTCAGTGGAGCCACAGCCCTTGACACCAGCTGAGGCCCTGGGCCACCCCAGGGTACAATAGGCATGAGAGATTGTGAGCCAGGCCCTCAGACATGTTGAAAATTCAGCCACAGCCAGAGCAGGCCATGTTCAGCTGCATGTAAGCAAATGCAACTCTCTCGAAGTCGATGATTACACCAGGGCAGAACATGGCCCAGAGGGTTCCTGGGGCAGCGAGCTTCAGAGGCTATCAGCTGGGCAACATCATTTTCCCCTTCAGCAATTCTTATATGTACCAGCCCCTGGTTCTCAGATCAAGGGATGGGCTGTTAAGAGCAGACTGATAGGTGTTTGCTGCGCCTGTCGAACGGCTGAAAACCAAGCCATGCAAAGCCTGACTCTGAAGCACGGAGAAGCCCCATCGCTGCCTGTGAGGAGTCAGGCTGGGCTGGAGAGCGCTGGAGGTTCCAGCTGCGATGAAAAGCCAAAGAATGTATCCAGAAGAGGGGAAAGTGTCTCATTAATAAGAGATGGAGATGAACTGGTCCCCCACATGCCCACACCCCCAAATTCCTGTGTGTCCAAAACCCCCACGCTGGATATGAATTCTGTAGATGGCCTCTCCTTATCTAAGGGACCGAACCAAAACCCCAGATCCAAACAGCTCCAACCACTCGGGCGTTCTAAAGCCAGGTCCCCTTCCAAACACTGCGCTGTGAGCCCATGTGCTCCGCTAGCAGGTGGAGCCTGGCGTCCGTGTTCCTTCACCGCTGGCGGCTCATTGCCAAGGCCTTCGGCAATACTTGTGGTTGCCTCATGCCCACAGAAAGTGCTAGAAATAAGTCAGAATGTTTTCCCCTTCCGCAGTGTCCCGGAATCCCATTGGCTCGAGTGGGGCTGCGTGGCCCATAAAGTCTAGACACAGATAACATTCTAGAGAGCAGTGACAGGCTGGGTCGGTCAGTGGATTTGCCTCAAAGGCTTCACCTAAAGCCCTGGGTAAGAAAGAGTTCCCCCGACATGAAACGAGTTGGGGCTTTCTCCCCCAGAGACATGCACCGGCACAGGAAGAAAACTGCCAATATTGCTAAACGTAGACCTGGATAGAGATCGTCGAGAATGCACAGGCCTGGCTCAGCTGCTCAGGGTCAGCACACAACGGCAGTCCTGGGGCCCATTTGCTCTGGGGGCCGATCACTGTCCCAAACCCTGGGAAATGAGGAAGCGTGGCCATGGCTCTCCTCATCTACACCAGCCTGCGGAGCGGGGCCAGCACACTGCAGGGAGCATTAGACACCAACTTTATGGGTGGTGCAAAATGGGCAGCCCGGTGCATAGGAAGCCTTTTGGGGCAAAATCTTCCCAGTGCTGCCCCTTTAGGGCAAATTTTGATCTCTTATACCAGTGTAAACCCACCTGACAATGGAGTCACTCCACTTTTACATCAGTGTGTACCCAAGAGCGGAATCCGTCCCCAAGTGTGCCAGTTCACACACCCATAGAACACCAAATAGTGCAAATCACAATCCTCTACCACTGACACACACTCCCGCCCCATTTTCCATCTCATGTATCACCAGGGATAATATACAGCACTGAAAGTAACATGCTCATCTATCTAGCCTAGTGGGATCACATGACATAATTAGAAACCCAGTAGGGCTGCCTGGCATTCTTGGCTGTTTCTTCCGATTTTCTCTAGCTGGTCAGGACTGACTCTTGGAGTTATATATGTCCGGGAAACTGACACTGCAGAGTCCTAGCTGCAGCCCCTCTTGATTCAAAGTGATAAATATAGAAACCCCAGCCATAGAAGAGACTTTGCAAGCATTCACCCAGGGCTCACCGTGACTGACAAGCACACATTGACATATATGTTCAGCCTCTAAGTCACAGCCTGCTAATTTGTTAATCAAGCGATTCCTAGTCTCTAAAGACCAAGGGGACGGCGACTTGCTTCCTAAGTGGTTATCTTATTGGGGATTCTCGTGCGGTTGATTGTATTGTAAGTGCAAATGACCCTAGGTGGAAGAGAACCTTAAGTGTTGTCCAGGATCCTGTTGCATGAGCTCAGCCTTCTGATGAAAGAGAGTTATTTTTTGATCCCCTCTCGAACATCCAACTCTTCTTTGCGAGGTCAAAAAAGCCGCAGGTGCCACAGAGAATAAGCAGAGGTCTCTCATCGTTTGCATTTAATTTAAGGGCTGAGCCAGCTTTCTGTGCGCCTTCTCTTTGTTGGTTAGTTGGAATAAGTGATGGGAGCGCGCTCACTGTACTGGGGCGGCACGTACTGTACGGAGAGCAGTTTGTACCGTTAACCCCAGACGTGGCTTTTGCCGATACTAATTGTTCCATTTCTCTGCATTTTACACAAAGCCATGGAAATGAATGCCACCTCCAGAGGTGCGGAAGGCCAGCGTGAGATCTACCACCAGAAGCCGGTGAGTCTTTTGGGGGCTGCAAACGGCCACTTATAGAAATGAGGAAGTGGGGGGTTACAGAAGGGGGATCCCATTTCACGTCTGAAGGTGATAAATATAGTGATCGCTCTCACTCCTATGCCCTGGTGCAGAGTGCGGGCACTCACCATTGATCTATAGTGACCTCCTGCTGGAAGGGGAGTCGGGGAGGCGAGCCACATGGGCAAACAGGACTGCAAAATGCAAACAAGCCAAGCTTTTCCTGCTGCAACCGGGATGGGGTTAGCCCTTTTCAATGGAGAACCAACGGGCCGGGGTGGGGAGGAGAGAGAACAGACCAGGGAAACAAGTCAAGTGCTCCCAGGGTTTGGGGTACAAGACATTCTCAGCCTGAGTGAGCCAAAGTGATTTCATTTAGGACAATGAGCTTGGGTCCACTTCTGTTTGACCATCACTTCTTCCAGCGCTGCTTAAAAAATGGGGTTTCAAGGAGACACAGAAAGGCAGATTCTGAGCTGAGCTGACCAGAGTCAATCCGGAGTAAGGGCCATTGAAATGAATGGGAAAACTCTTCTTAATGTCGATAAGACCAGAATATTGCTGCAGCTCCACTGCGGTCCAGATGTACATTGGTGTCACTGAGATGAGAATCTAGCCCTGAATGTCCCAGTTTTAATGCACCACAGATGTTTGTCTTCTACAATTGCTCCCTGGCAGGAGCAATTAACAGGGAGAGGGGAGACCAAACGCCCCAGCATCTGGGAGTTGGATACATAAATGGGGACACCTGGGCTGAGCCCCTTAAGCCATATTCCATGCTGAGTCTCTGTGGGGTCACACAGCAAAGTACTGGTCTAAACAGGATGGACTCATCTGAGATTCTCTTACATAAAGTAATCCAGACACACACGATACATCAAAGTACAAACTGTCCTAAGAGAGACCAAAGGGATTATGTAAGTGACTGGCAGCCTTTCCCAGGGCAACACGGTTCGGATGGATCAGTTGTCCTGGCAGAGCTCCCAGGGCAAGTCTCTCTCTCTCCGCTGGGGTGTGCGGGGTGCTGTCAATTTAACCTACGCACGTGCCTAGTTCTCTGAGGAAATGCGTTATGCCACTTCCGAGGGAAAACAGGCCTGCAGCACTGTGGTGAGATGGGAACCTGCATTCTGGGCTTCGGCCAAGTGGATCCTATCATAGCATGCAGGAAGAGAGCATGATGTCTTCTGGCCACCATTCACCTCCAGGTTCTGGGGATGCCGTGGGCAAGTTTGGCCCCCAGCATACTTGAAAGCAGCCCCAGGGAATGCTCTACTATCTGCTCTGGATGAAACGACCCCTAAAGGATCCACTGGCCTCCCAGAATATCCAGAGCACCTTCCTCCCTAGCCCAGCACAGCCCTGGCATGCCCCTGCACCATATACTATCCCAGGGGCATGCCCTATGCTACTCCACACTCTTGAGGTGTTTCCTGGTGGGAAGATCTGGCCGGTTTACAGCCCGTATACGCTGTCAGTGGGGTGAAAGGGGCCAGGACTCAGCCCAGAATTAGGGCATTTGTGCTTAGACCATTAATACACTCGATTGTTCTAATTCTCTGCTGCACCGAGCAAAGCGGGTGGGCCGTTCTGATCCCTTGGCTTTCTAGTTGGATCTGTGCCAGGCCTGGCTCTGGGGGAATTTAGAGCAGCCTGGGGACTGTTCTAAACTCCACCAACTGGTAATCATCCCCAAGGGACCGTCTGCCAGCTGGGGCTTGGCAGCATGCAGTATGCTTTGGCCAGTTCCTCTCCCTGCCCTGATACAGCACTGTACTGGGGCTGGCTGCCCAGTGACAGGCCTAGGAGCTGGCTCTGCGGGGTCCATGTCCACTGGGGACTCCTCTAGATCAGGACAGCCCACGGTGGCAAGCTGTGACTGCTTTTCACTCCCTTTGCCTCGCCTGCATAGCACAAATTGTGAACCAGATACTGTAAAAATGGTGGCCTGGCTCCCCTAGCTCCGCAGCAGAGGATGTTGATTTCATTCCCATCATTTCCCATGCTGGGTTTCAGGATCTGGAGGGTGTCAATACATGATTTATGGGGACTGGAGAGCCAGGGGCAGCGTGGATCCAAACGGGATTCATTCTGATAGAGCCTTGGAGGGGTGAGATTCTGCCAGGACAAAACCATCCAGCCGTGAAGAGGGTTGTCTTGTGAGCAGATGGGCTTAACATCAGGTCATCCATGAGATCAGGGCGCAGTTGTGCGAAGCACACACATAGTAAGAGACAATCCCACCCTGAACAGCTTCCAGTATAAACCGAGAAGACAAACAACTGGGAGGAAGGGAAACTGAGATACAGAGAACTGAGGTGACTCATCCTAGGTCATACAGTGGGTTAGGGGCTGAATTGAGAACAGAACCCAGCTGTCCCGAATCCCAGTCCAGGGCCCAAGCCACTAGTCTGTGCTAACTTTCAAATTACTGTCCAGCTGGATAGATTTGCTGTCCTTGTGCCAGAAAAAAAAACACGAGTAACCCAGTGTCTGAGCCTCACAATAGCCTGTCACTACCCCATCAATGCTCCAGAGCCTACCCTCTGGCCCTGGTAGTTCTAAGCAGAGATGGGCCCACTCCACCAAGTTTGAATCCAGATCTGAGCTTCCCCAAAGTTCAGGGGAGCTGGCGGGGGCAGGGACAGTTTCACATTCATGGTTTTGAGCTGAGCCCATCTATGGTCCTGAGTTCCCAAGGGGATCGCAGAGGGGGCTCCCAATCCACTGGACCAGAAGTCAGAAGACCTGGGTTCTATTTCTGGTTCTACCACTGACCCGCTGTCCCTTCCCCTCTCTGCTTCTCCTCCTCCCATCCTCTCTCTGGCTTCTTTACTGCAAGTTCTTCAGGGCCTGGACTGTCTCTCACTACATGTATGTACAGCCCCTAGCACAGTGGGCCTCTAATTTTATTTGGGGCATCTAGGTGTTACTGTACTACTACTGATAAATAAATAACAAACTGCTTGTAGTTTGTATACATATCAATAGCACACTATTTTACTGATCTTAAAGGTTTTACATAGGACTTTTAAAGCTCTCCCTGGCTCAGTGGGTAGGGTGACCAGACATCCTGATAAAATCAGGACTGTCCCGATTTTTAGGCATTTGTCCCGCGTCCCGACCGATGTTTGGTCGGGACGCAATTTGTCCTGATATTTCGCACTTCTGTTTTTGTTTTGTTCCGCCGGCGGGACCCTCTCCCCCCCCATGTGTCCCGATATTTTCTTCATCCCATCTGGTCACCCTATCAGTGGGCCCTGCTTTTGTTGCTTCTGGCCTCACTCCTCTATTCCCCTTTGGAACACTACTTTCTTTTTAATCAAGAATTTTTGCCGGTTCCTTAGTTCAAATGCATTCATTCGTCTGGCCCCACCGCCATGGTCACTTACGCACCCTGCTCCAGAATCTGCCTCGTTTACCCCAGTGAGGCCCGGGGAGTCGCCCTAGCTAAGTGAGAGCAGGATCAGTCCCCCAGGCTGTGAACGTTGTTTTGTTTGATTTTAGAGACACGGGGGAGTTTTAAATACTTCCTCAATCTGGCTGCACTCTCCGCCTCTGCCTCATTCAGATACCAGCAGTGATGAGGGCGATAGAAGAGGGTTGATTTAAAGCCTGTTTTATTGCCACCTCACCTGCATCAAATACCATACCATCAAACACCAACAGGTTCCCAGTCCTCTGGCTTCCCTGGACACAACCTCCTTACAGTCTCCTAGGAACGCGCACACCAGGCTGCCAGGTCAAGAACTTCCACAGGCAACTCTCAGCCCTCTCCTACCGGTCAGGCAGTTTATACAGCAGCCGCACAAGAGGGGTGTGCTCAGGCCAGCTCCAGCCTCCCAGCACTTACTGCATCCTCCCAAAAAAGAGAGAATTGCAAGGGCAGCTGAGCGCTCACTCTTAAAGGAGCAGTATACCTCCCCCTCCCCCCCACGAGCATTACATTCTGCATGAGTCTGGGTCACATTTGGATTGTGTCTCTCTCTTTTGGCTCTGAGGATGGGGCTTGACCCTGCAGGTTGCTGAGCCCCTAAACTCCCACTGCAGTCAATGGGAGCTGAGGGTGCTGAGCGCCCGGGGAATGCTGGATGAAGCCCCTGGTGAGGGGAAGCTGCGGTGATCAAACACTACGTCCCTGTTTATTTGTCTCCCCATTTGCCAAACCACAAAACCCTTTAATGCATCAGAGGCCAAATTCTCCACTGGTGTAAATGGATCAAGCTCCACTGCAGTCAACAGAGCCAGGCCCTGCTACACCTTGTGTGGATCTGACTCCACACCTGAACAGAGTGACGGCATAAGCCCCATAAATGGAGAGCAGTGGGATACAAGGGTCACAAATGCATGTGAGAGCCCTACAGCACCCCATGGCTGGTGGGACACTGTGTCCTGTCCTGAACATGTAAAGAGCTCTTAGCTAATTGCTCTGTGTGTGATTTGTCCTGTGCATTCACTACCTGATGGGTCTGTAACAGCAAGAAACAAGGAAATCCCGGAGCAGGAGCAGACTGTGAAGGTTTAATCTGGGCTCAAATCCAGGTTAAAATGGAACGGCTTTGCCAATGCAGTACTAATGGATTCTTTGTCTACTGTATCCATTGCATTTACAGGTGGACTCCGAAATGTTTCCAAAATCTGTGATAGCACTTTTTTGGGGTGGGTGGAGATGAGGGGAAGGAGAATCTTCTTATCTTTTGCATTCCTCCCCCTCAGTGGGATCTCAATACACGGCTATTATCACATCTCACACAGTCAGATATTGGCTCCTGGCTGGCTGTAAAATCTCCTGATTTTACTCCTGATCCAAAGAAATAAACTTTCTGATGCACAATCATTGCTTGCAGGGTTAAAGAGAGCCTATGAATTCAGGACTGGGAACTGTTAGGGGTCTGAGTGTTAGGGATTCAACAATGTTTCATACCAGATGTATAATGGGACCCCATGTCCTTTAGCATACAATGCTATATGTACAGCAACAATTAGATGCACACACATCTTCAAGAGATACTGGGCCAAACCCTCAGCTAGTGTAAATCCTCAAAGTCAATGGAGCTACTCTGATTTACACAGCTGAGGATCTGGCCCAGGATACCCAGTACCAAAACACTGGGTGTTTGATTCAGGCCCATCTCTAAGTAAAATATTTAGATTTCACCCACAGGCCTCAGTTTTGTCACAATACAAGATTGCCAGCCCTTGTGTTGGGAGATCACCTGAGATGCTAGTAGAAGTGTGAAATAAAACAAAAGAACAAATATGCCTCTCTAGATCTAGTTCAAAGATTGCTTTAATTTCCCCACCCTTCTAATGGGACTTCTTAAAAATAATGGATGACATTTGGAATGTGCAAAGACAGTTCCCAGAACAATGGGATCAGCAGCAGGTTATGCACCTGAGCTGAGTTTTAGTCCCCTTGATTCAGAGGAATTTTTTAATAAGAGCTTATGAAAAGTCTGTGACTTCTGCTAAGTGCAAATCTCTTAGCTACTGCCGGGGCGGCTCTGTTTTTTCCCACCCGAAGCACGGCAGTCAGGCGGCCTTCAGCAGCATGCCCGCGGGAGGTCGTTGGTCACGCAGATTCGGCAGCGTTTCTGCGGGTGATCTGCCGGTACCCGCCGCCGAATTGCCGCCGAAGCCGCGGGACCGGCGGACCTCCCGCAGGCATGCCACCGAAGGCTGCCTGACTGCCGCCCTCACGGCGACCGGCGTGCTGCCCCCTGCGGCTTGCCATCCCAGGCACGCGCTTGCTGCGCTGATGCCTGGAGCCGCCCCTGGTCACTGCTGGGAATACTCTGTGGCATTCCTGAAGCCGCTGCGCACATATCATTTGTGATATCAAACTCCAACAGGTGCAGATCTACAGGTTGTTACTCCGAGCCATCAGCACTAGGAAAAAAGATTTCCTTGGCTTTGCTGATGCAAAGAAAAAACAGATGATATAGTCTCACCATGTGATGATAACTCTCTTTCCATTCCACTAGTATCTCTGGAGGATGTTAAACAGAAGCTACTGAAGTTAGACATTTTTATATCAGATGATTCAAATAACTTGCATCCAAGAGTTTTAAAAGAGCTGGCTGAGAAGCTTGCTGACCCATCAGTGTTGGTTTTTAATATGTCTTGGAGTCCTAGGGAAGTTCCAAAAGACTGGAAGAAATCTAATGTTCTGCCAATTTTTAAAAAGGGTAAACAGATGACCCAGGTAATTATAGGTCCGTCAGCCTGACATCGATTCTGCACAAGCTAATGGAGTGGCAGATATGGGACTTGCTTAATAAAGAATTAAAGGAGGGTAATGTAATTAGTGCAAATCAACATGGGTTTATGGAAAGTAGATCCTGTCAAATTAATTTGATTTTTTTATGGATATTACGAGTTTGGATGATAAAGGTAATAGTGTGGATGCAATATTTAAACTTTTATACGGCATTTGACTTGGTACCACACAACATTATGATTAAAAAACTAGAATAATATTAAATTAAATTAACATGGCACACAATAAATGTATTAAAAACTGGTTAACTGATAGGTCTCAAAATGTAATTGTGAAGGAGCAATGGTCATCAAGTGGGTGTGTTTCCCGTGGGATCCCACAGGGATGAGTCCTTGGCCTACGCTAATTGACATTTTTATCAACAACCAGGAAGAAAACATAAGATGATCACTGATAAAGTTCGCAGGTAACACAAAAATTAGGGGAATGATAAACAATGAAGAGGACAGGTCACTAGATGATCATGATGGTTCTTTCTGTCTTTCAAGTCTATGAGACACTGATTCAGAGCCATCTGGGTTACTTGGTAAATTGGGCGCAAATAGATAGTATGCACTTTAATATGGCTAAATATAAATGTTGGGACCAAGACATAGGTGGCAAGGTCTAGTGGTTGGAACAGCAGTTGGAGTTGGGAGTCAAGCCAAGGGTCAGAACCAGAGTCAGAGTCCAGCCAAGGGTCGGAGCCAGAGTCAGAGGCCAGGTTCAGGAAAGTGGGGTTCAGGAGTCAAGTGAGGAGGCAGGGTCCAATGTAGCAGCCAGGGAGAGCCCTGTTGTGCTGACAACTTCCTGTGCCTCTCTTTGGGTTTACATAGGAAGCCCTGACCAATCAGAATTCACAGTGCTCCTCCAATCAGGCCCAGGGAAGCCCTCTTTGATGTAACTTCAGGTTTCATGGTCTGTCCTGCTCATTTGATTAGTAGTGAGCTGTTCAGGGCCACCCGGGGGGGGGCAAGTGGGGCAATTTGCCCCAGCCCCCGGGCCCCACAGGGGCCCCGCAACCCCTGGCCCGGGGGCGGTCCGGGTCTGCGGTGGCATTTCGGCGGCGGCAGTGCTGCTGAAGACGCGGAGCGACTGAAGGGCCCCCCGCCGCCGAAATGCTGCCGAAGACCCGGACCGCCGCCGGGTGAGTACAAGCGCCGCAGCTCCCCCGCTTTGCCCCAGGCCCCCTGAATCCTCTGGGCGGCCCTGGAGCTGTTGGGTTGGACCAAGGTTGCACTAGTCAACTGAGAACTCTATAGACGCAGGGTCATGATAAATGTATACATCAAGGAACCAAGAATGTAGGCCATAATTACAGGATGGGGGACTGTCTCATGGGAAGCAGGGCCTCTGAAAAAGATGCGGTGGATAATCAGCTGAACATGAGCTCCCCATGTGACAGCAGCCAAAAGAACTAATGTGATCCTGGGTTACATAAACAGGGGCTCTCAAGTAGGAGCAGAGATGTTATTTTACCTCTGTATTTGGTGCGACTGCTGCTGGAATCCTGTGTCCAGTTCTAACCTGGTGCCCCCAATTCAAGATGGATGTTGATAAATTTGGACAGGGTTCAGACAAGAGCCAAAAGAACAATTAAAGGATTAGAAAAACATGCCTTATAGAGTAGGTCTACACTGCAGTAAAAGGCCAATAGCTGACCCCGGCAGTGCAGTGTAGACATTTGGGCTTGGACTGGAACCTGGGCTCTGAATCCCCATGATGGGGAGGGTCTCAGAGCCCAACTCCAGCCCAAGCCCAAACATGTACACTGCAATTTTTAGTCTTAGAGTCTGAGACCTACGAGCTCGAGTCAATTGACCCGGGCTCTGAGACTTGGTGCCGCGGGGTTTTTATTGCAATGTAGATGTACCCAAAGTGATAGACTCATAGAGCTCAATTTAGCTTAACAAAGAGAAGATTATGGGGTGACTTGATTACAGTCTGTAAATAGCTACATGAGGAACAAATGTTGAATAATGGGCTCTTCAATCTAGTGTAAGTGGGGGAAGGGTCCCACTATTGTGGGGAACTTTCCTGGCTTATACAGTACCCCAGTGGAATTGGCTAGCGAAAGAATCTAACTCCTTTTACCCAGAGACCTGCCTGACCTTCCCTTCCTCTCTCCTGTATAACCCCTACAAGGCTGGGCCCAGGATTCCAGGGGGGCTCGACCCCCCACTCTGTCATGGTCACTTAGGACAGGGGTTAGGGTGTCCCCACTCCGGGGTGCTCTCTCCACTCTGGATGCTTCCCTGATCCACTGATCGTTACATACAGTTCAAGGCAAATATAATTTATTAAAGAGCAACTAATTAAAAAAACAAGGAAAAAATGGGAAAGGTTAAAGGAACACACATAAGCCCACTCGGGGAAACAGCCGTCTCCAGAATGTCAGGGCAGTTCACAGCCTGTTCCTCACACGTCCCAGGCCACCTTCCCAGGCCCTGGCTGTGCTGCAGGGACGCTGCGGGTTGGACACTTGCTCTGGTGGTGGCCACACGCCTTCAGGCTCTAGGCGGCAGGACCCTTCCTCCCAGCATCAGCCCCTCCGTCAGAGTTATGATCCCCCCACCAAGTCTGGCCCGCAAGGCCTCTTGCCTGGTTGTATCTCCCTGCACTAGCCCTGCTGCCCAGGGTCCCCCCTCGCTCTCCCCAGCTGCTCACCGCACCCGGCTCTGGACTGCTCCAGACCCAGCTCCACTTTGCCTCAGCGCTGCTGCTGCTCTGCCTCCAGCTCCCTGGGCGGTCCCTCTGGCCCCCCTGGCTGGCGCAGCCCTGCTCCCCAGATCTCCTTAGCTCTGGCCCAGGCAGCTGCCACATGGAGGACAGGTCCCCCGGCCTCCTGACTCCCTCATTAATCTGCCTGCCCTGTCAATCAGGCTGACCTGGAGCGTTGGCCTCTACTCATTGCCCCTGAGGACTGTCAGTCTCAGGCTCCTGATTTCTCATTGACCCTTTCCCTTTCTTTTGGTACTGGGAGATGGTCAACCAAAAAACCCCCCTAAGTTTCAAAAAAGAAGCATGCTAAGAAAAAGAAGTTGGAAGACTTTGTTTAAAAGCACCACCTCATGCTGCGTATCACAACACGGGAAAGGCTGTACTCACCTCAGAGGTGCATACGAGAGGTGTAGGAATCGTGTTTCTTTTCATCATGTTCCCATGGGTTAGAAATGAAGACTCACTGTGAACAATGGGGAGAATCAGGATGAGAGGCTCGTGTCCAGTCTGACTGCAGAGCCATATTTGTCCTGGGAAAATGAATACTGGGATCTAAATGATTATAAACCACTACAGCCAAAAAAGGGCCTCTCCATAACACAGGCGGGATGATGGGGATAGGAAATGGAAATTTGAAACATCTCCAGATATTAAGTAGTCTTGCATTTATTTTTGGCCAATGAGATACTCATTTGGGGGCGGGGGGGGTGTTGCATTCTGTAACTATTCCAGGAAAATAAGGATGAAGAGAAAGCACAGCACTCTGAAGACGAGCAGGAAAAGATGGGGAAGAAAACTTTGGCAGATGTAATTCAAGAAATGAAAACTTTCCTGTGGAATTCAGAGAAGAAAGAATGTATGGGAAGAACAGCTCAGAGCTGGGGTAGGTTAAATGGCTGGATTTCTTTCTCTCGGTCTTTCTTTTTTTCTTCACTTGTCTGTGAATTTCCCTGCTATGGCCCAGCAGAGCACATGTCATCTAAATCCTAGACCATTTAAAGGACCCATACTCATATATCTAACAGGTAGCTCAGTAAAGAACTATAAAATGCTAGCAGTGAATGTGCCCATAGAACATACAGCCATGGGGAAGCTACCCCTGTTTTTTCTCCTGTGCCAGAAATATTATGCTGACATTATGGCTGCACGTTTGCTATGGTGGTAAAAATATCATAGATACTGTGATTTTTCTGTTGGTTCCGTGACTTTTCTTTGTGTCTGGGGTTTTAATAAAGCAGAGTTTCCCAAACGGTGGGGCGTGACCCACCAGTGGGTGGCAGGACGGTTCTAGGTGGATTGCAGGCCTGGTGCAGAGGGGAGACCTCCAGTGGGAGGGGAGTTGGAGAGCAGACCCACCCTGCACCGACTCATCCCTCAATGGCGGCTCCTATCCCATGGGGCTGCTTTCCACTGGGTGTTGCAGCCTGGTGCCTGGGGTTGCAGTGCCACTCGGGTTTGGCCTGGGTGCCCTTTGTCACCATGGGTGCAGGGTGGCCGGGCAAAATGTGATTGAGATGCACTGCAAGGCCTCCTCACCGGGCTGGGATTTTTGCAGTGGCGGAACAGAGGGTGCTGCTACAGATGGTCGGGGGCCCCCTGGCAGGGCAAGGAGGAGGAGGCAGTGGAAGAAGGATTTCTGTATATTATTGTTAAAGAGGGATAGCTGAATTTTCATACCCAGGACTTACACACCAATTCCCCCTAACTCAGCACTTTTAGTAAATTTCCCATGACTGTTCCATGATTTTTGATAAAAAATCCCGTGACAAATCTGCAGGCTTGGTGACCGTACAGTGGGGCTAAGGTAAATCTAGGACTCATAACAGAGAGCACGTACTGCAGGAGATGTCCGAGCCTGAGTGATTTTACTTAGAGTGAACCAAAGATCTGCTCCGTAATATCCATGCATCCCCATGGACGTCAATGGGTCTCCTTCTGAGTGTACACTCGTGTAAGTCAAGTGTAACGCCAGTTAATGGAGTTACACTGGTGTAAAAGACAGCGTACATGAGATCCTAATCAGGTGCGGATGAGATGCACTGGTGTAACTGAAGCAGGATTTGGCCCTGCACATGCCCCATACTCCCTTCCTTTCATCTGGCAAATTGAGACCAACACAATCAGCTTGGTGCAGCTTTAAGGCCAATCGCTGCGGTCAGTTAAACGGGTCCTGGACACCAGAGTTTGACCTTTGTGTTTTAATAGCAATTTCCCACACTAGCATTAAAACCACAAAGAATTAGACAAGAAATAAATCTCCAGTGGCATCGGCGAGGGAATGGGAATGAATTTTTAATCCATTATTCATATAATGGATTCCCTGGTAACTGGGAGAGCCATTGCACTGTATTAGGCAACCATGCCTTTAAACCGGAGCTCCGTTCTCTCTGGAGCTAGCCGCTCCAGATCAGGGCTGATGGGGGCAGAGATGTGCTCCAGGAGGTCAACCCAGCATCTCTCATAAGCACTGAAGTCACCAAGGGAAAACATTTAAACCAGGCTGTATTTTGGTGATGTTTGTCGCACTTCCATGTAGCTTCATTCTGGTTTAAGAACACTGCCCCTTCCCCCCCGCCCCCGGGGGGGGCGCTGCACACTTAGATGGCACGCACCCTGATCATGGTTGAGCACCACTTGGGTTTGTAAGTGCACCACTGGCCAGTGACGGGTCTAACTCGCCATTTTCACATTCTGTTCACAGTGACAGAGCACGCCATTTAGGTGAAATAAGGGGACGCGTAGGGCTTTTCTGATGAGCGTGTCATTCCCACGAACGACTGGATCAACTCCGTGTGCGTCTTTGTGGCTTAGCATGTAAAATGGTGCCCAGATGTCCCAGGGAAGGGTGACCCTGGATTAGATTAGATCAATATGCAGACTGTGGAGTCCTTTGGTAGGTGTATTGCCATTGAGAGACCAGACCCAATTTGCCTCACATTTACAGGAGCATAAAAGAAGAGCAGCTCCTTTGGTTTTGGTGGCATTTCCCCGATGTTTAACTGATGGAAGCCGGAGGAGACTCCCGAAGTCTCTACTCTCCCAAAGCCGCTTCCTGCCCTGGGCTCAAACCCAACCAGAGTGAATCAGAATTACACACCGAGGGTCAGATACTAGCAGCGAAGCCAGTCAGATGCAAAGTCAAGACCTGATCAACACTCTTCTGCCCATCCCTTTGCGTTTAGTGCTTTGGAGGAGTGGAGGCCGTAGCTAAATAAATCAGTGACATCCCTCACATGGGTGTGGGAAGCAGGGTCTGGCTCAAAAGCTGGGATTTTGTTTTGAGAGCCTTTTCCATGGCCTTTAAAACTTATCCTCTGGGCAAACCATGTGCAACTGGCTATAGACAGGGACTGGAGGGTGGTAGGCTGAGAATGCCTGCCACTCATCCAGTCCCATAAGTACTGCTGCTGCAGCTGCGTTCCTATGTTCAATCGTTACAGCACTCGGATTGCGAGGGACGTTTGTGGTGCCGTTTTCCTAGACTTAAACAACTCATTCACGAGCATGAAAATGGTTGTGCCTGAATCTCAAGTTATGAGCACTTATGCACTGGAGTAATCACTTTTGCACTGCAGGTAACTCTGGCTTTATGCCAGCAGAATACGGACAATCATGTTCTTAGTCAATTTCCAAAGTAGTAAAACGAGCCCAGACAATGTGATGCCCGGCACCGCATTCAAACAAGCAAAGGACAGACATTTTGGCGGCACTGAGCATTTGGCAACGGTAATGAGCCGACAAGTGTTTGCTTCTGCCAAGTTTTCAGCGTCTCCTGCAAAGTCCACAGTGAGTGGCTTCATATAAGCCAAGAGACCTGTTGTGGGAAATCAGCTGAAGCAAGAGAAAACAGGGAGTGATTTACAGAAGCTGCAAACGCTACCCAGCCAATGCGCGGAGTGCCAAAGAGTCTGTGGGTAGTCAAGTATCACAGGCGTAGCTATGTTAGTCTGTATCCACAAAAACAACAAGGAGTCTAGTGGCACCTTAAAGACTAACAGATTTATTTGGGCATAAATCTGTTAGTCTTTAAGGTGCCACCAGACTCTTCGTTGCTTTTGTGGTTAGTCAATGATCGTCATTATAGTGTTTCTGTGGCCCTGTCAGTCCCAGGATATTAGAGAGACAAGGTGGATAAGGTAATATCTTTTATGGGCCCACTTCTGTTGGTGAGAGAGACAAGCTTTCAAGTTTACACAGAGCTCTGAGAGGTGTCACAGCTAAATACAATGTGGAACAGATTGTTTAGCATATGTAGTTAACACATATTTCAAGGGACCAATCAAGGTGAAGGGGCCCGTTAACACCTCTTTAGTCATGGGGGCACAGGCGCCAACTTCTCATGGCGCCGGTGGGTGCTCGCACCCTCCCGGCCCCGCCCTGACTCCACCTCTGTCCTGCCCCTGTCCCGCCCCCATTCCAACCCCTTCCCCAAAGTCCCCGCCCCAACTCCGCCCCCTCTCTGCCCTTATTGGACCCCTCCCCAAATCCCCACCCCGGCCCTGCCTCCTCCCCTGAGCGCGCCGCACTCTCCCTCCTCCCCCCTCCCTCCCAGGCTTGCCGCGCGAAACAGCTGTTTTGCGGCCAGCAAGCGCTGGGAGCCAGGGAGGAAGAGCGGCCACATGTCACGCTCAGGGGAGGAGATGGAGGTGGAGAGGAGGCGGGTGTTGATTATTGTAACAGTGGAGATATGTCTGCAGATTTTGCATCTGTTGTTCGGGCAGGGTCTGGTGCTGCTTTGAGTTGGTGTGTCCTGGTCTGTGGGAAACTTGCATCTGATGATGAGCTTGGAGAGGCTGGGGGGTTGTTTGAAGGCCAAAAGAGGGGGTTCAGGAAATATTTCTTTCAGGATGTGGTCTCCATCAAGTATGGGTGGTGGTTGTTTAATGATACCTCATATGGGTTCTAGTGTGGGGTGGTAGGTGATCGCTAGGGGTGTGCGTTTGGAGGGAGTTTTATTTCCGTATTGAAGCAGGTTCTCTCAGGGTATTTGGGTGGCATTACAGTGTTGTCACATAATACATGTGTTGTTCTGGCCATGCATGGAGCCTGGTTTTGTTGTTCCTGTGGCAGATATAAAATCAAGCAAAAATCTCTTCTGTGTTCCACATCCAGACTGTGGACTAACTGAAGTACAGGAGAGACAGTCTTCAAAGCATCTAGAGATGATTTTACCCAGGTCCCATGTGTGCTGGGCCAGGGCTTATGGGTGGGTTGAGTCATTCTGTGTAGACACCCAGTCAGGACGGATGCATTGACTGAAGCTGCAGGTTCTTACTGTGTCTCAGTGTGAATTAACTCAAAGCTCCAGTGAGTCTTGAAGCATCAAACACCACTTTCTGAAAAATTTGAAAGCAGTGGTGCTGGCTCCTCCAGTCAAAACCTTTATTTAATAATGCTGGATCGCCTCCTCTTCCCATCATGAATGCACTCGAGGGGTTGAATATGTAATAAATTATCCAAACATCTTAAAAACAATGGTTCTAGAACCCAACCATGCTTAAACTATTCTTGACATTCACGTATTTCTTTTCTAGACCAATACATTTATTTGGTCCTTAGCATCCCGGTGCTGTACAACCTTTCTGCTCACACGAGCAGGCTGAATAGGTTTTTCCGGAGCAGGGCATTTGAGCACCTAACAAGGCATCACACTTTTAAAATGAAGGTGCCTCATAATGAAGGCTAAACGAGGAATCGGCCTAAGCTTTCATATCGTACATAACTACCAGCTGAAAGGAAGGGAGTATTCCAGGTCCAGCACGGCTTCCCAGTGGGTACATGATGATGAAGGCAGATGAGCCGATCTTCAAAGAGTCCTTTTTTTTTTTATAAGCATTCCTCATTCCTGAACGGCAGGTAGCACTGGATGCTTTGCTGGCTGTTGTGCGTTACGGCGAGGATTTGCAAGAGTCCAGGCTAGTTCTGTGATAATATTCTGCACAGCGTTTCCCAAAGCAAAACTGAATAATAATAATCATAAAAATAATAAAAACCTAGCAGTGTTATGATCCAAATGGGCAGAGTCGGCGTGGGAATTGCAGTGGCTGCATGATCAGACGCACCAGGCAGGGTTAGGACAGCAAGATAAACTGGGAGCGTAGGCCTAAAACCATCCCCTCATCCCCTCACATGGAAGAGCCTGCGGGGGGTGGGGTGTCAGTGTCACTTGGCTTCAGCTCTGACGCACTCCACTGATGTCAGTGCAGTCGCCTGGACGTGCAGCCAGGTAACTGGGAGGAGAATCAGGCTCACAGGAGTCCACCATTGACGGTGGTGACCAGATGTCCTCATAAAATCGGGACTGTCCCGATATTTAACCCTTTGTTCCGCGTCCCGATCAATGTACGATCGGGACACCATTTGTCCTGATATTCAGGTAAGGAGGCGAGCGGGAGGGAGGCTGACTCCGTGGGTGCTTCAGGGTTGGAGCACCCACGGGGAAAAATTGCAGCCAAGCTCCTCCCTCTTCGCCTCCTTCTCCTCCCCTCCCCACAGCGCGGCGTGTCCCCGCTCCTCCCCCCCAGCGCTTCCCACCGCCTAACAGCTGTTTGGCAGCGCTTAGCGCTTTCCAGGAGGGAGGAGCGGGGACGCGGCGTGCTCAGGGGAGGAGGTGGAGAAGAGTCAG
>NW_020664482.1:12782667-12845897 GCF_002925995.2 Terrapene triunguis
GAGGCGGGGGTGGGTGAGCACCCACCCGGCAGAGGGGAAGTCAGCGCCATAGGGGTTAGTGGCGGGTGGGGAGGGTGAAAAGGCGAGCGAGAGGTGGGCGGGTGGGGGGGTGAGGAGGGATGCAGCAAGCCAGCAGGAGGCTGGGGGATGAGGAAGGGCACGGTGGGGGGCCTAGCAGGGAGGGGGCGGGACCTGGGGCAGAGTGGGGGCGGAGCCTGGGAGGAGCTTCCTGGCCCACCCACCCAGGATTTCTGTGATTTTACTCCTCTCCGGCTCAGAGGACCTTCTACGGTGGCTGTTGAATGGCTCTGTCCTCTCCAGGGTGTTAGTTCTTTGTCGCTGCTGTACTCCCAGAAAGAAAGCCAGGAATTCTGTGCAGGTCTCCCCCATGGCTGGAGCCTGCTCTCTGTTCCAGAACCCAGAGCTTAAGCATAGCTTCCTCCAGGAGGGCCCTGGATTCCACAGGTCCAGAGATTCCCCCAATCTCAGCTCCCCTGTAGCCCCGCTACTGAGCTCCCCGTAGCCCCCCAACCTCAGCTCCCCTGTGGCCCCCCTGCACTGTAGCCCCCCTGCTGAGCCCCTGTTCAGTCCTCCGTTGAATTTTCCTTTCCATTTAGTTCCCATCACTAACAATTCCACCAAACATAAACACCTAGAGAATGCGGAGGTGAAAGTGCACATCTGTGTTCTCACGGCTTGTTCTACAAGCAGAATCACGGCTCCCCTGGGAAATGGTTGTGTTATGGTTTCACTTTATTTTCTAAACTACTGGTTTTTATTCATAGGCTTTATTTTCCCAAGACAACCCCAACCGTGAGTCTGGTCCTGGAAAAAAAAACAATAACAACTGTTCTCTGGACACTGGGCTTGTGAAATAGCCAAATGTAAAGCGTATTTCGGAGCAGCTGCATTTCTAGTCTATGTTATTTGCGTTGTTCCCTGGCCATTTGGTTCCTGATGTCGAACAGCTGATGGTGGGATTTGTGGGGATGGATAGGGAGGCAATTTTCCTATCTGTGGAGTTTTCCGAAGGAATTCAAAATGTGTTAGAGGCTGGCTATTCATTGCCTCTTGTCTAGGACGTCAGTGTTGTAATTCAGAGAGGGGCTTAAGCTGCTGTGGTTGGGATCTGGGTTCAGTTTGATCCAGTTTAGGCATGTGGATACTTAGATCCTGTTTAGACCCATCTCTGACTGTGATGGGCCAGGCCATGAATTGTGGCTAGAGCTCAGAATCCGAACTTTCCCTGCACCCAGAAGGATTCAGATCTGTGGTTTGTGTGGGCCAGTTGCAGATAGTGGCTGGCTGGGAAGTACAGGCTGATCCAAACTTTCCCGCAGTTTGAGGGTGTTTGGACTGGGGAAAGTCGCTTCTCTAATTGAAGATGCCTGTCAGAGTTAGCAAATTCCATACGCAAAGAAGGGTGATTGGGCCTGTCCTTTGTGAGAGTGGAAGTGCTAGTAACTGTGCTAACAGCAACATGTCCTCTGTGTCTTGCAGGCTTGATCTTATTATTTTACCTCATTTTGTACATGTTTCTGGCTGGGATGTTCTCCTTTTGTATGTACGGGTTGCTGCTCTCTCTGAGCCCCTACACGCCTACGTACAGGGACAGAGTCTTGCCGCCAGGTAAGTACTGCAACTCAGCCAATGGGAGCTGGAGAACCAGGGCTTGGGATGGAGCGGAGGCAGCACGTGGAGCTGGGGTCGCTACTTCCCAGGAGCCGGGTAGGACAGGGAGCCTGCCCCAGTCCCCCCAACCCTCTCCAACCACCTGTGGCACCCCCAGGCCACGTCTCCCCCCCCAAGCACCAGGGGTGACCCCCCCTGGGCCGCACCCCCCCAGGACCTGTGGCACCGCCCCCAGGCCATCCCCCCCAGCACCTGTGGCGCCCCCAGGGCCGCCCTCCCGAGCCCCCCACCTCCCAAGTTTTAGTTAGGGGTATATAGTAAAAGTCATGGACAGGTCATGGGCCGTGAATTTTTGTTTACTGCCTGTGACCTGTCTGTGACTTTCACTAAAAATACCCGTGACTAAAACGTAGCCTTATAAATAAATAATGAAATAATGCAATGTTAAATAATAAATATTGATCTGCATTACCCAAATTAACCCCTTGGACATACATACCTGAGCCAACAGAATCTCCATGACTGGTTAATACAACAAGGGCCTTTTTTATTTACCAGGAGTAATGATTAGACCATACTTACATGGATTTACCATTGCCTTCAATGTCTCCGAACCCAGCACATGGACACCTTATGTGAACAGCATGCATCACTTCCTACAAGGTAACTGGTTGGAGCTTTATAAAAAGCACAGTCTGTATATAACTTTGTTCTAGTAGCTTTTATGTTACCTTCTCTAAACAGTAAAAAGCCCTCCAGGCACTGGGCAACATGAACGAGGTGGTGCCCACCCCTACATCATGTAAGCTAAACTGGTGTCGATAGCTCAGTGACATTTGCAAAAGAGCTGATGTTATAGAGGCTCTAGGAGATGACAATGAGCATGTCCAAGTCTGGGCAGGGCTGAATAGGAAATGGGGTGGGGGGGTCACGCCCCTTTCTAATGATTTCTCCTGCAACATCCTGCAATTCACTTTGGCAGCTTCCTCGGAGTGAAATGAACCTGGGCGTTCACTCCTCTTACGCCCGGGTTTTTCTTTCACTTCCAAGTTTTCAGTGCTGCTTTTCGCTCCTGCCATGGCATCCTGCTGACAACGCACAGGCCTCGTCTCCCTGCAGATGGCCCCCCATGGACAAAACAAACTGCACGGAAACAAACCATGTGGGACCCCCAGAAGGATGGGAGAATAGGCCGGGGAAAGGCTTGCCAGCATCACAAGCCCACAGTTAGGAAGGGCTTGAGTCTGCTCCTTAGTAGACTGCAGAGCAGCAAGTCCAACCCCTTGGCTTTCAGTTGCCATTGCAATAAATAGGAATGTAGTCTGAAGAAAAGGTGAAGCCAAGCTAAGCCATAAAAACCCATGTTCCTACTTCCACAGCCATTCATCCATTTTTCAGGCTGAAGAAGCGAAGGGCTGTTTCCGCAGGTGCTTCTTGTACAAAACTCCCATTGGGAGGGGCTGGAATGTAAACGGGAGAGGAGTGAATGTCTAGGCTCTATTTCCAGCCCTGCCATTGACTAAGGTCCCAATCCTATGAAGATTTCTGCATGTACTTAGCTTTAGGTGCCATGAGTAGAGGTCCCACTGAAGTGAACAGGACTGAAGTTAAGCACATGCATAAGTCTTTACAGATCAAGTCCCAAATGTATAATCTTGACACGAGAGC
Organism: Terrapene triunguis; assembly: GCF_002925995.2. Lineage (NCBI taxonomy): Eukaryota > Metazoa > Chordata > Testudines > Emydidae > Terrapene > Terrapene triunguis. The sequence goes on from NW_020664482.1 coordinate 12,785,968, forward strand.
GCATCACTTGGTGCCTCAGTTTCCCCACCATTAAAGCAAGGGTTGTGCTCTGCTGAACCGAGTATTAAATCTTGTCTTTTGGGAAGGGATTTTCCAACTCCCTCTGGTGCCTTTGACAATTGCAGCCTTGATGTTTGGCTAGATTGTGATAGTGCGAAAAGCATTAACCAGCAGGTCTTGGTTCACCTTAGCTTATGATGACAACGTTCAAGAGGAAAAGAACATTGAGTGCCCAGCAGGCCAATACTTTGTTCAAGATGGCGCGGAAAGCGAAGAGAAGAAAGCCTGCCAGTTCAAGCGATCACAACTGCAGAACTGTTCTGGGATTGAGGATCCCACGTTTGGCTACTCTACAGGCCAGCCATGCATCTTGCTGAAGATGAACCGGGTACCAAAAAAGCCAGTAATTTTAATTCCCTCCTTGGGCAGTACTATAAATTAATTATTATGCTGGGTTTGAAACTAGGCTAATTCTCTGAGCCAGTAAAATCAGTTCCCCATATCAGGTGGAAAACAGCAGCTCCATTCCCAGGCGGAGACAATCCATCAAAGACAATTTGCAAAGCCCCCTGTCACTTGATTTGGTCAAGAAATAGGCAACAGGAAATTAATTCTTTGCTGGGATTTCTTTCCAGGTATTAAGTTATTTTCTGAGGTCATGTCCCATATGCTGCTCTCTTTATAATTGTGCATTTTTAAAGAACAATGCATAATCTGAAATCTTCAAATATCATAGAATCAAAGGGTATGTTGCTGGCAAAATAAAGGTAGAGATAATTCATCAGCTGCTTGGAAAAGCTTTTGAAGAACTAGGGGTTGGCCTTTTGATTGTGATCAGTGTAGTAATTTTCAATACGTATGCTTCTATTTGTCTATCAAGCAGGGGTCAAGCAGCCATTTGAGGAAACAGCAAAAAATGGTTGCCTAGTAGACCTGGCTCTTTTTTTAAAGGGTGATCATCATACTGGAAAACTTTCAGAAAAGTTTAAAGTGATGTCTTTTGGGGGTGGGGGCCCTACATGCAGATTTCATTGTATAGCCTCAACTTGAAGGGGCAGAGAGTCTATTGGCCTTCTCCATTCCTGAGTTCTGGGGACTCACAAGTGGGCATGTGCACCCCCTTTGAAGTGAATGACATAATTTGCTGATGGCAGAAAATGCCTCCAAGATAACTTGCATTCATATGCAATATGATCAGATAAATAAGCTTAAGGTGGGGAGAGGGAAACCTCTGGAGTGGGCAGGTGATATTGGATGGGTATCACAGGCCAGGCTTCGCATCTCATAGAAGCATGAATGGCTTTTCTTTTCGTAGATCATAGGCTATCGACCTGGCTATGGGACACCTGTGAGCGTGAGCTGTGCCGTTCAGGTAATTCTTTCACGTATCTCCAGTGTTATTTGCAGAAAGGGCCTTACCCCCTCCCCCCAGTCCCTGTTGGTGATGAATTGCAATGGAGTTACACCTGGGATGACTTTGGCCCAAAATGTTTCACCAGCCCTGGGCGTTGAGAACATTGTAGGGACCACTGACTGAGTGAGGGCTGCAGGTTTGTAAAGCTCTGTGAAGGTGGACAGTGCTAAGAATTATCCTGCGCCTCTCCCTTTGGGGCCTGATCCTGTGTGAGCTGCCAAACACCTCTTGGGGAATGCTGAGCCCTTCCAGCGACGCCAGTAGCAGAGGGTGCTCGGCTCCGCCCCTCCTAGGAGCAGGTCCGTAGACAGAGAGGGACTGAGACTGCCCCCGCTCTGTCCATGCCCCAGCACTCGGGGCCTGGGCAAGACTATCACTGGCTTCAGTGGGAGTTAGACCAGGCCCTTAGCTAGTAATGAGGAGGCAGTGAAGCCTGGAGACTGATTTATAGGAGGCAAACATGACCTTTGTCCTGCTGGTTATGGCGCACCTGTTCTCTGACGTATTCCAGCAGCAGCTGGTTCTATTAGTAAACGTGCTCTGTATAAATAGGTGACAAAATACCTAGTCCCTTTGGGCTGGGGCTCTCCAGAGGTGCCCGCCACAGCCCCATTGTGTTGTGGATCTGAGGGGAGCTGTACTGTACTGCCCGACTACACACCTGCCTATTTTTAATCACAGAAAGGCAATGAAAGTGCTCTTCAATCAGTGGACTTCTATCCAGGCAACGGAACATTTGATCTCATGTACTATCCCTACTATGGCAAACTCACTCACGTAAGTAGAAACTCGGCGGCTAATGCTCTATTGGCTTCCCTTTGATCCCTCCTCGGAGAAAGAGAGGGACGGGGGTAGTTGTTTGCAAAGTGCGCCTGTTTGGAAAGCACAACCCAGCAGGGAGGCACTGTGAACTAGTAGCCAGGGGCTGGCAGTTAGGACTCCTGTGTTGTATTTCTGGCTCTGACACTGACTCGCTGTGTGAGCGCCTTGTGTGCCTCAGTTTCCCCATCTGTAAAATGGGCATGATAATATTTATCAGGAGCTCAGTCATGTTCAGTGTGCTGACAGCAGTAGTGCCATAGACTGACATTTTCCAAAGTGGCCACTGATTTGGGGTGGCTTGGCTTTAGGACGCCCAACTTGGAATGTGTAGGGCCTGCTTCTTAGTGGGGACCAACATGCTCAAGTTGGGCAGACAAACATTGAGCTACCCCAAATCAGTGACCACTTTTGAAAAGGTTGACCCAAGTTTGTAATGGGCCTATTTACATCTGGAGTACTGTGTCCCGTTCTGGGCACCATATTTCAGGAAAGATGTGAACAAATTGGAGAAAGTCCAGAGCAACTAAAATGATTAAAGGTCTAGAAAACATGACCTATGAGGAAAGATTGAAAAAACTGGGTTTGTTTAGTCTGGAGAAGAGAAGACTGAGAGGGGACATGATAACAATTTTCAAGTACATAAAAGGTGGCTACAAGGAAGGGGGTGAAAAAATGTTCTCCTTAACCTCTGAGGATAGGAAAAGAAGCAATGGGCTTAAATTGCAGCAAGGGAGGTTTAGGTTGGACATTAGGAAAAACTTCCTGTCAGTTAAGCACTGGAACAAATTGCCAAGAGAGGTTGTGGAATCTCTGTCACTGGAGGTTTGTAAGAATAGGTTAGACAAAGCCCTGATAGAAATGGGCTAGTTATTACTTAGTCCTGCCTTGAGTGCAGGGGACTGGACTAGATGACCTAGTGAGGTCCCTTCCAGTCCTACACGTCTATGATTCTATTTGCAGGATTGGGCACAGGGTGGTTTAGGTGAGCAGAACACATTCAAAATAAGAGTTCAGATTGAGAGATGTGGGGGCAACAAAATTCCCATTGTGAAAACAGATGTAATGCATGTGAGGGCAAATAACAGCTCCCTGTTATTTTTCTTTATTATTATTGCAGACAAAGGAGCAACAGTTTAAAGTGGCAGAAAGTATTTTATAACCTCGTTAGCCTCCCCTACTTATCACGGCTTCTGGCTTCAATAGTAACAAATCAACCCGCGAGGAATATATTAGAGAACTCAAATGTGTCCCCATCATTTTCAAACATACTGGGTCAGATCCTCAGTCTGGTGCAAATCAGCTTAGCTTCCCTGGTCCTTGTGGAGTCCATAGGGCTAAGCCAATTGACACCACCGCAGGATCAGGTCCATTTTTCTGAACACTATTCCACTGCCTGTGGCACAGAGTATTTGATGTTTTTCCTACCCTCTCAACTGTTGTGCTTATCCAGTGTCTCTCCTTTTCAGGTCAACTACACCTCCCCGCTGGTGGCTCTGCACTTCACAGATGTGAAGAAGAATGATTTTGTCCCCATTCAGTGCAGGCTGAATGGGGAAGGAATTGTGAATGATGTGGCTAATGATCGTTTCCTGGGCCGAATCACCTTCACACTCAGCATCAGAATGTAGCCCATGCAAACATTCACCAAGCACTTTTTTTAACTCTTTATGGCAATCAGGTGCTTTTTCCACTCCACCGTTTAAACATAACGTCAGAATATAGCACCTCTTCTGTTAGGGAAACAGACGAATTGTTTCCAATGCAACTGAGACATGTCTTTATTGGATTTTTTATATATATAGCTAGAAACAACCGCCATGTAATATAGACAGAGGAGCTACATTTTTAAAATGTAAATGCCTAACAAATCTTATTGGCAGTATAGATCCAGTCTTGTAACTACAGGTAGAGGGCCCTGGTCAAACATTTCAATATTGATTTTAAATACTTACAGGACATTTTAATACTATTTTCATAGGGTCACTTCAAAAGGAACATTCCTGACCTTATATTTTACTTTTTATCATATTTTTAAGTACATTTCCCAGGTAGAAACTACATGAATCAGTAGTGTAGGGCACTCCCACAATCTTTTGGGTTACATGTTTAAAACCAATAAAAATCAAGTAAAATGGCCCATCTCAGAATCCCTTGAGCCCTGGCACTGTGGCTGGGGACATCAGCCCAACTCAGCACAGCAGCATTTGCAGTGGTAGCTTCAACCATGTCTTGATACATGTAAGATACTGGCTGCAATTGGAAAGAGGAAGCCATAATAAGGAATAATTGTCATTTATGAATCTTTAGGACTGTTCCCTCCACCTTTGAGCTGGGAGGATAAACACATTCCCTCCTCCCCCCCTTTAATACACTCCTTCCCCTCTCTCTGCACGGCTCTTTGAGTCCACCAGACTGAAAGGAGCTTCTCTCTCCTAGACCCCCAGCATGTCACACTGGCAGGAAGAGATTGCTAGGAAACAAGGGTCTCCTTCCACCCAGAGCTGGGAACTGAAGCTCTTTGTATGACCATGCAGAGTGCAGCTCACTGCCCCCAAACTTTTCAAATCCTTCATCCCTCAGTGCCCAAAAGATCACAGTGATAATGTCCTTAAAAGCCAGAGAGCTGTGGGAGAACATGTAGCCATTTCTCTTTATGGGTGAAATTAACAGTGTGATCTCATTCTTAATGTACTGTGTGGGATTTTTGTCCCTTCTGGTGACTGGCCAGTTGGTTAACCAGGCACTATCACTTCAGCATTCAGAATTCTCACAATAATTCCTTTCACCCACAGCTGTTTAGATCAACCTCACGGAAGTTGAAATTGAAATGTTTCTTTTGTTGTGCTTGCACCCCCTGATTTATCATTGCAAGAGTGCTGGGCTAGGCAGCTTGTTGATGTGGGGTTGCTTGGGAGTACAAGACTGTCAATGTTGCTTTGTTACTTTAGGATTGATCAAGAGTGCTGGGCTACGACCTTTGGTTTGTTAGTGCAGGGCTTATCATGAATGCTGCGCCCCGCTACTGGTATTTTTAAAAGAAAGTTCTGCCCCAGACAGTTACTGTAACAATGATGTGGGGGGAGGGGGAGGGATTCCAATTCATTCACTGATTTCTGTTTGCAAGATAAAAATGGGTATTTTTGTCTGACACTCCTGCAAATTCACATTGAACTCTGACCATTCAGCAGAGTCTTTCCATTTTGCACACCTGTGTAACCCTTCAGATCATGCTCATAATGACACCTGTGCAACCCTGTTAACCTTAAGTGGGCGAACAGCCTTCCTCCCTTAGTTCTCACCCTGTTTTACTAATTGGGGCTCTCGCTTCTGGTAAATCTGTGGCATACATGACAGAGGAATTTACCATTGGGATTCTCTCCCCCTCAGTATTCCTAGGATATATACTGATGTATTACAGAGTGACATACAGATCTGGCTCCTCTCCTCCTTCTGTTTCAGCATGATGAGAGAGAGAGATTTTGGCTCAGGTAATATGGGACTGCACAGGCAGCAATGCACAATGTTTCCCTCTATGCCTGTGATGCTCTAGAAACGGAGTCCAACATTGTTAGAGCTCTTGCAGAAACTGGGTACATTCTTAGCTCAGCATTTCCAAGTTTGAGAAACGTGGCCACTTTGTTTTTGAGACAGAGAGTCTTAAAAGAACCTTTGTGACATTACACCCGGCCCAGAGGATCCCATCACTTACCCCCCGATGTCCTCACAGGAAGATTTCACATGGATTTGAAGCCTTCACTGCAGGTGAAGAGGGCTGAATGGGCTCTTCCTGGGCTGCATGAGTGCTGCTCCTGGAGACTAGCTGGGAAATCATTTTGCAAGCCAGCACAACTGCTCCTACAGGCTACATGGAAGTCAATGGGTTCCTAGATTGGCCAGAAGAATCACTGCAATATGGGGTTAAGTACTTCCTCTTCTCCATCTCCTGCACAGAAGCCTAAGGACTGGATGTCTGGGCTTCTTCCTTGGCTACTACCAGGTTGTGTATGCTCTTTGCTCATTCCGATCTCCTTCTCACACCAGCAATTGGAGCTTGATTATTGCCAGCATCTGTTGCTGTGATAATTTACCCATCCCTCCTTTTTCAACCATTAGTCTTAATTTAATACACTTTATAGCCATCCACCTGTCAGTGTGGTTGGAGTACCCACCCTGGGACCAGGGCACGGCCTTCACTACAGGCACCTGTACAGTACAGGCCACCCTTGTTACAGCAATACAACATATTATTGAGAGTGTGTTTGCACTGTCTCCATTTCACTGGCCCCCATTTAGGAATGATTTTTTAAAAAAAATTGTACCGTCTATGGTATGTGTGATGAATGGAATCACTCAGCCCATTTTTTTAGGTCCAGACTTTACAGGCTTGAGGCAGTACCTGGAGCAGGCTTGTTGGGGGGGGCTTATTTTTTTACCCTTTTACTTCCCTGGTTCTTTTTGCATGAACAGAGAGCAACAATACCTGAAGTTTGACGGTGCAAATAATTTGATGTTTATTGGGGTGAACTTTTAGCAAGCAGGATTTGAGGTTTTTTTCTTAATGTTTCCCTTTTCAGCTTTGATACCATAGAGCCTTGCCTGGGTCCCTGTTTTTATTTCCTGTTTCCATTCCCCCCGCCCCCAGCGAAACATAATTTTAATTTCCCCACCCCCATTTCCTGTTCCCCCCCCCTTAATCTTCCCTTTCTCTGGAGGTGATAGGAATACAATCCTGTTCTGAGATTCCTAACAGCCCAATAGCACCTTATTTCAATGTGACTAGGTTGGAATGTGAGGATGTGACCGTTCACTTCTCAGCTTATAGCTGGCTCTGGTGCTTAGACAAAGGCCTTAGCCTAAGAACAGGGCCTCAGACTGTCCCAGTAAAAAAAGGCCCTTACACAAACAAACAGTAATTTTAATTCTCTCTTTTATACCTTTAGAACTAGCTAAGTAATAAGAATACACCTAAGTTCTTAAAGCATAGGCCTTTGCAAACAGGCCTAAATATCTATATCCTAAACAAGGCTAATTGACTCCAGTTACTGAGATTTGAGCTTTATAACTGGGCTCTCACCCCTATTTTTTTTTTAACGCAATAAATCTCTTGTGGGCAGGGAGTGGGATTTAATCATAATGGGACAAAATCACCCTAGGTGTAATTTCATTAGTTTTCTAGGCAGAAGACAGACCATCGTGTGATACTAACTTTGACCAAAGTTTTCAAAGCTGGGCGTTTAAACACTTAAATCCACATTCAGACATCTAAATATGCGCACCCACAACTCCGAAGACATCAACTGGAGTTATGGGTGCTCAGCACCTCTAAAAAATCAAGGAACTTACATGTCTAAATATTTATCCATATAGATACCTAGCTTTAGTACTTACATGTGAAAATGGTGGCCTCTCTGCCATCCTCTAAATATGCAGAATTACTTCAATCACTTACATTTAGTGAGGCATCTGTCAATAACACCCACATCAATTTTGGGTAGTTGACAGGTCAGAACAAGACTTTTTAAGGCAAGAATATTAGAAACTTCCCCCAGTATCTGAAGATCAAGCTGTGTTCTCTGTACATCCCAGGCTTCCATGAGTAATAAAAGATTCAGCCATCAGAATTTTATTGGCAATTGTGTTGACATGTGAACACATTTTATAATTGCTGCACGTTTTGCTGGTAAGCTAAAAAGACTGGACTCAGATGATATATAGGGCTCACTCCTGCCAAGTGCAGAGCCCTGCTGATTAACTTCAATAGGAATTGAAGGGCTCAGAAGTTTGAAGTGCCAGGGCCATAGAAAGCACATACACAGAAGTCTCTTTTCATCCATAATCACATGCTAAAGTCCTTTTCTTCTTTATATTAAAAATATAACAGCATGCTGTCTATAACCTCTAGTGTTTGCCATTATGAAAAAAGCATTTACATGTTGTTACCATCCCTCCTGCTCAGAGTTTTAATAACTCTCACTCCTCTTAAATTTGGTTATCTACAGACTGTGGAACATGCAACCAATGGCAGCACAAATGCCGCCCACCTGGTCTCTGCCTCAGTCCTTGCCTGAAAGGAGCATGGGGTGAAGGAGAGCAAGAAGTGATTGAGTTTTCACCGCTCCTGAAACTCAAGCCACACCAGCCCCTTAGATAAAGCTCTTAAAAGTCGCATTCATCTCTATCAAGAGTATTAACACTGAGCAAAACTAGACAAACATCATAGTTAACTTTGTTTAATATAGATACTCTGTCTTCATCAGCACATTTGTACAGTCTTTTGCAAATTCAGAGAACCATGTTTATATCACTCTTCATTCTACAATAACTTTAAAGTGCTTGCTTGATTTTGACTTCTCATGAAGTCCAAAATAGCACTTAAAAAAATAAAAGTTAGGAAATTGCTGCACTTTATTATTAAAGTCACCCAGCTGGATTAAAAGGATGCTATGTGTGAAGCTCAGATCTGGAGCCTGAAGAATAGCATAGCAGGAATAGAACCCACCTCACGTCATTGTGGAGGTGACAAGCTTTAAGGGGCATGGGTGTTAGGCTCAGGAGTAGCCCATTTAGCACTTCCCCACTCAGGGAAAGCAAGAGTAAAAAATGGGAGACAAAAACCCAGCCCACTGGCCTTAAATTAAGTCCCCAGCATGAAAGGATCACATCGGTGTAGGACCCTATTTTTGTCCCATTAGAAGATGCAGTTACAGCTTAGGTTTGATCCTGTAGTCAGAATAGGACCAAAGCAATTTTTGTGACAGGAGTCTAAACAGTGTTTCTTTAAAATGAAAGGCAGTAGTGTACAATCTTCCATGCCCAACGTCACTCAAAGGAAAGTGTATTTGAACACCTCTTGTAGATAATCCCCATGTGTACTTTTACTAAACCTTTTGTTTTTTAAAGGCAACTATGCTTCTAAAGAACGCTACTCTGAGTGTGAATTGTTACATGCTCTACTTTACATTCAGCACCTCACGTGCCATATCCTCCTATATCGTATTGACTGAACACCACAGCTTACTTCATGGGTTCTCTCTTTATATGACACTAGGCTCATCCAATGACTGAACGCACATTTTGAGAGTCAGTAAACTGAAATATGAAAGACCGCTTCTCATCTGATTTGACTTAATGAGTCCAGTTACCCTCATCCATCTCCGAGACCCAAACAATCTGTAAAACGAAGGCCCAAATCATGATCTCGCTCCCATCTGTCAAAGAGGTGGAGGTGCTCTGCAGCAGTCTGCCCCTACAGTGGCTCAGGAACATCCTAAACGCATGCTGCAGAAGAGTGCAGAACACATTCCCACACCGCCTACTGCCGGCCACGAACAGCCATGCAAAGATGATGCCAGCACCTCAGCTAGTCACATGGCCTAGCATAAAAGAGAGCACAATAATAGTAGGACTAGCTTCTGCAGGTCTGCATCAAAGGGGGCCAAGGAGAAAGATGCTCCTGTCCCAGTGTACCTGTTCAGGGATGGCAGAATTTAATCCAAAATAACTAGCTTCCATCCTGCTAAGGCCCAAACGTGGAACATAGGCCTTCAAAGTGTATGACAATATTAATGATAGGGGAGGAGTTTGACTGGATCCAACATACCATCCCATTCTTTGGTGGGGTCACTTTCTTTTAATGTGGTTTTCTATAACCTCATCCTTTTGCATACGGACTACTTTGGAAAACAGAGTAAGAGCACACCTCTGTGGAGTCAAAGAGAGGTGTAAAGTTAGGCCAGTTCCTTCAATTGAAATACAAGATGAGAAGTCTAGATTATCCTTCCCTTGCACAGACAGAATGAAAACTTGGACCCAGTGAACTCAAAGTTTTCCCATTCGCCCAAACACAGGCTCAATTAAAGTTAGAGAGTAGAAGAACCTTTTGGTTAGCAAACAGAAGATGCTTAACACTGTCCTCTTTGGACAAAAGCAGCACAGGATACCTAAGGCTTCCTTAAAAGCTTTGTCTGTTCTCTAAGGTCAGGTTCTTCCATGCTTAGGTAAGTTATGCTAGGTCTCACCCACTCCCCTCTTACCCTTAAAAAAAGATAATCCTTTCCACACTGATTAAATGCACTAGTTACTAAGAGAAGGAACTTCTGGGTGACGTATTGTAGGATCAAGAACCAACTTTGGATGCAACAGGAAAAGCAGCTTTAAGCTAACCCCAGAGAACAAGCAGCTACATGAAAAACAGAAACAAGGCAGCAGGGGTACGTTTGCTTCTAATTGAATGCTAGGAAGGATTTTGCATTTCTTTCCACCAGCATATACAATCCTTCGCTACACAGCATTCAAACCTCTAGCAGTGTTTTTTTAACTTCAGCATCATCTGAAATAAACTGGAGTAGCTGCATATAAAATAAAAACTCACTCGCCAGCTGGGATATTATGCAAAAGAATAGAGATTAAAAATGCTGCGAGTAAGATGCATCCTTATCTTAGGCCTTTTCAGTCAAATAATCACATTGCCCAGGGGACAAATATTGGTCATCATCTTAAGTGTTTCCTGGAGCAGTTTTACTTTACTCCAAAGCCTTACAGTAGCTTCAGGTGAGTCTAAATTTGTTCTCACAATCATATACACAAATACATTATCCTTTGTTTTTTAATATCTCTAGTCAAAGAAAACCATAAACTAATAACTTCTGTTAAGGGAAAAAGCAGCAGAGGCAGCATGAAAAGATTATACAGATTGATAGCCAGTACGACTTTTCCTTCTTCCAATGACATAAGAGATAAAGACAAGAATGATAAGGAAGCCAAGCGCCACACCCACTGCGATGGGGATAAGAAAGTTCAGGTCAGAATCTGCAAAGCATTCTTCAGCTGTAGAAGAGAAAAAAGTGAGGGAGAAGAAATTAGTAGGGAAACCATGCATTAGAAACCAATCAAGCAGGGAGGAAACAGACACTTGCAATTTTTTTTTTTTTAAAACCCCATGCACTTTTTTTTTTATAAAAACCTGACCCCTCTCTAAATCTGATCCTGATAAGTTCTGGGTCTTCTGTACCTATTTCTTCAATAGGAACTGCAAGTGCTTAGCATCTCTCTGGATCAGGACCTTAGTTACAGTCTAAACACTTATTCATCCACCCCCCTGTACAGGTAGGCATAATTCAGTTGCTCTTTGTTTCTCTTCTAGACAATTTAGCTAATAGTCACTGGGTTGCCTATAGCCAGAAGGTGCATTTGAAGTGCTTATGAAGAAGTTATCACATTTGGCTACATCTAGGGCTCTCATAGGGTAAAGATCTCTTTTCAGATCTTCACATTAGCATACACTTTGGATGTTCTGCTCTCTGCACACCTGTGGCTCTCCCACTGATGTCACCCGTAACCCAGGACAAAGTATTAACTTTGAAATGACATACTAGCTGATCACCACCATATGGATTTGAGAGCATTTACCTAGATTAGAGCACCAGAATGACAAAATGTATTACACTCCCCCTCCCCCAAACTGATCTCATCCCCTCCAACACCACTGTGCATTTTCAGAAATGGATGGGAAAGAAGGAGAGCATAAATAGATAATATGGAAAGCAGCACTGTATAGAAAGCTGTAAAAGACAACCAAAGATATATCAGGGTAGCTGAAAACACTGAAAGACACACCTTTGGTGCATATAGCTTTATTTTTTGATCCATTCAGTACAAAGAGGTCATGGAGGTATCGCTTTCAGAGAATTGTGTAGTTCTTATTAAAATCAGCACAGCATTGTAAAAAACATTCAGTGTAATGCCACAAAGTGGGTTTGCACAGTTTTGAAGTATACCATATTTAATTCTTCTCTGGCGCAAATGCTAAATTCAGAGTCAGTATGGGCTTTTTCAGAGCATGGGACTCCGACGCCAATTATAAGCCTCAGGTAAGTTATGTAACAGCTCTGCTTCACTTTCCACGTGTGTAAAGTAGGGAGAAATACTTACCCTACTGGACTACTGCAAGGAAAAAGTGGTTTGACTTTGCTTTGAAAACAATCTCCAGAGCAGCACTAAGTAATTAGATGTCCAATGCCCCAAGCTAATGGCTGTTACTGGATGACCACCCCCAAGAGGTAGTAGGAGTTAAAGAACTTTTATAAACATGTTAATCTAGTTCACCCCAATCCCGGTGGTGAGATTTTGAAGTGGAGGGCTTTGTTAAAGCTTTGGGAGATTCCTGAAGAATGGACTTTGCTTGCTTTTATGTCTGAATAGAAGAAATGTCTTGTACAGATGTAGCACTCTGTCAAAAGGTAGCAGCTACTACTTTAAGACGCTGCCCCGTAATGTGAGTCGCATTGAATTAGCTTTTTTTAGAGCAGCGGTTCTCAATCCATGGCCGGCAGGCCACGTGCAGCCAAATCAGCACACAACTGCAGCCCAAGTGACATCCTCGGGGCCATACAGGTAGTAGTGTGTGGATGTGGCCCACAACACAGAGAGCTGTATATGCGACCCACAGCGGTAAACAGATTGAGAACCACTGCTTTAGTTACTGTGCCAAATTTAGCTCAGCTATATTAACCTGGTAACCAGTTGCCACTTATCCATTAGGACAAAGCCTGGGTTTATAATAACTTCATATTTTCCTCCCTTTTAATCCAATCAAAATACAAACACAAAGTCTGGCCCTGCAGCAGTATTCATTCCAATTCAGAGGCTGCTGCTGTGCAGTTCAGCAATGCAGGGGAGGAAGGACAATTTATGGTGCAAGTTATTTTAAAAAGAGTGATCGTAACTCCTGTATCTTTCAGGTTGAGGTACAATACTTACAGCTTTACCTTAGTCACTTTGAATCAGTTTTGGCTGGTAAGAGGACTTGATTAAATAGTGCATAGGAATCCTAAAGTCATTAATACTAAAATGAGTTAATTTAATACTGATGAAAGGTGCCCATTAGCCACCAGTAGATTTTTAAGTTTACATTAGCAGGGCAGGGAGAACATGGTAGTTAAGCTACTTTTAGCATTCCCCTAATTCTATCAGAGAGGTCCCTTTCAGATCAAAGAAGAATGGTTGTAGAACCTAACACTTAGTGGCTCCCAAGTTTGCAAGTTGAAATATAAACAGTTGTACACTAATAACGGCTTCTACTAATCACTGCAAGTCTGTTGTTCCACAGACCAAAAGGGGAAATATTTTCTTGGAGGAGTTTGGAAGCTATACAGACTGACCATGCGAGTTCACATTAAGGCTGTACAGAGTTAGGTTCCAGCCCAACCCATCTTACCTTTTCTCTTGAAGAAGAGTTTAACATTAGAGATAGCCATGAGATCCATTAATTAGTAGCTCAAAATACTATAGTATTCTTACAAGTATTTTTGTTCTTTAGACCAGCTGTACAAAATAGATGACCCAGACAAAGTGCAGAACATGTAAGTTACACTTGCATACTCAAAAAGGTGTATCCAGAGAACTGCACCTACAGAGCATCTTTAAGTCGCAAAAGTCAGTTTTAACCTTTCTAATAGGGGCATTCACACAACAGCTTTACTATTTGACAAACTGTATATAAGGCACTATCAATAGTAAAAAATAAACTGCAATGTAGGATTATATACATTAATACTTGAAGACATCCACAGCAAACTTAGTACTGGTTAAGTGCCATTCACAGAGATTAGGAACAAAACTTTATTCATATACAGCCACTGTGTACATATAGATCATAGAATTACTGAATTGGTATTTTTGGTAGCATCACATCCACATCCAGAAGATGGAAACAAACTTTAGTCTGATCAAGGACCAGACTAAAATCACTCAGGGTGAGTTGTCAAATTCAGATGTAATGCTAATTAAAAATTAACTGTTTCTTAAACAAATGTAATTTTCAAGAAGCTATTTGACAAAACCATTCAGATGTAAGAGGAGACAGTTTCTCCCCCCCTCCCCCCCACTTTCCCATATTTAAAATTGCTGATATCCAGCATTACTGTGTTTCTTGTGGCTTACAAAATAAGCCACAAGCACTAGAGCAACTAATCCTCCCAAAGCTGCTCCCACTGTTATGGGCACAATGAAGTTGTCCACATCTGGGCTGCAGTCTTCAGCTAGATGGAAAGAGGGCAAGTTTCAAAAGAAAGCCAGTTGAATAGAAATGTTAAACACTGCAACCTCTCCCTAATGGTTTACATAGCTTCCCATCCAGCATTAGAGCTCTCCTTCAACCAGACCCTGTTTATAAATAAAGATGATTGCAATGCTTCCCCTCCCCATTTTTAAGACTAACATGAAATTTCTGGAATCCATTTTGTGTATGATGAAATTACACAATATATTATTCCAACACACCCAGTCTTGGACTTTTTACCACTGGTCAGAATATTAGGGCAGACCTTTCACAGTTAAATAGAAAGAAAGCAGTGATGTTGAAAACTGTTACTTTGCATCTGAGTGTAGTTCAGTTAAAGATGTGAATAACTTACTTTTCTTTATTAAAGCTATTTAAGAGTAAAATGCTTGGGAACAAAAGCTAAGGACTACAAATACAGTCACCCAAGTTTTAGCACTGCAAGATGAGCAAGTTCATTACAAGATGCAAATTTAGTAATTTGCAATTTTACCACCACCGTCTCATCCTTGAAGATATTTTTCAGAGGATGCTTAAGCTCTATTTAAGTTTAGACTTAGGCTGAGTGTCTCTTGGAGGAACCTAACTTTCTAGATAGTTTTGAAGAAGTTGTGAAAAGCTTCACTGAGCTCAGACTGAGTTTAAGATACATATGCTGGCATTGTAGACTGAAGTCAAAAACCATTGAGACTTCAATCACAGCATGGGCTTTGACTAATGAAGCCTGAAAGGAAAGGCAGTGAGATTTTACTGATTGATTGACCCCAAGCCAATAGCCAGGAGTCAAAAGAGAATCTGATTTTACTCATCCTCCTCCCTTGTCAGACTATCACCAATACAATTGTGTACACCAGATGTGTGGTCCCTCTGCCAAATCAGGCTAGTACATCAGTATCAGGGGTAGGCAAATGAAGATTCATTTTAGTATTTACTCTTGAAACAGGGGACATATGCTACAGCATCATTATTCATGCATGGTGTGACATCTTAGCTAAAGCACTGAATCTGTAAGGAGACAAGACCGTGGTTCTACAGTGCAGAATACATCACCTGCATACCCAGCATTTTCCCATTAGTTGGACATATAGCTGTTTGTTGAAAAAACTCTTATGGAGACTTAGGACAAGCAGCACCGGTGATCAATTCTAATCATAAGCAATAGAGAAAGCACATTTACCTCAAGTATTGTGCTTTTGATTAACTACAGAAAACACTAAGAGAAAAGTCTCCCCTGTTCAGAATGAATTTTATGCCTGCTCTATGGATTTCTGAAGGACAGATTTATGCAATACGAGTGTTGCATGCCACCACTTCTAGACCACCTGGAGTATCCAACAATGAGGAAACCGATAGATGTAATTTTACAATCTTATTGGAGGCTGGAGACTGAACTAGCAGAATCAGCAACAGATAGCATTTTTCCTGCAGCTTTCCAGGAAAGCTTATCCCCTCTCCTATGAGCAGGACTTAGATGGATCCTAGCATACAGGAAGAGCTCTTACCAAGCAAGCAAAATTTTCAGAGAAAGAAGTCCCTACAGCTTCTCCACTTCTGCTGATTGAAGTTAACCCCAGGTAAATTTAGGCTTGCTAAAGAGAAGCCACTCCCAAAGCGAAGAATTGTAAGAGACACTGACCTATTTGCTGCTTTAGTTATAACCAAGACTAATACTTCAGTCAGTTTAAGTTTGACTAGTGAAATTAGATTTTGTAAGTCTACTTGGTTAGGGAGGTGTTCTACAGTTCACTACAAGTTTAAAGTGGGATAGCCAAGCTTCTAACGGAAGTGATTTAATATCTAGACTAGTGGTTAGAAAAAGACTACAGTCTATAAGCAGACAGTCCCTCCTAGCATGTTACAGAAAGATGCAGAAAGAACTAAGCAACAGAAGAGAAGATTAAGGAAGGTGGTCCTACAGTTAGGTTGGATAATCTGATCTAAAATAAGAATCGATTTTAGTCAAGAAGTCTATTTTTAAGTGATCACTACAGTTCAAGAAATCATTGCTTTAATTAAAAAAAGTTACCAAGGTTCCTTAAGAAATAGAAGAATCTTTATTGTTTAAAGCAATATGTAGAGTAAACTGACAAGCAAGTCCCTATGGAGAAATACAATACAGAGAACTAGTGGTTTAAACAGTTTAAGCAGACACATGAAACTTAGATGTTTACATGAGCCAGTTACCGGCACACCAGATCTGGTATTATTTTCATCAGAGCCAATTTCTTGAACAAATCCACTGGTTTTCCCTAAACAACATTTCTACACCTTCAAAGAGAAGGTGAGAGTTTAGTCTGAAATTCAGGAATAGAGTTGGCATATAGAAACCTGGGAGATTTAAGACATCAGATGGACAAAGAAAACAGTGATAAATGCTAGTTAAAAAGTACATAACTGGCACATGTAAACACCAACAATCACTAGAGCTCTACAAAAAGACTTTCTATAAGAACTGTTGCAATTAAAGATATTTTAATACAATTTATGTTTTTGGAGAAATTCTCAAATTAAAAATTTAAGTTTGAAGCTAGTTCCTCCATTTACATTTTTATTTTTATTTATTTATTTTAAGAGGTTTTGATATTAGACTAAGGCCTGAGTTCTGCTTGCAACAAGCATTAATAAGAGTTATTCAACCATTCTTGCTCTTTTAGTCAGAGTCCTAAATATACATTAGTCACTATGAAATCTGTTACTGAAAACCAAATTAGTATTACCAATTGTTTTTAGAGAGCATCACCAAACATGCCACAAGCAGCTCTGTATACCCCTAATAAGCATCTATTACCATGACAATTCCAAGCCAAAATTTTAAGAAAAATGAACCAACTTTCCCTGTTAAACTCAGTTTGTCCTATGTTCATTAATATGACCAATCCCTGTCTATTATAACACAACTCATTCCTTTTAGGAAAGGCCACCTTTTTTATGCAGTGCACTCTGAATTACACCACACTGATTAGGAGACCAGAGAAACTTAAAGATATACAGTGAGGGTTAGTCTCTATATAGCTGCAGTTTAAGGAACAGTCCAATTGCATTACACTTTGTTTTGTTTTAAGTAGAGGACCTACTCCAAACAGCAAGGAGAAAGGTGCAGTGTGTCAGCCTCAGACTTATGCTTTACTTTTGCATTCTTCACAGCATTAGTAACTCCTACACACATGCACAATATTACATCTCTGCACAGCACACAATTAAGCACAAAGTACATGAATCAGCAGATGAAATGCCATCATGGGACAGTTACAATGCAAGTTTTGATTAGCAAAGAATGATTTAATATGGAGATTTAAAAACAGCTGAAGTTGTGACAACTGATTTTGGATTATTAAACCGAGAGCTTCTTTAACACACATCACTCAAAGGAAGTGAGCAAGACAGACTTTCTGTGCAAGGTATGATACAAAGTTAAGTGCCCTTTAAATTCTAGAAATACTTAAGGTTCTTATTCCCTTTTTAAAACTGGTGCCAGCAGGAATACTGTACTACTTTAGAACTGTCTGTTTTGGTATCTACGGGGATGCCAGGTTGTAACAGGCACTAGGTTTCTGGTCATTTGTGCACAACAGTTCTCTAAAGCATTTAGAAACTGGGCTTTAACTCCCAGATATGCCAATTGAAGTTTTTAAGTTTACATATCTAAATGAATGGGTTAACTATAAGAATGGCTACTGAAGCTACCAAAATAAGAGGGAGCTATTGCAGCTCTTGTTGGAATTAAGTGGGTTACTACTGTCACTTCAACGTAAACTTGCTTGAAAAACCATTAGTATGGCATTTAGTACTATGAGCCAGAAAAGAGATACTAGGCACTCTGAAGTCCCTGGCAAGCATTCCAGGTTTAATATACAGTTAAAGGCAGCCAGGTTACCCTGCAATTGTGACAGTAACTAAGGAATGCAGGTGAGACAAGTACAAGTTTAATGCAATTTTACAAGTTGCCCAATGCATCATAATAGTGCCCTAATTTAGACTGTTCCCTTTTCAGACTGTTAATATTTGTAACATGCAGACATGAATCCCAAGTAATTGTTTGCAGGTAATATCTTTACCTAATAATTTGCCAAATAAGGCTTATTTGCTACTTTGAGTACAGCTACAAAACCCCATGTTTTTCTTAGTCCAGGAAGTAGAGTTACATTCCCATTGTTTTATCTGACAAAACACCAAAAAAAGAGACAAAGCACCCACAGTCTCCAGCCCTAATTAGATGCAAATGTTTACTTGAAGTGGTTTGTTTGCATTTGGGAACTTGCACTTGCTTCATTAAAGTGAAACTGGAACACAGTGATCACATTCAGATTTACAAGGTTTGATATCCAGCATAGGTTTTTCTTCTGCCAATTATGTAAGCGATCACTATAATGACAATCAAGCCCGCAAGAGCAGCACCAACTATAATTGGTATTAGAATGGTGTCATCATCCAGCGAACACTCCTGGGCTGTAGATGAGAAAAAGGTTGTGACAAGGAATAAATAAAGCAACAGCATGCTATTGTACCTCTCTCGGGAAACAAAAATATTTTCCTTAACACGAAGGCTCAAAGTTACAAGCAAGTATTTATCATACCTGTATAGTTTAGTGAGAAAACTGTACAGATTCATAGGTAGTTTCCCTAAGTGCTAGTTTATAGTTAGATTGGGGCATTTTTGCTGGATACAGTAGCTTATTTACTAAAATGATAAAGTTTAAGAGGCATTAGAGAAGGCATTATAGAGGAGAAGTTTTTATGTCAACTAATATAAACTTGAATTGCAGTATCACAATTCTATTGGAGATTTAAATACAAAAGCTAGAAAAAACCTGGTTAGTGTAAGTGTGTACACAGATATTTTAAATGAGTTCAAAAGCAACGTGGTTTCAGTATTGAAAAGCCAGCTGAAGTGGTCATAAGTTAACATGTGGATGAAGAAGTGGCTGTAACAGGGAGCGCCAATTGCAATCAGAACTCATTTAGTAGCATTTAAGGAGTTCAACGTTAACATAAGAATGTTGAAACTGGGTCAGACCAAAGGTCCACCTAGCCCAGTGTCCTGTCTTCCAACAGTGGCCAATGCCAGGTGCCCCAGAGGGAATGAACACAACAGGTAATCGAGTGATCCAGCCCCTGTCACCCATTCCCAGCTTCTGGCAAACAGATGCTAGGGACACCATCCCTGCCCATCCTGGCTAATAGCCATTGATGGACCTATCCTCCCTGAATTTATCTAGTTATTTTTTTAACTGTTATGGTCTTGGCCTTCACAACACCCTCGGTCAAAGAGTTCAACAGGTTGACTGCACTGTGTGAAGAAATACTGTGTGTTTGTTTTAAACCTGCTGCCTATTAATTTCATTTGGTGACCCCTAGTTCTTGTGTTATGAGAAGAAGTAGTAAACACCACTTATTTGCTTTCTCCATACCAGTCATGATTTTATAGACCATCATATCCCCCCCCAACCTCCTCAGTCTTATTAATCTCCTCCTACAGAAGCTGTTCCATAACTAGTCATTTGTTGCTCTTTCCTGAACCTTTTCCAATTCCAGTATCTATCTATATTATGATAAGTCTTTCAGTACACTTTTAAAATTGGATTTTTTTTTTTTTTTAAAGGCACACTTCCACCTCCCATCCTAACTTACATATTTTATCAGTCTAGAAACTGATCTAAACCCAAAAGTGGGCTGCAAGCACTACTGTAACATATACTTAGTTTTCAAGTACTATTTACAGAATTATGCAGAAGCCCATTTGGCCTTCCACAATGAGAACTAGAACTGTTTATAATGCATCTCTTCAGAATTAGTGAGGAGACCGATTAGGTCTTCCCATACCCCTGGCCAATGCAAGGTTGTACTTTGCAGTAAGAACTTTTTCCAGTTTTTTGGACCCCTATCATTTGAATAATCCTTTCCTCCTCTGATGAGAACGAGCTTGGATTACATTCAGCAGAAATGCTATTTTTCCAAGCTTCATCCCATTATTTCTTGCAGCACTCTGGGCAGTCTCCCTCACTACCAGCATTTGCAGATTTCAGTAAGTCAACAGTGGATCTCTATGGCTGTGGGGGGAGGGGGAGATTGCCACAAAGTCAATGTCTTTAGGCCCTTTCGTATAAACCTACAGGGCTGTTGCCAGTTCGTGGTATGATTTATTTATTTATTTTAAAAGGGAGGTTTCTCCAGGACAAAACATTGATAAAAGCAAGGTGTTCATATCAACCAGGATAGAAGGCTGGTGCCATTTCCCAAATGGAAATTTTAGAGAGTCATTTTAGCCTAAGCAAAAATAAAGTACTGGCCAATGGATTAGTTATGCTAGTATCTATAAAGCTTTTATCTACTCCTATGTTGTGAACCTTGTTAGAGCACCCTACAAGTCTGCTTGATTCGGGTTTATTCTTACCTTTAGAATACTTGTTGTCCTGTACTTTGAATGGCTGAATCCTCAGATCAAAAGTATGTATTTGAAGATCTTCAGTCACCAAAACAGTCTGCTCTTTTTGGCACATGTAGGAACTGCCCAGGAAGGTGTCCCAGATGCTGAGGTTGTTGTTTCCAGCATTTAAAGGTTCTTAAAAAAAGAAAATATTCTAATATGGACATTTGTTGATGAGTTTTCTATGGACTAAAAAGTCTATTTATCGAGAGTGCCTTGTTCAAAGGGTGTACTACCAAGATCATAAGCCTATTCAGCTGAAAGGTACTGAGTCCATTGCTCAGCATTATTTCCTCTGAAATGTGGTTATGTAGCACTTTAAAAGAGAGTAACAAGTTTGTGGACTACAGGAAGTCCAGTTCAGTACAGAAGAGGGGTGGATAATTAAAGCTGGTACAGTTTCAGAAGATTTAAGTCAACAGTATAAACTGTTTACATGTCTAAACTTTGTCTTAGGCCTCTTATTAATTATAGAGATTATTGCCAACATATTAGTAGGCCAGCATGATCCACTTAACAAAAAACAAAACCCACCACATTTAAGAATTTTAAAATTAAAAAAAAAAAACCACCACACACACACTGGTTTCTGAAATGCTACAGAATGAATTCTCAGTTATCAAGAAGAACGCGGAAGGAAAGATAGTTTTCCTTTCATACAGAAGAATAGTTACCTTAGATGTGTAAGACAAAATGTCTAGAACAGTGGTTCTCAAACTTATTTCATCACAGACCCCTTCTTTGTGTCTGTAGTCCTTTATAGCTGGACCCCAGGTACATATACCGGACACCCAGTTCTGAAGGCAATGCTGCACCAGTAGCAGCACAGAAGTAAGGGTGGCAATGAGGCACTAAGTCTGCTGTGAAAAGTGATATTCACTTTTCACAGCAGACTTAATGCCTCATTGCCACCCTTACTTCTTTGCTGCTACTGGTGGAGCCCACTCACAGTGGTCCATCTGTCTGTCCTCTCCTGCCCACGGGAGTCAGGCAGTCCGTCCATCCCTCCCCTGCAGTCCCCCACAGTCCTTCTGCATGAGCCCCAGCTGCCAGCCAGAGTTGGGGGGAGGGGAGGACACAGTTTGTGCTCCCTTGAAAAATTCCTGTACCTCCTACTCCATAGCTTGAGAACTGCTGATCTGGAAGAATATGCTTAAGCCTTATAGGTTGCACCTCTTCGCAAAGAATATTGCTGTGCCTATTAATGAGAACTGCTCACTTAGGGTGCTCATACTAAAGACTGTCAGCAATGTGGCTGTGTATCTCCTTTCCCAAGGAAGGATTTTTAAGAACTTTACTGCACTTCAGAGGTAGGCAAGGATACGTGCTACACAGTTGTAACAAGGCCAAAATGGGATAAGGAAAGTAGCAAGTTAGGGCAATCTCTAAAGCAAATGTAGACAATTTGTTACTATAGCTAGTCACTGTAGATTTGACCATGGAGTATGAACTAGTATTGGTTAAAAAAATTAGTTGACAAGTATTTGCTAAATATAGACAGAATGCAGTCAACACTGAAGTGCTCTCTTTAAGCCAAATAGTATCTTACCAGAACCATTTATAGAGCTGATCAGCGTGATGTTCACTTCTTTCAGATAGAATCTTTGTGTGTTTGCACTTGTGTTTTTCTGTTTACGAGAAAAAAAAGTCCATTTGTGTTAAAATTGAAGGGTTTATCCCATATACACAAATACATATATATTTAGAAGATTACCTCTGCAGTATGTGCTTTTAAACTACAAGTGTGAAAGAGCATTTACCAACAAAGGCTACACACTAGTGCGGTCCATTTAATAGACAGCATATTTAGTGTACTGAGCATGTTACTGGAACCAGACACTCCTAGAGCACAATCCTCATTTTGCCAATAGGTAACCTTGGGCAGTCAGTCAATTAAGAGACTCAGTTGCTTCACCTGTAGAGTAAGATACCAGCCACCTATATAACTCTGTTAGAGACAATCAAGTATGTAAGAAGCTTTTAAGATACAGGCATTATGTGCAAAGTGTTTAGACACAAGAAATGAAGATTTAATTGGAAGCTTAGTGCTCAACTGTAATATGTTACTTACAACAGCAAAGGTGAAATCAATAAACATCCTGTTGCTGTCACTCAATCGCAGAGTAGCAGATGTGTTGCCACAGCTACCAGTGACATTAGTTGTCTTCGGATTGATGTTAATCAAAACAGGCTGAAATTAAAACCAAACATTGATTAGTCAAGAGGCTTCTAGCTGTTCAAAAAAGGCATTCTGCTGCTGTCAGAAGGGAACTCCCTATTTTCCCCTCAATGTTTAGTCTTACTCTTGACAAGACCATATCATAAAACAAGGTGAGTCTTCATGCTAGGGTAGACTGAATCATGTTCAGCCAAGCTATTTAAGTGACACTTAAGGTTAGCAGTACTGGACAAGGTGAGGGGGGGGGGGGGAAATCTTGCCCACTGACACTCTCCCATTCAGCTCTTTTATGGAGCTGAAGACAGATCCTTCCTTTATTTTGTGAATCAGATAATAGCACAGCTCTGGCAATCAGATGCCTTAATTTGGGCTCCCTCTGCAACCAAGCAGAGCACCTGCAGGTACCAGCCTTAAAGCTATTGAAATGCCCTGCTCAGGTTACAATATCAAGATATTCCTCAGCAAGTTACCATTTTAAAAGGTAGGTAGGCAGAGTTCTGGAGCTAGATAGTATCCCTTGATTGGTCTGATACATGTATACTAGAGGGGGACATTCATAACACTAAAGGTAATGCCAAATATTGGTTAAGTTGTGAGGCTCTAGTCATGTATCCATACTTCTGCAAACAAGAAAATATTGCCGCACTCTTCCTCTTTGCTTTTAAGATATTAAAAACAGCACCTTCTCTTGGGAGACATTCAGTTGCAGCCCCATTGTAGCCAGAAGACAGGTTTTATTGCCATCTTTAAGAGAATAGTTTCCAATGAGTGGTTTCTCCACTGGTTTAGAAGTTGTAGTTGGCAGAGGTGATGAAGCAGTAGTGATAGGTGCAGTAGTTAAGTTGGCAACAGTGGTAGGTGCAACAGTAGATTTATCAGCTTCACATGTAGAATCTGAAAAAAGTAGCATGTGACTTCCTAGCTACTATATAGCATGAAGATACATTTTTGATAACATTAAGCAGTTGTCCGAGGTTGTTTGTTACAGATGACTCTGCTGTCATGTTTTTTGTGGAGGGAGTATTTTGGCCTTTTAAGCCCCCTACAGAGTTTTTTAGTCAAATCTTTGATGTTTTAGCATCAAGGCATGCAGTAACAGTGCAATATTGCAAACAGAACTGTCTTTCCATTAACAGTAACAGAAGAGGTAAGCTAGTTTCATTCTGCACTGGCAAAGTTAGGAGCAGCATAGCAGGTGAAGACAGTGGGCAGAGGAAGTTCTGGCAAGGCTAGTGGCTCTAAAGGAAAGAAGCCTAACAAGCCTCTGAAGTGCAGTATACTTGCTGTGTGTGCTCTTTAGGAAGACTGCCTGCTAGTCACTGTTGAACTGGACACCTGAGGCTCAAAATGTTTGAGTCCTGGACTAAGAGGCAGTATGACTTCTGTTTACAGAGGTACCTTGAAACTCAGATATGATCTAGTTGTAGTGGTACAATTAGTTCAGGGATCAGAGTATTTAAAAATCCCAAATCAGCTAGCAAAATACTTATTAGGAACTGCATTTTGACCAATGTATTATACAGACTGCCAAGTCAGTCTGCTCCACTGATCTCGTTTCAGATCAGCAGCTGGTTCAGGATATGAACAAGGATAATGGATGTTTATACTCATGTTGGTTCTCAAGAGTTTAGGCAAGATAAGCAGCAATTCCTTATAAAAATTGCAGTGATTCACTACTTTACAACATTAAAGTCACTCTGTACTGCATTCCTAAAATGGGAGTTTGGATACAGAACCATCACACACAATTTTAAGTGACTTACCATGTTTACTAACAGTGCCATTTTGAACAAAAGCCTGCAGAATGACATCCCAGAAGAACAGAGACACATTTGCCACTTCAATAGAGTCAAGGTGATGGCATTTGTAGACAGTATTCAGTTGGACTGGATGCATACTGTCATTTACAACAAT
This sequence comes from Terrapene triunguis, assembly GCF_002925995.2. Lineage (NCBI taxonomy): Eukaryota > Metazoa > Chordata > Testudines > Emydidae > Terrapene > Terrapene triunguis. Next base: position 12,810,779 of record NW_020664482.1, read on the forward strand.
CGTAATTGGTCCTATAAGCAAGAATACAGATTACTCTTCATGTGTTTTAGACAGAAAAAAAAGGAAGTTTACAATCAATACAAGGAGCAGGATTCCTGTAAGTTTAGTCACTTTAACACCGCTGCTACACATTTTCCCCCCTCGCCCCTTCACATAGCCATTAAGTATTGTAGAGTGGTACTATAGCTTACAAAACTAACTAAGCACATCTCGGAAAAGAAACTGCTCCTCCCAGCAGGATGCTTCCTTTTAAAATTCTTAAGGTACAGGAAAGGGGTCCAAAGTTAGTGCTTTGTAACTAGCTGTCCAAGATGCACTCTCATGTTTAGTAAAGTGTTGTACATTGTAACAATTTGTATCATAACACTAGAGTTCTTGGAGACTGGCCAATGCACATGAAAGTCAGCAAGAACAAAAACAAAAAACCCCTTTCCCCATCCATATTGAGGGAGAGTCTAGTAGATTACTGCAAACATTAACTAGAGTCTACAATACATTCATAAAAACACATAGGACGCTCTTATTGGTCTGCAACACTTGTAAGAAAGGGATGGGGCAGAGGAATGAGTAGCTATAAAAACCAATTAGAGGGATGGTATATTGCAATAATCATCATCATTTATCTTTAATGTAGTCATTGCTCAGCCACACAAGATAAAATCCCCCGTATTACCTTTTGTTTTAGCATCTTTAAAGACTGCATCATTGGTGTTGTAGGTAAATGAGATGATGTTTCCCTGATAAGTTTCATTAGTCTTAGTAAAGTTGATACTCCAAGAGTGACCTGCTCCAAATTGTATTGCTAGTAATGGGGCATGTGTGTTATTGCCACAGGTGCTTCCGTCATGCGTTACATTGGTAGATGGCTTTAAGGTTACATTTTTCTAGAAGAAAAAAGTAGTTTAATTCAGACACAGACATTCTCCTCATGCTGGAGTATTCCCTGAAAAGTTTCATAATCTTGAAGTGGAAGCTTCCATATAACAATTCCTAATGTAAACAAAGAAATAGGAACAGAGAACTGAACTCATAGAAGGGTTCAGAAATTTACTCCATTATACGCACTGTTCTAGAGTTTACCACCATCTGAATTCGAAAAGTGCTGTGATGGATTCAGTCATGAGACAACACGAGTTGAAAGATCTAGCCAAAGGTCTTAACCTGCCTGGGGAAAAAAAAAAAAAAAAAAAAAAACCTACACCCTAGCATTTAGACAGTACTTTACAGCAGTAACTTCAAAGGTCACTCACACTCAGGAAAACTGATATTTAGCTGAAGTAATTCAGTATGGGTAGCGAGGCCAGAACCACACTTAGCAGTGATGGTTTTGAGTGAGAACCTGCTACAGGCTTGAGTAGAGCCATGAAACATGACTAGGGCCCTACCAAATTCACAGCCATGAAAAACATGCCACACAGACTGAAATTTGGTCTTGTGTACTTTTACCCTATACTATACAAATACTACAGAGAAGACTAGCATTTCTCAAATGTGGGGTCCTGACCCAAAAAGGAGTTGTGGGGGGGTCCACAAGATTTTTGGGAGGTTTGTGGTATTGCCACTTACTTCTGCACTGCCTTCAGAGCTGGGTGGCCAGAGAGCAGTGTATGCTGACTGAGGTTCCCAGCTCTGCAGGCAGCAGCGCAGAATTAAGGGTGCAATACCATACCACGCCATCCTTACTTCTGTGCTGCTGCTGGTGGCGGCTCTGCCTTCAGAGCTCGGCTCCCAGACAGTAGCTGCCACTCTCCAGCTACCCAACTCTGAAGGCAGTGCAAGCAGCAGTGCAGAAGTAAGGGTAGCAGTACTGCAACTCCCCCTACAATAACCTTGCAAACCTCTTCCCCCCCCCCCCCCCCCCCCACACACATCCCTCCCTCCTTTTTGGGTCAGGACCCCTACAATTACAACACTGAAATTTCAGATTTAAATAGCTGAAATCATGAAATTTACAATTTTAAAATTCTTATGACTGTGGAATTGACCAAAATGGACTGTGAATTTGGTAAGGCCCTAAGCATGACTGAGCCGTGTCATTCAGTTTTAGTAAGGGCTTGGGAATAAATTATTACCCTGATACTTAGCCACTGAATGTTTCGGGGAGAGATGCCATGATCTATTAGTGGAGTGAAATCCAAAAGGGTAAAACAGCCATTTTCTGTCTCAAATTTTTTAAAGATTTTTCTCCAGCTAGTGGACAAAAATCTTTAAAAAATTTGAGACAGAAAGTGGCTATGTTTTATACTTTTTACCCTTTTGGATTTCACTCCACTAATAGATCATGGCATCTCTCCCCGAAACATTCAGTGGCTATTTCTTCTCTCCTCTTCCATTTCCTTTACTATATGCTTTATCTTCCCCAAACTCACTGCTTTTTTTTTTTTTTAAATATAAAGTTGACATTCTCTTCTCACTCTCACTTATTCCCCTCATATGGGGTTTGAGAAGTGTTCCAGATAAATAAATAGTCACTGTAACTAAACTAAGATGAAGCCAGCCCCATCCCCTCCTAAGTGTCCAGGGGCCACTTCCAGGTGAAAAGCCAATCCTCCTTCAAAACCTGTTGGAAAAAGCATGCTGTTCCTGAGCAGAATGATAGCTTCTGGCTTCATGTATCCCCAGACATTGTAATGAATTATGATCACTACCCACCTAGTTGGAATGAGAAGTGATCATTCATTCTTTGTTCCCGCACCAGAGCCTCCTGGCTAGTGTGATAGCTGTAACATCTTTGCTACTCTACCATTCCTCCTGCCTATCTTCTGGATCAGCCTGCTCCAGGCCTTTTCCCAAGCTCCTGAAGAATGAAACTTGTACCTTATTTTCACTCTTGTCCACATGCTCAGAATAATAGCAGTGAAGACTTAAAGGATTACATCAATTTTGTTCTGCTGGAAAAGTGTGATCCAGTGCAACTGTTGCTTAATCGAGACTCAGGAAGACAGTTAATTTACACTTGAAAAGCGATGTTTGCAACAATAAGAACTAGAAGTTTTTAAAGAGTGGAAGATTAGAATATAGGGAGATTCAAAAGTTTCCTAATTGCCCCCAAACAAGTAGGATAAAGCCCTTGTTTTAGTGTTAAACATGATTCACTAGAGTTTAATGAGTTATTTCAAACAAAAATATCTTAAGTTTTATTACCCAGTGTTAACTCAGAGTACCATGCTAAGACAGAGCAAGGAAGTCAAACTAACCTCTTGTCCAAGTTGAATAAAATGTAATATGCCAACTCAGTAACATATTACGTAAGTTATTTAAACAAACCCTGACTGCCTCTTTAAAAAATGTTGAGATCAGCTATTTAAAAGAGGTAAGCTTGACTTATTCTTCAACCTTACCAGAACTAGCTACAAGGGTAATTGTTTTGAAGTTTCTCAAGACTGAACAGAGAAGTGAAGTGGATAGTGCATCCAACAGCAGAAGTTAACACTAAATTCAGTACTTACATATTCACTACTGTTTGTTTCATATTTTATCAAGAAGCTCATCATCCATTTTGCATATATGCATGTATTATTGGAGAGATCTTTCACATCTACTTCCACTGCATGTGACTGGAAAAAACCTGTAATACATATAGTAATTGTTTGATTACAAGACACTGATACTTCATTTTATTGTATATTTCACAAATTCATTCATTAAAACATTTTGTGATTGTAAACAGAGCAAATTCTTCCAGGCTTTTTGCTAGAGACATGAAGAAAGTTACGTGATTTTTAATACTAGAATTAGAAACAGGATAACTGCTGGATTTTGAAATTAAAATTGCAGAAGAGTTCTGGAGTTTTATCCAGTCCTGCTACATAAGGAATGTTTTGCACATCAGTTGTCTGATGTAGGCAAATTTAGCTCTGCAGAATTTGCATTTTACTTAAAGCAGCTAGAAAGCAAGAACAAGTTTAGAAAGTTTGAGCACCTTGGACTTGATGCATGAGCTAAGCAGCTTGTCAAAGCTTAAGAGGTTATGTCAATAACTCATTTAACTAAAGTTTTAACACTGAAGTTATTTAGTACTTCAAGACAGAATTCCCGGAACTAGTTAGTGAGATAATGGCTGTAAGTAGTCATTATGGTCTGTTTTATCAACAATTATGACCTAAGATGACCTGCAAAGGAAGTGTGTTTGTGCCTTTTTTAAATTGTGTTTTGAGTTTCTGGACTTTAACTGAAGAGCCTGGATAGCAAATTTATTTTCCCTTCTGACTCTTTATAGGTTGTCAGTGCTACAGGTGTTTAAAAGTCTAACAAATCTCACTTCCCTTTTTCACTTTCTTGATATCTGCAATATTATACTTTTACTAGCTTGCCAGCTGGCCACACTCTTCAGAAGAGAGGTTAGAAATGCAGGTCTTGCCCAATATAAAAAGTGAGGCATTCCAGGTAAAAAGAGCACAAGCCCTGTTTTAATAGCATAGGTCACCTTACGGTTCCTTTCCACAAAACCCTGAGGATTTTTTTGACTACGTTATTCTCAAAGGCATTTTGAGATGCACTGTTAAAAAACAAACCAAAAAAAACCAAACACAAACCTAACAGTGGGAACTGGTTCAGCTTGCAAGCTCCCTAGTTGCTGACAGGTAAATCAGCTTTAATGATATTGGACTACAGTTTGCCATTGTTTTCAAAATATTATCTTTTTTATTCAGAGGACTGTACTCAAACTGCCAGGAAAAACCTGTCTGAATCATATCCTATCATTACTGACAAGTCAGAACTGATTTATACACTTTCTATGGCAAGAGTAGTACCAAAGACCAAGTTTTGTGAAACTTATCAAAGGAACTTTGGAACAAGTAAATTGTACTTGTTACCACTACAAATTCTTTCTATGTAGAGAGATTACACCAGGTTAGGGAGATAACACTGATCTGCATTTGGATCCAAGGTTATAGTACAGTGAGTGATTAAGATTCCAGTTTGGTTTATCCAAAAGGATAAGAGTTTTGAGAAATTTTAGTCCAAGCACTGCAATGAATAAGCCAGCCTGCCTATGCAGTGATGCATGGTAATTTGTTAGTGACACTTCAGTGTTCAGAAAAGCCAGTCAAAACACTCTCGCCAAGAAAAGAATGTTAGTACTTAAAGGTTTATTGTTTTGATATACAACCATCTTCCCTCTCCCTGCCACCACCACCTTTAAAAAAAAAGTTAGTAATGTACAAGGTTTCAAAACAACCCTCATTAGAGAGCACATAAGCAGTGACTGAGCTGTAAGGAATTGCAAAACCTTGTCTTTTAAGTAAGTCTCCAAGCTTCCTTGCTAGACCTTGTATGTACTAGTCAGCCCCCAGATACTCACTCCCCACATTTTCTTTAAAGAAACACCTGCTCCCACTACTGGACATGTTTTTCTTTAGCCTCTCCATAATGTCGCCTCCCTTCACTATGCTCTTGCCCCCACCACATGATATGCTACCAGATAGCTTTGAGTTTAGGTGATTGCAGCCATTACAGAGTCTCCAAGTGCCTCTGCATTTAACCATTACCAGAACCTGTTCAAGTTTTCAGGCTCTACCAATACAGTTTGCTAAAACTCATTTGTACCCGGTCACAGAAAGTTGCACTTTGATGTGGTTTTCAGCAAGAGGGATGCTTGGTGGTGACGCTTTCATCTAGTAACACTATTTCCCGCTCTATATAAGTAAGCAGGAAGTTTTGACAGCAGTCTTATAGCAAGATGTTAGTAAAAAAGTTGTCGCATGGAAATCAAGCCAAGAGGTACAAACGTAAGAGTAGCAGTTATATACAACTCCATAATCTTCATGTTGTCACCATCAGAGATTACATCACAGCATTGTTATTCAAGTCCATAGCATAATTTGTTAAAAAGAAAAATGTTCATGATAAATATTTTATGAGCCACAGAGCACAACACATGCTAGCTCTGTAATTACTATCTTCATACTGTCTTGAAAAACAGCATGGATTGGGCAAGAGACTCATAGCAAGGACTCAGTTCTATTATGTGCTACTGACTTGCTCCAGTAAGTTTCTTTGCCTCTATGCCTCATTCCCATTTTACAGATGAAGAAAGCCACTTATGCACCTTCATAAAAGTTGAAGATGTTTGGATAAAGGTGCAACTGAAGTGCAAAATTATCCTTTTGCCTTGCAGCTGGACTATTCCAATAAGAGAGCAGAATGGAAGCAGAATTTAGAGCAACATCCTCTACTTATTGGAAAGATCAGTCTTTTTAGAGGTTATTTAGTGATTATGAAGGATGCCTGAATGTAGGGTGATCTACTCAAAAGCATAAGTTGGATACCCAATACTCAAGCCAATGTTCTCTAACTCACCCATCACGACCTACAGAAGTAAATTGGAAAACAATGCTTGCTTTGCCAGAAGAATGAGAAAGAAGTTTTTTGTTCTGATGTGGTGGTGGATGCAGCAGAAACTAGGGTTACCATATGTCTGGGGTTTCCGGACATAACCTCTTTTTTGAGCCTGCTTTTTCTCTCCGGGGTTTCAAACATGAAGGGGGAGAGGAGAGGAGGAGGATGGGTTTGCAGAGCAGAACAAGCTGCAGCTCAGAAAGAATGCCAACTGGTCTCTCTCCTGCATCTGATTGGTCCATTCCTCTGCAAGCCACAGCTGCTGGATCCCACCCATCCAGCTCCCCCACCCCCCAGTCCTGAGGGAGCAGTCCCCAAAGGGCTTCAGCTGCCCTGCCACCATGACAGGGAGTAACACTGTCCCCCACCTCCAGTGAGTATCCCCCAGCTTCCCCCCCCCTCCAACCTGGGTCCTCTTTTTGGGAACCTGAAATATGGTAACCCTAGCAGTAGCAAGTGGAGGAACTTTACGCTACAAAACTTTTGCTGGAATAGCTATGTCAGTAAGGGGTATGATGAAGTGTGATCTGTGACTGACATAGCTGTTCCAGCAAAAGTTGGCCGTATACCTCAGGCCCCTCTGATCCAAAAGAGCAAAGCTACTTTGAGAAAGGGGCTTCACATGCTGAGCTGTCTGGTGGAGACCAGACATCACTTTCACTTTGGATTAAGTCACCCAAAGTGAAAGGATAGTGCACCAAAAGCACTACATGAAGAATCACATGCATCTAGTAAGGTGTGGGGAAAGATGCCACTTAACTTTAACAAGCAGGGTACTACTCCAGCATAGCCTGTACAGTTTTGATTTCTGCTTGGCAGCTTATTTGGACTTGCAAAACTGTAGAGACAGGTTTGGCTACAAGAACGAACATGTTTTAGAGGCGGCGGCTCTTGTCCAGGTACTTATGGTTACAGTTTTAGACTGCTCTTCTGGAATACCCAGTACTTTAAGTAGAAAACAAGATTAATGCAACAGTCCAGAAAGTCGTCAAAATGCATATTTTGTTAGTCCAAATAAATTTTGAGATAATACAAGACAAAAAGACAGCTACTTCTCCCATATCCCTTTCCATGCTATTCTCCTATCCCTGTGGGGAGGACAAGGCCAGCAACTACAATATTTTCATTAGAGTCAGAAGATTAACCTGATAGCACAATTCAGTAAAGATATCAATACACTGTGCCTAGAAACAGCGTTGACAAGTTCTGAGTGCAACTAGCTAGAAGAGATCAAATTCATGGTCATCTTAATTTTGCAGAGGACAGCACATCTGGAATATACAGAGTTAGAACTGGTAGGCCCATGACTGTCCTCCCTACATCAAGGTACACACTTTTATCTAAAGCAGTAGCAGAAAACAAAAAACAAACAAAAATTAGCCTGAGTTTGTGGTGTGGGAAAAACCAGGCCTTATATTATGGAGTCAAAACTGAAATGCCACATTATTAAACAAAGAAAGAGAAGCAGTTAGGTAGACTAGGGAGGATTAAAGAAGCATTTCACAGACATGATGGGGCTTTGTCTACACTGGACTTTCGGCGGTAAAATGTTGGCTGTTCAGGGGGTGTGGAACCCCCCCACCACCATCCCAAACAACAAAAGTTTTACCGGCAAAAAGCACTGGTGCGAAGTGCGCTTTGTCTGCGGGAGCTCTACTGCTGACAAAGCTACTGGGTCTCGTTGGGGGTGACATTTTTTGTTGGCGGGAGAGCTCTCTCCTGCCGACAAAGAGCGGCTACACTGTGCCCCTTTTAGGGGCACAGTGGTGTCACTAAAAGGTGTGCAGTGTAGACATAGCCTAGGACTGTTTAGCACAGAAGACGCAGGAAATTCAGTTATGGCCAGAACTGAAATTTGTGTTGAACCTTCTTTATTATGCTTTTGTCTGAAGCCCAGTCACGACCTCAAGGCACAGCACACTGGCCCAATGAGACCAGAAAAGTAACACCACTTAAGCTCCCACATAAGTGGAACAAGTGCTCATCTCTCCTCCCTTTCAGTGCTACCGACCAGCACCATCCTTAAGGACCGAGCAGAGCTGGTTTGAGTGTATGAACCTCTCCCCCCAACCCCACACTGCCCTTTGCACCGGGGTCTTTACTGGTGGGGCTGCCTGCCCCGGATGAAGTAAGCGCCTGGACTTCGGGCATTTGTGTGCAACCTCAGCAATGCAACTCCTGGCCGTAGAGAGAGAGGACACCCCCCGCGCTGCGCGCGCAGACCTCGCCCACTGCGCACCCCTGCCCCCCCCAGGGATCCCCCAAATAACACTCCCTTTACCCCCCATCCACCTGACACCCCGCACAGAGCACACCCCTCCCCCAGAGGGGCCTGACCCACACAATCCCCAGGCACCCCCCGCGCCACAATCCCACCCCCCACCGAAACCCCATCGCCACATCCCCAGGGCGCCCCCTTCCCCTCACGGAGCCTCTCCCCGAATGCCGCAGCCCCCGGGGCAGGACCCCTCCCCAAGGGTCTCGCCCCCACCGCCCGCAGGCTGAGGCGCCAACCCCCGCCTCTCCCAGGCCACCGAGCCAGGCCGGGCGCTCACCGGGGCCGCCGAGCGCGAGGAGCAGGAGGCAGCAGCAGGGCAGGCTGAGGGGCCGCGGCCAGGGGCTGCGCGTCGCCATATTCACCAGCGCCGGGGCTCTGCGAGACGAACGGACGGGCGCAGTGAGAGCGCAAGGCCGGTCATATGACGGGGAGGGGCACTCGGCGGGCAGCCAATCACAGAGCCGGCCTCACCCCGCCGCCAATTTTATGGGTCACAGGTGTAGTCCACCTCATAAATGAGGCGGGCGGGCAGGTGGCAAACCGGGGATGCAACATACGACTGGGGCTTAGCTCCCTGTTTCCTCCCATCTCAGAGTAAGAAAAAGGCGCTGCACTTTATCTCTGTAGGGCAAGGGTGCATCAGGCTGAAATAACTGTAATCCCTCAAAAATCATTCCCCAACAGAGGAGTAATGTAATATAATGTGTTCTAATTACTAGGGCTGCTAAAACAACAAGGAGTCTGGTGGCACCTTAAAGACTAAGGCTAGGTCTACACTACAGCGGGGGGTCGACCTAAGATACGCAACTTCCGCTACGTGAATAGCGTAGCTGAAGTGGCGTATTTTAGGTCGATTTACCTGGCTGTGAGGACGGCGGCAAGTCGACCGCTGCCGTGCCGCCATCGACTCCGCTACCGCCTCTTGCCGCGGTGGATTTCCGGAGTCGACGGTAGAGCCATCAGGGATCGATTTTATCGCGTCTTCACTAGACGCGGTAAGTCGATCCCCGATAGACCGATTGCTACACGCCGATCAGGCGGGTAGTGAAGACGTGCCCTAACAGATTTATTTGGGCATAAGCTTTCGTGGGTAAAAACCTCACTTCTTCGGATGCATAGAGTGAAAATATAGGGCTGCTAACACCACCTACTAAGGTTGCCTAACACTTCCCATTCTAAGACCCCATTTTCAGTTGCTTATAATGTTGCCAAATTTTAACTGTTTGGGATTAAATTTTCCATGCAGTGTGTGTCTCAGGCTGATTTTTTTTTTAATTTCATCCAAAACGGTTCAGCCATTTCTCAGAATGACACTAGGGGAAAATACATTCTTTTGCCCCTCTCAGAAAGTGTTGAAGAAGTTTTTAGCGCTCCCATGCTTTGGAACAAAGAAGTACAATTCGGGGGGGTGGAGGGTGTAAAGCCTTTGTGTCAGGGAGGTGCCATTTGCTGGTCTTGTGAAAATACAGTCAAATTTGGTCAAGTTATAAGCCTTTCAAAAATGGCAGTTCACTCATTTAGTAGAGACTTCTTTGTTTTTACAACTAAATTCCTGAAGAATCTGCCCTCACTGATCATCCTTGAACCTTTCACAGCTCTGAGCCATGACCAGATTGTATGTGCCATCTTCTCATAGCTCCTATATGTGACTAGACTGCACCAGTGCTATCCCCACAGAGCAACAGAGCATGCTCCAGTGCAGGGATCCCAGGATAAAGTCAGTCTTTCCCTGTAATTGTTGCTCCTGGAACAAGAGGCCAGGCACCAGAATTGAGACCAGGAGACACTGTCTGTCCAATCCTGTCAATGACTCCCCTGCTGGTGCCCAGGCAGTATGGAGAAGGACGCTGCCTGACTGGAATGCAGAGGAGAGAACAGCTGGCCTTGCAAGAGAGAAATGAGTAGATTGGGACAAGGAGCCTGCTGACACTGGGACTGAAGGGTTGGGGAGAGAGAAACTGTGACTGAGAGTTGGTGGGGTGGGGTGGGGTGGGGAGACTGGGACTGGCTGGGCAAGGAGACTAGTACTAGGAGCAGGTGAAGGAAACAAGTGACGACTAGGAGCTAAAAAGCAACAGAGGGTCCTGTGGCACCTTTAAGACTAACAGAAGTATTGGAGCATAAGCTTTCGTGGGTGAACGCCCACTTCATCAGATGCAAGTCTAGGAGCTAGTTGATTGGGAGGGTAACCACTGAGATTGGACAAGGTGTAGGGGAGACTGGCACTGGCTGGACAATGAGACTGGGACAAGCAGCCAGGGAAAGGGGTGGGACTGAGACAGGGAATTGGGAAGGGGGTGGGTATAGGGATTAGATTGAAATTGGATGAGGAGCCCTGTGCGGGAGACTGGACTGGGAGCCAGTGGAGGGGAGAGGGAGACAAGAAGTTGGGAGGGGAAAAGTGGGACTGGGTAGGCATGGAGACTGGGGACAAAAAGTTGGGATGGGGGGGTGAAATTGATAAGCGAGTGGGTATGGGGAGGGGGCAATTCGGACTCAAACAGGGAGCTTGGAGGGGAAGACTAGGACTGGCTCGGCAAAGTGACTGGGACTGGGATGAGAAGCCTGAGAAATGGAGCCTGGGACTGGGTAGACAAGGAGCAGGGATGGGAGAGAGACAGGACTGGGACAAGGACAGATTGAAGGGCATGGGCAGACAGTTTCAGACTTGGTGAAAACAGTCAGAACACTCCTGTCCAGAGCCTGAAATGGAACCCAGGATTCCTGAATCTCAATATACCTCTGCTGTCAACAAATATCTGTGAAACCCATTGGCAAAGTGTGTGACCCATCCAACCCTAGTGCTGGTCAGTGTAGAGAATGACAACCTATTACTGTATTGCTATCCATTACTCTGTTAGCTCAAGTGGCAGAGATCTGTGTAGTGGATCTAAAGGTTTGCTGATGTCCCATGTGGGATTTTTTGCTTGCTTTTTTATAAACTTAAGAAATTACACATAAAAAAATTCATTTAAAGAACATAGTAAGGCTGGAGAGTCAAGCATGAAAAGTTAGCAAATGGCAATATTAAGATTGCCTATGCAACCTTGGGTGTGTGGATTATAATGGTCTTTAATGACATGATCACATATTGTTTTTCAAATAAGTAATAATAAATATAAATATAATATAACATAAATGTAATTATGGCAACTGCCAAAACATTGTCTCAATAATGAACAAGACACAAATATTAAAGTAGTCCCTTTCTCAGAGGTTACAATGTAAAATAATTTATTATGCATATAATTCATTATTTAGAATATTTATAATGACTACAAATGCATTAAAGTAATGTTACTGTAACATGAACAAGCTATTTATTTTAATGTTATTTTATTTTACAGTAGCATTCAGAAGGCCCAGTCCAGATTGGGCCCCCATTTTGCTGGATATTTTGCTTTATAAACGGTCATGAAGAGCCCTGCTCCTAACATCTTACAGTCTGAAGCCTTAAGTTTTAAAATGCTTACATGCTTATCTTTAAGCACATGAGTAGTCACGCTATGGTCTATACCCTTGATCCCGCTTAACTCTACTGCAAATGCAATTGAGCATGTGCGTAGGCCTATCCAGGAGCAGGGCCTAAGAAACTTGAGCAGACAATGAGGGAGGAGCAGAGTCATGAAAGTTCTTGAAGGTGAGGTGAGGCCAAGAAGGTGAGTAAATTGATGGGGTGAGCCTAATGTGGTGAGCCAGTGGAGGGATTCAAAGAGGCAGTGTAATGATGTAGACAAGACAGAAGATCACAGGAGCTGTGTTATGTATGGGCCTGAGGGGGCTGGTGTAATATGAATGATCTATAATATCAATAATTGTAATTTACGTAATTACTTGTAATGCTTTATTTCTCCAAAGAGCTGCACAAGCAATTAGCCTGATATTGCAAGCCCTTCAAGCATGGAACTCCATTGAAATCAATGAGTCTCACTGTTGGGAGTTCCTCACACAAAGTGCTTGCAGGATTGGGCATATTAACTAGTTCAGTCCCTTCCTTTTAAAAAAATGTCTAACTACTCAAAGGATCAACCCAAGCTCTGTGGGCATGCAGATATATCTAATCTCTCTCTCCAGGCACCACTGTATCTGAGCCCCCATTTCTATTTAAATGGAAATAATGACAATCTTTCTTTCTTCCTTCTCCTTATGTTGGAGAAATAGCTTGATTAGTAGACACGTTGTTTGTTAGCGTGTATGTAGAACTTACTGGAAAAAAGCTAAGCTGAAGAAATTAATTTTGCATGTAATACCTGATCCTGTGCCTATTGAAGTGAATGGAAAAGCTTCCTTTGGTGCGGGATCATTGGTGCAGGATCAAGCCATTAGTTCTAAAAGTAGCAAGGTTTGTGGTCATTATCTCTTGTAGGAGTAAATACGTGACTTTTGTAGTCCAGGTCCAGCTTTCAAGATCATGAAGTGTGATCTCTCAGGCACATAGGACCAGTTGCAGGAAGGAGTTTGAATACCAGAACAGAGATCTTCAGCTAGACTCTGTAATGAATGTGGAGCCACGAAAGAAAGGAGAGCACTCGGTTGATGTGTTTGTAGCAATCTGTATTCCGGAATGCTGTATTTTGTATCAGTTGGCGCTTTACTTCAGGGCCTGTGGGTTCATTCCTAAATGTTTGTGGATTTATATGTTCCCTTGTACTATTTGCATACTGTACATTCCAGCCTTTGGCTAGTGCATCAGAGCCAGAATGTGAACATGAGCAGAAATTCAGGAGAAACAAAAGTGAAACTGGTTAGTCTGTTTCATTGTCTGAGTTTAGTAGAGTGATAGAAGGGACCAAATAGATTATTAAAACTGAACAAATGTTAAGAAGATTTGCTTATCGCTAAATATGGCAAGGTATGATTAGAAACAGGTAAGCGATTTCTTAACATATATCTCATTTTTAACCTGACAAGGCCCCCTAAGAGTGTCCCCGTTAATCAAGAACACTACAAACATTCAGGCAGTTTTCTTTTTCACATGGTTGCTTTGCCCTCCCCCACCCCCTGTAAGCCTGCCTGTGATGTCACCTCATCTCATTGTGAACTTATCACGTGCATTGTGTGTTCTGGGATTGGCTGAAGCTGTTTGGTGGTGGTGGTGTCACGTTGACTGTTTTAAGCAAGAGGAAGATGAGGAGACAGTTCAACCCTGGGAATTGTGGGAAAGCTAATTTTTCTAATACAATTGATGAGCCCAATCCTGCTCCCATTGAGGTCAGTGGCAAAACTCGCATTGATGTAAGTGGGAGCTGGAGCAGGATTTAATTTTTCTTAATAAAAATGACAAAAATACAGTCTCTGGCCTAACTTATTATTATTTTACTATCACACAATGAAACAAGAGATGCTGATGGCTGCCCTGGGCATGTGGTTGCAAATTTCTGTTAGCTGCAGTGATAATGATGATGAGACAGCCCCTGGGGGGATCTCTCTAGGTCCCAGCCCCGAAATGCAGAGCCGTTGAGGACCTCTGTAGGCCTGGCCTGTGGAAACATAGGGACAAATTCTACTCTGGTGTGAGTGAGTGCAAGCTCCATTGAGGTTAATGGAGTTGGATCCAGAGATGAATTTGGTCTGCAATCTTCAGAACCCTCACTCACCCTTCAGCCCCCTTAAGTGTTGGGTTTAGTCTTGCACAGGAGACATTTGCATATTTTGACCAGCTTCCAACCTTATGTCAGCCCCTTAGTTCTCTCTTTTTCTCTCTCGCTCTCCTAACTTGAATTACCTTGATCCTACTAACAGAGGCTGGGTTTTCAAGATATTCTCTCCAGCCCCAGAGTGGCAGGCATGCAGCCTGCCCGACCGCCTTTCTGGCAGGTCCCAAACCCTTTGCCCTCACCTTAGTTCTGGAACTAGCCTAGTTAGGAAGGGACAAAATAAAGTCTTCTCCCTTTAGCAAAAACTACCAGGTTAATTTTGTAAACCCACACAGCTATTTTTATTGAGCGAGCATGACAGCAACATTTGGGGGTTGGGGTCAGACTTAGGGTGCCCCATCCTAAAAGGTGCAAAAAACTCTCCAGTCCCGCTGAAGGGAATAGGAATCAAGGACCTTGCAGGATTCAACCTCTGAGGAATACTTAGTATTAATCATGTTTATTACCCTGGTGTCTAAGGGCCAATCAAGAATAGTGCCCCGTTGTGCTAGGTGCTGTACAAACACAGAGGAGCAGATAGTCCCTGCTCTGAAGAGCTTACAATCTAAATAGACATGACAGACCCAGCGGGGGGCGGGGGGGGAGAGATGGGTAGAACACACCGGCAGAGTGAAGACTGTGATAGCAGCAAATGGCATGTTAGGGCCATGACTTTTTGGAGCAGGAGGGGTTAGTTAGGAGGCACCAAGTTGAAGGGAAGGGGGCAAGGGAGACAGATAGGGGAGAAGAGGGTAGGAAAAATGAGGCTGAGGTGAAAAGACTGATGGAGAGGGAGGGAGAAGGTTGGAGGAACCAGCCTATCGGCACAGAGCAGAGAAAGTCCAATCAAAACTATAAAAAGTTCTCCCAATGTCTCTGCTTTGGCGTGTTCTTACGGTTGCCAACCCTCCAGGAATGTCCAGGATTTGGCTATAGTCTGGACAGCTGCTTAATGAGGATCATACTGTATCCACCAGGATGTTACCATTACGAGGATTCTACATTACATGAAAGCATTAGCCTTTTAACATTAGAAAAAAGAGTAGATCTTGACAGCTTTGGACTGCTGTACTGGTGTCTTTAAAGCAATTTCTTAATACCCAAAGTGAGTAACAACTATAATAAAGGGTATGTCTACACTACAGGATTAATCCGAATTTAGATAATTCGAATTTGGGAAACAGGTTGTATAAATTCGATTGTGCGCGGCCACACTAAGCACCTTAATTCGGTTTTAAACCACATTAATTCGGTGGTGTGCGGCCACACTACCCCATTAACTTAAACACAGTAATTCGGTGGTGTGCGTCCACACTAACCCTAATTCGAATTAACAAAATCGATTTAGGCTCTACTCCGTTCGTCGAGGTGGAGTACAGAAATCGATTTAAAGGGCCCTTTAATTCGAATTAACTGGCTCTGTAGTGTGGACGGGTGAAGGGTTAATTCGGATTAAGGCAGCTAAATCCGAATTAAAGTCCTAGTGTAGACCAGGCCAAAGTAATGCTTCCAGGAGCCACTAGTTGTTTCTGAAATGCAGATTGTCTGAAAGAGGCGGTGACAGTAAACCAAACAATTAAATTCAGCACCTTAATGAAAGCGCTGAGTCAAGACTCTAGCAGTCACCTGATGCATTTTAATCAGAAACAAAGGAAACTTCTATTATAACTTATAGGAATAATAGATCATGCTGCAGGAAACAAACAAACAGACAAAGTAAAACTTTCAAAGAAAGGGAACAGGCTCTGAAGTATGATTTTCTGAAACAGCTGGGGATGTTTTGTGAGCTGACCAGAAGGACAGGGAAGGGTTGAGACAGACAATATTTCAACATGAGGAGCTATATAATTGAGCAATCAGTTGCTAATCCTTTTAAACTTGATTGCATTACCTGTCTGATTCTTCCTGAGGTGACAGCAATTTATGATCAGGCTTTAAATAAAATGGCACCCCTACCTCATTGAGATTCAGTGTCTTCTTCAGCATCAGTTTCAGTATAGATCTTTTCTACAGTCATATTAAGTAGTCAGGCAGCTAGGGCTAACAGTGATGACAGAATCAAACTTTTATGCATTGTATAATAAATAGCAAGCTAGTTCAGGGGATTTTTTTTTTTTTTTTTGGAGTGGTGGGAGTGTTGGACAGTAACTTACACTGGTCTAGCAATCCAGCCTTTTCTTAACACAGTTTCTTTCTACAGTCAGATTGTATGAGGTACTAAACATTGACATTTTAACTATGTTTCATATTAGTGATCAATGCAGATCGCTGACAAAGGTTTCAGTGCTTATAGTCTCTGTGGAATTCAGGACATATTTTAAAAGCCCCAAATACAGGACTCATCTGTAAACTATAGGATGAATTAGTGAGAATGAAAAATGTTCTTGTTTTCATATTGAAACACACTGACTGACTGTATTCCACTGCTCTCTTGTGGATGGAATCTACTGCATGGCTTTGGCCCTAAACTGCTACCACAGAAGAGATTCTCTTGTAGATTAAGTATTAGAGGGTTATGTTTGAGCAGGGCGATCTGCTTTCTGTTCGGGCTGTTACAATGAAGTTGTGAATGGGCACAGGGGCTACCACAGTGACAACTGTGAAGTAGCACCTGGACTTCTATGGCCCAAAAGTTACCACATTTCTTCAGAATACATAGGGAAACAGAGCACAAGGGTGAATAGAATGCAGATTTACTGTTGTGACCAGAAATTCAGACAGTGTGCTCTGAAAAATCCCATTCTAGCAATTTTTTTTGATAAATGTCAAACCTATAAAACATTTTTGTTACTGTGCCTTTAAACAGCAGGGAATTTAATTTCATGCTGTGATTTTAAAAATATGCTGCTTCAAATAGAAAATTCAGTCTTTCCCCACACACCCCAGACTTGTAAATAGTCACAGAAGGAAGCTCACCCTCTACCCCCTTGTAGAGAGGCTGAGTCCCTAACAGTGTTTTCCCCAGAATTGAAAGGGGGGGGGGAGGAGGAGGGCCGACAAAGGTTGAGGGCAAAGGTGGGCTGTATGGCACCATAATAAAAACTGAAAAATGTTCCACGACCATTTTATTAGATTTAACTCATTTTAAAATCATCACAGAAATTAAAGTTGGCTATCAAGCCTACTATAAAACACGACATCTACGTCCTTCTTGGTTTCTTGTTGTAATTCTTGCTCAACTCTTTGGTGTCTTCTTGTTTGTCCATTACTTCTAGTCCTTCATGATATGCTCATGATCAGACTGAAGGCGACTTTTTTCAGAACACAAAATTCTGTTCAATGAGGAAACAACGCTCAACTGTAGCTGTTGTGACTGGGAGTAGCAAGAGATTAATTCCTACTTCTTTCATCCCAGAAAACATAGCACAAAAATTGGGTTGAATCACTAGTGATGATAAAGAAGAAGTTGAAGTTAAATCTTCATTAGTTCGTTGTATAATATTCCATTCTGTGTTCAAAATTTTCTGTTCTGTCCTGATCACATAGTAGCCCCATTGCTGGCAGCGCCTAACTCCACTCAACTGTAGGTGTTTTATAAGACAGGCGTCTGTAAAAGTTACATGGAGGTTGAGTCGAATCCAGAAATTGCTATTGTAGATTTGTAAGAATCAAGTCTGTGTACTTTTTCAGCTGGCTTAACAAACACTTCTTGTCCTCTTCACTTATGGAGTTAATATAAGTAACTTCATTAGTCAACTTCTGGACTGAAATCTTTGTTTCTTCCAGTACGTTTTCAATGGATATCTCTGATTGATCCAAGGGTAGCTTCTATTGGTGGACAGAGATCTACTACTGCTGTAGCAGATGCCTGGATGACATTTTTAATGACCCAAGTAGTTTCAACAGTAGACTTACAAGAGAGAAATGGCGATAGTCTTCTCTGAACTTAGTAACAAAAGTATCTTGTTGGATACTTTCCAAAGCCAGTTGTGACAGTGTACCCCATAAGGCTTCATGGGACTATGCTTATGAATGTATATATGATATAACTGAAATATATCTCTGTAAAGGTTATGATCTACTAAATCTATTAATCCTATTTGTATGCATAACTTTGAATACAAAAATGATATATGAATGTTGGCTGGGCACTGGGTTGATTTTTAAGTAGCCTTTGTAAAGCATTTGGTCAGCTTCTTGAGAAAGGATTGTGCAAATTAAGTGCCCAATCAAGAAGCACTTAAGGGACAATGGATCTTGGGAGGTTCCAATCCACATAAGAAGTCTACATGAGGACGTTCAAGGGAACAGGTAAGCAATGGCTGCTGCCTGTAAAAACTGAGTCATGCACGGACATGTGACTTGCCCATGTGACTCCAAAACTCCATCTTAGAGCTGGACTTTGCATAGGGGAGAGAAGGGGGTCTCCACCCAGAGGAGAAAGTCTATTTAAGCCAGTGGGAGACTCCTCCATTTTGTCTTCAGCTGGCTAAAGAGAGAGCCTCTCCACCCCCAAGGATACCTGAAAGAGATTGGAACAAAGGACAGTAATTACAGGGGGTGTGAGTGATTGCTGAACCCAGACTAGTCTGTAAAAGAAAGCTTACTGGAACTGGTGAGGTTTTATCTGTATTTGGTTTTCTTAGACATAGACTTGCATGTTCTATTTTATTTTACTTGGTAATTCACTTTGTTCTGTTTGTTACTACTTGGAACCACTTAAATCCTACTTTCTGTATTTAATAAAATCACTTTTTACTTATTAATTAACCCAGAGTATGCATTAATACCAGGGGGCAAATAGCTGTGCATCTCTCTCTATCAGTGTTATAGAGGACGAACATTTTATAAGTTTACGCTGTACAAGCTTTATACAGGGTAAAATGGATTTATTTGGGTTTTAGACCCCATTGGGAGTTGGGTATCTGAGTGTTAAAGACAGGAACACTTCTCTCAAGTTGCTTTCAGCTAAGGCTGCAGCTTTGGGGCACGTGGTTCAGACCCTGGGCCTGTGTTGGAGCAGACTGGTGTGTCTGGCTCAACAAGACAGGGTGCTGGAGTCCCAGGCTGGCAGGGAAATCAGGGGCAGTAGTAGTCTTGGCACATCAGTTGGCAGTTCCCAAGAGGGTTTCTGTGATCCAACCCATCACACCAGTAATAACGGTTGCAGTAATTTTAAGACAACAGCAAAGAATCGCTCATGAGAAAGCCAGCAGGTTTTCCCAGGTTGGACTAATTTGAACTTCAGTCCCAGTATATCTTCTATTTGTTTCCAAGACATTCAGTCCTTTTGGACTCTTGCTGGAAAAAAAAAAAGTACAATAAAGCCATTAAAGTTATAGCTTTTTAATGTCTTTTGAAGATTCTGCAGCTTGTACTAGCACTAGCTGGAGTAGATGGCCTCTGCAGTGTGTATAGGAGAGATTAGGGTTACACTTTTTTCTCTGAGCAAAGCGTATGCTCCACCATGTCTTCCAGAGAAGTTTGCAGCTCCATCAAATGCACAAGCAGCCATCTGTTTGGGGTTCAATTTACAAGCATTAAACTCTTCTAAGATGCAGCTGCTGTGTCTTCTATAACCTGAACGTCTAGAATGCATCTACTGGCCTATCACGGACATCAAGATAACATACGCAAGGACTTAATACTTGATGCCCATTTGCATTGGTGCATTCATCAACCATGTATGCACATTTTTTTAATAGGGATTTTTGGTTTTAAAAATCATTTAATCACAGAAGTCTGGTTTGTCTGTGGAATATGAGGGGCTAGAGGGCCTAAATGGGACTGTGTGGCTCCATACTAACTAATATAGTATTTTGTAAGCACACATTTGTTATTGGATTGGTGAAATCTTATGATAGAGTATACCACCAGTTTGGGGTCCATGCCCTGTTTCCTGGCAGTCTGACCTGACATTGGTGCTTGTAGCTGTGTCTCATACCAGGCAGCATTACACCCATGAAACCTGAAAAGAATTTCACTCTCTAAGTGTGACATTGTTGGATCTTTAATACATACTGGCTCCTTTTGAGAAATGTGTCTTCTGAGAGAAAAGCTCTGTCTTCCACAGAGTCTAGTATGGAGTCTATAAAAGGGGATCTTTTGACTTTGAGGAGTTGAGAAGAAGCCCAGGATCTAAAGAGATTGGTTTTGTTAAGCCATGTTGCGTACAGGTCCTCGTGCACAGTGGTCTTCAGTAGCCAGTCATCCAAATAAGGATAAATGAAAACACACTGATTTCTTATGGAGAGGCATTTTGTACAAACTCTGGGACGCTGCAGAGAGGCCAAATGGAGGCACCTTGTAATGGAAATGACACCCAGCAACCACAAATCAAAGTGTGTGATGAAGTGAAATATGAAAATAGGCCTCCTTTATATCAGGGGTTCTCAAACTGGGGGTCAGGACCCCTCAGGGGGTCACGAGGTGATTACATGGGGGGGTCACGAGCTGTCAGCCTCCACCCCAAATCCCACTTTGCCTCCAGAATTTATAATGGTGTTAAATATATTAAAAAGTGTTTTTAATTTATAACGGGGGTCGCACTCAGAGGCTTGCTATGTGAAAGGGGTCACTAGTAAAAAAGTTTGAGAGCCACTGCTTTAGATGGAGACCAAACCAATCAATGACGAACAGTGAAAGAATTATGAAGGCCAGAGTCAACATTTGAAACTGAATCCTTCAAGGGTATTTGTTAACATTCTTTAAAGTCTAATATCAACTAGCCCCTCCCTCCCCATTATCCTTTTTCTATGGCAGAAAGTATCAGGAATAAAATCTCCAACTCCTCAGGAATTCAGAAACCTCAGAGACTGTCTGAGACAACAGCTTGTCAGGTTTCTTAGAAACAGGTTGATGAGAAGCAGGCATGGTCCACACGGACTTAGCCAGATGAAACAGAGCATCCAGAAGTGCTAGGGATATTCTACTCCTTGAAGTAGTATCAAGGATATCAGACACTGGGTGAGACGTCTCTTCTGCAGGCACTGGAGGAAGATTTAAATTGGACAGCATAAGATCCACCAAAATGGTGGAACTGCGAAGCATCCTCAGAAGAGGAGGAGACCAAAGCCACCCCTACATGTTCATCTGGTGATAAGTTGGGTTCATAATCCACTTTGGAATGCTCCTGTTCAAAAAGAGGAGCTACCTCTTCATCTTCTCCCTCAGCCTATCAGGCATCATTATCGGTAAAGTTGATGGAGGAGCTGGACCCATGGATTTGTGGACTGTCGGATCTTTAACAAACAAAACATTACCTCTCCATTTGGTTGGCGTGTAATTGAAAAATCCCTGAGGTGGCCCCCAGTACAGCCATGAACCCCAGGATTGCCAATCTCCCCAGCAACTAGGGTGCAGGAACATGCCTGCAGGAGGTGGACCATATGATGTTACAAAACGAGCCATGGGTCTCCATATTCTTGTTCTGTCTTCTTCCTGATAAAGATCTAGGTCTGGATCTGAGAAAGAATGTACTGGAGATAGTAGCAGATCTGAATGGAATTATGAGATCCAGGTCTTGGAGACTCTGCAGAGTAGGGTGACCAGATAGCAAGTGTGAAAAATCGGGACAGAGGGTGGGGGTGGGGGGGGATAATAGGAGCCTATATAAGAAAAAAACCCAAATATCGGGACTATCCCTATAAAATTGGGACGTCTGGTCACCCTACCATAGAGGTCCGGAGGAGGAAGGATAGAGTGTTCTGGAGAAAGACTAGTAGCAACCTCTAGCCTCTGCTTCCTAACAGTGGACGAGGAAGAAGATTGTGGAAATGGGGAAACATGCCTCCTTTCGGAAGCAGTTTCCTCCACTCGGAACTGATGAATCAAGTGCAGCTGGAAGGTGAACCTGAGCTGTCACTGGGCTAGAACTCTCCAGAACAGAAGATATAGCTGGAACCGATGACTTAAAGACATGGACAACCTCAAATCCAATATTTTCCACAACTTCATCTCCTTTGTTATCAAAGCCGTGGTTGGAACAGACATCCACTTTGTCTCCATGTCAGTCCTGTCAGAATCGGACAGATCCGAAATTGGGATTGGTAACAGCAGCTGTTTTGTCTCCGTCTCTCTTCTTTGGTGCTGTGACAGATGGAACCGAAGGGGCTGACAGCCCAGAGTCTGTCACACTGATGAATTTCATCTTTCTGAATCCGGAAGCAGAAGTTGGAACCGACCCTGATCCTGCAGCTGCAATGGTTCCATAGGATAACTAGAAGGGCACAAGGTACAGTATCGGTGGGGGTGGCTGAGTTGTCTCTTGCCTGTTCTTCTGGAACCATGGCAGTCAGATCCAACCACGTGATCCTCGGTTCAGACATCTGTAGCCTCGGGGGCTCAACTGAGAGGACTATAGGAACTGAGTCTGATCCAGGCTTCTTGGAAGCCTGGTTGCTGGTAGTCACAGGAGCAGAGACTGGCCTCCTAGCCCTGGTATCTGGGGCCTGATCGGATCTGGAAGGACTAGACTTTGTTCAGCACAGGGGCCACCAACCTTGGCTCTGCAGTCTGGAACTTTTAGTATAATTCAGGACCACACATATATCATAGCACCATCCACACTGATAGTGCTATATAAATCCTGAAGAACTATCATTTTATTCCAAAGGTTTCTATTGCATTAAGACAGATTCAGGATAAAATAGTATATTAGGTACCAGGTGTCTTACAGTATAGAATCATAGAATATCAGGGTTGGAAGGGACCTCAGGAGGTCATAGGGGACGAAGAAGGTGGATGTGTGGGGGCACTGCACAACACTTCTAGCTTTAGATTTACCTTTCCAAAAGGAGAGAAAGGCTTCATAGTTTTATTCACAGTCTTTTGCATAGAACTCCCCATTGTAGTATTGTGCTGCCATACACACGCACTGCCATAGTTCTGTGACAACAAGCAAAATCTGGAGCTTGATGCAACGCTAAGTTCTTTTCAAGACAGGCTCAGGTGTGTCCTTTAAAATCTGATGACTCACATGGCCTCGTGAACAGGAGGCATAGTGACTTTGAAATCCAATACTTTCCTTTGAAAATGCTAGTGGAGACATATTGGACCTTTACTGCATTTTATAAGGAAGGGCCCTGTTTATATTTTTGCAACCCTCTTTGCAAAATTCTGACCATTAAGAGACTATATGGATGCCCTTCACGTGGCTGGAAACCCAGAGCAGGCGAATGGCTCAGAAGGAGCAGTGAGATGTCCCTTCCTTCCTCCTATGATGTATACCTTAATCCTTATCCCACAGATGTGGTAGCAAGGAATTCCAGGTGGGCAACTTTAAAAAAGGCCAGGAGGAATACCACTCCCTCTGCCTAGGGATGTTCAGCATCTGCCTCCCTTCTCTGCCCATTATCCTCACTTCCTGTACATGGATTCTTATTCCTTTCCCCCAGTGCTACTCTAGAACTTTAAGTATTGCCAGACTGGAAGATATCTTTGTACAAGAGAGTTCTAAGCACCTAGCCCAGCAAAAGTATTTTGATTAATTACCTTGCCCTGCAGATGGTTTTCTCTCTCTCTCTCTCTCTCTCACACACACACACGATCTTATTGCAAATGGCCTTATACAATAAAACCGTATTTTAGGAGGCCTTATCAGCAACCTTATTTGTTACATATCTTCTATTTTTCCAGAAAGAAGATATTAAGAGACCAATTAGCCTTCATCCCCCTCCTCTCCTCCATTCACTTTGCTTTAGGGAATTATTTAAGCTAAAAAAAGGTTAGATGCACAGGAAGAAGAAGATGCAGATTATACCCATATAGAGAATGCACTGTGTAAGGAGCATTAATTTCTTAGACAAGGTCTCAGCATTCAAGCTCATTGTTCCTGCAGTACCATCCTAGTCTTCAGCAGAGGGTATTTGCATAGAGAATGAATGACTTGCTTTGCTTCGGGCCACCAAACCCTTCAAGCCTGCCATTATGTGTTGAAACATATGCCCCGCACCGTCATTGCAAAAGCAACTGATCTGGCAAACCCTTACTCATGAGAGCAGTCCCACTGACATCAGTGGGACTTGCTTTGTGAAAGGGAAGCCTCTCTGTCAGTGAATTCTGCATGGACAAGTCCTATGCGTGTAACAAGTTTTCCCAAAAGGCACCAAATGTCAGATGGCACAACCCACCAAAAAGGTGGCCCAGCATTGTACAGAAGTGAGTATCAATGTGTTTTTTCCAAAAGCGTTCTTCATATTTCAGATTAGTATCTGAAATGATTCTGAGCAAGCTCTCACTTGACAGCAGCACCAGTAGCGACAAGAGACAATGATTCAGGGGTAGCTGCAGCCAGTCCTGTTTTCTCAAGGAGTCACTCCCCAGTCTGGCCTGGGAACTGTGTATTTGGGTTCTGTACTACGGAAACAGGTAGCAAAGCCCTATTTAGTACTTTAGTGCAGTTTTTAGTACTCCCGTGCATTCTGGGCCTGGTTCAAAGCTCAGTGAAGTCACTGGATTTAATGGGGCTTGGATCAGGCCCTTAATTTTTAAACCATGTTTACCAGCCTCTCTCTTAGAAAACAGTGTGTCAGATCTTAAAAATATAAAAATAAAACAAACAAGGTGAATCGAAGAATGGAACCCACTTGGAAAACCCAAGTAAGTGTGATACCTCAACAAAAGGTAACTACTTCATCGGATGAACCCAGGAAGAAAGCAAAAATCTTGTTATCAAAATACATCCCAAAGATATTAAGGAGAGTGCCAAAGACACATTAGCACACCAATATATACAAGTCTGATTAAAAAGACACTTCACACAGACAAATAAGAGTTTATCAACACAAAACTGTTTAATATTTATTAAATGACACAAAATACCTAGATAACAGACTCACTCTTTGAAAGGACATGTATTTACATTATTTACCAACTTAACAAAGACTCTCTGTACCCATTTTAGACTTGTTATGAAACATTAAAAAGGTTTTGCTTTTTGCATTAAAGGACGCAATGGTGACACATGCCCCATTTGCAAATCTGCATAACTATAACATTTTGATGCAGTTAAACAAGCACAATTTTATATTCTAGTAGCCGAGTGAAGAGGCTTCTTAAAAGTAACAGGGTTAGTTTTTTTCACTCCAGAGATACTTCTGAAGAATTGTTATACAAAAAGTATATTACATTTTTTGAATGCTGCTGTACTCTTACAACTTTACTGTAACTTTTCAAAGAAAATACTCTTCCTATTATATGAAATCACTAAAAAACAGTGGTATTTGAACATTGTTTTAGATGCGCAAATAAAACATTGTTTAAAAGTAAGCATTAGGGCAAATGATATGTTTAGGGAAACGAAAAATACTGTGACTGAAAGATGAGCATTAGAAAGATCAAAATATAAACCACGGCTAAAGCAACTTAACAAATTTGTTAGGTCTCTTATTAACTATTTACTTTGGCACCTTTGTGTGAACTATAGAACAAAACAATGGTTTACAACACTTTCGCAATTACAGCATTTAAACAAAATGGTCACTTTTTTTAAACCAGCCAAGACAAAAAAATAGTTCATTTATGGGTATAAAGATTAAAAAACCTAAAATATATACTTCTAAGAATAAACTGCAATTTCTTATGTACTAGTCTGCTATAAACTGCATGCAAGAGTCAGGATTAAAAATATGTGGCCGAACAGACAAGCTGTTTTATAGCCAAATGATTTGTGGTCCAAGCCCACTAAAACAAAAATTAATATATGGCTCAGTAGGCAGGCACGTGATCCCAGCAAGAAGTATGGCTGGATGCTAATCTTGGCTGCAGCTTTGTCACTAGCCAGGAGCGAAAACCACTAGCAGAAGAAAAGAACAATCTGTCGGGGATAGGCCAGTGGGGTAAATAAAGGGATATGAGGGCATGCTTTTCCCTGCTTTTCTTCAGTTCCTGATCAAGCCAGTGTTCTCATAGGCCATCCATTGGGTTAGTTTAATAGCTGGACTGCCAGTGAAAAGGTTAACTCAGTTTCAGTGTCAAATCTTGAAGTATGTTGACAATTCAGGACATGAGTTTTCTACACAATAGTCTCTGCATTTACTGGTTGAAATAAATGGGATAAATAAAAACAAAACAAAAATAAAACCTTCTGGTTGGTTATAGTTGAAATTCAACACCCATCTAATTGGAGATTCTAATGGAGTCTCCTTTTTAAGTATGTGACATTGGTTGTATTTAAACTGTTGCAACAAATCGGAACATGGGCAGTCAAATATTTTGGTTTCCATCCTTCCCCTAAAAGTGAATATTTTAAAGCTTTCCCTCCATAAACAGTATCTTCTTTTAAATAAATCTTTTATTTGAGAAAACAGAACCACCGTATACATGGAGAAAAGAGACATAATGCAACTGATACAGAAAGAAGTTTAAAAATAATGAAGATAGAAAAGCCATGATCTCAATTTCATTGTTGTCCTCTCTCTGGTGGCTCTCTGCTTCTGAGCTAATAGTTATAGGCTTGCCTGATTCCCTACAGAAGCAGCCTCCACAAGAAATGCCCCCACTGGATATATTATACCTCTCAAAGGTAGTGACCCTGAATGTCTCCCATTGGATTAGACTGATAACTACTATGCAAAAAATTGACAGGTTTCTTATTGCGGCTCACGTGGAAGAGAGCTGTGCAAATTTTATAAGAAGTCAGCATTGAGGGAACGATATGAAATGAGGAGTGCTAGTGCTCTTTACTTGGGGGAGAACCCAGTTTCTTTGTTTTGTCAAGTGAGCACTTTATGTAAAGGAGCTTGAGAAAAAAAATGGAGGCAATTCACACCATACAGTTGTTTACGAAAAGCAACATTCAGGAAGGGGAAGTTCTGGATATAATGTGTATACATACATACATACATACACACACACACACACACACACACACACTCTACAGGGTTTATGTACTCCACAGGGCCATAAGGTGATGAAATAATAGATCATCAAGAATATATGAGTGCTAGTCATCAGGTGGGTTAAGGAAAGGCCATTATTATTATTTTAAAATAAAGTAACATTTTCTTGCCTCTTAGGGTTGTCTGGCATTTCTCAGGGCTGTAGATGCCTGAAAGTGAATCAGATTCTTCATCTTCCTATGCCGCATGGCTGAAACTGGTGAGGAGGGGTAGGGGAGCTGTCACATGTCTAGGAAAACTGGAAAAATTAACTCTTCTGCTGCCACTTTATATTCCTGGTATATTCTGCTAGAGCAAAAAAAGTTTCCGGTTGCAAAAACTTCAAGCAATAACCTCACTGTTTGGGGAACCTCTGTATTCAAGCTATTTTTTCCTCCCAGGTTTCACGAAGATCCAAATAATGCTCTTGTCAACTAGGAAAACAGGATCTAGATGCCTTGAAGCAATATTTAAGTATCTTTCTGTATGAGAGGTAGGCTTAGGGTTCTAGGAGGCAAAGCCTGCTACTGTCTAGGACTGAGTTCTTAAAGCTTTAGGTTGGCTTGAGTTAACTCCTAAAAGCAATCCAACGCAGGACATGTCTATAAGATTCTCACCCTGTCTAAACCTAGGGTGAAGTTCAAGCCATTTAGATTGTTTCGAAGAAAAATAGTATTAAAATCCATTTGTAATTTTGGTTTGTGTAGCTTTTTTGTGTGTGTGCGCGCAAGAACTGTGTTGCTTTTTGCCTCATTTTATAATACATTCTCTTTTGCTGAGTGTTACTGCAAAGAGTTGGACTCTCCTGCTCAAGACTAGTAAAAATTGTCACTGTTTCTGTTGCTGCTGTTTTATGTTAAGAATAGGGTAAACACTTTACATTTTGGGGTAAGCCATATAAATACAAGTCTAAGCTTGTTAATTAAAGTAAGTGGCACAGTTATTTAAGGAATGGTACATATTTTGTAACCTTACAATCCTTTTATATTGATACCGTTTCCTTTGCATTTCCTCCTAATTGCAACAGAGAATGTTTTCTACATCAATAAGTATAACTTGACTTGGTAATTATTCCCCCCCGGGTGAAATCCAAATATGAGTGAATCAAATCATTGGTCGTTTTGCTACTTGATAAATATATCCAATATTCTGTACAGTAAATTAAAAGTTTGCATGCAGTTTAAGCATTTTAAAGGTTATTTTCTGTATGTTAATTAACCTTCTGCTTCATAGTTTAAAGATGTAAAAGAACATTTGTCATATATCAAGGGACTCCTCTTCAGACTCGGAGACAAATGGAATCACGAAGACCAGGTACTCTCTTACAGTTTTCTGCACATCATACTAAATAACATGCAAAGAGTTCAACAGCATTCTTCTTAAAATGTAAATAGTACTCTTTAAATGGGCATGTTAACCACTGAAAAAAGTCCACTCTACTATACTTTTCCATTACACCGCTTTCATTCATTCATCGGTAGTATAAAAAGTCAAATAATGGGATCAACAGGCTAGTTTATCCACCGGCAATTTAGTATGACACCAAATGTGCAGAAAAACAAAGGCCAACATATGTTTATGCAATATAGTTGTACTGGTTTGGGTTCTCTTTGTCTCTTTCCATGTAGTCCCTGTCAATTAAGGATTCTATTCTCTTCTTAAGGTCAGCAGGCTGTAAAATAATGCAGATCATCAGTACTACTTTTTTTTTTGCAGCCATCTCTACAAAGTTTCTGATCACTCAGTTCCTCCCACTTTAACAATATTACATGAAAACATTTTTCAAATTACCACCTGAATAGCTAAATATCCTATTGATCAATTACAGAAATGCCACAGAAGATCCTTCAGGTACAAGAGCATGACAGATCTAAAATGTCTTTCACAGAAATAGAAAGCAAAAAAGTGTGTGACTGTCAATTTTGGGGTCTGTCAAACATGAATGCCCCATTAAAACTGGAATTCAGGCAGACATACTTCCCATAATGTAATGCAGGTGTGTCTTCTAAATCAGGTCACAAAGGGTATTTTGTAACACAATTTTATAAAATGTTTATATATATAAAAATAAATGCTTATCTCCTGTTTGTGTGGAGCTTTCATCCAGTAACAGAGATGTACTTTGTACATTTGAAAGCATATTGTATAAGTTAGTGACCTAGATTGATGTTGTGCGAAAGATCCCCACGAACAAGGGAGAAAAAGCATTTACATCAGCTATTATACCTATGCATGCCTGGCTGCCAATTTTATGCAATACAAATGCTTACTTATCTGCAGAGAAAATTTAAAAATTGGTGTTTTTCAAGAAAGCTACAGAAGAAAGTGGCAAAGCTTTCTACTTTACATTTCTTGCACTGGAAAACACCAGAAGTTACATCTGGCTGAAAAATGAAACAAGTGATTCACATGTTTATTTGCAAACTAAGCTCCAAGTTCAATATGAACTTGAATGGATCTCTCCCTATAGATACAGACATCTCATTCATTGTTTGAGACAGCCACAAGCTACAGGTGTTTGTAAATCTCAGTTTACACAAAGTTTTAACCAGAACTATTGGTCTGAAAAGTTGTATTAGGTATTTGTTATTCTCTTCTGGATAAGAAGTTTGAATTAAGCAGCTGGGAAGCAGCACCAATACTATGCAACTTGTCGCAAATGACTACCCACAGAGTCTTTCCAGAGAATGCATAGCCAGAACACATTCCCTAACAATTGGTGAGTGCTTATAAATAAGGCTACATTTTAGTCATGGGTATTTTTAGTAAAAGTCAGAGACAGGTCACAGGTGGGGCCCGGGATGCGGTGAGGTGGGCTCTGGGCAGCGCTTACCTGGGGGGGTCCCCGGAAGCGGTGACATCCCCCTCACTCAGCTGCTAGGCGGAGGCATGGCCTCAGTTCCCGGCCAAGGAGAGCTGCGAGGGGCGGTGCCTGCAGGCAGAGGCAGCGTGCAGAGCTGCCTGGCCACGCCTCTGCCTAGCAACTGAGTGAGGGGTATGTCGCTGCAGGGACCCCACCTCACCCCATCCCCTGCCCCCTCCCACACCCAAACTCTGCTGTTGCTGGAGGGGGCCCGAAACTGCTCCAGCAGCAGCCAGTGCGCCTGGCGCAGGGGCTACCTGAGCTGTCCCTGAACCAGGCACACCGGCTGCTGCAGAAGTCACGGAAACTCGCAGCCTTACTTATAAATGCATGCAAAAAAAAAACCAAAAAAAAAAAATCAGTCCGAGAATGACTTACAAACAAAAAGGAGGCTAAGTTTTAATGTTATTCACAACCAGTAGTTTGCCCAGCTCTAGAATAATATGCTTTATCTTGTAGCTTTACTTAAAAAAAAAGTCTTATTATGTCTGTTCACTCGAATGCACAAATAAATATAACTGGCACCTCAAACATAATTCCTAGAAAGGAATACTTTCCCTAC
Organism: Terrapene triunguis; assembly: GCF_002925995.2. Lineage (NCBI taxonomy): Eukaryota > Metazoa > Chordata > Testudines > Emydidae > Terrapene > Terrapene triunguis. The sequence goes on from NW_020664482.1 coordinate 12,841,278, forward strand.
CAAATAAGAGTGCTTCACTGGCTGTATTATTTATTCGAGCGATCTCTACAACACCGATGAGGAGAAAGTATAGCAAGGAACAATATCTTCTGAAACAAAAGAAAGAATCAGAACTCTACCTTTACTGGGAATTTAAGCTGGTTGTACACCTCTGACACAAGCAAATTGTGGCTCAGAGTCTTGCGCATCTTCATGATTCGCACAATTGCAGCATCAATTTGGTACTGCCGGTCCTGAAATACTCTCTCTGTAGTGCTTGCCTGTTCCTCTACCTGGATGAGCAGTTTAAAAAAAAAGTTTTAAAAAGAACACTAAAACAGTCAAAGTCATCCTTTTCTGGTTGTCTGACCTGCAGAAAGCTACACATTAACCCCAGCATTTTTGGTGTCAAATATTTGTCTCCTGACTTCCTTCCAAAGTCCTTTTTGAAAGGCTATTGTCTACAAAGAGAAACATAGTCACACAGGGGATTAAAATAGTTTCAGATATCAGCAGGAACCCAATGATAAGTTAACGCCTAGCCATAATATAGAGAACAGAATGCCAATTAAGGCTCTGAATTTTCTTATTCCCATGTAATCTGGCCAGATTAATCTATTGCAAACTGCTAAATTTGTATTTAGTCAAGCTTCAGAATACAAAGGTCAATGGCACACAACAACAGGTACTACTTAAATCTTTCAGATTCCTAGAAATATGGGTAGATTATCAAATCTGATTAATAGGATAGCTGCAAGGTAATCTGGATTAGTTTGCTAATCCAGATTTAAGACCTATGGTTCACTTGCCACACAAAGTACACCTGCATACTTCATGTAGGTGACCAAATATACAAATTCAACACTGGACAAAAGAAAGTTTACTGTATTTTTTTACATGCAAAAGATAGTTCAACTAAGAATCAGGAGAGAGGGCAGCAATCGGAAAAAAAAAAAACCCTAAACCCATACCGTTTCTTTCATCTGGATTTGGTTTATCTTTATCCTGAAGAGTTTATGTCTGAAATCATCATTGCATGTAAATTTATCACCATCTTCCACGTCTTTGCCTTTGGGACTTTTAGTCAGTACTCTAGCTTTGCCACAGGCTAATGACTGGAGTGTTCTCCTTAACTCTCCATCCTCTAAAGCAGAAACAAGCTGTTTAGTATTTTCGACAACATCATTCAGACACCATCAACTGCATTTAATACTGACCTATCCCAGTTGCTTGCTTTATCTCCTCTAAACTGAACTCCTCGCCTTCATTAAACATAAGCAGCACCAGTGTCTGGAACAAAGAGACTTGAAGCTCTTTTTTGCCCTGCCAAGGATGAAGTGATCAGATGTTACTAAGTCTTCTTGGAAAGAAAGTCAAAAATCATTCATGTATTGTACATTAATTCAAATGAAAACTTGGCTTGCAGGAAAGCTATCCATTTTATTTGGGTCAGGAATCTGAAAAGGCATATTACTAACCACCATGTGCTAACTGAAATACAGCACCAGTCTTAGACATGAGATGTTCAATTACTATTTGTTCCCCACCATCACAAACATGGTGTGCAGTACTTCTCTCTACTTTCAGACCAATAAATTAAGTAACATGTGTGTCATTTATCTTGTGTGAATTATACCATCCAATACCAGAGTCTCTGATGCATTAAACACACAATATTTTGGGTAGCTCCTGCAATGGCACCAATCTGGATGGTACCACACAGTCATTATATTAAAAGAAATTCAAGAAGGCTATTGCCAATGCTAAATATTAATCATATTGCAAGATTCTTTCCTAGAGGTATCCATGGTCATATCACAAAGTACCTCAAAACGGACAAAAGCCAGACTGCAGGAATACACCAGCAGAAAATAACCCAGAGACTCATACTTGCCTCTTTAAATTCTGCTTTTAGTACACAGTGACCTAGTGTTGATTGCCACTGAAGTTTCCTACCACTGTGTTTTCCCAGGTAGAAGGTCTTGAAGATCTCCTGCAGTTTTACCATCTAAAGAACGGGAAAGAAAGAAAAACTCCACTTTAAAAACTCCACTTCATTTCCATTTGCATTTATTTAATCAAACACATGAAATGAAAACAAAACAGTTTAAGGGAGGAGCAAGCTTAGATAGGAAAAACAAATGTTAAGGTTTTGTTTTTTAAAGCGATGTTAACCATGTATTTACGTCCTAAAGGTTGATCTATTTTTAAAAATAGTTATAATCCTTAACCCTTTATTCAAAAGGCAGTTAAACATTAAACATTAACTAATGGCAAGCCTAAGAAAGAAGTGTTCTACTCCTGTATGCAAAGTCCAACATAGTTATCCTTACCTCTGGTGGTAAGTGGACTTCCATAGGCACATAGGTTGGCCAATAACCCATAGTCAGGATGTTCACTGTTAGTTCAATGTTACCAGGTACATTCTGATTTTGCATATACTGCAAGGAGAAACAAAAGCATATTGTAAAAGTGGTGCTGTTCTTTTATTCGTACAGGCAGAACTACCAGGAAGTTAAACAGGCATTATCAGTGCCATGTCTGCACAGAATGCAAGTGACCTCATGATATATCCTCTGCACAGAATGCAAGTTAACTACATGAGTATTAGAACGAGTATGATAGCACCTTTCAGAGGCTCTCAAAACACTTTTTGCTGTTTGTAAAGAAACCCATACACTGCCATTGTGGAGTACAAGACTATTTAAAAGACAGAGAAACTAAAGCCAAGAGGTTAAATGACTTGACCAAAGTCAACCCAAATCAGTGGCAGAGTCAGGAACACAACTGAGTTGTGCTGACACCATGTGCTCTACTCTATCCACTAGATCAGTGATCTAGTCTCATCAGCTTGTAATGCTGTTAAGCTAGACATTCAACAAGTTTGCATATTTATTTCAATACATTTCCTATTAAATCCCAGTAGGTACTTGTTCTGCTGATTTTTGCTCTCTTATTAGTTAAATCAATTAGTGAACTAAGGTGGAAGATTCTCAAAAGGCACAAATGGGATTTGAGTATTCAATTCCCATTGACTTTTCAGTAGGAGTTGTGCTTCTAATTGCCTTTTGTCTTTGAAAAAATCATCCCCTCCCAAGGATCTTTGTACAAAAAAGGAACAAGTTAAAAAAACTGCACCCTGTAAGAGCAAGTTATTCTCTGTGTCTTCTGAAGGAGAGAAAGTTACTTCAAATGGTAAGGAAATATTTACAACTGGAGCTTTAAACAAACATTTTGGCCGTAACACACTGTGACCCAAGAACCTCAATGCCATCTGGCAAGGAGGTGCAGAGAGGTTACAGGAATTTCTTGGGTTTGGCATGTACATTCTAGTTCACCAGAGTGTCATGACAGATCTCAAATAAAAGCCAGTGTCACGCTGGTTATCAACATAATTGCAAAATGCACGTATGGATATTGTATAAGGAGTTATGTATCTACACTGAAAATTATGTTCTTGAAGGTCTGGTCACCAGCAAGAATGTGTTTTCTGGCAAGAATGTTTATCTAGCTGGCTCTTTACATGTAAATTAAGTACTGTATAGTTCACATTGGATCTCCTATCACCTGTCAGAACTGAATGTTAAGGAAAGATTGTGTGAACTTCAGAGACACTAACTAACAGGAAGAGAAAAACACCAGAATAGGGTGAGGATAGGAGAGCTGGGGAGAACCTTATATTAAGGTGTACTCCACGGATTTGCCCTATTGTATTTGGGAGGCAAAGATGACACCCTGACAAACCCTTCACTGACGAAGTAAAGGGACAGAGCTTGCTTTATGAAAAACAGGTCTCAACCAGGCTTTGTTGAATATGCTGGAGAGAACTTTGGCTGAAATAAGCTTTTTTTGTTTAGAGAGGGGTGTAAATTGTTAGTTAAATTTAGTCAGTAGAAAGCGTGTTATGATTTTGTTTTATATGTAACCATTTGTTCTGAAGACTCCAGGATTCATGTGTTACTACTCTACAGAGTGAGCGAGGCTGTGCTGTGCTGCCAGAGGCTGGTGGTTTCAAGGAGTTGATCCACAACAGGCACAGCCAAGATTCCTTCAAGCTAAGAGGAGGTAGTAGTGAGGTGCCTCACAACCCTGAGTACCCCTGGGGTGCATCACACACACCCACAAGTAATAAAACACTAGAGAACAAGCCATGGCAGGCTTTACAGCTATACCTGTTTAAACTGTATCATGATATCTTTTGAAAGTTCCATGTCTTTAAACATTCCTTCAAGCTTGCTGGTGAAAGCAGCTCCACATTCTATAAGAGAAGTTTTTATAATTAAAAAAAAACAGTCAAAAACTAAGAAGCAACACATTTAAAACGGTGACAGGTTTCAGAGTGGTAGCCGTGTTAGCCTGTATCAGCAAAAAGAACGAGGAGTACTTGTGGCACCTTAGAGACTAACAAATGTATTTGAGCATAAGCTTTCGTGGGCTAAAACCCACTTCATCGGATGCATGCAGTAGAAAATACAGTAGGAAGATATATATACACAGAATATGAAAAAATGGGTGTTGCCATACCAACTGTAATGAGAGTAATTAATTAAGGTGAGCTATTATCAACAGGAGAAAAAAAAACTTTTGTAGTGATAATCAGGATGGCCCATTTCCAACAGTTGACAAGAAGGTGTGAGTAAC
>NW_020664482.1:12850897-12900513 GCF_002925995.2 Terrapene triunguis
GATACCTATCAGTTCAGCTGGTTTATTTGGTCTCTTGTTAATGAAGGTTTCAAATGCTTCTTTCATAGCATTGACAAATTTCTCATTCTTCAGAAAGCAGACATCAATAATATGGTCAACTTTATCCTTAAAATCTAGTAGTTCTTGGACCATAGTTTTGTCTTTTTCTGGGTTAATTACTATAGTGCTACCAAATGCCTGAAAAACAAAAATTCACCCTTCAATCAAAATTCTAAATATCAGATCTGAATGAAATCTTCAAACAAAAGTTGGATGATGTAAAAGTTCAGATTTTACAATGAAAAATGTTTGCTTCCCTAACACAACAATAATTAAAAAGGCAGAATGTACTTGCTACACACAGATAGTATTTTATATTTTGAATCACCATACCAAGATAGACAGCAATTAAAAAAAAAAAAATCAAATTGCTGAAGTCAGTATATAGCAGAACTTGCATTTCAGAAGAGATGCAAACACAATGGTAAGCCAACTTTATGGTACAAACACTTAAAGATGATAGTCAAACTATATACGACCAAAATATTACATGCTGTAAGGACTCATTCCTGCAGAGACTTACATGGGCAAGACTCCCAGTGAAGTCAATTTCACCACAACAGTAATACAAAGCACTCTCCTACCAAAGTTAGGATGCCTGTGTGACAATATTATTAAAGTTACAGAATCATCTGCCCACTGAACACTGAAGTCAATGGGAGTTTTCCTATGAATAAATGAAGGATAATAAAGGTCTTTAGTGTTGTAATCTAGTATGTATGTCCTTTGCTTTTTAAGTAGCTTTTCCCCCCTAAATCCACCACTCAATTAAAGCAGAGAATTTAAGTGTAGGCTGGAGCAATACAGACTGGTGATACTCTACTCACACACTCAGGAATACAAATACTGCATGTATGAAAGTGTATTCCACTTAATAAGCAAAAACTTTACATTTGTTGCTGAAAGTTAGTGCTTTTGGATTTTTTTCTATGTGCAACACAAGGCAACAGCAAACTAACAAAACCCCACATATGCTGTTGGCAGCAAACTGCTCTTTCAGACAAGATCCTAGCCTGACAATATCCATGATGCTGGTGCACAGACAAAAGTAATCAAAAGACAATCACATAAGCTTCATTGTTAGAAATAGAGAAGTGTTTTTCCTTTGGTACACGATCAGTATGAATTAACATTTTAAATTCCAAATTTCTCAGTGGACTTTTCTGAACAAATGAGTGGAAACCCAAAGAGTTAACTATAAAAAAATATAATTGGCAGTATCACTTCAGGTAGTGGTGTAGACCAAGCCTATGTCAGTATAACTATGTTGTTCAGAGGTGTGGAAAATCCACACCCGAGTGACACAGTTCTACCAACCTAGCCCCCTGGTGCAGACAGCACCATGTTGATGGAAGGGCTTCTCCCATAGACATAGTTATCACTTCTCGGAGGTGGAGTACCTATGCCAACGGGAGAAGTTCTTCCGTCGGCGTAGGTAGAGTCATCATTAAGCGCTACAGCTCTGTAAGTGTAGACAAGGTAAACTTGACCTGGAAATAAAGGTATAAATTACAGCCAACGTTATTCTAAAGTGACAAGAAGATACCAGGAATATGTCTTTCCTCGACCAATACATGTTGTTCTGTGTAAACCAAAAACAAAAATCCAGATTTTGGAATGATAGATACTTCAAGACAATATTCAAATTATTCTAAAACAATACATCATTCCCAGTGCAATTTCACAGGTTGTTCGGTTGCATATAAGCATGCTGTTTAAAAGTTTCCAAGTCATCTGTTAAAACTATGTTGCATCTTTCTAAGCTGTAATACTTGTTTATGAAAAGAAATGTTTGTGGACAAACCTCAGTGATTATAAAAAGTCAGTACAAGATCCTGGATATATATCAGTACCTTTATGTATTCAATCCAATGCTGTAAGAGAACTTGCACTCCACCTCTGACCCGACTGAACAACTGATATAGAAGAGACAAGTCTTGAATTCGGTTTTCATCAAGAAGGTGGTTTAAACCTGTGAGTTTGAAAGTTTAAACATCTAAAAAAGGTATAATCATTGGAAGTGATCCATGCATGCTACTGGAATGTAAAGAACTTCAAATCTCATGTTAACCCAGCCATATTATCACTCAATATATCCATTTATTCTCCAATGGAATAGTTTGTCGATTTTTAAAAAAAAATTTTGGCAGTCAAACTGGCTAGACAACAAAAAACTGAATGGCAATCTGAATTAACTCTGTACCTGAAAGCCCTTGTTTAATTGGGCCATGTATCTTGGACTATCGTACTATACATAACTGTCTCATCACATAAGCTTTGCTCACTCATACTTCATTGCTCCTTTAAATTCAGTAATAAAAAAAGTTTATGCTCCATTAGCCCCTGGGAAGCTTTGCTAGGAAGCTCAGAAGTCCTAAACCTTAATTTTTGCAGAAAATTAAGCTTTATAACCCTATAAAAAATGCAAGTCTCTTCATGTAGCCAAGCAGCATCTTCATCTTTCATATTAACCACAGCAGAGTCCAGGGACATCACATAAGTAAGAATCCCCGAATACCCTCACTTCTAGTAGCTAGGAAGAGGGAACAGGTGGGGGCAGGGCTTCTTAACAGAACACCCTCCCACACACCATTCGGCTAACAGGTGTCTAGTAATTTTCAAGTCAAAGGAAAAATAAAGCATATTAGATGAACAATTTGTGCAGGCTGCACTCATGTATCCATTATTCACCTTTCCTTGGAGCACACACGGTTTCATGACCAGGAGGAGAGATTATTACAGGGCTAAAGCAGTGTATCTTCACTGCTTTTGCCTTCTTTAGAGTACAGTAGCATGTTTGCTTGCTAATCCCGAATGGTCTCCCTTGCTACATCGGGCCCTAACGCAAAGGCTACCCCCACTCATGATCTTCAAAAGGTTACTTGAATCCTCAACCCAACATCTATATTTTAATTCTAGTTTTCCTTCTGCTCTGCAATGTATTTGAAGACACCATTGTGGCTCCTTACCTCTGAAAAGGAGACTGGGACTTGCCCTCCTGCAAAATGTTCAGTGCTATTTCATGAACTGAGTAGCAAGGAGTGTTAAAGAATGATGTGGCTTGTGTCCTCCCCCAGCACCTGAATGTGTCACTTTCTTTTCAGCACAGGAATGAAAGCCCCGAAGCAGTAATTAGAAACATTTCTATAAAGAAGAAAGATTACCTTTCTGAAGAATGGCTGTTAAATGTTCACCTAGCAGTTGCTTTTCTACAGTAGCAATTAGTGGCTTCCTATAGAAGAAATGTTTAGAATTACTTTTCCTTTTTCTATCACTAACAGTTTTAAATCCCATTTGAAGAACAGACTAGCCTGACTTAAATCTACACTTGGCATTTGGTAGGCTCCTGATCAATAACTCGGGGCTGTTTGTTTAATAAATATATTTAACCTGTTTCCCCCAGTAGGTGACTCTACATGCTGGTTGCTGACTAGGGATTTATAGTAAACTCATCACTATGGTATCTGAGTGCCTCGAGGTGATGCACAAGATGGATCTCATCAGGGCAGAAAGTTAGGGAAGCAGCTCCTCAGGGAATATGTTTCCTCCAACCTCATGCAAGAGGGCATTCAGGCCTTTCAAGAGACCATAAAGCAAGGAGACAGTCACCAGGAAGGGGCAAAGATGACAGGTATTTGAACCAACAGCTCCTAAATTAGAACGGGGACTTTGCTAATAATGGACTCAGGAAGAAGGGATCCACTGAAGGATCTAGCAGCCTCTTACTCTAGTGTCTGAGGGGGTAGCGGTAGGGACAGCAGGACTGGAGAAACAGCATACACAGCAGTCCCAAATCCCCTCCCTCAGAGAGTTCATCTCTGGTGCTGCCTCCTCATCCACTAGAGCAGCATTTCTCAAATGCAGCCACCAGCAGATTTTTTTGTGGCCATGACAGCCTCCAAAGCATGGGTGGAGATTCAGGGAGGGGGAGGGGGGGAGGGGAGGGGTGGAAGAGAGGGAGCAGCAGCCTCTCCCTGCAGCACCCAGCTCTTGCTTCTGAATAATTGTTACCAAGGGCAGCGAGATGCGCTGCCTGGGTGTTTGTTTTGGCGCCGCCAGCAGGGATCGGCATCCTGCACCACGCAGCCTCCTCGGGGGCTCCAAGCAGCACTTCTGGAGACACATGGGGCTGGTGTGCACAGCGCCGGAGTCAGCTATGGTGTTCAGTCATTGGGGCACTCTTCTGCTCCCGCTTGCCTGGGGTATGGGGAGCCTGGGACTCCACAGGTGGCCAGTGAGTTCCCGACACACCTTCCCTGGGGCGGGCGCTTGCTGAAGGACTATGGCGGGCAGGAACAGAGAGACTGGTTTGTCAGAGTGGCCAGCAGCAAGAGCTGGTGGCCACACTCTGAGGCCACCAAAATATTTGTTAGGAGAACCCCTGCACTACAGTAAGAGACCTCTATATCATTCAGTGGCCTGCTCCCTCCCAACTCCAATGTAAGACCTGCTGCCCACGTATTCAAAGAGGGCCATACATCCTATTGCAGGTCTCCACTTCCTCCCAGTAACCACAGCAGTGGCCTCAGAGTATGTCTCAGTAGGGGAATTCCAGCATCCCCACCAGCAACCTCCTGCACCTGAGTCCACCCCGAAAGGTAATCTTCATTTGAAGTTTCCAGGGTGATGACTGTGTTATCTAAGAAACTGACATTCAAGGCGTTTTCTTCCTTGAATGGTATTTACATCCTTTAACTAGTTTAGAGTTTTCCCTCTGAGAATACCCGATAACTATTGCTGGCCTCGCTCTACTTTCGTTCGGAAGGTAACTGAGTATTTGCTCATACAGGTAGTTGCCACTGCTAGTAGGAACACAGGCTCTCTCCCCTAAAATGACCCGCAATTCAAATTAATTGCCCAAAAGTCAAATCAGCCTCTAATCTGAACCACTCCAGTTAGCTGTGCAAAATAAGACAATGATTGATTGGCTCCAAGCAGTTTTAGGGAAGAGGAGAAGCATTTGGCAGCTTACATTACATTTGTATACAAATAACAAGTTAGTCAATAACTATAGTTATTTTGTGTGGCAAAAGCCTTCAACAGGATTAGAACCGAATGGCTAAAGATACCAAGCCAAGGCAGATCACACACTTACTGTGTACTTTGATCCAAGTATGTAATAATTCTATCTGCTTCTTCTTCTAATCGCTTGTTGACATGATGAAGATACTCTGGAACCTGAAAAGATGGAAGAAAGTTATTTTACTGTTTACATAATGAAGACATGTTGAAGAGATGCTGAGACCAAAGTCTGACAGCAGCAGCTACAGACCAATTTTGGGACCAAGAACACCAGGCCCTAAAGTGATGGTGCTCGAGTACATTTGCCACGAGTACAGTCTTTAAAAAGGTAAACATGTGGGTCCCACTATTGCGGAGAATATTTCCTGCTACCCTTATGCACGAGGAGAATGCACTATAGGAACACATTATTCTGCTCTCTCTTAGCTAAGATGTTACCTCAGTGGCTGCAAACAAGAGGAAAAAGATTAAAACATAAAATACCTCTCGTTCTTGCATAAGCCTCTGTCCCTCTGCTGCATACAGACGATTAGTCTCTTCCAAGAATCTATGTTCAAAAGAATCTTGATAAATCTAGGGAATAAAGAAGAATAATTCAGTTTAAAGCATATTGTATCCTTGAATACAAGTGTGATGCTTTTTTCAGTTTTCTGCAAACTGAAGAAAATGTACTCACCTGCAAATCAGAAAGCATACTTAGAAGGCTTCGGAGCAAACTCCTATCAATAGCCTCACCATTTCTTTCCCTCTCAATCAGGAGAAGAATGCCATCAATGGTCTTGTTCTGAACTTTCTGATCGCTAATTATATGAGTCCTAAATAACTCTAAACCCATATCCCTAAAAAGAGAAAAAAGCCTCTTAAATAATTTGCATCAGACCCATCCCTGATTTTTTATTTTTAACCATTACAATAAAAACAACAGCACACGTTCTCGATTCTGATGCTCAAATATTTACTTTCTCAGAGTTTCCTAAGCCATTTCAGAGGTAAATGCACACATACAACAATAGGCAACTATCTAAAGTAAAACTCTTGTACACATTCTCATATCTGCATATACAAGTGAGATTTATTTTTGATAATCACCTTGTTTTAGGACATTAACCATTCTTAGCTTGGATTAGCTGGATTTAGAAAGATTAAAAACTGATGTGCCTTAAAAAGTGTTTCCTCAATTTAATATTAAGACTAGCATATATTCAAAGTTAAAGCAGTTTTGTCAAAAGAACTAAGCATGGAATGGAAGCCAGGGTTCTAATCTCAGCTCTATCACTGGGTGTCCTTATCTAAAGATTTTAAATGATGAATGGTGATGTGGAAGCAGGGATCTCCGTTTTGGGTGTCCAAAGTGATGCCTTAAATGGGTCTGATTTGAGAATGGGTGCTCAGTACTTTCTGAAAAGTTAGACCTTTAAGGTATATCAAGTTGGACGCCCCAAAACGGAGGCATCCAATCACTGCAATTCACTTTCAAAAATCCTGTGATTTCCCAGCTCACATACACTGACTTGCGCTAGCTTGATGAGAGCTATTGAGAGTATAAATAGCAATGTGGCCATGGTAGCAAAGGCAGTGGCAGCAGTGGCATGGCTTAGCCATACTGAATACAACCTGCCTGTAGGTATGGACTCGGCATGGGTAAGCCATGCTGTTGCTGCCTCTGCTACTGCAGCTAAACTGCTATTTATACTTGCACTAGTTCTCATCGAACTAACGTGAGTATGTGTAGATGACCTGGAAATCACAGCCTTAGCTGGTACTGTAGACATAACCTTAGTTTACCCCTTTATAAAATTAGGAGTTGTACATATTCGTTATCCAATATATTTAAAGCATTGTATCTTTAGAATGTTACAAATGTAACAAATATCCTCACTACCTTTGTAGTGTACCTGTGTAGCCAATGACTCTTTGACCCTAAATCCTGGCTTTTCAATTACTTTCTTGTATTATGCAAACTGGAGTTAGATGGTATCAGTTCAGTTAAAATTTGCTATTAGTCACTGCAAAACTCACATTTCATGGCAATGAAATTCAAAACCTCTCTCTTCAAGGAGGACAGAAAATTATAAGCTAGCTGCAATTCTTATATTTCAACTAGTAAGACAGTACGAAAGCGTTTTTTAAAAAAAATCTATTTTATTCTTTGCATCCTTACCAAATAGATGGCAGCATTGAATTTTGAAGAACATAAGTTCGATCCAGGAACAAAAAGATACTCCTAATCATGATCTGTTGGGGGAGGAGGGACAAAGTCACCAGCATTTTTAGATCAGTTGAAATTGAAATGCCATATACCCATATATGTGTATGTGCCAAAATTACCAACAATTTCGGGAGTATTCTGCATTTATTAGTATGCAGTGGGATGTTTTAAGTAAAATGATCAACTTGACATTTAGTATTTGATTTAGGGTGGGAAAGAATGCAAAATAGCATTTAGACATGAATCAAGAGTAAAATTAGAATTAGTCTCTGAGTTACAAACACGAGGGGAAAGGCTAGCATATACACACACGCAATGTGTGTTTCAAATGTTTATTCAAGACCAAAGCTATATGTTCAGAAGTACATCTCAGGGAAGTGCTTTCAAAGTTTCATTTCTAACAAGTTAGATGTCATTTCCTCCTATAAAGAAAGCCTTTACATTAGACATCAGATAACACTTCAGAAGCACAAAGTGTATTTGTAAAAAAAAAAAAAAAAAAATATGAGCGAGATAAGTAAACTGTCAGGAATAGACAGGTTTGTTTTTAAAAGAAAAAAAACCAAAAAACTTACCATTTGTCTGCAGTGATCTTGCCAACATTTGTCTATTTTCTTTAGAAAAAGAACACTGTCCAGCGAATCCATGAAAAGGCAGTTAAGAAAATTATGACCAAAATCCCATAGCTGACATTAGCTACATAAAAAGCGCAACAATACTTGTTTGCTTTTCCACAATACTTTCAGTAGAGTGCATCACAAATTCACTAGCTACCTTTTGGAAAGGATCACAATTTTTTTTTCATATGCCATTTTTAGTTTCTATTAGAGTCATGGTTATTAACAGTAGTTCAAGACCAGGGTAAAATTATTAAAAGCACCTAAAATCACTCAGGAGCTGAAGTCCCATTATCAAAAACAAAAAAATGTTTGGACTCAAAAGCCTAATCTCTGTTAACAATAGTACTTTGCTAGCATATGGAAAATTTCCATTATATGTTGTTTTATTCAGACACAATGATTTACTAAAGTGTAAACATACAGAATGTTACAGTTTCAGGCCATATTTTCAGAGGGACTCAAACTTACAAAGTTTGCACACGAGATCATTTCCAAGCACAAATGCCAGAATTAAGGTGTCTAATACCAAACATGTGACCCCAAATCCTACAGGTACATATCTAAACATAACATTTGCATCAACATTTTATTGTGGGCACAAAATATGCAGGTTTAAAATTAGTGGGTTATTGAAAGTCTGCCTCTTGGAAAAGTACTAGCAATAGTCCATTTTCCATTTCAGCAGGAAAGCTTTAAAGATTCCAAACCAGTAACTGAGTACTAGATATTTCTAGATTCTTAATACAGTTCAAAACTAAAGTTGCTGAAATTAATTCTCTCTTTGTTTACCTGCACATAAAGCAGTTTCGGGTGTCTTCCTGTGCATTACAACAGTTGATGCCATTGCTAATACTTAGAAGGTGCTATAGAAGTGTGTTATAAATAAAACAGTTCAGGGACTGCACTCATTTTGCTTCATTGTTCTCTGTGAAGATCCCAAATGGCTTTACAAACATTTATTTTCTAGTTTGGCAGAAATAGAAAGAACAGCCACAATGCCAAACTATAAGATAATGCTACCTCCCCAGTGCCATCAACTGATGCACAAGAAACATGACTCCTGAGATTGGCAGATGAAAAGACTTTCAGTTAAAGGATATTCTCTGAATTGGTGAATTTGTGCTTTGATGTGGTCTTCACAAATCTGTCTCAATTGTTTATACAAGTTTGCAGAAATCTTGTAGGAGCAGAGATTTTCGACAGCCTAAAATAAATAATGAAACAGATATAGCAAGATAAATATGAATTTCTTCATATGGCTTCCATAAAAAAAAATAGCATGATATGTTTGTTTTTGATCCTTGAGTAAGATCTACCCGCTCTTGAACTTTACATTACATACTGCTGCTTACAGAGCACAGTAGATGTACGAAGCACTTTACAGCAGTAAGAAGACACAAAAAGGGCCTGCCCCTAAACAGTTCACAACCCACGGGTCTACAGACTTCAACGGGAGACTTAGCATACGTCTACACTGGAATAAAAGACCTGTGGCACAGCTACAGCTGGTCTGAGTCAACTGACTCAGGCTCACAGGGCTTGGGCTGCCGAGCTAAAAACTGTTGTGTAGATGTTTGGGCTCAAGCTAGAGTCTGGGACCCTTCCCACTCAGGAGGCCCCAGGGTTTGGGCTCCAGCCTGAGCCTGAATTTCTGCGCAGCAATTTTACAGCCCTGCAGTCGGAGCCTTGTGAGCCCGAGTCAGCTGACCCACACCAGCTGCAGGTGCTTAACTGCTGTGTAGACATATATTAAGTGCCCAAGTGAGAAATGCAGGATTTGTCCCTAAAGCAACAAAGGTAGTTCAATTTTCCAGCAATTTATGGGTTTTATTACTCTGAAGCACAGACACTTAAGGTTTTATTTTATGAGCTACTAAACTTACCAAGCCATTTGCTGTTCCACTGGGAGAGACAGGGAAGCCTTAGTGCAAGAGAGCATGATTTCCACTGTCACCCTTTCACACTCCCCACTTCAAGTTCCCTCTAAATCCTGAGGTATCCTGCAACATCTCTCCAGGTCACACAAGCCTAATTATGACCTCAGATTTTTTTGGTAGTGCTCTGTGTTCTATACTTTCTCAATAAAATATCTTAAACTACCTGAGGGCATAGTTAACTATGAGCATTTGGGTGTGATTTAGAAAAAATGAATGCATGCATCCTGGATGTTTAAGTGGGAAGTAAAAGGCAATTAAGATAAAGTCTGTAGGCATAATGGCAATGTGAAGTGACATTGCTTGTTATGTGGATGGACCCTCACCTGGTGTTTTCCTAATTTGTATTGATTGTGTTTACATGGAATGCACATGAACAACTTTAACTGTTAGGTTAACAAGGTTTTTGTGTAAGAATATGTGGAGATCTGTAGAAGAGCTAGTCTTTAGTGCCACATGTATTGTCTCCATGATTGTCAGACTGTATTTGCTCAGTTCACTACTAACTCAGCGTGGGATCTGACAGTTAAGTTGGGTTCTTTCTAGCTTCTGCAACAACAGTAAAGCATTAAAGACTCTACAATCCAAAGTTAGCAATTCTGTGAAATGAATGCTGCTCACTCACCCCTAATTATATTAGCTCCAAAGGATGAACAGGGAGTAAAAAGTAGTACAAACTTCTTTTGTCAAAAACAAGCAGTTAACTCTGAATATATATATGGGACGCAGATTTACGGAGTTAGAATTCATCATTTTTTCAATGTAGTTTTAGTCATGAAAGCAAGATGTATCAACCACACATACACAAAATGCTATATAAGCACAAAATGGTTGAGTTCTGGCTGCCGGGAAAACCAGAACTGAATTTCCTGATATCTGAGAGTTCTTGAGAATTCTCAGTCTTGAGTTCGTTTTTTTTTTTTTTTTTTTTTAAATTGTATGAATCTAACAATGGTTTTCAATCATTTTTTATTTGCTGACCCCTAAACATTTTTTGAATGGAGGTGCGGACCCCTTTGGAAATCTTAATTATAGTCTGTGGATCCCAAGGGTCCATGGACCACAAGTTGAAAACCACTGATCTAACAGAAAACCACTGTACAGTTCTTTGTTCAGTTTGATGGCATATGGGTTGGAGTTTTCTCCCTTTCTCTCATGCTACTATAGCCTACGTTGTCAGCTTCTAACTTACATATCATTAAAATGTGAGAAGTCAGATCAAACTTTCAAGTAAACCCAGGATACAAAATGTAACCCCTCTTCCACCCAAATGGGCTGGGGGGGAAGAGATGACTACTGGGGGCTGGAAATATGGAACACCACCTTCAAGCCAGGTGCACAACCTCTCTGCAGCCATTCTTCTAGCTAATAAGGAGGGTTAACAATGGCTGGCTCTCCATACTCCGTAGGGCAATGGTTTCTGGCAATTGATCTGCTCCTGATCTGCACCCCTCTTTGCCAGCCTATTTTGAGGTGTTACAGAGTCCCCCCCCGACCTTAGAAAACAGTGGCTGCATAAATAAAACGCTCCGTTTCCCACTCTTTGCATGGATGCAAGGACTTATGCACTTTGGAGGACCTTCTACAGGCCCATTATGAATGGATGGATTTCATCTCAGGTGTATTTATTTCAATGTGTAATAAGTGAAATAAAACTCAGATGATTTTAATGTATGAAACTTCACACATATGCATGTATATCTGGAGTTCTACACAGTCGTAAGTAGTGGAAAATTCACGACGCGCTTGTGTCAAATAGGATTTTCAAACCTTTTGTTTTGACACAAGAAATCAAATACAAAATACATGCGTTTTAATGGAGAAAAAATTCCACACAAAGTGTGAAATTTCAGAAAAAAACAGACAAGTTTTTTGTTTTGTTTTAAAACAGGCAGATAGAGGGAATTTCCACTGAAAACTGTGTGCTTTTAAATGGAAGTATCTCCACCGATACTGTATAATTGCTACTGCAACATTGTACTAGATCAATATTTAAAATAATAGCAATAGCAGAATGTCTTGTGTAGTAACACTTCAAATAATCACACTACCTATTTGCCGTTCACAGAAGTGGGTTGTTCAGAATAAGACGCCCTGCCTCGCGATTCTGCACTCTCAGCTGTATTAGCCATACTCAGGACATGAGATCAAGGCTCCCCAGACCCATCTGGGTATTGTGAAGTTTACATTTGTTTTGGGGGAGGATAAGGAAGAAGAGAAGGCAGGGGGGAAAACCACACATGACTGTCTGAGGCCACAGCAATGGGTACTTCA
Source organism: Terrapene triunguis (assembly GCF_002925995.2). Taxonomy (NCBI): domain Eukaryota; kingdom Metazoa; phylum Chordata; order Testudines; family Emydidae; genus Terrapene; species Terrapene triunguis. The sequence continues at coordinate 12,863,017 of NW_020664482.1, forward strand.
AGAAATGTTTAAAAAGCTGACCTTTCTTATTTGTAATCATATATTTAAAACAGGGAATTATTGCCCAAGTCTAGTATTGATGTACTGAAGAAAATTATTCTGAAAAATAAACATTTGTATAAAGCTTTCAGTTCTCCAGGATTATTTAGCTGCTTATCTATGTGCACTCTTCCCCAACTTCAACCTGAGAAGTAGAAGAACTAACACAGTGCTAATGGCTAGTGGTCTAAAAAATTAAAGGCTTAAAAAATGTTCACTCGGTGGGATTTTACTGGCAAACAGATGTGTCAAACCAACAAGCTTAGCTCTGTTCAAAAACAAAATATGAATAAATCCTTTTGAAGAGTGTGGGAAGGAACCTCTATAGGCTTTTTTTGGCCATTACTCTCTCTGCTTAGATAATGGTGTCTGCCAAAGCATATTTGGAATCAGATCCATTTACTAAGCAGCTGTTCACAAGCAGCACTGGTTTATTTACCATTTAAAATACTAGCAATCACTATTACTATTTTTAAATTAAGACATTTATTTTTAGATTCAACTTAGAGGGCAGTCAAGTATGAAATGTTCCTAGTCACTTAAATATATTTAAATAATTTTAACATTACGGCTGAGATTTTCAACACATATGTCAGGATATTCAAAGTCATGACACTCAAAGTAGTTGTAACTCACTCTCCTTGAGCATAAGTACCACAGAGAAACCTGGTTTGATATCAACCTCCAAGAGGGCAACTTCATTTAAAATTACTACTTTGTAGTAGTGGCAAGGTTTTCAGTATGACTTTGTAGATAAAGATCATTTCAAGTAGTTAACTGATTTGTTTTTCCTCTGAGTGGTAGATTAGCCCATGATTCACTTTATTTTTTAAAAACACGTTTATTTGCAGTTCTGCATTATTCAATACAGTATAAGCCTATTTGTACTGCGGTGAAATACCCTGAAATCAACAACTGCATGTGTATCTAATTTGCCATCAATTCCCCCAAATGCTGCAAAGAAGGCGCTCTTTATTGTGGAACCATGCACGTGCCAAACATGAAATTTCTCAACCTCGCTGGTTTTGATTTAAAAGTTCAAAACAAGAATCTAAAGTGCATGTAACATGCAGTGGGTGGGGAGGAACATGGGAATGACCAAATCAATCAATCAGCCCATATTCAGGCAATTCAACCCATCCCAAACTTCAATAAGACCTAAAAATAGATATGTCATCACATATTTGCTGGAGTTCAAAATTCACCTTTTTGAGAAAAAACATGAAAACCTATCAAACAATAAAAGCTTGAAAACAGACCAAAGAATAGAAGCACTTCTTTATAACTAGTTGCAGCACTAGGTGGTACAAAAAAACCCCTAAGTTTAGGAAGTCCCAGTTATTTTGACTAAACAAATTTAGTTAAGTAACTGTACATGAAGAATGCAGAAACAGAAATGTAATTATATAAAAGACTGAAGCGCTTATAAAAAAAGGTCTAATACTCAATTTAGACCTGACAGCATTCTTTAAAAATAAATTAAATAAAATAAACAAACAAATAAATAATCAGGGCAAACTAATCATTACTAATGATGGGGGGGAAAAGTAGTTTGAATGTTTTCACTGTCAAATATACATAATTCTAATGGCAAGCACTGACAACCAAATGAATATGAATTTCATGAGGAAATATCGTGACACACTTTACACCTACTTTAAAAGTTAAATGATTTTTTTTTATATGGTTGTTTATGATCCTAAATTATGAACAGATTGTGTTTAGACAGACACAAATAGATTACATTTTAATCCAAGTTGTCCTTTTCTTACCTAAACACCAAACGTTTTAGGATTTCATGTTTCTCCTTGAGCAGCTACACAGCACAAACTCAAAAGCAGTAGTAAAGGGAATACAGCTCCTTGCCTTATTTAATTCGTGTCAACTGTTGCAAGGGAAACCACACCTTAGATTATGCTCTTGGCAGGTAAAAAGGTTCTCAGTTCAACTTTAGCTCTTGCAAATCCTTTATTCTGGATTTTTAAATTCACTTTGAGAAACTGTTCTAAGTAAATAGTTTGTTCACTAGGAAAGTAACTACAAATTGTCATATTTCCTTTTTTTTTTAATCATCATAAAAATCATTTTGAGAAATGAAAAATGAACAGAGCATATCCAGATTTTATTTAGACTGAAGGGCTTTAAATACAGACCGGGCCCACTTACCTGATAGAGCTCTTCTAAATTGTACTTTATTGAAGTACTGTTCTGGATAGCTTCCACAGCTTCTTTCAATTTTTGCCAGGTTTCATCTGTGTAGTTTTCAGGCAATTTAGGTTTATCTAGGATATAAACAAAGGTTGAGATCTTGTTTAAGGAGAGCAGAAAATTCCAGCTGTTTTATGATGTGAAGATGACAAATTTGCAAAAACACTCTAGCTTCCACTAAAACATACATGAAGAAAGTCTTTTTAGGCATATAGCAGATTCTGCTTTCATTGTTAGGTAGCAAGGAAATTCTAAGTTTCAACTCGACTCTCAGTCTTCAAGTCACCCTGTTGCGCCTGCACATCGCAGCACTTGTAGCAGATACCAGACACTGGTCTATAAACACTGCAATACCTATGACTTAACAGTTCAAGTGAAAAAATATTGTCAGTCTATACTTTCATTAATACTGACTTTTTATTAGGCTAGCAGCACAGGACAAAATAATTAGAAAGTGACATACAGATTGATCATCACGTGTTGGTAAGATGGAGCCAGCCCTTTTTAGATATGTATGACAGATGTTCCAAGACAGACAACTGTATATACCTAGTAAGAACGTTGTAATTATTATGTACTACTCTTCCTCACAACCTGAAAAACATCTATACAATGGCCAAATGGGAAACTGGTGAAAGAGACTCATCCCAACAATTTATGCAGGTTTCAAGCTATATTTACACAGGAAACATTATGATTATAGACCTTTGTTTGCAAAGAAAACCTTCCAATCTGAACCAATGCAGTGGTGTTTTCCTAGGTCTGCAGGTTCTGGCCAGTAGGTGTATGTTATGTTTTTCAAGCCCTGTTCTTTATGTTCAAGTACGTCAAACTTGGAAAAATTCAACTCCACTATCATTTAGTACAGCCTTCTTCCACCGTACATTACCTTCAACAAAAATGTATGTAAAACGGGTTAACAAAAATCTCCGAAGTCAAATCCTCAGTGTTGCAGTGAGTTTGATTTTTAAATCATAAATCTAACCACAAAATGATTGCCTAAAGCAAGTTTATGGAAATATTTGGGGATTTTTTTAATGAAAAAAATTAATATTAATTAGCTCAGTAACAGGATCCTGTGAGTAACACTAGCCTCTGGCAAGGGCTAGAAGTGCAGCATAAGTGGAGACCTTAACACCTATGAGATGGAGAATCCCTTGTAGTGTTCAACAGGAACCCTTCTGAACAATTAACACAAATGGATGAGATGCCTAAATGATTGGTTCTCACTCTTTTCAGCCAGGATCATAGCCACATCTCAAGGCATCAAAAAATATCAGGGGTTTCAGGACAGAGCAGACTTAGAATTCTAAAAACAAAATACTTAAGTGATCATCTTTGTTCCAGGAGGAATATTGGGATATGGGAAAGGAAGGGGGGGAGGGAGTTTAAAGAGAAAGACATGCACACTTTCAGGTCAAGTTTGGCCCGTAGTTTGGGTGTTGCAAACCCAGTTTTTAAACAAAATTAAGACAACAGAAATTTGTGATTTTTTTTGGGGGGGGGGGGGGGAGAAAGAGAGGAAGTCATAATAGAGACAGGTATTTTGTTTTTTTTATATATATTTCCTAGAGTTTTGGCAATATTCCAGCATTATGTTAGTTTCCCATTCAGGTTCTTATGCACTAAGTAGAAATGCGATTAGCCCACTTTCACTGTCCAAGCTGAGTGAATTAAAAAAAGAAATACATAAATAAAACAGTGAAAAATTACTATTTTTAAAATGTATTCTAATTTTAATAAGGTGTTATTAGTAACACAGATAAGGGCATAATTAAAAAAAATATTTTCAATCTGTCATTTAATGCTGACTCAATAAATAGCAGTCACAGAGCTGGTAATTTTTTTTAAGTGTCAGACAACACAACAATTCATAATATGCAACAAGTGGTCACAAGAATGTGTAATCTACAACATTAACAAACATTAAGTAAAAAGAACAGGAGTACTTGTGGCACCTTAGAGACTAACAAATTTATTAAGCATAAGCTTTCGTGGGCTACAACCCACTTCTTCGGATGCATATAGAGTGAAACATATATTGAGGAGATATATATACACACACTCTGTATGTGTGTGTATATATATATATATATATATCTCCGCATCCGAAGAAGTGGGTTGGAGCCCACGAAAGCTTACGCTTAATAAATTTGTTAGTCTCTAAGGTGCCACAAGTACTCCTGTTCTTTTTGCGGATACAGACTAACACGGCTGCTACTCTGAAACCAAACATTAAGTAAGTTGTGAAAAGCTACTGCCCATATTCTGTTCACCTATGACCTGTAAGAGAAGCCATAAACGAAGACTAGACTTCACTATCATGCATCACCATCCTAAAATTCCAGAACTCAGTCAAACTAAATGAGACTAGTGCATTCCGCAGTAGGGTGGAAGAACTTTTCATAAGTGCTATCATGAATACCACAGAGCACAGTTATAATCTAATTTAAGCACCATAAATTAGCACTAGATATAGATGCACTACAAACTTACTGTCCTGAATAAGAGAAAAAAAACCCTCTTCTCTTGTATATCTTAAAAGCATATGAAGAAGCACCTCAGTATCCTTTGGGATGCAAATGTTGTATCAGGGGTAGGCAACCTATGGCACACGTGCCAAAGGCGGCATGTGAGCTGATTTTCAGTGGCACTCACACTGCCCAGGTCCTGGCCACTGGTCCGGGGGGCTCTGCATTTTAATTTAATTTTAAATGAAGCTTCTTAAACATTTTAAAAACCTTATTTACTTTACATACAACAATAGTTTAGTTATATATTATAGACTTATAGATAGAGACCTTCTAAAAATGTTAAAATGTATTACTGGCACACAAAACCTTAAATTAGGGTGAATAAATGAAGACTTGGCACACCACTTCTGAAAGGTTGCCGACCCCTGTGTTATATAAATCACCGTTTGTTCAATGTGAGGGAGTAGAATAGGGGTAGGGAATTAAGTTGTGAGACTAGCATGAGGTGGTGCAGAGGGAAGAAACAAGAAAAGGTGCATGAACCTTGGATTTTGCCCATGGTTTTCAGGTAAAGTGACAGGCAGCTCCTTGAAAGCTATGCACATTCCCTGCCTGCTCCTATAATGGCCCATAATGCAGCTATTTGCTGAAATAGCTCTCAGGCAGCATCACATCAGCCCAAGCTTTGCTTCTCTGCTTCTGCAGCAATCAGCTCTGTCACAATGCTGCCTGGCCTCACATAGCACTCCAAAACTCAAGCAACAAGAGCAGCACATATTCTTCTGGTGAGAGGATGGAGAAGTGGAGCAACAAGGAGAGGAAAAAAAAAAAAAAAAAAAAAAGTATGCCAATCCATTTAGAGACCTGGGAAAGGGAAGAGCAGCTCAATCATAAAAGCTTAGTAATCACCTACAAATTTAAGTTATTTAAAAATGAAATAAAATAGACAGAGACCATACTGTGATGGACAAAATGAGATGGACAATTATCTTATCTTCTGCAGAAACCTGTCAAACACCCTGGACTAAACTATTTGTTGTTTCTGGAGTTGGAATTACTACATTAGGGATATCAAATGGTACCATTCTGAATAAGGTTGATTTAAAAGCAAAAATCAGGAGTAAGAGGTCTCAAATCCTTCCTCTCAAGAGAGGCAATGAAAGTTGCCTTAAAAAGTAATCCCAAATGATGGAGTTTGCCTCCAAGTGTGCATTAGATTTGGCAAGTCTACACCATAAGAGATTATTTTCCTTTTTACATACAGATTCAGGCGTTCACCACAGAAGTGTATTTCCAATAAAGCCTATTTACAAGCCAACTGGATAGCTTGTCATGTTGAAATAGCACATGAGTTGAGTGTCAACTCATCAAAGGCGAGGACAAATTATGGCTTGTTATTACCTTTAAAGTTCTTGATCACTAACTTCTTGGCAGAGCCAGGTTTACTGTTGGCGAAACTGGAGACCGTGGAAGAGGCAGCTTTGGTCAAGCCATTTGCATGGTGCCCCACTGCCACTGAAGAAATTAAAAGGCTTTTATTTTTGAGCTGTTGCTGGTGCTGCTGCTGAGAAGAGGCAGCAGGAGAAGAGGATGAGGAAGACTCTTCAGCCATCTTCACATCGAGTCCAATAAAATCCAAGGAGTCCTCAAAGCGCAGCTTCTTCTGCAGGTGATGGTTGGATGAGGGGCCCCCTGAGGAGGTGGTGATGATGGAGGAAGATGATGATGAGTTGTTTTTGGAAGGAGAAGAGGAGCAGGAGGAAATGGAATCAAACTCTTCTCTTTCAGAATTGTTGCTGCTGTTGTTTAACTTTCTCTTCTTGCAGGAGGAGGAGCTGCTGCTGCTATTACCATCAGTGGCAGGTCTGACCTCCTGAGCTGCTGCTGGGGGGTTGGGGGAAGAGAAACCTGTGGGAAACATGAACACACAGAGGTGAACAGACTGAGGGGCATCAAATTCTTTTGGTGTGACACACAAAGAGAGAGTTAGAGTCAGTCTCTGGTTTGTCTTCTCTCAGAGGAGTCTCTCAACTCCTCCTTTTTGCCAGCAGAGTCTTTCAGTCCCCCCCTCCTTCACTTTCTTCTCTCGGTAGAATAACTTGTTTCCTCTCTTCGCTGCTCCTTTGTTTCTTCTCAGTAGTTTCTCATGCCTCTCTTGCTTCTACGCCTCTCAGCAGCGTCTCTCTTCCTTCTTCTCTCCACCCACAAGCCTCTCCCAGTCCTCCTCTTTACACCTGTATTCTACCTTTTCTGCTCCCACTCTCAATTCCTCACCCTCTCCTTCTTTTGCTCCTACCCTCTTTCTTCAAGAGGAAATAAAAGGGGTGAGTGAGTCTCTCTCGCTCCCTCTTGTCTATAGACCCCTTTCTCCACCTCCTCCCTTGCCCGTTTCCTTCCTTCCTCTTCTTCTACCTCAGCCCCCGCCCCTCTCGCCTTTTCCTCTCCTCTCGCTTTAGCTCCCCCGCTCTCCCTCCTCCCCCCTCTCTGCCTCCTTCTCTCTCTCCCGGGAGGGGGGACGGGACGGATCGGGGCTTGTTATTGTCAATACAAGGGAGAGAGGGAGCCTAAAGATGGCGGCACATCCGGCCGCCAGGCATTCTGGGAGGCAACCGCCCGGAAATTCTACCGAGGGCCCCAGAGCGCTGGAGGCCGGAGGGGGAGAGTGTCTCTCGCCACCGACAGACCGAAGTATATGGCGGGGGAATAGCCTCCCTGCGGGGCCTTCTCCCCACTCGCCGTCTGGCTTAACCTGCCACCTTCTACCACCCCTTCCGCTACCCTCTGACCTACCGGAAGTGATCATGGTGCCGGCTGCTCGCGCCGGGGGACGGGACGGTTCGTTATCCCCTCGCGCTCCGGAGCGTGGGGTACGTCGTACGGCAGGAGGCGTGGCTACAGCCCGACTCCGCGTGGCGGGAGCAGAGGGAGGGGTTGGGCTGGTTCCCTGTAGGGTCCCGTGCCTGGGTTACGCCCGCCCACCCCAGCCCTTGGAGGGGGGTTGGTTTGATCCTTGTCGGCTCCCGTACCTCTGCCCTGTCGAGAGAAGTACGTGCAGGCCCTCGTGGTGCCTGGGCCACTCCCGCTGTCCAGCTCGGGGATGGGGCGGCTTGGGCCCGGCTTCTCCCACGCTCGCTCAGGCGGCGGGGGTGCCCCCTGGTGCTGCTCCCTGGGACTGCTCCCTCCCCCTTAGCCGCTGCCCTCCCCACAGGCGCTGGCAGAGCCGGCCCGGGGGGAGGGGACGGCTCCCCGCCCACTTAGCTCGCGGGCTGCCCGCTCCCGCCTCGGGCCGGGCTGATCCGGGCTGTGTGCGCGGGGGGATGCCTGTCGTCTCACGGCGCTGCCTCCCTCGGTGATCCGGGGGCAGCTGGGTGAAATCCCCTCTCTGTCGCCAGATGTCTGTGCCCTGGCTCTAAGCCTTTCCAGCAGACGTGTCTGTCTGTGTAGGGCGTGTTCTCCTGCGCTCTGAGACCGCAGACTTGAAGGCTAGAAGGGACCATCTTGATCATCTAGGCTGACCTCTACCCTGCACAGTACAGGCCCAGAACCTCACCCGCTAGGGTGACCAGATGTCCTGATTTTATAGGGACAGTCCTGATTTTTGGGTCTTTTTCGTATACAGGCTCCTATTACCCCCCACCCCCTGTCCCGATTTTTCACATTTGCTGTCTGGTCACCCTATCACCCGCTCACACATCTTCAGCTGCTTTGTGTCCCTCGGGCTGCAGATTATGTTGTCTTCCTACCTGCCCCTCTTGGGGTTTCACAGAAATGAGGGGGGGGGGGAATGGCCCGGACCCTGGATGGTTGCAGGGGCAGACACCCAGGTATGCTGGGTTGCTCCCCCATTCAGTGCATGTACTGCAAAAACTCACAGTCAAGATAATGTAGCTATATTGTCACATTGTAACATTGTCACCCTGGCCCTGTGCCTATGCAGGCATACTATAAGCAACCTACTTTACAGCTGGGGAAGTATTCTGGAACACTTGCACTTTTCTAGTGCCTTCCATCTGAGGATGCTCTCCCAATATTAACTAGGCGTCACCAGCCCTTGGAGAAACAGGTACGTATTTGACAAAACAGGGGGACTGAAACAGCTGAAGTGCAGTGACTTGCCCAAAGCAGTGTTAGAGCTAGAAAGAGTCCAGATTTCAGGAATCCTGGTTTTGTTCTTTAGCCACTAGGTACCACTCACTTACACAATGGCAAACAGTAATATGCAAACAAGAGTTGAATTAGAAAGTTGGGCTAGACTTATTTAAATGATGGTATCTTTGATCTTACTCTCAAATTTCAGACTTTAGTCAGTGGTTGGCTTATAGTGGAAAAGGAGGTCTGGTCCCCCCCCGTCCCCCCCCAGCTAATTTTGCAAAAATCAGGTGGGTTATTTTTTAGAAAATTATAACTCTTGTGAAAATTTGCATTAGGCCAAAATTTAGCAAATTTTAATCAAAATAAGTTTGGCTTTTTTATAGTTTAGAGCAGTGGTTCTCAAAGCCGGTCCGGGAAGCGGCGCGGGCCGAGGGATGTGCTGGCCGCCCTTCCCGCAGCCCTCATTGGCCTGGAGTGGCGAACCGCAGCTAGTGGGAGCCGCAATTGGCCAAACCTGCAGATGTGGCAGGTGAACAAACTGGCCCGGCCCGCCAGGGGCTTTCCCTGAACAAGTGGCAGACCGGCTTTGAGAACCACTGGTTTAGAGTCAGAACCATTGACATCAGGATGGAGATAATTAAATTGCTTTCTTAACACACTTTTGTGCTACTCGTGTGTTTTCATCATCCGAAAAAATACAAAAAATAATCCACCAAGTGTACTGTTGTGAGTCACTGAGGACTGAGATATATTTGCGGAAGTAATAAAACAAGCTGTGGGTGCTATCACACCCTGCTGCTGCAGACAGTGTCAAAGGACTACTCACAGGAGCTCATGCACCTGCGTTTTTTGGGCAGAAGAGGTCCTCAAAGAGAGACTGCTGACAGCTATGTTATGATAGAAAAAGGTATGCTAACTTATCTTGATAGAAAGTATGGAGACATGGAAGTAATTTTACTGAGTTTTGCTGGACATTTTTTTTTCCGTCCGTATAGTAGAAAAAGAACTCCTGAGTCCTAAAACCTAATTGCACTGATGGATGGAAAAATAACTCAGGAGTGTTTTCTCCAGATGCAAGATATTTTGAACTTGCTTTTGAGTGGATGCGTAATAGAATAAGTGTGTAATTGATTGGTTACTAATAGTGTAATAAAGATAAAATATAACAGTGTTGCTTTTATTATCACTTAATTTTTTAGCCTAGTTAGTTTAGCTAGTCTTTATCAGTTTGCTTTTCATTGTCCACTTGCTCACCTCTCCTTAAATTATTCAAGAATTTTAAATGCTGTATATTTAGAACCTGATCCTGAAAGGTGATTTCACTGGAAGTTGAGAGTGCAAGCAGCTTGCATGAGGTCCTCTGCATAGAAATGCTGCTACTAATAAAGGTGTTATGCAACCTAAGAAACAGGCTTCTGTGTAAATCTTGGTGAAATTAAGAATGATGGACAGTTGTATTACAAAACTTCAGTTTAAATGCTTTGAGGTTTATTCAAAGACACTCTATGCAAACAAATTCAGATCATGCAAAAACTAAAGTAGCCTTGAAGTCTTTGTTTGCAGATGTGCCTCCAAAGACAGTCATATGTGTGGAAGAGAACCTGGGGGAATTGGAAAATAGATAGTGATGTCCTGCCTTGGGACCCAGTGAGACTGAAAGAGTTCATCTTATCAGAAGAAAGGAGATGCTAACTTCCCATTGGAAAAAACCTATGTGAACCCCGGGGCCAAATTATGCCCTCAGTTATACTGGTGTAAAACCACTGATTTATTTGGCTACACTGAAGTTACTCCAGGTTTACTCAAATGTTACTGAAGGCAACATTTGGCCTTATGTTCTTAATACTATCTATCTATTGTGTGACTATAGTAGTTCCTTAAATGTAGTCCTCTAAAAAGGGTTACCATATCTAGCCAGGCTATGATTACTAAGGTGTAGCTGTTTTACAGAAAATAAATGTCTTCCAAAGAGTTCAAGAAAATCCTCTTGAAATAGTTTGTCATTGTGACAAATTTTCCCTCTTGCTCATACTCCAGTAAGAGAATAACAAGACTATTTGTGCAAAAGATAAAATGAGGTCCCTGATTATTTTTTAAATGAAATGCAAGATAATTGCTTTTTAAATTACTTATACACTTGAGTATTTATATAATGTTGGAGTTCTTTCATCTTTGTATATTGTATATTTATCCTTTCCCTTGCATATATTTATCTTACTGTTTGAAGAAATGTTGCTATTTATGCAGGTATAATTTTATCCTGTGTACCACAGCCATAATTTCATTAAGTATTAAGCCCTAGTTAAATGTACAGTATCAAGGATGGCCAGTTCACTTTGCCTGGGAAAAGAACCTCACAGTTTGCATATGGGTTCGATCCTGTTCTCATTGAAGTATATGGCAAAACTGCCACTGGCTTCAACAGGAATAGGATTGGAGCCCATATGTACATTTTCCTTTTCTATTACCTATATAAAGAACCAAAGCATTTATGTCTAGTCAGACTAGAAGAAGATTGATGGATACTTTCTCTAATCTATTTTAACTATCTAATCTATGGTTTTTACTGTGCTAATCACCATGGTGGTGATTGTACATCCATTATCACCAGACAAAATATAATTTGGTCCTAATCAACGATATAAAACATAACTGTCTTCACCAGAACCCATTCCCGCTTCCGGCAGCTGGGATCTTCCTGGGAAGCCACTGTTGTTCCGCTCCCCCTCCACCTTCAGGGGTGGCTCTTTCCCTGTCCTCACCTGTGGCACCAGGATCTCCTCCGGTGACAGACTCCCTGACCAGCCCCAGTGTTCAGTCTTCAAGAGTCGGATCTTTTTCCACCCTGCAAAAGATAGGGCCTTGTTTGGGATTCAAAGGCCAGGGAAGGATAGCTTTTGGTCTGGTTAATTTTAAGATTTTTTGTTTGTTTGTTTGTTTAAAAATATTCTGTGTTCAATAATGTTAATAATTACTTCTGGTTTCTTTTTCAAGGACTATTTTTTGAAAGAGTGGAATAACACCCAGGAAAGCAGTGTTAAGGCTGCAAGTAACAAACAAGCAATGCTTCTGAAAGCATAATAAAAGCTCTATTGTGCAATAGCTAGGGCCCTACCAAATTCACAGTCCATTTTGATCAAATTTCACGGTCATAGGATTTTTAAAATAGTAAATTTCATGATTTCGGCTATTTAAATCTGAAATTTCACAATGTTGTAATTGTAGGGGCCCTGACCCAAAAAGAGTTGTGGTGGGGTTGTGTACTGCTACCCTTACTTCTGTTCTGCTGCTGGTGGCAGTTGCCTTCAGAGCTGGAGAGCGGCAGCTGCTGGCTGGGAGCCCAGCTCTGAAGGCAGAGCCACCACCAGCCGCCGTGCAGAAGTAAAGATGTCATGGTATGGTATTGCCACCCTTACTTCTGTGCTGCTGCTGGCGGGGCGCCACCTTCAGAGCAGGGCGCCAGGACAACAGCCGCTGCTCTCTGGCCACCCAGCTCTGAATGACCCCCCTAAAATAACCTTGTGACCTTCCCAATAAATCCCTTTTGGGTCAGGACCCTAAATTTAAGAAACGCTGGTCTCCCCTGTGAAATCTGCATAGTATAGGGTAAAAGCACACAAAAAAACAGATTTCACAGGAGGAGACCAGATTTCACGGTCCGTGACGTGTTTTTCATGGCCGGGAATTTGGTAGGGCCCTAGCAATAGCTAATAGCATTTTGATAGTGGTACTAAAGAAAACATTTCAATCCATGTATCAAAGTGATTAATCTGTAGTCAGATGTTAGCAGGTAACAAGGAAAAATAATCAATGTGGACCTATTACAGTGCAATAGGTTTGTGATCAATTTAAAATATATTTAAATTATCTGCTAATTTTAAGAAATTACTTAAAAATGTAAAATAGAAGACTTCTTGTATGAGAGCTTCGGATCTCAGTTTGTCCAGTGCAGTTTACAGCAAAATCTCAGCCCTAGCATCAGAGGAACATAAGAATTGCCATACTTGATCAGACCCATGGTCCTTGCAATCCAGTATCCAGGTTTTGATAGTGGCCATTACCAAATGCTTCAGAGGAAGGTGCAAGAAGTATTTTAGAAGAATTATGGAATAACCTGCTCACAGAGAAAGTTTCCTCCTAATACCTCTCATGTAGAGGTTGGCTTATGCCCTGAAGCATGATGATTTATATCTTTTCCAAACTTTAGGGTTTTTTAAAATCTGTACTATTTTATCTCTGGGTGTTCTCATTATATCTATATAAATATCTATCCTTTTGGCTTCAATGATATATTGGGCAATGAGTTCCATAGGATAATTGTATGTGTAATTTTTTTTATTGGTTTTAAGTGCTGACTCCGGAGTTCACGGAATGTCTGTTCTTTTATTATGAGAAAGATCAAGCTCTTCTATTCACCCTATCATCTCTAGATTATTAATTATTTAGTATACCTTTACCCTGTCCCCTCTATTTTGTCTCCTCTCTAAAGTAAACAGCCTTAATTTTTTCAAATGGTGTGTGTGTATTTTATAACATACTGGCGCTGCAGAGAGAGTCTTATTTGAAAAATAATCACTATATACTATTTTAAGGCACAATATTACTCTGAAAAATGACTATGTAAAAATAACGAGGAGTACTTATAGACTAACAAATTTATTTGGGCATAATAAACTTGCTCAGGAAAGCTTATGCCCAAATAAATTTGTTAGTCTGTAAGGTGCTACAAGTACTCCTTGTTTTTGCTGATACAGACTAACATGGCTACCACTCTGAAACCTATGTAAAAATAGAACCTCTGTTGAGTCAGATGCTCTCTGTGTGGGCTCAGGGTTGTATCCTGTTGACTTCAGGGACAAAAATAACTTTGTTGCTTTTATTCCTGTTAGCCATATAGCTTGTAGGGAATGAGTGGGATTCTATTCCTTCTTGTGCATCATCAATATAATTGTTTACTAAATTCCAATCAGTTAGACCTGTGCAGCCACATTGAGAACAATACTTCAGTACTTCAGAAATATAGACAAAATGGAAGGAGTTCAGAGAGGATCAATAAAAGTGACTGGGAACTAGAAGGACTGATTTATGAGGGAAAATTAAAGGTTTAAGCCTCCCAGAATCAGGCCCTAAAACCGTGAAATCAACTTAGGCTATGTCTACACTAGAGACCTTAGAGCTTCTCCCGCTGACATAGTGCTGTGTGCACTACTGCTTATGCTAGTCAAACTAGGTTGCTCAGGGTGTGTTTTTTCGCGTCCCTGAGTGACTTAAGTGGTAGTGTAGATATGACCTAAGGAGGGTAAGTGACAACTGAGAAGGTGGGATGTAACCATTCATTTTCTACAAAATTTGAAGATTATGAAGACTAAGGAGGGAGAGGAATTACTGAGGGTGATGTCCCCTGACAACTAGGAGTATTGGGATGAAATTAAGAAAGGGAAAATTTAGGCTGAATATTAGGAAAAATGTCCAGGTGGTTAGAGGCTTTGGAACAGACTGTTAATGGAAGAAGTGGAAACCCTATCACTTAAGTTATTTACACTGAAGAAAACAATATAAATGTACCTTGGGAATAATCCCACATTGGCAGGGACAAGGACTTGATCAAATAGGTCTTTCCCATCTTAATGTGATTGCATGGACTATGCAGTTTAGTGGGAAATTTAAATCCTTTAACTATTGCACTTATTGGCAACTAGAAACTACAACAAAACTTTTCACTTTGGCCTCTCTTGGCTTTGTCATGTAAATAAAAACCATACTTACAGGCAAGGAGATGTGATGGATAAATGCAGATTGTTTGCACCAGAAGGCTCCATACTATCTTGCTTTAGTAACAGAAGTACTTCTCTGATGGATTATATCTACTTAAGGGACAACCCATCCTAAATGCTCAATTACTGAGGGACAATCTACATTCATTCCTATATTTGCTTTCTACAACCTACTTTTCATGAGAGACGTACCCGAGTATTCGGATTCTAATATCTAAACTTTCATTAAATTTATCTAAATTCGGGTTATTGCAGATTATGTACTATATGTATCTTATGAGGTTTTTAAACAAACTTTGCATTTGTGGATAATCTAAGCACTATACCCAGATGTACAGACACTTTTCTCAACCTGTGTATTATATAATTTTAACATTATCTTTAATAAAATGTTCTCACCCTGCTGTATAGTACTTTGTCAGCTATGGCTTTCATGACCTTGAATTTGGTCTGCTAAAATTCTGTATGTATTTTGTTATTTTTATAAACCAGATCAGTGATTCACAATATAAGGAAGGATTTTACAATTTGGGAGATAAATTAACCCATTGTGGTAAATTTACAAAAAGGGAAACCTCACTGACACACATGCTCTAGATTCGCATGTAAAATAGCATTCATTGTCAAAATACACATTGGCCCATGTACATTGTGTCCATTTATTCTTTTGCGTAGAGACTGTCCTGTTTGGCCAATCTGACATCAGGAATCCTAACATTCAAAAACCAGTAGGAGAACACTTCAACCTCTCTGGTCACTCAGTAACAGACTTAAAGGTGGCAATTTTGCAACAGAAAAGCTTCAAAAACAGACTCCAACGAGAAACTGCTGAACTAGAATTAATTTGCAAACTATATACCATTAACTTGGGCTTGAATAGAGACTGGGAGTGGCTGGGTCATTACACAAATTGAATCTATTTCCCCACGTTAAGTATCCTCACACCTTCTTGTCAGCTGTCTGGAATGGGCCATCTTGATTATCAGTACAAAAGTCTTTTTTTCTCTTGCTGATAATAGCTCATCTTAATTAATTAGCCTCTTAGACTTGGTATGGCAACTTCCACCTTTTCATGTTCTCTGTATGTACACCTCTACCCCGATATAACGCGACCCAATATAACATGAATTTGGATATAACGCAGTAAAGCAGCGCTCCGGGGGGAGGGGGGGAGGGAAGGGACTGCACACTCCAGTGGATTAAAGCAAGTTCGATATAATGTGGTTTCACCTATAACGCGGTAAGATTTTTTGGCTCCCGAGGACAGCGTTATATCGGGGTAGAGGTGTATATATATCTTCTTACTATATGTTCCATTCTATGCATCTGATGAAGTGGGCTGTAGCCCACAAAAACTTATGCTCAAATAAATTTGTTAGTCTCTAAGGTGCCACAAGTACTCCTGTTCTTTTTGCGGATACAGACTAACACGGCTGCTACTCTGAAACCTGTCACGTTGATAAGTGTTTGTAGAAGGAGAATAGTGTAGTTTGGTAAATGACATAAGGTAAGGACTATGCTTTGCAACGTGAGACTTGTAGGAACCTTCAGTTATAACTGGTCCCACATCTGTTGTCATAATGCACTTACATTTTATTACTTTAAAGTATATAAACCGATAGAATCAAAATGAGTCACTTTTAACATTCTCTCTCGATCTTGCTATTGCTGTTGATTTTAGTTTGCACATTTTCAGTTCCTGATCACTCCTTTGTCAAGTCTTGAATGAATTCCCACTACACACATGCAAACACAATCTCTTTATTTGCAGATTTGGTTAATGAAACATTTGAAAACTACACAGCTAGTTCTGTCTCTTTATATTTTCTCATGGAATATCCAAATTTTAAATAGGATGTTTCCTATTCCCATATTTCACGCAAGTAGGTGTGGTAATTATAATTCATCTCTTGGTGTCTTGTTTGGTTCCATCATATGTACAAAAGTTCTCAAAATCTTATGGACCCCGTTGGTTTTAATTTAGATTTATGATTAAAGTAGCTGGTAAACGCTAACAGATGAGAGATAAATGTCCAGCTTCTGACGTCTGATCACATCATTTAGTTACCATATATTCATTATTGCTGCCAAGTTTTCTTATTTATGCTGGTATTAACTAATTTACCACATGGGGAAAAGAACTATGGGGGTTGTTCATTCTTCTTCCCTTCATATCCACTTCCAGATTTTAATTGTTTGTGAGAAGCCTGTTCAGATTTTTCCTACCAAAACAGATGACATTTGTGCTTCCTTTACAGCAGTATGCAGGGAGTGTGCTGCATTTACATAGGATTCCACCTTCTACCCTGATAACTTAAAGCAGCATAACTCCATGCAGGCTCTATTTAACAATCCATGTCTTACAACTGCTGACAATTTTCTGGAATCTCATTCTCTTTTGTTTTTTTCCTGTGGTGACAAAACAATACTTCTATGTCCCCCATCACTATACTATCTGAGCACCTCACAAAAAGTAATGAATTTACCTTTCAGCAGCCATGAGGTCTGGAAGTATTATCCCTGCTTTACAAATGGGGAACTAAGGGATAAAGTGTGAAATCCACAGTGGACCTGACGTTGGTGGCAAAACTCCCATTGACTTCAATGGGGCCAGGATTTCACCTAGAGAGATTAAGGCCCAGATTAATGGAAGTTAGGAACCTAAATACCTTTTGAGGATCTGGGCCTAAGTGACAGCTATGATCACCTATTAAGTCAGGAGAGCCAGGAAATGAACTGAGATTTCCTTCATGCCTGTGTAGTACCAACTACAAGGCCACCCTCCCAAGTCTCCTCTTATATCTGTGATTATGGAACCCTTGTTGCAGCTTCAAAATAATGGTTCTAACTTACTTTCTCTAAGATCAAAGTTGGTCTTCTCCAATACAATTTTTCTCAAAATCAATCTGCATGACATGTCTCACCTGTGGTCTCTTGTTAGTATTTGTGTTTTAAATTTTCCCGATTTGAAGTGAATCAGACTGTTTTAGAGAAATGGAAGTGAGAAGAGGTTTCTCACTTTTTGAAAATAATTCAAACTTGTTATTTTGGAATGTTGTTTCTCAAGAACTGCTTATCTGAGAAACTGCACTGATGGTTAGTTCATCTCATCTGTCTTCCATGAAAACTAGTTCCTATTGAGTTAATTTTGAAAGTTTTTTTCAGGTAGTGGAGTCAGAAAACTCTGAGACCTTGTCTACACTGCAAAGTTTTGTCTGCAAAAGCTGCCTTTTGCGGACAAAACAGGGAAGTGTACACACTACAAAGCTACTTTTGGCAGCAAAACTCTGCTGTTTTGCTGACAAAATAAAACCACCTCAATGAGAGGCATAATTTTAAAGCTTTTTGCAGCAAAGTTAAAGCGACAAAGCATCAGTGTAGACACTGTTTGTTTTGTTGACATAACTGGCATCCACCAGTATCCCACAATGCCTGCTGTGACCGCTCTGCTCACTGTTTTGATCTCTGTTGCCCTGCAGGCATGTGCCCCTCCCTTTTCAAAGCTCTGGGAACTGGGAAGTATGACAGCTGAGTGTACTGCTCTGCCCCTGGAACAAAGAGCAAATCATTAATCTGGAATGCTCCTGGTGTGCCCTGCACTAGGAACACAGCCCCCTGCTGTGGGGAGTGGGGGGGCAGGGAGGGGAACAACTGCTGTGCTGCTTTGACATTCCTCAGGACAGAGAGCTCACAGACCTGCTTGGGATGCTGGGAGAACTCGGAGGGAATCACAGAACCAAAGGCAGCGCGGGCTGCTTCGGGAGAGACTGCTGTGCTGAGCAGAACTGGGGGGCTGATGTGGGGTGTGTGTGTGTGTATCCCCATGCCTCAGGATAGGTCGGTCAGCTTGCTGTCTCCTCCGACCCAGACACACCATTCTCATCTCCCGCCACCTTCAATTGAAAAAGCATCTGACAATCTACTAGGATGCCCCCGGGAACAATGAGATTTAGAAACCTGCATCATGTGATGCTGTACCTGCCCCATAAGGCATTTAAACCCATCCCAAAACACCCTCTGTGGCCAGTTGCACAGTGGGATACCTACTACAGTGCACTGCTCTCAGCCTGGTTGCAAGAGCTGCTAGATGTGGATGCACTCTGCCAACACAAGGAGCTAGTGTGGATGTGCAACAGCGGCTTTCATTAAAGCGGCATGACTTTTGCTGACAAAACTTTGTAGCGTTGACAAGGCCTGAGTTACAATTCATTCAGCTTTATCCACATCAACCCCTGGGAGAGGGGAGGTGTGATTAGCTTTCATGTGAAGCAGGCAGGGACATTCCAAAGCCACAGATGTCTTTGGGCTTACTATGGCTCTCAGTGCAAGCATGGAGGGCTTGGGCTTTTTGTGTTATGATATAGTGATACTACCAACCTCCTCCCCAGAGTAGTACGATTTATTCCCAAAGTTTTGAGGGGGGTGGGGAATAATGTTCACTAGAGGCCCTGTCCCTAGCATATCCCCTGCACAACACGGTGTGGAACAGAGAGATGCCATGGCCTCATTTCCCCTTCACCTACCCCCACAATCTATCTTTTCCTCTTCTAGCTGAGCTAGAGGACAGCACTGGGGCCTTGGAGTTCTTAATCACACACTTTTCAACCTCCATAGATTGTGGGCTTGCTTAGCACTCGTCTGTCTCACAATCACGCTGCACTGCTGACTTCGCCACTTCAACCTCAGTTCCAGCAGTTCAGTTAGTAAATCCTGAGCGGGACTTTGAAGGGTTTTGCACAGCCAGCCAGGTTGAAGGTGAGCACAAAGCGCTCGGCAGAACCATAGGCTACGATTTCACCAAGGCTGCACTGGAGGCAGCAGCCGTGCAAGGGGTCCGAGGTGCACGGGGCTGCAGTCCCGCGTACGGATTAACGAGCAGGGTCGGGAAACAAGGCCAGGAGGGTGTGTGTGTGGGGGGGCATGTGAGTAACTGAGGGCAGGGTGCTGTGTCCAGTCACGGGGCGAGCAGAGCAATGAGGGGCCGCGGTGACGCTGTGGCTCACGTAGGGGGGGTCGGGCTCTGGGCCTGAGGCGAGGCAAGGCGGGTAGAGAGCGGAGCGGGATGGCCTCGTTGCAGGTTTGTGTGGGGGAGGGGCAGGACACTTCCCCCGCCCCTCCGTCAAAGCCGCAAAGATGGAATGGGCAGGCAGAGCTGCGCGAACCATCCGCCGCCAAGCCTTACGCGCATGCGCAAGGAGGCGGTGCCGCGCGTTGACCGCCGGGAGTTGTAGTACCCCTGGCTGGCAGTCAGCCTTACGTTGTTATGGTGAGGTGCGACATGCCGTAAAGTGGGCTTGCTTCCGGCTGGGGCTGACGGGAGGTCCGGGGCCTCGTGTGAGGCATCTAGGACTCGGAGCCCGTGGATGCCAGTTCCATCTCCAGCCCCTCCGTCCGCCCGGCCCCCCAGGGACCCGCCGTCTCCTCCGGCCGGCACCCAGCGTCCCCAAGATGTTCAAAAAGTAAGTGGGGGGGCTGCTTCCCCTGCGGGAGGTAATGGGCGCCCCTCGTGGAGCCGGGCCCCGCCCTCCCTGGCGGAGCTGGGGGTCCTGTGCTGGCGGGTGGGGCCCTGCTGATCCCCTCCGTGTACGTGGCGACGCGTCCTGCTGCCGGCCGCCGGCCCCTTCTCCCGGCAGCATAGAGGGGCAGGGGCTGGGCTGCCTTGGCTGCCGGGCGCTGGGTCTCCGGGGCAGCCTCCCGCCTGGGAGCCCGTTCATGTTCACTGCGGCCAGGCTTGGGTTCATGTGCCCACGCCCTCAACCCCTAGGGGCGGGGTGGGCACTTCCCTCCCCCCCCACCACAGTGCCTCCCCATCGCCCGCCCAGCCCTTGCGCACCCCGCACACGTCCCCGCTTCGTGGGGGTGTGAGAGCCTTGCACTAGCCAACGGTGACACGAAGGGCATCAGTCGTAGAGATCCCGGGCGGTGAGATGGAGCCATACATAGCAATGCCGGGTGGGTACCTCGGTATTACCATCGCTCAGCACATGGGCCTGGCTGCTCTTTATTGGTTGGGTGCGTTTTAAGTATCGCAGGGGATAAAATGCACACTGATATTTCACAATTTCATTCAATGCTGTAGGCTTGATGCTCTCTTTATAATGCTGTATTTCATGCATTTCTGATCTTCTGTAGTGGTGTCTAATCACAAAATGAATGTTATTAAACAATTAGCCTATCAAGACTTTTAATAGGTTCACATTATACCTAAAGATAATACTTAGGTCTAGGTCATGGGTGGGCAAACTTTTTGGCCCGAGGGCCACATTGGAGTTGCAAAACTATGGAGGGCCGGGTAGGGAAGGCTGTGCCTCCTCAAACAGCCCCCTCCCACTTCCCGCCCCCCCACTGCCCCCCTCAGAACCTCTGACCTATCCAGTTCCCCCTGCTCTTTGTCCCCTAACTGCCCCCTACCGGGACCCATGCCCCTAACCGCCCCCTGGGGCCCCACCCCCTATCCAACCCCCGTGCTCCCAGTCACCTGACCCCTATCCCTGCCCCCTGACAGGCCCCGGGACCCCACACCTATCCAACCCCCCTTGTTCCCCGTCCCCTAACCCCTATCCACACCCCCGCCCCCGACAGGGCCCCTGGGACTCTATGCCTATCCAACTCCCCCCGTTCCCTCCCCCCTGACCGCCCCCT
Organism: Terrapene triunguis; assembly: GCF_002925995.2. Classification (NCBI taxonomy): domain Eukaryota; kingdom Metazoa; phylum Chordata; order Testudines; family Emydidae; genus Terrapene; species Terrapene triunguis. The sequence goes on from NW_020664482.1 coordinate 12,884,246, forward strand.
GCCCTCCCAGAACCTCTGCCCCATCCAACCGCTCCCTGTCCCCTGACTGCCCCCCGGGACCCCCTGCCCCTTATCCAACCTCCCTGGCCCCATTTCCATGCCGCTCAGAGCAGCATGTCTGGCAGCTGCGCCACCAGGCCGGAGCTAGACACGCTGCTGCTCTGCTTGGCATGAACTCGCTGCCCAGGGTACTGCCCGCGCTGCGGCGTGGCTGCGGGGAGGGGTTGGGAGCTCAAGGGCCGATGAGTACGGTCCTGTGGGCCGTGGTTTGCCCACCTCTGGTCTAGGTAATACTTAGGCCAGCCATTAATGCAGAGGACTGGACTTCACTAGATGACCTCTTGTGGTCTCTTCCAGTTCTATGATTCTGTGATTCTCTGAAAGTGTAAATGTCCAATAACTGATACAAATAAGAGGTGTCTCAAACACCGATACAATGCAATCCTTAGCACTCTTCTCCCTTAACCTTTCTTTAGACTGTTAGGCCTGTCCCTAAGTGTAAGTGCTCTTCCCTATGCTTTTGTACTGCTGTCTTCTAGAATCTAGCTAGTGGATTTCAGAGAATACGTTCATGTGGCAGATTCAGTTTGTAACTTCACATCTAAATAGTTTGGTGATAAAGTAGATCAGTGGCATTGTTAAAGCACCCAACGTCTGGGATAACGTACATAATTCATTTTTTTTTTAATTGTTCCCTTCACATGTATCCTGGATCTAAATAAATATATTAAAAAGGGTGTGTAAATAGGTTTTAGAATTATTAAAACATATTCTCTTATGTACTGAAATAACTATCAGCTTGGTAACATACATCTATCAAAGCAATGAGACAACATGCTTTTTTCATGTACACACTCAACGCGAAGATAAACCCAGAAACACATAATAACTTGTAATATTGGAACCAAATGGGACACATTTAGGCCCCAATCATGCAAGTTGTTCAATGGGAGCAGAATCAAGTCCTAAAACTAGAAGTTAATGAAAACACTCCCTTTGACTTTAATGGAGCAGGATCCAGCCTTTGGGGAAGACCCCTCTTCTGGGAAGAGTATTGTTGACTTCAGTGGGACTGACCCAAACTAGGAGAATATTGGGCTTGCTGTGAAAGCAAGTATTCTGCATCTAAATGCCATTTAACTGCCACTGAAATGTTGTAAATTCTGTTGTATTACAATTATCAGATTATGTATTTCCTTTAACAAATGATTGCATATTGTCTAGATTAAAGTTAGAAAATGTTTTTGTGAGTAGTACATGTGGTCATTAAATTGTAATCTTTTGTGAAAGATACACAACTGCAATACTGCCAGACATTTAATAGCTAAATTGCATGTGCTTTTTAAACTTAAAATAGTGATCACACTGGGATATTGCAGACAGTGACGTCTGTTTTGTGACTTGGCAGGTTTGATGAAAAGGAGAACGTATCCAACTGCATCCAGCTGAAGACATCAGTTATTAAAGGCATTAAGAACCAACTGATAGATCAGTTTCCTGGCATTGAACCATGGCTTAACCAAATTATGCCAAAGAAAGATCCTGTCAAAATAGTAAGATGGTAAGTTTCTCTTCTTGTAACCTCCGCTTCCAAATTGCCTTGATGTTTACTTATTACATACTCTTCTGTGTCCCAGCAAAATTAAGTCTTTTTTGAGAAATACTTTTTCTTTTGGATATCATAGATGAGAGTGCATGTAGGAGCTTATAAATTATGACATAGTCCAAAAGAAACCATGTTCACTATGCTTTTGGAAAGCTATGTAAGAACTCATCCAAATAACTAAACCATCACCTGGTGCATGGTTGGTGTTACTGGGTATAATTATCTCTGAGAATATCTCTTTCAACGCACACAAACAAAACAAATAAAATAGAAATCTTCTTCAAATCTTATTTGCTTATGGTTGGGTAAGTGGGGTTGAGAAGAGTGTATTATGAGGAGGTGGAAACTTGGAGAGTATTTTTTCACCATATCTGGCCTTCCAAGTATGACTTGACTGATTCTATTCTATATTTTTGCACAATGCACAGTATACTTGTACTGAACTTCACTGTCAAATGTTAAATTAAAAAAACAGAGAAAGCAGACCCATAGTGACTGAAGGGCTGTGCCTCTTTTTTTATATTGCTGCTAAGGGGGGAAATTTTGAGGAACTAGGTATATGAGCTTAGTAAGGAAACTTGTGACTAAAATGTTACTGCTCGAATGCCCCATTTCTGCATCAAACAAATGGTGAGATGCAAGAGAGACTGAGTAGTATGATGCACTACCCAAAAAAATTAATTGGCTATTAGAATAACTCTTTTATCTTGCAGTCATGAACATATAGAAATCCTCACGGTAAATGGAGAGTTACTGTTCTTCAGGCAAAGAGAAGGGACATTTTACCCAACGCTAAGGTTACTTCACAAATGTAAGTCTCTTGGGAGCTGGGCATAATAATGGGTGAGTGGAACTCAAATAGGTTTCTGTAATTACTGTATCATACAAAACTTACCACTTGCATATATCTGCCATAGATAAAAACAAAATAGATCCAATCAGTAAGCTGCAGGTGGAAAAGAGCTGCTAAGTCACTTAGTTCTTTTTGCTGCCAATGAGGGATTGTTCCGTACCGCATTTTTGTGATGCTTTGTGCAATCTTGTTCTTAAATGTGCGAAGCTTCCCCCAGTTCCTCTGGGAGACTTTTCCCTGGTATTCAGTCTAAATTATTGTTTTATCCTATTACCTCATGTGTTATACCCCGGTTCTACCCAATATTTCTTTTGGTTCTTTCTTTCTTTTGAATAATTGTATGTGGTTATCATGTAAATATCCGTGTAATATGTATTTTGCACCTCAACCCCACCCCTTCCAAAACATATATTTGATCAGATCCATCCCTTTGGATTTTGTTTTGTTGCTCTTCTCTGAATTTTTCCTGTTTGTTTACATTATTGTGGTACCAAAGGATAACATTTGCAAAAGCTCCTAAATCCCATTGAAAATCAATGGAACTTGGGCTACTAAGTGACTTAGGTGTTTGAAAATATTATCTGACCTGTCCAGAACTGATGTTGGTATTGTAAATGTAGTTTTGCAGAGCTTCTCTCTCCATGACACTTATGTTCTGATCCCTTTCTCTTTTCTGTGGGTCTGTGATCCTCGCTATTTCTGCCCCATCCATTTAGACTGAAACTTTTCAGGTGAAGGACTGCATCTTTACTTGTTTTGGGGAGTACAGATTTGGATAGCATTATTGTTTTAAAGTGTCATTATGAGAACCCTTACTGAAATTGTTACTTGATGTGTGGGAGATTTTAGGTTCAACTATCTTAGTCGTCTTCTTTGGATCAGTAATGGATGAGAACTGTGGAGAAAGTGCTTTGGAGATGGTGTTGCCAAACAACACGGCCTCTAGATAACTGATGAGGTGATAAGTCTCCCAAAAAATCTACTGCCATAATAAAGTAAATTTGTGATACCTGTAACTTGTTTTGTCCTTTTTAACCTGATTTAGAACATGCAGGTGTATTACTGAGTCCACCCAGTGGCATGGATTACTGATGTCTGTTGTCGTCCCTCCTACAATGTGGTAAATCGTAATTCTTCATTTTTTTCCCCTCCCTCCTAGATCCATTTATTTTACCACATCAGCAGGTTGACAAAGGAGCCATTAAATTTGTACTCAGTGGAGCGAATATAATGTGTCCTGGCCTGACCTCTCCTGGAGCGAAACTTTACCCTGCTGCTGTTGATACAGTTGTTGTATCCTTCTTGGTCAATTTTATTCATGTGTGCCATAAGATGAGTGAATTGTCTATCACTGTATTTTACGAGTTAGGCATAGTCTGTTCTGAATTATCCTAGCTTTTCAGGGGCCCTGCCTCTAATAGCCTGATAAGGGACAAAGGCATTCAGATCCTTCTGCAGGGTGAAGATTGTTCCGTAGTTCTTACTTACGTTGGTTTTGGTGCATAGTCACTAATGACTATAGTTTTGTCTGTAGTTCTTATTTAAGGGCTCATTGAGGGTCAGGATGCTGTTTCGTTAATCTAAACATAATTATTTTATTGCACAACTAGGCCCTATCATTAAATCATCCCAACTAGAATAACAGGAGACTAGGGAGGAGAGATGTAATTCACCACACAAAAGTAAATAAAAAGAAATCAGTTGAGAGCTTTGCTCAACTGTATATTGATGAAATATTGGTCCCACTGATGTCAAAGGGACCCTTGCAATTGAGTGAAGCCAGGATTTTACTCTATGCCTGTGATGGACTCCATTGAGTGTGAAGGGGGCAATCTCTGGTCTCGCTTCTCCACTGACTGAGAGTGGAACAATTGGCAGATCCAACCTGGCTGATCTGAAATGCTTCTACTGTGCTGCTGCTGTTAGTTAGCATGCGTCATTGTAGCCTTAGGGCTTGTCTACACTGGCACTTTACAGCCCTGCAACTTTCTCACTCGGGTGTGAAAAAACACCCCCCTGAGCGCTGCAAGTTTCAGTGCTGTAAAGTGCCAGTGTAGACAGTGCACCAGTGCTGGGAGCTATTCCCCTCGTGGAAGTTTTTTTTTTTTTTTTTAATAGCCCTGGGAGGGCTCTCTCCCAGTGCTATGTTGTGACTACACAAGCCACGTTAAAGCGCTGCTGCGGCAGTGCTTTAACGTTGCTAGTGAAGCGGTGCCCTTAATAATGAAAGAGCATACATCTGACTTCTCTGGTGGTTCTTGATGTACCCAAGATTGTGAGTCACTTTGTTACCCCCTGCCTCCAGCAAGGGGGGGAAGTCTGTGGTAGCTGGGTGGCAGCTCCCTGACACTGCGAGCCCTTCACCCATTCATGCACTCTCCTCTGGGCTTATTTCAGCCCTTCCTTTGCCTGCAGGCTAACAATAGGTGCACCCAGTTCACAAATCCCTTTGAAACATCCCCTTGTGATGCCCAGACCCTGATGCTGGCTATTCACCGAATTTTCAGATCCTGTGCTCCCAAAGATGCAGCAATCCCCAATTTACTAGTTTTACTTTAAACCACCACTCCTGTAAGGTACACAGCACTTGTGAGCGCTTAAATAAACCTACTTTTGTTTCTTCCTAAGAAAGAATAATGATTTAACTAGAAACAAGAGAGTGTGGTGGAAACAAGTGCTTATGATATAAATCGTAAATCTCTGTTTATACTTGCAATAGTACCTTTCCTATTCAATAAAGTAGATTTCCCCCACGTCCAAGTTCAGTCTGTTGCAGAGTGGTGGTTCCTCAGTAACCAGGATCCAAATTTTTCATGAAAGCATCCCAGTCAGTGAATGGATTGGAAGCAGTGTGTCCTTCCCAACACAGTTATACTGAAAACAGGTTTTTGTTTCTATTCAGAGCCAGGGTGAAGCTCTGTCTGTTGTAATGTTTGTTTTTTCACCTTTACGTGGTTTTGACTCTCTCTCTCTTTATCACTGATGGTTTCCTATTCAAAGTCTCGGTATTGAACAAGGCTAAACAACTGAGCCTTGAAAATTGCACCACTGGCCAAACAGGGCAGTGTGACAACCCCACCCTTGCCCAAATGGGCCATTACCCAGACATCCTAGTGAATAATCTTTACTTTTTTACTTCAAGTCCATAAAGCATACTTTCAATATAGATACATTATGCCTTAAATATTACCTGTACATACATCTCACAATGATTATGAATCTTCACAAGTTACGAGCTTTCTGTAGATACCTTACACATTACTATTTATGGATAAATACCCTGCAAAATGTGTTCAGTGTAATGAGTTTGTCAGGTCTGTGGTGGGACTTGTTTGTGAAGAACAGGGGACCCTTTGGCTTGGAGTTTGTGTCACAACTTTATTGTTGTCTTAATATTGTTTCAGTTCTGTAATTGGTTACGTTCCTCAGGATTTTGGCTTCCTGGTAGTTTAAAACAACATCCCAGATACACTGATTAAAGTTGTACATCATTCTTTTAAGTAGGGCAGGGCCATCACCTTTCGCTATTAGGCAAAAAGGAAGCAGTTAAACTAACAGCAATACAGTACTATACATGTGTTTTTTATTTCACTGCTGTTTAAAGGCAATAAAAACTGTGGTTGTGTGTCTCTTTGCACAGTGACTCAGCAGTTTAATGCACTATATTTTTTCTGCTTAACAAATCTAGAGCGCTAGTTTGTTAATATTCTGACCAGTGTTGTTCAGTCAGACATTGCAAGAATACAATGCTTTAGTGCTTACAATTATATTTAAGAACTGGGCTCTTGAGAGTAGTTAAAGGGTAACAGTTAACCTAGTGACTGACACTTCTGAAAAGGTGGTTCCTAATGTTCTGCTGCTTTTATTTTGCTGAGATGTGCTTTTTAAAAAACAAAAACAAAAAAACCCCTGTATTCCTTAGCTATACGTTGTAGGCAATAATGGCAGAAGGAAAACAACATGCACTGTGTGTTGGAGTCATGAAGATGTCAGCTGAGGACATGTGAGTCTTGTTTTTAAAATTGATATACTGTATAACCTATCCCTTGTGATAATTCTTAATTACATTTAGAAGACAGTGACCTAAGCCAGGGTTTCTCAGTGTGGCTGTGCAGAACTCATTCAGGCGTGTTTCCTGCTGAATCATTCTAAGAAGCACAGAGAAAAATCTTTTTCCCCCTGAGTCGGGTCGGGGAGAGCCGCGCTGGCAGCTGTGGGGAGCTGCAGCGGACCCTCCACCTGCACTGGGCAGGGGGCCACAGCAGCCTCCCAGCTCAGTGTCCCTGCCCCTCAGCCCAGGGCAGGTGGAGGGACCACGGCTCTCCACAGTTGCCAGCACGGCTCTCCCAGCTCCGGCCGGGGGGGCTGCTCGGAGCCCCAGCCCAGCCATGGTAAGAGCCGGGCGGGCAACTGTGGGGAGCCGTGGGAGACCTTCCACCTGCCCTGGGCATGGGACCCAAGCAACCCCCTGCCCAGTGTCCTTGCCCCCCAGACCTTCCACCTAGGGCAGGTGGAGGATCCATGCCGCGGTTCCTCACAGCTGCCTGCCCGGCTCTTACCGTCAGAGCCCTGCGTGGATACAAAATTTGTATCCGCAGCCGCGCTGCTATCCGCAGATATAAAGTGGATACCTGTGGATTTGCAGGGCTCTATGCATGAGAAAGAGAATCCACAGGCAGATAGATAATGTTCTTGGTTGAGTGAGTGGAAGACCACTGGATAACAAAAGTAATGTTATAATTTCATTTCAGTCTGACAGGGTTTTTTGGTGTTTCTTAGCACTGGACAGTCTTTTTCTGGTAGATGGTGTTTGTTTTTTCTAGTTTCAGACTACTTGATTGTTTGTCAAATATTTCTGGTTGTGGTGTGAGGTGCAGCTGAGCAGTAAAGTGATTCCTACTTCAAGGATTATTTTTTATGTACTTTGAACTTTAGTTTTTAATTTAAACAGCATCTTTACAAAATAAGGTATAAAGTCACGGTCAACTTACATAAAGAGGCTCTTCTACAGCTTTCCGTGTATTTTAACATAAGTGAACTAACATGACTACAAAATGTAATGTAGACGAGCCCAAAAGGTTAGTTGGGTTGAATTGGAAGTATATGGTAATGAACCATTATACTTTTTACATTTAATTTTTCCTTTCACAGTGAGAAAGTCAACAAAGGGATTGGCATTGAAAATATCCATTATTTAAATGATGGCCTCTGGCATATGAAGACATATAAGTGAAGCAAAAGAAACTGTGTGACCCCAAAGGAATGCACTTAGAGTAAATGGACTGCTTTGTAATTCCTTTTGTTTTTAATGTGACTGAATGTACAAATTTATTTTGTTCAGTGGCTACGCTAAATAAATCAAGTGAATGCTAAAGTCCTGTTAGCGGCAATAGTTTTCTAGACTTTATTACAGTTCTTAAGCTTTTATCCTAAACCCATGTTGTCAGAATGCTTGAAGATTATATCTGATGAAAAGGTCATATGTGAACAGTGAATAGAACACTTCCTGCTAGGAAGAGAGAAAGCTAACAGGTATAAAATTTTGTGCTCTCTCCTAGCACAGTAATTTAAATTGGATTTAGGATATATTTAATGCTTTTGTATATAAAATTTCTAAAATGTGTTAATGCATTTACTTTTGATAACAGGCAGTCTAGAAGGATGAAAAGTTAGAAACTGTAACAACACACAAACTGGATGTTTCTATGTTCCATATACTTTGTGTCAAATTCTAATTTAACTTATTGTCCAACAGTAATGGTTTGAATGTTTTACTCAGCTGAGTGGCCATGTTTTAAGATGCAATTAGTTTTATGGACTATAAACCAAACACTGGATTGTGAGACACGTGACATCACCAGGATACACAGGATATGCTATTTAAATGATCATTTACCACACAATATTGGAGATCAGTTTTTCCCTGCATTGAAAATCTATAGTAACTGGGGAAACTTTAAATGGCTACAGTGGTAAGGGCTAACAGATCCTGTAACCAGAAGCTAGTATTTCTGGGCCAAATTTTAAAAGGAGTATCAACTAGGCCTCCATTTGTGCACCCTATCACCTGCACATGTGCTGTTACTACTAATAAATGGGGACTGCATGCACAGACTCATCCTCTGTATTTAAGTGATTGTGCATGCAGATAGAATGTTGTCATGTGGAAACATCTGAGTTCTCTACTACTCATGGAATGACCAGAGTAATAACTCTACATGACTCATCGTTGGAAGGATTTATTAATATTGTAAATCTTCTTATTTGTATTTGCAGTTTTTAATTTTGTATCAAATGGCTTCTGTCTCATTCTATGTGTGTGTTTTGTTTCAACATTTTTGGATCCTCTAATTCAAGAACTATTGACCTAGAAAAATACTCTTCCCTTATCCTAAAGTTTTATTACAAATATGGGATATGAAATATATTTTACCTAACAATAGGTAGTGCTAGCTTGAAGATTTCTCCTCTTCATCTAACACGAAGTTAAAAGGCGTCACTTTTGAAAATGACAGAATTCTAATGCTCCAGCTACTTATTGTATTAACTAAGGAATGAAAACTAAAGTAACCAGTTTGATGGGTACTACCCTAACATTGTTGCACAAAGAAAGCTATACAAATATAAGTGCTCACACTTTATTCTAAAACAGTTACATGTCAGTCTTTAAACTTGGTAATAAAACTTCTCTGAACTCACCATTAACCGTATGTGGGATTACATTACATGCCTTAATTTGTACTAGTCAAGTAAATTCAGAATTTTTTCCTTACTTTACAAAGCATCTGACACAATATGGTAAAGTAGGCCTGTTCTGGGAGGGGTTGCATAGGAAATTTATTCTACTTTCCCTTTGACTCCCTTGTGGATGTTAAATGACGAAATACTGTCAACTAAACTTCCCTTGGGTAACAAGGGAAGCTGATAACCTAAGAAATGGAAGTGAATTGGTTACAGATCACAGAATGAGGGATGGAGTAGCTTACCTCTAACAACTTCTGGCTATGATTTGCATAGTTTTAAAGTTGCTTTCAAGAAAAGCAAATAGCTCTAACATTACCTGCCCTGCCACTATTTGGAAAGGAATAGTAACATCAGGGCAGGTCCCTCTATGAACACACTCACTTGCTGCTGTAAGTATAGATGGGTACATTTACATTGATTTAAGAATGTCCAGTCACAGAGCAAGTTAATTAAATCTGTTTAAAATTACATCTTTAGTTGAACTGCTGCAACTTTGGGCGTAGGCCAGGCCTCAAACAATGGTGCAGTTTTAGCCTATCAGCATCACCAAAGAAAGGGTGAAGGAAATACCTATTGAATCTCCCCCTGCCAAAAAGACTGTTGGAAACTGAATAACCTGCTAAAATTGCTTATTCCCTTCTGCTGGGGCAGGAGTGCAGTAAAATATAATAGCCCTTTCCACAAAAAAAATGTTGGAAATGTGTAGGTAGACAGAGGATCTATAATAGAACAGTCTAGTACCAACATTACAACTACAGCCCCTCCTTCTACGTCTTTTGGAATTAAGGGTGGGGCAGAAGAATTCTACACGGAAATACTGGTATTTACTGTGGTACTGTGATCGTGGGAGACTGAGGCTGGTGACTTGTAGAGACTGTAATGATTTAAAATGTAGTTATTCTCTAAATAGAGTGTAATTCCACATTTATTGTTTCACTGGCTTCTAGCTCAGCTCTGCTACATTTCCAAACTAGCTTTTTCTAATATCCAGGATTGTAAAGCTGTGCTCTCACTGGTTCTCACATCAGCCATAAAAGATTCTCTAATTAGAATTTAGTTAATTTTGTGTATAGATTTAAATACACTCTAGCTCCCTTTCCTATAACATGTGACACCACATTCCTTACAGGAGTGAAAATTTGTCACTATGTGAACTGTGAATTACACAGCAGGAGATCTGCGTAAGGAGATGCCTATTTTTAGTCTCTTTCCTGACCATAGGTGCAGTTCAAAAGAATCTTGGGAAGATTATTTTATGAATATGGAGTTTAGAAAATACACAAGCACTTTCTGACTTACTGGAATGGGTTAGTTAAAAATAAATTTTAATATCTTACAACTACTTGTACTTGAGTATTAACACATCCAACTATTTTGAGAATCTGCTGTGCATACAGTTACATGAAACAGCCAATCCTTAACTTACATAGCAGATCTCTGGATGCAAAGTACACCTCTACCCCTATATAACGCTGTCTTCAGGAGCCAAAAAATCTTACCGCATTATAGGTAAAACCGCATTATATCGAACTTGCTTTGATCCGCCGGAGTGCGCAGCCCCACCCCCCCAGAGCACTGCTTTACCGCGTTATATCCGAATTTGTGTTATATCGGGGTAGAGGTGTACGATATAAGTGTGAGCCAGGTATTACTAAAAAAGGACACCTCACTTGATGAGGTGAATGAAATCAGCCAACAACTGCACCAGTTTGTTTTAAATATATATATTTCAAATGTTTAACTTCCACAAGTTTTGGTTGGTTCTTCTATAAGAGACTTTAACATAAATCCACATTTGATAAAACTACCTTTGGTTAAAGTTTCCTCTGACACAGCTTAACAGGCTTTAACGTCACAGTAACAATTTTTGAAAAAATAAATGAGTTAAAGGGATACTCTTCTAACTTCAGAAATGGTAAAGAATGAAAAAAAACCTTTCGTCTTAATTTTTAACTGGTCATTCCAAATTACAAACCTTCTCCCTACTTGTTTGTACTACACTGAAGCTGAGTGAGTATCTACCTTTCTGTGACACTTGCAATTGGCTAACTAATACTAGTTTGTTATAAAAGTGAAATTTTAATACATTTTTCCACAATTGGGGTTGATATTTTCTCTAAAAACACACCCACCCTCCCTTGGCTAACCGAGTTATTTCCATGGAAGCAGTGATATATGTAGACACTTAACTAGCCATCTTGAGTATGGGACTTAAGTATATAAAACCAGTGTACGTAATATAGAACGGAAGTGAACAGTAGTGTAATGTCTACTATGGCATGGAAAGAAGGAAAAGTTCCTAATTTGGATTTATAGCAAACAAGAATATTTTTGTTTCAGATGCAGCATTTCAATATTGTCACCTTCAGTGTTTTGGGTGAGAATACATTAAAGGTACATTGCCATCTTGATTTTTTGATATTGCTAGAAAATTCTGTTTAATAGAGCATTTCTTGAGTTACCAGAACAAATTTGTTTTACATGAAGATTCCCCTCCCCCACTGATGGTTAGAAGGATCCTTTAGATGGGCCCCAACAGCAATACCAAACATGCTTGGTCACATCCTCTGGCTTGATCCCTCTGTCTCCTGCACCCATCTGTATGTTGCCTCTTAATTTCAGCTTCACTGGTGTTTTTGCAGAAGGTAGTGAAGAGAGTGGATATGCTCTCCTCCCTGAGCTGTGCAGAGTGCTAGCATGTGTACAAAGTAAAACAGGAAATGCATGTTTTTTTTCTTATAGAAGTTTGACTAAACAGCACTATCACTAGGCACAGCAGCCTTCAGCTGGTTATGAAGTTGATTAGGTTTCTTCATATTAATACTGCTACATTTTTCTGAAGTGTAAAAATTCAGGCCACTGACATTTCTATTCTAGACTACAACAAACTGAAAAAAAAATTGCATTAGTGTAAAGAAAACTGCTTAAAGTTGTACTTTAATACTAAAATCTGTATTTTCAGTTTTATTTGTACATCTTAGAAAGATATAAAGATTTTCAAGAAGTGCATGGAAGAGTTCAAAATCAAAAAATCTTGCAAAAATATATTTAAATTACAATAGATTAAGATTCATTTGTTTTCACTTATAAATATTTAGCCATACAAACATCCCCTATAAATTCATTTCCTTTATCACACAAAGATTTTAGCATTACCATTAACATTTTTCATTCCAACACAGTCAAGAGCCAGAAACATTTTTGTATAAAAGTTTTAGAAAAAAGATTCCCCCTTTTAAAACTAAAATGACCAAACCCTGATGTGCAAAAAATACACAGATACCATCAAATACAAAAATTGCACCAGCTTGTATACATGCAAGTCACATTATGCATTAACAGCTGACTGCATGTTCTACACAATACATATGCTTTCTTTGAACAGATATCAGTCATTGTCTGAACCTGCGGGAGGTAAGAAAACCAGTGCATCTTTGAAATTGTGCCCATATGCTCTGAGCCTATAAACACCATACATCATTACATGCATGTGGTTAGGAGCCAATCCATTGAAAGTGATGGCCATGTCAGAACAGCATCCCTCTACTACTTGTTGAGGGTGATTAGCCATTGCTTCTTTAATAAGAGAACCAACTGATTTGGTGTTAAAGACATCTTTTCCTTCAGAATCTTCTGCATTTTCAGCAAATACTCCAGTATATTTCAGGCAGACTGCTAGTTGTTTATCCTCAGAGAGTTTCCAAATCAAGCCTCCCTGTTCTGGACACTTATCAGGGTCTTCAAAAATTTTAGAGAGTCTTTTTAGGGACTCTATACTTAAGACAATTCCTCCATCATCATCTACATACTCAAGCTCTCCTGATTTTACAGTATGACCTATATAAAAAGGCTGTGATGCATCTTTTTTCAGCAAGAAATATTTGAGATTTTCTATAACAGCAAATGTCGTTGGATGTGCTAGAAAGAACCAGTTGTACTCATCTTTATAGCGTTCATATGCTAATTTATAAGCGTTTCTCACCATCATCCACACGTCATTTGTGTTGAGAACAACAGAATCAAACACCTTAACGCTTTCAGAACTGTAGAATTCGGCCTTGTCACAGTGTTTGCTCCATGTTTCTTTCACAGCAGCCCAATTGCCAAGATCTTTAGGTTTTACAAGGATGATACAATAAACACGGATACTATGGCTGAGCTCCATGCGCTCACCTTCTGACAGATTTGAGACATCTTCTTTGTTAGGTGCTTGAATATGATGATGCTCATGGTGTTGTGCTTTAGTCCCGTGGCCCATCTTAATATGTCCTATGAGTGTAACAAATACACAGAAGAGTCCTCCTAACACCATGCCTTTCACAAAAGAACTGCTTTCGGAAATCATTTTTTCCTAGAAAGAAAAGACACCTTTTGAGAGGTTATGGAAATTATTTGTAAAGATTCAATTTTATCTCAACATAAACTTTTTCTGTTCATACTTTAAAAGAAGTTCCTAAATTTTAAATTGCAATTATAGTTCCTCTAACTTTCTACTGTAGTTTAAATTGTTAAGCCACTGTACATTGTCATGAGAGGAGCAGCAAGAATTAATTATAATGCTCTTTTACCAATCCTAAATATTATGGTAAATTTACAGGATAGAGATGTTTCCAAATTAACTCCGTAAAAGTATTCCCTCAAGGTCTTTATCCTCAGAAATCTGTGTTCAATCTCTTGTCTGTGCACTGGATGGAACAGCTTACCTTTACTCTAACAAAGGAAGTGGAAACTGGCAGTTGGTATCAGAATGAGTACTAGCTGCCTATGCCCTGTGGGCTCAAAATTTTGGAGAGCTAAGGAAGCTCCAGCCTGTCTCATGCCAGGGAGCTGAGAACCCTAGCATAGAAATCCAGGTATCTTCAGAGAAGCAGAGTTGCTGATACAGGCAGCTGTCAGCTGAAACATCAGTCAAAAGAACTTGGTTTTCACTGTAATTCAATCCAAAACTTGAATCAAGTAAAGCTATTTTGAAGGACAAAGCCTTGCCATTACCAAGTATGATTCACAATCCTGCTTCTCTCATTCCACACAGACTGACTGCGGTTCCTTGGCTGGGGAATTTATCACTGGAGATCAGGCTAAACTTGAGTCTTGCCACATGTATACAAATTTTATTAAGATGATGTTAAAAAAAAATAGTGAACAGAGTTTGAGCATAGAAGTTTCTGGTTATCAGGGAATAACATACAGTTTATAGAGGGTGCAAAGTTTGGTTAAGATAAGGTGGCATGAGAAATACATAATCTGCAATATCCCCGATTGGGGGTAAAAGGTTGATGGGTCAAAGTACAGACATTGAGATATGAGGGTATGAAGTTCATAAAGTGGCTATGTTCGGGTGTGGATTATAATGAGTGGATATGATGATGAGGATGGATTGACCCTCATTTGGTGAGATTGGTTTATGGTTCCAGTTCACATGATCCAACGGAGAAGGTCACTTGGTCCCTAGTAAGATGCACGCTCTTTCTGTGGGCTCTCTCCTTAACAACTAAACTGCAGAATGATCTCAACTGTCTGTCCTGGGAAACAATCACCTGGATTATGTCCTAATCAGATTTATTAACTGAGCTGTGGGAAAGAATTTGAGAGTTTAGTGCCTTTATTCTGAAGACCAGCATAGTGGTCCTTGTAACAGGGCAGTAGGTGCACAGATACATTTCAGTTAATCTGTTACAGCCTTTGAGCCTTTAAAACTGGGAGTTATAGGTGCAAGTGTCAAGAGTAGGAGGAAGCATATAACCTGCAGAAAGGTAAATACAGTATAAGGTTTCCTTCCTCTTAGGTAAGGGCAGCAGAGTAGAGATTCCCAAGGTCAGGGGAGTGCTAGTGTGGGTCTCCCCATGGTAGGCAGGAAAGCGCTACCTAGCATAGAAGCATAAATCATTCCCCTTCCCAGGCGTGGGCGGCAGGAACAGTCACTACTATTTAGTGTTGTACCCTATTTTGAGTCTTCAATTTATTAACAATCTTGTCCTAGGAAAGGGCACAGGAACAAAGATGATCCTTTGGGCTTTACTTGGCCTGTCCGAGCTGGACCATGACACTTTCTTCTAATGACAGTAACTGCTGAGACAGGTGTGACTGCTGCTGCTGCACAAACATGGTACGTGGAAGGAATACAGACTCAAGCAGAAGGTAAGTGGTGCAGGGGCAGATCCCTAGGAGATGAGGGATGTTTACTCTTCTCAGCACCTGTTATAGGATGACCAGATATCAAGTAAGAAAAACCAAGACAAAGGATGGGGGTGGGGGAAAACAGGTGTCTATATAAAACAAAGCCCTGAATATCGGGACTGTTCCTATAAAATCGGGACATCTGGTTACCCTAATCTGTTCTCCTGAGGAGGGGGCAATGGGAAAGGAAGGGGGAATCATCCTTGTTTTGGGAAAGGAGGGTGGGGCCCACCAGAGCAGCCAACTGGAAGGGGCGGTTACTCCCCTCACCCCGAGGGGGGGAGGACGACTGGAGGACCCCGTAGGAACGGGAGATGGGGATTATGCCCCTCTCCCGGGGGTGTGTGTGTGTGTGCCAGAGGGCCCCGTGGGGGCGGGGGGGGGGGGGTTATGCCCCTCTCCGGGGGGGGGGGGCGCCACGGGAGCCCGCCGGAACGGGGGGTATTTTCTCTTTCAACGTTGACACTTCCTTGGCGCGTGCGCAGGAGTCTCCCCCGTGTCCGTGCTGGGAGATTCCCCCTCCCCGTCACTCACCGGTGCCGCCGAGCGGACGGGACCACTGGCCCAGCGAGGACGAGCTCCAGCTCCAGCTCCACCCCGAGACGAAGGCGGAACTACTACTTCCTCTTCCGGCCAGCCTGGCGCACGAGCCGCACGCAGCCCTTCTAGCCGCGGCCACTCGCTGGTTCGCAGGGACGGGGGAATTCTAGTGCGGAGAGGCCGGAGCTGACGTTGGCGCCACAGCGGCTAGGCGAGGGGGCGGGGACACACATCCCTCTCTTCCCGCCCAGCGACCGTCCCTCCCGCCCCAGTACAGCCCTTCCCCCATCGTTCCCCCCAGCAGCACGATCCTTCCCCCCCACCCCCGGCACAGCCCTTCCCCCCCCC
>NW_020664482.1:12900913-12949083 GCF_002925995.2 Terrapene triunguis
AAAATTCTGCACACAATATTTTAAAATTCTGCAAATTTTATTTGTCAAAATAACACTACATAATCACGCCAGTTTCAGTTATTTTGGTAATTGATTCCAAAATGCTTGTCAGCAAGTATATCTGAAAAATACAAACACACACACAAAAATTCCCATAGGAGTAGAGATTTAAAGAAACCTCTATGACAACCCAGTTCCTGTTTCTCTGTTCCCTTACCCCACCCCCCAAGCCCAGCAGGGGGGGCCAGACACCCACAACTCCTCCTCCCCCCAGAGCCCAATTGTAGGCCCCCCCCCCGCCCAGATACCTGCCCCCACAACGCAGCCTTGCGCAGACACCTGCCCTCTCCCCCCGCAGAGCTCAGGGATCCAGAGGGAGAAACAGCCTGATGCTCAGTCCCAGGCTTGCACGGAGTTTCCTGTGTGCCATCCTCTCCTTCCCCCAGGGCATGCTGGGAATTGCAGCTGCCAGGAACCCTCTAACTCCGTCACCCCCCCAACAGTGTCTTCTATGTGCGAGCTGGGCTCTGCTGGGTCCAGCAGCCCCTAGTGGTGGCTAGCAGCACTGCAGTCCATTTCTGTGGGGGGAAAGAATTTCTGCACGCACGTTAATTTCTGCAAAATTCTGCATTGCACAGTGGCGCAGAATTCCCCGAGGAGTAAGCTTTGCATCATTAGGTGAGGCCCGTCCCCTCTCATCGTTTGCTTTTCTGGGATGTTTCACCTCTGGGGATTGTCACAAAGAGATGAGTGAGTTTCTTACACTGTGGTCTAGTTGCTGGGGCAAACTTTCAGTCACAGATACAGAAGGGACAGACTTTGCTAGAAAGGCCCTGTTCACTTTCTCCTTTGAGAATGGAGACCGTCCCCTCCCCTGGGAGATAGATCTCTCCTAGCATGAAAACATATTGTTAGCCCATTACAAAGGGAAGCTCTTGACTCTATCTTGATATAACAGACCTTTCACACTTCAGATAAGGCCTTCTATGCTACCCAGTTAATTTGCTTCCATGTATATTAGAGGGCTGATGTTTTTTTCTGATTTGGCTTTTTCCTTGGCTCCAAATCTTCCTCCCCCAACTTATCAGGCATTTGCTCAGTGATGAAGATGTTTAGCCTGCTCAAGCAGAGAAAGAGGGAAAGCGTCGCTGCACCATGTGGTTATGGTCTCTTGATCAGTTTGTAATGATTCATGATTACAGCAAATGGGCCAGATCTTCGGCTGAGGTATGTGGAGGTAGCTCTATTGTTTTTGAAGGACCTATCCTGATTTACCCCTGGCTGAGGATCTGACCTAGCGAGTTTACATGAAGTAAGTGGGCAACTCAGGTGAGCTGAGCTCAGACTCTTAGTTCTACGGGTCATTCTTCATGCTCACTTTAATTTTGGTGACCTTAGGCTGCAAGGTGGCCATGTACCTTTGGGGCCTTGCCCTATGTGGGTCCACAAAGGGGAGAGGATAGCCCAGCTCACCACTGCAGTATCAATTCCCAGGGAATCCTGGGAGGAATTCTGGCTGAGTCAGGCTCAATTCCTCCTGAGGTCCCTGGCTGCAGCACAACTCCTCCATATCCCCTCTAACTCAAAAAGGCCGAATTTAGCCATAATGCTAAGTGAGCAGTGTGCTCTGTAATGGCATTTCCATGTTTCTTTTTACTTGTATTGACTATCTGTGTCTTAGGTAACAAACATTGCAATAATATCAGCTATGACAAGAAGAAGAACAGTAAGCACATTGGTTACCACACCATTCTGCTGTCAGCCCAAGGTCCTGGAGCACCACTGTCTGTGGTTCATTGAAAAATAAAGACAGAGTGGGCCAATTTGTGCCTTCAGTCAGATTGGTGCAAATCCAGAATACCTCCACTGACATCAGTAGAGTAAATCCAGTTTACACAGGTGTGACTGAGAGGAAAATATGGTCCAGTATCTGCATGCTGGCAGTTCCTAAATTAAAGATAGACCACTGATGCTATCTTTTCTCATGCCTTTGGCCTCTTCCTATCTCTGTCCCTCAGGGTGATTATCACATTCCAGTGACTAGAGGTAGTACAAAGTCTGTGTTATGTATCTTCTGTTTGCATAATCAAGCCCAGGTTTCAACTGCTTCAGCAGTTGCTTAAACATGTACTAGAAAGGGTTTCAATGAGCTGCAACTCACTGCTTCAGCAAATTATTTTCCTGCTGGAGTTTGGTGAGATTCTCTATGGCCCTGACAGAATGACTAATGTAGCTACAGTTTTCAAATGTCACTCTAATATATTTTCATTGTTGCTTTTATCAGGCAGCAGATCAGGGAGGACGAAGTTAAGCAGCATGTAAAACATAATATAAGCATGAAATGACTTTTTGAGCTTCACAGTACTGATGCTTTTGCTTGATAGTAGAAGAAATGAGGCACAATTTAATTATAGAGTAAGGTGACATGGTAATCGATGAGGTCCTATCTCACCACAAAGTGTCAGGAGTTACAGGATAGGCCAGTTCAGCAACAGTTAGGTATCTTAGTGCTATTATAGCATATTTTAAAAAAAACCACCCCAAAATAAAACACTGTTTTCTGCCTACCAGTTCCTGCCATACTCCATCTCAAATTACTAATGAAAAATTAAGTTGAGAAGATTGTTACACTATGTTGCATCACCTTCATTCTTAAGATTCCAGTAAATTAGTGTTTCAGGTAGATTACTTAAGCCAGGCCACCTTGGGCTGGAATCCTGTCAAATCTCATGAACCAGGCAGGGTCAGGCCTAGGACAGGAGAACAGCAAAGAATACCAAGAGATAGCAGCATGTGGGATTATAAGAACATAAGAACGGCCGTACCGGGTCAGACCAAAGGTCCATCTAGCCCAGTATCCTGTCTACCGACAGTGGCCAATGCCAGGTGCCCCAGAGGGAGTGGACCAACAGGCAATGATCAAGTGATCTCTCTCCTGCCATCCAACTCCATCCTCTGACAAACAGAGGCTAGGGACACCATTCCTTACCCATCCTGGCGAATAGCCATTAATGGACTTAACCACCATGAATTTATCCAGTTCTCTTTTGAATGCTGTTATAGTCCTAGCCTTCACAACCTCCTCAAGTAAGGAGTTCCACAAATTGACTGTGCGCTGCGTGAAGAAGAACTTCCTTGTATTTGTTTTAAACCTGTTGCCTATTAATTTCATTTGGTGACCCCTAGTTCTTGTATTATGGGAATAAGTAAATAACTTTTCCTTATCCACTTTCTCCACATCACTCATGATTTTATATACCTCTATCATATCCCCCCTTAGTCTCCTCTTTTCCAAGCTGAAGAGTCCTAGCCTCTTTAATCTCTCCTCATATGGGGCCCGTTCCAAACCCCTAATCATTTTAGTTGCCCTTTTCTGAACCTTTTCTAGTGCCAGTATATCTTTTTTTAGATGAGGAGACCACATCTGTACGCAGTATTATTGAGTCAATAGGTGGAATTCTTCATCAGTACTGAACTGGTGTCCCAGCATGGTGCTAGGGAGCTCTGTGTTACTAGAGAAGCCATCTTTCAGCTGAGATGTCCACAGATGGTCAGAGCCTGGTTTAAAGATCCCTCTTTCCATGCATGTACGGGATATCAACCTTAGTGTCAAGGTCAAATTCCAATAATGAGGGACTATGTTGTGCCTACTGTCCTTAAACAGCAATGTAAACCCCTTCTTGCTATTGATCGTATAGCACTTTTGCCACATCTCCAAACAATACCAGTTCCTGATCACTACCATCTTTTGGCTGGATTAAAACCAAGAACCTGGAGCTGAAAGGGCCATTAGCAAGCCCCTGAGACATTTGGTCTCCCAGATAGGTTATATTTATGGTTTTTATGTTGACTGCGATTGCATAATTCAACATTCAGTCTACAATTATCCCATCTAATTCAGAGGTAGATAGTGAGCATTAGAGGTGGTATTTAATATATTCGTGTCAGGCAGCAAACGCTCCTTGTCGGAGCTGTTGGCCAAGAAGAACTTTTCATAGAAGATATTGATGAAGTTATTAGAAAACCAGATGAACAGACGAATTGGGGGAAACTCTGGTAACTTGCCCAACAAATGAATATGTGTGCATAAATCAGAGTCTGAAAATATCTCATCAGTCCATCTGATTTAGTGGCTATTTTTTGCTTCAGTATAGCAGGTTTTTCAGATGCCTTTATAGATGCATTATGGGAAGGGGACAGCTTCTGCTGTTAAGGTAGATAGCATGTGTAAAAGCTGCTGAGAAGTAATATGTGGTCACACGAGAGCTGGGATGACAAGTTGTAGCTCGTAATTAATGGAAGAACACATATCTTGCTGAATGTGGCTTTATGTCACACATCTCCCTCCTGTAACCTTAACAATGCTGCTAATAGTTTGGAACTCATCAGGGCCGGCTCCAGCATTTCTGCCGCCCCAAGCAAAAAAAACCCAACCCCCCTCCCCGATCGGCGGCGGCAGTTCAGTGGCAGGTCCTTCGCTCCAAGAGGGAGTGAGGGACCTGCCGCCCCTGAATTGCCACAGTGCCGCCCCTCTCCCTTGGCCGCCCCAAGCACCTGCTTGTTAAGCTGGTGCCTGGAGCCGGCCCTGGAACTCATTCAGCTGATTGTAGCAATGTCACATCTGTCTCACTAGTTAAGGCTGTAGTTGCATTTTCTTTGCAAACAAACTCCTGTTGAGTTTGATCCTGCACCCACTGAAGTCAGTGGGCAAAACACTCATTAGATTTCCCAAAACTGCACTTGCTGGTAGGGTGTGGAGTCACATGGTGTTGGCTCCTCCTCTGTGTTTCCAGCTGAAAAAAACTGAACAGGTGGGAAGAGGCAGTGAAACCAAGAGCAAAGGCAGAGAGTGTAACTAGCTTTCTTCAGAAGAGACAAAACGCTTATCACACTATTGACAGCTAATATCACACACACACACACACACACACACACGTTATCGGAACAAAAATTGTGGAACTAAACACAACTACTGAACTTCACTGCTCAGCCCTGATATTTTTCATTACATTCCATCCCTCAACTTTCACTTGTGCTTTGTGGCCCAGATCCTGATCTTATGTTGGTGTAAATCCAGAGTAACGCCATTGACTCAAACAGTTAAGGCTTGTCTAGATGAGCAGTTAGAGACCAGCGAGCTGGGGTGTAAATCTACAGCACACTAGTGTGTCACACATAGTGCAATTTTAGTGCATGGTAGCAGTGGCTATGCAGACAGTCAGTATGCGACAGGCTAATGAGCTGTACATTTACATCCCAGCTTGCGGCACACTAGCTGTTTGTCTAGATAAGCTTTCGCGTGCACTTTATTTGGTCTCCTATTGCTCCTTCTCTTCCTTGCGCTGTCCCCATGGACTCCTTTTCCAGACTGTTTTCTTTCTGGACAAGACACCTGGGTGTTTTGAACAAGATCAATTGATGCAGATGTAGGTTTAGTCATTTAGGTCATTCATCTTGATCAAGTGAATTAACCCCCACTCACAGCAGAGCATGAGGTAAAGCACACAAACCCCATAAAGCACACACCAAGCAATAGTTGGATGGGCACAAAGAAATCTGTTTCATTAGCAATCAAATAGCTATTTCAATTCTGGCAGGTTAGAGGAGATCTTGTAAACTAAACTCTTTATAGAAGAACTGAGACCTTATCTAAAGCCTCCTATTTACAAATGTTTTGCTGATACCACACTTCCCTCCTGCTTTTCTTCCCTTGATTTTAAAAAAAATTCTAGGGAGCATTTACATTATCGTAGGAATTATGCTAGTAATAACTACATTTAAATACAGTTGTCAGTAGGAGAGTTCTAGCACAATCTTCCTGTCCAGGGTGAATAGGGATTTTTCTCCCAAAGGACTTTGCTTTCCAAACCATGAGTTAGGCCATAGCTAGACTAGCCATTTTTTGTATAGCGTTCCAATTATTATAGCACAGTTTGTGCAAAGCCAGGGGCATCAAACTCATTCAGTGGAGAGGGTCGACTCCTCTTTGAACTATGCTCCGTGGATCGAGATATACATTTAGGGTCACAAACTTTCCTTGTTCCACAGAGGGACTCCTACTGACGTCAATAGATTTGAGTGCAAGGGTAGAATATGACCACTATGTAATAGCTAAATCCCCATCACTTATTTATCCAGTGCCTTTATTGTTATGTTGAGCCCCATGGGCTCCAGCCTACATGCAAGGCATTGGACTCCACTGGTCCAGCCTATAAGGATAAAGCCAGATCATGTTACAGAATTGTGTTCTGGCCCTGACTTTTACTAGGACTAGAGCACAGTTCCATAACCTGGGTCTAACCCAGTCATGGTATACCTAGAAGTTCCTTTGCTTCTGTGGCTAGAGCAGTGGTCCCCAAACTCTATCGTCCACCTGGCCCACACTCCCCCAGGAGCCGTGGTTGGGGTCAGGAGCAGGACCAGAGCTGCGGTCAGGAGCCCGGACTGGGAGTGGGCCGGGAACCGGGAGTGGGGCCGCAGTCAGTGCTGCAGCTAGGGCGGCAGCCAGGAGGTGGGGGCTGTGGCCAGGAGCAGGCCCGTGGTTGGGGCCAGGATCCTGGGGTCGTAGCTGGCAATGGAGCCGTAGCCAGAAGTGGGGCCGCAGTTGGGGCTAGGAGTGGAGGTGGGGGCTGGGTGGTGCTCCCTCCTCACCCCTCCATGGGGGCTGGCCTGTGTCCCGCCATGCCCCCTCGAATGTTCCTCCAGACCCCACAGTTTGGAGACCACTGGGCTAGAGCCTAACTTCAGCCTCCTGTTCTTGAAATCTTGGCTCTGATGTCCAAATGTAAATTTTTAACAGTCAGTGTATTTAATCTCTATCAAAGACAAAGCTGTTCTGTCACTTGAACTAAAGAGGGGTGTAATCAAAATTTGAATTTGTGCATCAACTTTAAGCAAATCCTTGGCTGGCAAACAGAACAGAAACTGAAAGACATATTGGGCCTAATTCTGCAAGAAGCTGAGCACTCTTGATATCCACTGGGGGGTGGAGGGCATTCAGCATCTTGCGGGATCAGGACCATTCAGAGCAAAAACGTACAGTAGCTGCAAGTGATACAGCTGCAGTTTAATCAGGGATAACAACAGGTCTTTTAAAGCAATATATAGTCCTGGATAGCTCAGTTAGTAAAGGATCTTTTTAATCAGAGGATAAAGGGTTCAAATCCCTGGTCAGGTGGTAACATTTCATCTAGTTCATCCCCCAGGTGCAGAAATTGCTGGATTAAATTTTATGGCATGTGTTATACAGACTAGATGATCATAATGCTCTCTTCTGGCTTTATAATCTACAAAATTGATTAAAGATGGTAACAGTAGTTTCATATCACTTTTTCTCCTTTTTCCACAATGAGAAAAATCAAGAAAGGAGCTTGGCATTGAACATAACCATTATTTAAATGATGACCTCTGGCGCACAGGAAGATATGTAAAGAAGAAGACGATATTGTGTGACTCTAAAGGAGCCCACGGGATGGCTTTATAATTCCTTCTATTTTTAACATGTGTGTAGCGGAATGAGAAAATCATCATCATCTTTGTCTATGCTACGCTAGCTCGATCAATTGAATGCTCAAGTCCTGCAACATCCAGCAGTGCTGCTAGTAATGAGCTAACAAACACACTACCCAGAGTTGGGCTGACATCATAGCTGATGGCTGTTGTGTACAAATATGACTGGAAAAAAGGGGAAATAGCCATGGTAATTTTCTCTTTCTCAGAAACACAAGGGAAAGAGTCACTGTTGATCAAATAGAAAACGACAGGAAAAAGCCTTAGGTAAAGAAATCTTATTTTCAAGCTTCGGAGAGACCTTGCATATAATAGAGATGGAAATAGAATTCTCTCTTTAAAAAAAAGACTCTTAATTGTCTTTTTAAATAAAAATATGAAACAAAGATCAGAATGTTATTTTTGGCATGTTCTCAAGGAGTTTGTATTTGGCAATCTGGTCTCAGAGCTACATAACTTGTAGGGCCCAGTATTTGAAAAATGCTTCTACAGAGAGGTGTTGCCCAGAGGTCTGTGCCCAGGATTGGGGGCCAGAAACTCCTGAATTCTAATCCTGGGTCTGACAGCATGTGCTTCTGTAGTCTTGAGCCAGTTCCTTAAACTTTTCTGTTTCCTTATTTGTAAAATGGGGATGGTAATATTTCTGCGCCTGGACCTTCCTCCCCTGGGATTGTGGAGATTAGTTAGTTAATGTTTGAAGACGGAAAGCTCTAAGTGCTGTTGTTGTTATATTGTTATGGGGTTTACCTGGGACAAAAGGTTTATGGCAGGGCAAACTATTCTGAAAGGAGAGGGACTGGGTAAATAGTGAAAAGAATGAATGAAAGCTTGGCAAGCCTGAATTTCAATAGCTTCTATAAGATGCATTCTGAGTATCCAATGGTTAGGGAAGATGGACATCGTCCCCCTACTGACCATATCTGTTTTCTTAGAAGAAGGCTAAGGTTTGTAAATGTCAGATTCTCAAAGAAGATGTTTATTTTTCTAGACTGAGGCTGGAATAGGAGTGTCAGCACAGAGACATCCCAGGCTGTTTGCACCGAGACAAAACAAAAATGTCTGTTAGCTGTGTTTTTGGTGCAAAACTGGATTGTTAAGAGTGTTTAAATTGTCAGAGAAAAACAGAGTTTTATACAACAGATACTTTATACCTTTGTTACATACAATAATGGGCAACAGCTGCATTTTGTTTACCTGTTTTGCTCTCCCCCTCCACGCAATTGCTAGAGAAAATAAAGTATCTGACTTGCTGCACCCAACCTGAGAGTGAGAACTCTGTTTTTCTCCGACAATTGTATCAGCAGCAAAAGCATTGCTGTGCAGGTGTAACACCCCCCCCCCGGGTGTGGTGTTCTGTCTCATCTAGTGGCACTGAGACCACTTAGAGAGAGTGATTAATGAATTTGCTGTACTACCTTAGCTAACAGACCGTTGGCTTTTTGCTCATGCGGTAAATGCTCATGCACTAAGCTCAAGAGGTCCCAGGTTCGATCCCACCCGCTGACGACTGGGGTCTTTTGGCGTTACACAGGCAGCCCAAATGTGGGACCTACCTTGGGACTCCTACTCTTTGAGCTAGCAGAGACCACACGCATCATGAACATGACATGCTTACTGTGTGGGTAGGAAGGAAGAGAACAGCATCACTCTTCAGCATCCCCTACTAGCCAAGGGCTCATGGACCAGGTGGATTGTCCTGTCTGTCCCTGGGAAGGGAAGTGCTGGCTGTGTGACTGTGATCAGGAAGAGAATGAACAGTAGCAGCTTTGCACTCTCTGATCCTCATTGGAACAGACACCTGAGCAATGCTGATAGTGGGTGGAATAATGGCAGCTGTGCTTCCAATGCTAGAAGCAACATGCGAGCAAAAAAGGAAACTGTGCAAGGCCTGAGATCCGTGGGGTTCTCTGTCACTTCTTGTGGAGATCAGGGCTATGTGTCAAATTTTAGAACCCTGCCTCTTCTAAACAGATGCTGGCTAATGCAGCTCTATAGGGGCAACTGAGGGCAGAATTTGGCCAGTCTCTTTGTACTGCTCTGTTTCTGTTAGTTCATTTAACGAACACAATGGGCTGTACTGGGTGCTCTTGGCTTGCACACAGACCCCCTGTAATTTAAGTCACTCATCTAGTGCTGCAGTCTTTGTTCTAACAATAACATTTTTGTCAACTATTGAACCAAAATGCTCCTGAGTCCTCTCTTCCACTGGGCCTTATGGACTGCTTTCCTATGTAAAAACGTATGGAAGTGGAACGCTTACTTGCAAAGCTGTGTGGCATTTCAGGAGATGCCATTCTGCTATCCCTTGAAACCCCTTGGAACTGCTGGGCAAGCCACAGGGGCATGGCCAAATTTCATGCACAGGCTAGAGATCCATGAAAAAGGTCCCCATGGATCTTGGACCCTACAAAGTTCTCCCCTTTGTTCTATACTGCTCCAGGTCACCCCCCAGAATGGCTGGCAGAGTTGTCAAGCTGTCATTAGTTCTTTGCCCTCCAGGAGCACTCCTGTGCTGGAGAGAACAACGTGATGGTTAATGCAGCTCAGGTCAGCAGCACAGATGAGCTGTGGGTTTTGTTTTTTGTTTTTACCGTCAGTTATGCTGTTTTCTGATGACAACATGCCAGGGGCCAGGGCTGTTTCCTAACTCCTCCCTCCTGCCAGGTCATGCTGCCCCATTTACATGGGAATGCTGCCCCATTTACATTTACATGATGTGGATGCAGGAGGAATGCTGGTGGGGAGGTATATATTGTGTAGTCACTTCCCCTCCTTGCGCTATTTTCTGTAGAACTTCCATGCGTTGATCCTCTGCACGATGTGCATTGGAGAGGAGCACATGGCTCTCAGAATAAATCTACCATTTCAAACAGACGATGTGTCCTTTTCCCAAGTCAGACCTATACATTTAAATTCAGATAAGAGAAATGCAATAGCTGGTTGTCCAAGCTCACTTTTAGCTTTGGTGTCAGTTTTATTATTTAATTACCTTGAGGAAATCTTAATGGAACATGTTAAAATTAGGCATGTTACAATCAGTTCTTTCAGAAAAGTAGGCAAGCAGTTTTAAGTGAAAGTTCTTGTGAGGCTAATATAAAAGGAGAGCACAGTAGTACATACTTGCTAGATAAATCTGTTTTGTAATGTGAATTGTCAGTGATGTACAGTATCTAGTCACAGCCTAAAAGACTGAATTTTAAGTGATAAAATTATGTGCTGTTTTTGCTGCTCAAGAGGTGTAATGCCATTATGCATGTGCTACTTAATGAAAAAGCTTAGAATCAGCGTAGCCTGGGAGTACCAAAAACATAAATGAGTTTCTGTTCAAGACATACTTTCTGCTCGGCAACAAATCCAAACCCAACAAAATACACGACAGTCTTTGGACTCAATAATTAGTCCCCTCTCCTCCAGTTTTAGAGCAAAATTAGCATTTAACAGTGGTTCTCAGAAATAGAGCTCCTGTCATCTTGTGGTTGGACATGGTGACTCCCAATGAGAACAAAGTCAGAAGATGCTTAGTTTGGAATTGACTTTAGTTTGCACCTCTGAATAGTTTTAAAATAAACTATGAATAATGCACCTGGAGTTTGCGTAAAGAGCTTTTATCAAATTAATTGCCAGAAGCATTTTCATCAGCTTCTTGTTCATTGTCTGGCTTCACTTTCTGAGCTAACGACTTTGGAAAATGGTAACTGGAATGTGAGTGTAGAAATGCATGGAGGGAGGACGGTGCACTACAATACTCAGAAGCATTCTGATGGTCATAGTTCAGTTAACTGAAACAGTGAAACAAGTCCAGTGGACCTCATCACAGTGGGATCTCCGCCAAAGAGTTGTCCAGTGATTTAGATGAGATGTTCAGCTGTGATAATGAAACAGCAGGAAGAAAACAGCTGGGGAACGGAGCAATTGGTGATCCATCATTTTGTAGGCTGATATTGAAATAAAAGGGCCAAGATATCAAGGACCACTTGCTTTTGAGGCTTGTGTGCTGAAAGGTGTGGCAACTTATTACAAAAGCTGCCTCCAACCTCTACACCCAAGCTAAAGTCTGTTAGTTGGTGATGCTGCCATTGCAACTTAGAACCCCCAAATAGTCCCCCACAGAAGCTCCTCAAAATAGCTCAGAAAAGAATCTAGAAAAATGTGGGAGGAGCCAGGGCAAGGACAAAACACAGTGTGCTAAATGACTAAAGAAAACTGATGGCTAGTTACTTGGAGCAGCGGTAATTTGCTGTTGGCCAATCCATTCCAGTGGGCAATGTGAGTTCTCAGCACCTCTGAAAATCAGGCCACCTGTTTACACTAGAAGATTTCAGCCCTAATTTTACTAATAGTATAGGCCTTGCTTCCTGAGACATAACTTCAAGTTGGTTTTGACTGGCTATTTGGTAGCCAATGGGAAACAAACTGGTGATCTCAGTCTATTTCCTGGTGGCCTGGTGTCCCCAACAGAACACCCACTTCAGAACACCCACCTTCAAAACTAGTTCTGTCTAGATACTTCATGTATTTTACCCTTCCTTGGTATTTGCATGTTGGTTTTGACCTGGTCTCTTGTCCATTCTTGGTCTTTTTGGTCCATTTATAGCAATGGAACTTTTAAAAATGGTGTTTGAGTGTCTTGGGAAGCAGAATGACTTACACTGATTAAGGCAACATGTTATAATTTAAAAACATGGTGTGGGATTGAGTTCTTGTCCTTTCAGCACTGAGGAACTGATAGCTGTTGACAGAGTTGCTCATTGTGTAGGCAATCGCACCTGCAGCTTTCTGGCCCCATTGAAGTAAATGGGTATTTTGCCATTGATTTTAGTAAAGCCAGGATTTCACCTTCCATGCATATTCATGACTCTGGTGTAGAGTCTCTCCTGACCCAAGACTGCTTGTCAGTCCGGTTATGCAGAACTGCTTGTGTTTTATTGTCCGGTGGCTTTTCTGATTCTAAAGTTCACCAGGAACTCCATTGTGATCACCAGACAAATTTTGGTCCCAGCCCTGTGCCCATTAAAGTCAATTTTGCAAATAGAATTTAAGGGGAGCAGGATCAAGACCCGTCACAGGGTAGCTGAGAAGGTCAGACACCCAACCTACTTGTGACAGTCTCTTCAAGGAGAATGAGCCAGCTCAGATCCACTTGTGAGTAGTTAATTTTTTAGGTGGCAGGGCAGCTGTTAATTTGCTAAGGAACATCTGGGCCTAATATAGGTGTTATGAAGGCTCAGGCAGGAGGCCCCAGAAAATAGAGGAGGACTCCTTGGGGGAAGCTGATTAGGGAGCTCTCCAGGAAAGGTGCTCCTGGAGGAAGAGATTCCAACAGGAGAAAGCTGTGAGTGCCAAGCCCTTAGGGAGATCTGGTCCCAGTGAAAGGACCTTACCAGACAGTGTCAGGCAGTCCAGATTGTAGAGGAATACATGTCTGTGACGGGTTGGATCACAGAAACCCCCTTGGGGCTGCCAGCTGATGTGCCAAGACTACTTCTGCCCCTGCTTTCCCGCACTGGCAGCTTAGGACTTCAGTGCCCTGCCTGGTTTGAGCCAGACCCACTAGCCTGCTGCAAACCCAGACCCAGGGTCTGAACCACCCCCTAACAGCTGTAGGCTTAACTAAGAGCAACTTACAGAAGTGTTCCTGTCTTTACCACTCAGATGTCCAACTCCCAATGGGGTCCAAACCCCCAAATAAATTCGTTTTACCCTGCATAAAGCTTATACAGGGTAAACTCATAAATTGTTCACCCTCTGTAACACTGATATAGAGATATGCACAGCTGTTTGCCCCCCGCCCCAGGTATTAAGGCATACTCTGGGTTAATTAATAAGTAAAATGTGGTTTTATTAAATACAGAAAGTAAGATTTAACTGGTTCCAAGTAGTAACAGACAGAACAAAGTGATTTACCAAGTAAAATAAAATAGAACACGCAAGTCTATGTCTAAGGAACTGAACACAGATAAAAACCTCACCCAGTAAGCTTCCTCTTACAGACTAGTCTCCTTCTAGTCTTGGTCCAGCAATCACTCACCCGCCTGTAGTTACGGTCCTTTGTTCCAGTTCCTTTCAGGTATCCTAAGGGGTGGATAGGCTCTCTCTTTAGCCAGCTGAAGACAAAATGGAGGAGTCTCCCGGGGTTTAAATAGACTTTCTCTTGTGGGTGGAGAACCCCATCTCACTCCTATGCAAAGTCCAGCTCTGTCTCAGTTTTGGAGTCACATGGGCAAGCCACATGTCCATGCATGACTCAGTTTTTACCAGCCAAGCCACATTCCTGGGAAGGCTCAGATGTGGATTGGCATCTTCAAGTTCATTGTTGGCTTAAGTGGTTTTTGATTGGGCACTTAACTTGCACTTTTCTCAAGAAGCTGACCAAATGCTCTACTAGGCTAGTTAAAATCAAGCCAGTACCCATCAAATATTCATAACTTCGAACACAAAAATGATACATGCATACAAATAGGATGAATACATTCAGTAGGTCATGACCTTTACATAGACATGTTACATGCCATATGTAGCCTAAAACATATTCCAGTTATGTCTCATATATACATTCATAAGCATATTTCCATAAAGCCTTATGGGGAGCACCGTCACAATGTCACATAGGAGAAGAGCTGCAGTGGTTTGACCTCTTCGGGGTCCCTGAATCCACAGAGGGAGCACTTCCTAGATCAGTGCTTCTCAAAGCCGGTCCGCTGCTTGTGCAGGGAAGCCCCTGGCAGTCTGGGCCGGTTTGTTTACCTGCCGCATCCGCAGGTTCGGCTGATCGCGGCTCCCACTGGCCGCAGTTCGCCGTTCCAGGCCAATGGGGGCTGCGGGAAGCAGCGCGGGCCGAGGGATGTGCTGGTCACCCTTCCCGCAGCCCCCACTGGCCTGGGACGACGAACCGCGGCCAGTGGGAGCCGCAATCGGTGAAACCTGCAGACATGGCAGGTAAACAAACTGGCCCGGACCGCCAGGGACTTTCCCTGCACAAGCGGCGGCCCGACTTTGAGAAGCACTGTCCTAGATGATGGCAGGAGGCCTGACTACAGTCGGGGCCCCAGGTCAACAGGGCCTTACTGGTAAGGAGCCTGGATGGAGGACACAGATGGGTAGAGGAGGGGGAAGGGGAGGGGGCAGCGAGTGGGCAGACTGACTAAGATGAACTCAGCCCCCAGCTAGGATGCACAGCTGAAGGCTTGCTTTTGTACCACGTTTTGGCCTTTGGTTAAATAAGTAGACCCCTGAAGGGGCACTGTTTACTACCTCAGAGCCTCATTTGAAGTCACTGAATGTCTATTAGGGGAAACTGAGGCAGGGATGGAACTGTGGTTCTGCACTGGGCTCCCAGGAAGAACTCCAGCGGTGAGTGCCCACCATAACAAGCCCTTAATTTGTTACTTAAATTTGACTTGAACCTTGGTGTCCAAGGTCGAGTTAAAAAGCTATTAAAATAACCCATCCCTCTGTGAACAGCTCTTCATGTTAAACACAAAACAATTTGGTCCATAGTACAGTGTGCTTGAAGACTGCCAAGAACTGCTTGAGTTTCTGTTTCTTTCAATACCATCCTATATTCTCACTTCTGTAAGCATTCTCTTTCAGGACTCATCCCTATTCTCTGAGTCAACTGAGCTTCCTTCCTGATGAAAACTCTTTGGCAATGATTTTGTATTTGTGCTTGATACAAAAGTTTTCAAAAGATCTTCACAGACACTAATCAGAGTAAAAATGCAAACAGCCTCTGAAATCTGCCTTTTCTAATGTTTCCTTAGGAAACCATTTTGTAACTTGCAAGCACGCTTTGGCAGATGACGTGGTCCTTACTGTAATAAATCACAGGAATGGAAGACACTTCATTGCAGCTGCAACATGGCTAGTTAGGATCCTATTCAAGAAAAAGGCTTAGGCAGTGTATTTTCTTTCCTCTAAGCCACCTGTACCATTTCCCCCCTTATAGATGAAGTGAAAAGGCTCTCAAAATGCTTTTGTAATTGTCTCTTTAGATTTATAATTTGCAAATGTATTTTTTTAACTATAAAAATACCCAAACCTTAATAGAGCTCTTTTAAATGGCATGTTGTTAA
Organism: Terrapene triunguis; assembly: GCF_002925995.2. Classification (NCBI taxonomy): domain Eukaryota; kingdom Metazoa; phylum Chordata; order Testudines; family Emydidae; genus Terrapene; species Terrapene triunguis. Next base: position 12,916,495 of record NW_020664482.1, read on the forward strand.
CTCCCCAACTCCCTGCACGGTTTTCTATAATCTCTTTAATGAGGGTGAAAAGAAGCTTAAAGAGGTGTCTTTGATTGAAGGTTTGACCTGGAATTACTTTGAATTCATCTGATGAAGCTGGCATATATACCACAGTAGCTTTAATAGAGGAATCTTCTGACTCACTGTAACAGGTAGTGTTGTAAAGGGGGAGCTTTTTGATTTAACAAAACAGGACCAGTGAAGAGATTGACACCAGTAATTCTACAGCTCATGCTAAAAAAGGACTCCATCCTGCAACATGCTTAACTCCTCCTGGAAAGTGCAATGGACCATCAGCATCAAATGAACTCCTTGAGGATTGAGCATGCTTAGTGACTTACAGGAAGTGTGCAGCATCATGCTGGCTTGGGCTCAAACAAAAGGAAGAAAAAGCTCAATCACGAGAAGCCCTGTGCACTCACAACTCCCATAAATTTCAATGGGAGTTGTGGGTGCTCAGTGTTTCGTAGCTTACCATAGTTTTTTAGGTTAAAAGACTTACCAGCAGGATATTCCCCCATCAGTTCATGAGCTGGTCTGCTGTATGTGTTAATGGTAACAGGAGTACCCATACGAATTTCTAGTTTGTTAGTGGGGGGAATGGACCCTTTTCCATGTGGCAGAAATTTTCTGGACCTGCTGATGGTGACTTTGCAGGAGTGTTGTATTCATTTAAGTGAGATGGGTTGGAGCTGTTGTTGTTTAAAGTCTGATCCCAGTTCCTAAAAGACAAAACAGGACAAACACAAGAGGTGAAAAAACAGAACCTCAAAGATAGAAAATGCAGCTTCTGTCTCTGGTGTTGACTCTCATTTGTAGCCTGCCTGTTGGAGAAACACAGGCCTAGCATACACTCTGATCAGCCACTCTGAGACCTGGCAAACTTGTACCAGCATTGGGCTGTTTAGGGCATTGCTTTTAGCTGCTTTTCTGGTCACAGGCTCACAGCAGTGTTGCAGCATATACAGTCTTGGCTGGCTAAGCCCGGCTCTTATTAAACAGAAGGGAAAAAGAGAGAGAGATAGGAAACAGAAGAACGAAGATGGGGAAGGAAAATTACACAGTGAGGGGAAAGAAAGTCTCACATCCCAGATGGTATTTAGGATTAAGCCAGAGCCAGTGGAGATGGTGATGTCATCTGGGTCCCTCCCTTAGTCTGATCTGGTCAGGATATTGCTCAGGATCAGGGGACAAAGTCCCAATGCTGTCACAGTAGATCCTGGAATCTCAGGAGATGGTGGTCCTGCTGGTGAAACTTGCTTCTTCCCTTTCTTTCAGTCAGCAGTTGTTACACACGTGCTTCCTAGTCAGTCTTTTCTTTTAAGGACCCCAAAAGGTCCTCATTATTAAAGTGCTGCCTCATTATTTTTGTCCACCAATTAGGTCTAGCTTCTGAACTGGGAGAAAGCACGGAGGTGGTTTTTGGAAAATTTAAGAAATGGGTGATTGAGATTGATGTCGTTTAGGTGACCACGGCAAAGGGTCAATGTCTTGATACCACATACTTGATGATAGGTGGGGCCAGGATAGTGATGTGGTGAAGAAGGAGGAGCCAGTGGAGGGACACAAAGAGGGTGGCTGACATGGTTGAAGTGACAAGCCAGGAAAAAGGTCTTCACAGAACAATTTTGAAGGCAAGAAGTGCGGCAAGATGGGATTTGCCAGGCCAGAGAGGAGGATGTTACAGTAGTCGAGACATGAGATGAGGGCCAGGATGAGAGATCAGCATTCATAAACCTGTCCCACCTGGATGTAGTAGACAGGAGACTTGAAACACCCTGGTGTTACAGTGTTCAGTGTTACAGAAATAAGACAATATCTGCATTCTGTGAGTTCATCATTCTGCTCGATCCCATGATCAGCAGAATCCAAACGTTTCTGAAGTCACCCTCATCTACTTGCTACCCACTCAGAAAAAAACTCTCCCCCCAACAGAATGTTGTAAATATACATTATTAACTCTAGCACAGTATGTCACTGACCTCTTGGCTTGATCAGGAAATACACCTCTACCTCAATATAATGCTGTCCTCAGGAGCCAAAAAATCTTACCGCGTTATAGGTGAAACCGTATTATATCGAACTTGCTTTGATCCACCGGAGTGCACAGCCCTGCCCCCCTGGAGCGCTGCTTTACTGCGTTATATCCAAATTTGTGTTATATCGGGTCGTGTTATATCGGGGTAGAGGTGTATTCCATTGTCCCTGAACAGGAGCCTGTTTGTAACTAGCACCTGCATTTGGCGTCCTTTTCACATACTGCTGAACAGTTCGAGAGAGGGCACAGTCTTTGTGGGAAGCTTATCTTATTGAGGCAGCTCTGGAAATGAAGATTGTAATGTCAGTGATCTTCACTTAGGAAGGTCTTAGTCTTGCCACTACCAGGAGTCTGTGTGAGGGGTAATGCCGTATGAGACTAGACCTGAAGGCACAGCTAGAACTTTGGCAATACCATTACAAAACAAACAGGGCAGATCAATCTTAATTTTCACCAATTCCGCATCCTCCTTCCTCCTGGTTTGAATACTCTTCGGAAGTTCACATGGCAGCTGTTGAGCAGATGGCATGTGCTTGGTGTAAGCATTAAATCTGTCTTCTCTCTGGAATGTGGCTATTCAGCAGCAGCATCTGGCTCTGCTGTTGGCTAACTCCCCCATTGGCAGCTGTGGAGCTGTCTCCAGGCCAGTGTCAGGCAGGTTATTCACATGCTGGGCGACTTGGCCTCCTGGAAGCGTGCCTCACAGGCTGGCTCTCTTGTTGACAGCTGTGGGTCATCCAGTGCTGAATAATGTACCTTGTCCTGAGTGCCTTTCATAAGTCATTTGGATTGTAAAGAATTTGGTGTCTGTTATGATTTTCCAATTAGGAGCCATTAAGGCAGTTTGTGAAACTAGGGCTGCTGTGAGCGATTGCTCAAAACACACATGAAGCCGATGACAGAATGACATTCCTGAGGTTTGTCTGGCACTTGGAGTCTGTGTTGTCTGTGTATTGGAGTATAGGCCTCTGTGCCAGGATTCCTAGGTTCTGTTCTCAGCCCTGTCACTGACCCACTGCAGGAGCTTGGTTGACTGACTTAACCTCTCGGTTCCTCTGCTTTCCCATCTGTAAAATGAGGGTAAATAATACTTTTCTGCCTCAAATGGGTGTTGAGGGGAGACTTAGTTAACTGGAAAGTATTACTACTCATTCATCAAATTTGTAACCATACAGTGCTGGGGAGGCCAAGGCCTGGTTGTTAATCCTTTGTTAGACACGCATACCCATGACTAAATATACCATGTGAAGGAAAGGTCCTTTGGAAGCCCAAAGGGGGTGCTTTTCTGAATGGGAGACGATGACAATATTCTGACAGTTTGAAGAGTGTGTGTGTGTCGGGGGGGAGACAAGGGACCATAGTTTGACTATCAGTAAAATATATTTCTTAATATGTTCCATTAAACTTTTTTTTTTTTAAGTGATAGCATTCAGTCCAAATAAACAACTTGTGACTGATTCGGTTATGCTGGCATATATAATCCTGTACACAGCACATCACATAGTTAGATTGATAAACCTAGACAGATAGGTATTGGGGTATATAGCTATGTACCTGTGGCGACCCTGTTTTCTGTTCACTGTACCTTTAGATTTCTAAATTATTTGCTTGCCTGTTTGCCGTGAGACAAATTTCATTTCAAGCTCATAGACTCTAAGGCCAGAAGGGACCATCATGATAATCTAGTCTGACCTCCTTCACATTGCAGGTTACAGTACCTCACCCACCCCCTCCTATAACAAACCCAAAACATCTGGCTGAGTTACTAAAGTCCTCAAATCATTATTTAATAACTTTAAGTTACAGGGAATCCACCATTTACTCTAGTTTAAACCTGCAAGTGACCCGTGCCCCATGCTGCAGAGGAAGGTATATAACCCTCAGGGTCTCTGCCAATCTGACCTGGGTGAAAATTCCTTCCTGACCCCAAATATGGCAATCAGTTGGATGCTGTGTGCTACAAGACAGACGTATGCTGAGCTCTCTCTAGCAGACTTTACTTCTGTTCTTTCTTATTTTATTGTTTTGTGAGTATAACATTCTCAACTGGGACTAATGGATGGTCCCTGTTTATTGCTCCATCCGATTAAAAATGCAGCGGCAATGAGAATGAAAGCTTTTCCTCTGGAACCTGCAGTGCAACATCTTTAATCACAGGGAGGAACATGGCGCCCTGTAGGCCCATTTCTGCACCGTGCAGAATGCCCTCAGTTCCCACTGAAGTCAGTAGGAGTTGAGGAGAGTTGGTTTCTGTCAGGAGCTCCTTAGCACCTCTGAAAATGCCACAGCTCTACACTACTATTTTTAGCTATGTGAGCAGCAGGACGGGCTAGCTGCCTGAATATGAACCCATCTGAAACCACAGGTAGATATTTGGGTGGCTAGCCCATCCTGCTGCACACGCTGCTGCAGGTACTCTTCTATTTTCAGCATGTGAGCTCACTCAGAGCTAGTGTGGGTATGTCTACCCGGATTGGAAATTGCACCTCCCACTCCCATGTAGCTGTAACCTTCATGTCCCTTTATTGTGGAGGAGCACGTACACGAAAGCACTAGCAATGGTGCATTCAAAAGGCACTGACAGGTGGACAATATGCTTTAGAAACTGTTCTGATTCTTTTTAAATGTTCCGCTTCTTACTACTGCTACATTTGAATGAAACCACTGTATATAAATCTCCCAAGCAAAGGCAGCATTGTCATAGGATTTGCAAGACACAAGTGGACCCCTGGATCCATTAAATCCTGTATCCAACATTGGTCAAAGCTGATGCTTCAGCAGAAAGTGGAGGAAAAATGTGCACCCAGCTGGTTTTGCTAAAGTAGTGGGAAATAATTCCTTCATGACTCCTCAGCAATCAGCTTCCATCCTCCTGGAGTGAAAGATTTGATTACCCCTGTCTTATGGTAGCTACATAACTACATTCAGTTGCAATAGCCTCGTCCTTTTTAACATCCAGCTGCAGTATTTAAATGTTGGATGATGGGAACTAGGACAAAAAATCTCATCTATATGGAGCACTAATGTATCCAGATGAGCACTCTAGATGATATAGCAATGAGGCACTGCTCCAGGCACCTTGGGACTCCTGGGGGTCAGGCTGGAAGTGCTGTAGAGTTGCTGCCCTTTGTCTCTGAGAGGAACGGCAGCATCCACTTTAGGTCTGACCCTGCGCTCATTGAAGATAATGGCAAAATTCCCAGTGATGTCAGTGATTTAGGATCAGGTCCTTAGGGCCTGCTCCTTGAAGGTGCTGATTTTCCTCAACGTTCCTGACTCAGGTGGAGCTTGACGATGCTTACCTCCTTTTAGGAGATACTCAGCTCCTTGTCGGCTCGTAGCTTTATTATGTGAGCCCCTCACTCTGGGAGTTGCAGGTACAAGGGCCTGGTGGAGAAAGGACAGCGGGGTGTACCCAGTGAGATGCACTGCTCTGGAGTGACAGAGCAGGTGGACACCCCTCCATGCCATCTCTTTCTCCTGCAAAGCCCCCCTGCCTGTGTGCGTAACTGACAAGAGGGTGGCACTGAGCCAGCAATCCACTATCTTGGAAGCTTTATTTGCACATAACCCAAATAGAAAAATAATCATAAAAAATATCTTGTGTTCCTTGAAGCCCCAACATCTGGCTCTCATTCTCTGATTTAATACCATACTATTTCCTCATCTATTTTACTAGATGCGGAGGAGCCTTTATTGCTTCTGATATTTAGATGGAGTAGAAACTATTGCTTAAATGAATAACTCCTGAAATTGTTTTCTTGCTGGCGAATCATTAATACACCATATGGATTCAACTCATGTATCTGAACTAAGTGCACCCAGAACTACTCAAACTGTTCCTTATGGTGTCTTAACTGTTTACATGGTGGTAGGATTTATTTATTTATTTATTTATTGAGTCAAAGGTCTCAAAAACTGCATTGGCTGCAGTCATTCAAGACTTCACATTAGATAAAATACATTGCTCCCAGACTGAGATGCTTTACTAATATAATGCTTGCCACCCTATAGATCTCAATGTGCTTTACGAATGTAGATAAGAATCATTATCCTCATTTTGCTGATGGGGAAAGTGAGGCACAAAGAGTTGAGGTGACTTGCCCAACATCACACGGGGTACGTCTTCACTTCGAACCGGAGGTGTAAGTTTCAGCTTGAGTAGACTTACCCACCCTTGCTCTGATTGAGTTAGCACATTAAAAACAGAGTGTAGCTGTGGGGGGAGCGCCTAGCCACCCTGAGTTCATACGTAGGTACCTGTCAAAGATGCTAAGTATGTACTTGAGGTGGCTAGTCCCACCCACTGCTTCTGTTGGCATGGCTACAGTCTATTTTTAGTGCATTAGCTCAATCAGAGCTAGCACAGGTATGTCTCCTGGTGCTGGAAGTGTAGACATACCCACAAAAAGTTAGTGGCGGTACTGGGACTAAAACCTAGGTCTCCTGACTTGTATGTGTTGGACTAGGCCCTTCATTTCTCTGGGCCTGCACCTAGAAGCCCTTACTCACAGATAATACAGTGATGTCAGTGGGAGGTTTATAAGAATTACTCACAGGCGTAAAGGTTTGCAAGGTCAAAAAAGGTTTGGAAACCCATCTGTCCTGATTTTGCCATAAAACAAAATCCTAGAGAAAGATTAATTCTAAGAAACTAAAATGTATCTATTAAAATAGATGACTGTTAGCTCTAGTGAGCATTGACTTAAAATGTCTAGTCTCTCTCCATTTGGCACTGCAGCCTCAAGCATAGAGGTTTCCAATTGCTGCATTACAGCTGAATCAGAACCCTTGGAAGCTTTATAGCTCAACTAAGCATTGAATTTTGAAATGGTACCAGAGTGGAATCCTGACAGATGAGATGGGCTAGAACAAACTGGGTGAATCAAATGATGTATTTTTAAAAAACTGCTCCTAGCTCTATACCTGTTTAGCAGTTGCCCTTTTGCTTATTTATGTGTATCTCCCTGACTCAGGAAATTTTTAGAAAAAGTAGCAAAACTGAGCTTGTAATAGTGGCAAAAGATTCCCTTTTAACCACATGTGGGTGGTACAGAGCTCGAAGAAGGGAAGCAAAGCTGGCTTTAAATCTGATACATCTCCCCCACTGTCTATGACTTGCTAGTCTATTGCTAGCAAGATACATAGCTGGACCACTCAAGTGCAGATGCATAACAGTGAGGCCTCTGGTTTAGAGTAAATTTTAAAAAAAGATATAAGAATAAAAGACAAATAATAAAAGAAAAACAAGGTACAATGTGGATGGGTGGTCTAGTGGTCAGGGTGCTAGCCTAGTACTGGGAAGACTAGGGTTTAAGTCCCTCTTCTGCCACAGACATACTGTAAGTAGCTCCCTTAGTCTTTCTGTGCCTCATGTATAAAATGAGAATGATAAGAAAGGGCTATCTCACAGGGGTGTGGTAAAGACAAATATATTACAGATTGTGAGGTGCTCAGATACTATAGTAATGAGTGTCACAGGAGTATCCAAGGTTACCTAATAATGCAGCTCCAAACTATACTGTGCCAGCAAAAGAAACAAACAACTTACACACACCAACACTCCCTGAGGGTGGGGTTATTAATGTTCCCTAAATAACTCTGTCAAAGGGTGGGTTGTCCCTTAAGGGCAGGTCTGGGTCCCAGGTTCGGCCCTTCAAGGACAGAAGCAGGGAATTGTAATATTCTGAGGGGTCAGGTGACTGAGAAGGTCAGGTAATAGCAGGGCCATAAAAGAGCTGCTTGTGGCAATAGCTGGATGGGTGTTCCCAGTGGCCTAGGGAGGAGGAGTTGGAGTTGTTGTTGAAGTTGAAGGGGAGCATATGTGGTAGGTAGGTCTCTTGTGAAAAAGACATGGAAGAAGGCCCAGAGGATCAGCCTGGGGGAAGTCCAGCTTAAGGGCCAGCCCTTCTTTGGGGTAAAGCCAGAACTAGTAGGGACATCTGGAACTAACCATGGCTCTCCAGCAGAGGGCTGTCAGAAAAGCTTGGGGAGGACTATTTGTGAGCCCCTGGACCACGGGCGAGTGAACCCTTCATTAAGGGCTGAAGATTTGAGCCCAGGGAAAGCAGAGGATAAACTGTTTGGCCTGGGACTGGTTGGGGCCTGAGGCCTGGTCTGTGCAGCTACTCTTTGTTTGGGGTCTCTGGCTGGGACTGGCAGAGAGTGTGGGAGGAAGCCCGCCTCCCACTTCCCTGCAACCAAGCTGAAGGACTTTGTCCAGGGAGAACCTTAAATTGATGCTCACCACTGCACTGAGGGGTGAAGGCTGGGGCCTGTGCAGAGCCAAGGATGCTTTGTTTTATTTGGACTCTTGTGTTTGGCCTCGAAAAGGAGGACTTGCCAAACCAACCTGAGGAAGTTTGTCTTTGCAAGTGAAAGTCAGGCAGTGGCTGCATCCTGATGCTAGATTCCATACGCTGTTGTTAGACTGCTGTCTCTCTTCAGCCACGTGGCTAACACCAATGTTAATCTTAGAATGAAGGGAGAGGAGAGACACCTGTATTTTACATTGACAACGAAATGGAAAGGGCTTGTAATAAGCATATACAAAAATAATTGCCACAGTGATGTAATAGAAAAGTCTGTTAAACTCACCCCCTGAACTCACGGAGTGCCTAAGTGTTTAGGGTAAAAGAGCCCTAGGTGCCTGTGTTTCTGCCTCTGAGCATGCACATTGCTGCTGCCTATTTCCCCCTTAGCCCCCGGAACGAGGCACAAAGCGAAAGACGGTGGTCAGCCACCTAAAGTGCAGGTAGAGCCCAATCCAGTAGGTGGCTCTGATCTTGTTAGTGGATTGGGGCCCATTCAAAATCCAAGGGGGGCAGGAAGAGGTAGCCCTGGTACCATCTGCCTTATAACTTGTAATCTAGCAGTTCGTGTAGCTGCCTGGCATATGGAGAGCCAGGTTCAATTCCCCATGTGGCAGAGAGAGAGAAAGGAGCACTATTTAAGTATCTCCTACAGTAGAACAATCATTCAGTTAGAGAGAGTGAAAATGACTCTGTAGTCCAGTGGTTAGGGCACTCACCTAGGAAGTGAAAGACTCAGGACCCATTTCCCCTTTCCCTGCCATGCTTTCATTATTTATCCATAGTGGAACAACTTCAACCAGAGAGACTGAGTAAGCCCCCTGTGACGTTGTCTAATTAAAATATGACCATGCAAAATCATGGTTGCTATCACTGTTATATAATTGCAAAAAATCTTATACAAAATGTGGTGTATGGCCAGAAAGGGTTAAGCAGCTTGCAGGCTAAATAACCCAAAGTCAACCATTAGAGAGATGTTTGAACAGTATGTAAATGGTAATTAAGGCCATTCCATGCTAGATAGGCTAGAACTTTGAAGTGCAAACCTATATTGTTAGAAATTAGAGGTGATACTAATTGTATATGTTTACTTATTAATCTTGTTAAATGTTAGCCATGTAAACACACAGTTCCTGTCTGTCACTATAGCTGTTGATTCAAAGATCAAAAGGGAATATTAACATTCAGATGAATCTTGGGTGAAATAATGTCATTGACTATATGTCTCTTTAAAGTTTGTGATAGACTGCCTAATGGATACATTGTCTTATGTTAATTAATATAGTTAATTACTGGTGTGGTTTGGGAAACAGAAGGTTACATCAAAGGCCTATTGTTCTCCCTGGATTGTATGGTCAATTGGCTGTTAAGAACTGTATAAAAGACCCTTGGGTCCTGATCCTGTCATCTCAGACCTGCTTGATGCTTCATGCAGGGGAAGCTTAAGTTGTAAGGCTGAGATCCCAGTTCTAAGCTGGAACACCCTGAACATAAATATTGGACTATAACCTATGAACTAATTCTGAAAAAACTCTTTGCGACTACAACGCTCACCATCTCTAATATGAATTCAATCTCAAGGACTGTACTCATGTCTGTATATATACTGATCTTTTAACCAATACTCTCTTTTTTTAATACATTTTAATTTAGTTAAGAATTGGCTGTAAGCATGTATTTGGGTAAGATCTGGAATATTCATTAACCTGGGAGGTAATGTGTCCGATCCTTTGGGATTTGTAAAACTTTTTTTATATAATACGATTTTCAGTGCTCCTCATCATATTTGACATGGGTGTCTGGGTGGAGGCCCAACGCTGGGTTGCTTTAAGGGAACTGTATTGTTGTTTCTGGGTAACCAGTAAGGTATGAAAGAAGCTGTTTTGTGCTGTTTTGGTAGATCTAAGTATTGGAATATCCACCAGCTTTGGGGATTGTCTGCCCCATTCTTTGCAGTTCACCCTAATTGAGTGACCTCAGTTGGTTCCCCTGGAACCCCGATCATACACCCCTATCAGAATATCCCAAAGGCTAGTGGGTAGGGCACTTTCCTGAGAGGTGGAGACCCCTGTTCAAATCCTTTATCCCCCCACCTTGGCAGAGTGGATGGAATTGAACCTGGGTCTCCCACATCCCAGCAATACACTTACCACTGTGCCCATAGTTATAAGGTGGGCTCCCCTCTCATTTCTTCTCCTCCATTTTCTAACTTAGATCTTCAAGAAACATCTCAGGTTCCTAAGCTGCCTGACTCCAGGTGGTGGGTTCCTGCTGGTGGATCATTAAGCGGAGATTGGAATCTCCCTGCTGCCTGGACTTAGGTGCCTATCTCTGAAAGAGGGGCAGGGCTTAGTAAACGCCCCTCTCCTTAGCATCTCCAACTGACTTTCTTAGGCAGCTCCCCACCTAGCATGCCGGCTTATGTGGATCACGTTCTTAGGTCCCTACCTCTCCCTATTCATTGTATAGGGAGCCTAAGTGCCTAACTCAGCTTTATAGATCAGTGATGTTGTGATTTTCTAGGTGCCATGATGCTCAGTGTCACAACATCTAAGTCCTGTCCTGGATCCTACCCGTAGTGCTTACATACCACTTTCCATTTGAGTTTTTTCAAAGTACTTCACAAGTACATAGCAATTTAAACTTGCAGCAGTGCCTTGAGTAGCTGTTACTATCACCCATTTACAGATGGGTGAAATTGAGGCCCAGTGAAGTTAAGATGCAGATTTTCAGAGGAGTTGTCTTCCTACAATTCCAGTGGAAGTCAGTGGGAGCTGTAGATGCTCTTTACTTCTAAAAATGAGGCCCTAAATGACTTACCAAAGCCAGAACTCTAGTGCCCTGACCCCTCAATTTGTGCCATACCCACATGGTCCTTTTTCTTTTTAAGCCATATTCACAAGTCAAGCACACACTGAAATAGAAACCACACATCAGTAAAAAATTACCTTACTCAAGTATGAAACATCAGCCGCACACTAGAACAAGACATCGGCATGCAAGAGCTAAATAACCATTTGCTGTATCAGATGTGAGGCTGATGGGTAGATGGCTGATGGAATTTTCAGTAGATTCTCCATGCATTCGCTGCGTATCATCACTAGCTATCCTGGATTACAACTACCGGTATTTAAAAAACAAAAGAAAACTGGGTTGATCACTTTATTAAGCTGGAGGTTTCACCAATATGAAGTATAAGTCCAAAGAATCATCTTCAAGAGGACCTTGGAAGGTAGAATATCCAGCCATTCCTGGCATATGCCCTTGATTGTGAGAACAAATGGTTGCAGTAACCAGTCTAATAAGAATTCTAGCCCAGCGAAAAGTGACAAGATATTTCCCCAAAGAAAGAACGTGAGATGGATTTGTCAAAACTTTTATTTGTAATCCAAATTAGAGTAGTGTGGAGTTGGTCTCCAGTGTAGCTAATATGGGGGAAATTCCAAAGATCAATGTGAAAAAAGAACAAGATATTTAACAAGAGACAGAAAATCAAAACAGAATCCAAATAAATGAGAAATTAAGGCTGCGCAGCAGCATGAGCTGCATTTGCCCTATGGGGAAAGCTTATTAATGTAACTAAGGCAATTTTGCCAGAACTCTACATCAGTAATGTGGCCCAAGCTACGTTTCTATTTCTCTTGTGATTTATCTAAACAATGGTGAGGGTAGCAGATCAACAAATGATAAAAGACCAAATAGACTAATTAGAGCCTTGCAGCATGCTGGAACTCTAAAAGATGATATTGAAAGGTGGTGATAGCTGAGTCTGAGCAGTTTATGATAGAACTGAGGCAATATAATTTCTAGTCTGGAGAAATATCCTTTATTAGATCTGGGTAATACGGCATATTGGATCCATAACTTGTGAGAGTCCCCTGAGCACTTTACATTCATTTAATCCAGTCCAAATCTTAACCTTTCAATATCCAAAGTGAGAGGGTCTGAGCACACCTGCCACGTAAAAACAAGGATTTAGCAAACCTGTAGCTACTTTGAGAGTGAGTGGACTATGGGAGTTGGGAACCTGGGTCCTCTAGTCCTGGTTAGGTCACTGACTTGCTGGGCAAATCACTTCACCTCCCTGAGCCTGGGTTTCACCAGTGGTAAAACAATGATAAAACTCTCCTTCCTCACACGGCTCTCGTGAGGAGAGCACTACAAGTGCCAACTATTTTTACCTGTATAGGAAGAGCCTACTGGCCATCAGAACTCTTCATGTGACTTTGGACTAGAACTCAGGCCAAACACTCCCCACAACAGGCTGCTAACTTTAAAGCTAAACTAGTGCTCATTAGCTGTAGTAGTTGTAGGACTTATAGCCTCTCCTGGGATGTACCTACACTGCAACTAAAGGTGTGATTGCAGCACGTGTAACTGTATCCCAGCTAGCATTAATCTAGCTGGCTCGGGTACCAATAGTAGTGAAGCCGCGGCAGCATTGGCTAGCCACCTGAGTAAGTACCAAGGGTCCCGGTCAGGCTTGCACAGCCAGAACTTCTGTGGCTTTACTGCTGTTGTTTGAGCTAGCCTGATTAAAGCTAGCTCAGGTACGTCTACGTGTGCTGCCGTCAGACCCTGTGTCTGCGGTGTAGGTTTACCCTACGCTTCAACTACGGAAGCTGTCCTGAAGGCACACACTTGAGCAACTTTGACACTCCATACAATAGAAGGAAATGGTTTACACCCAACTCAGTATGATGCAGGCTGTTTAGCATGGCAGTGAAGTACAGAAATAAAGGTGAGATGATGGGATTCCTTCCAAGCCCATGTAAATGAAAATAATGGGGGAGGTGGGTTATATGTTGGCTTGTAGTGATAGGAACATAAGAACAACCATATTGGGTCATACCAAAGGTCCAGCTAGCCCAGTATCCTGTATTCTGACAGTGGCCAATGCTAGGGAGGCCAGTGCCAGAGGGAATGAACAGAACAGGTAATCATCAAGTGATCCATCCCCTGTTGCCCATTTCCAGCTTCTGGCAAACAGAGACTAGGGATACCATCCTTGTCCATCTTGGCTAATAGCCATCTAATTTAGCTAGTTCTTTTTTGAACCCTATTATAGTCTTGGCCTTCAAAATATCCTCTGGCAAGGAGTTTTGTGCATTGTGTGAAGAAATACTTCCTTTTGTTTGTTTTAAACCTGCTGCCTATTAATTTCATTTGGTGATCCCTAGTTCTTGTGTTATGAGGAGGTGTAAATAACACTTTCTTATTTACTTTCTCCACACCAGTCATGATTTTATAGACCTCTATCATATCATATCCCCCCTTAGGGAAAAGAGAAACCTGCCCTATGGAAACAAGGGAAGCCATTGCAGGCTCTGAGAAAGTTAAATCAAAGAGACAACGTGGGTGAGGTAATATCTTTTATAGGACCAACTGCTACTGGTGAGAGAGACACGCTTTTGGGCTTACACAGAGAGCTCTTCTTCAGGTCTGGGAAGCGTACAGACCTGAAGAAGAGCTCTGTGAAAGCTTAAAAGCATGTCTCTCTCATCAACAGAAGTTGGTCCAATAAAAGATATTACCTCACCCACTCTGTCTCTCTAATATCCTCGTACCAACATGACTACAACAACACTGCATATAGCATAAAATCAAGTCTTTCATGTGCCTAAGCTTATGGTAAAGCTATAAGCAACTACCTGCTTGCCAGTCTGCACTGGAGATTTCGTATTCTGGATTAATTTCACACTGGAGGCTAATCTCAGAGCCAGGAGTTCTCAAACGTTTTTATACTGGGGACCCACATCTTAATAGAAAGTGCTTTGTGGACACCCGGGTTTCTAATGCTGCAGAGCACCTTTCTTCTCTTTCACAACCCCCATAACATCCCTTGGCACCAACACCAACTGCTTAACCAAAAAGTGATTTTGGGAACATGTGTATTTTTACCTTCATGTATTGAGATTTAGCAATGGAACATAACGTAAGAATGGCCATACTGGGTCAGACCAAAGGTCCATCCAGCCCAGTATCCTGTCTGCTGACAGTGGCCAATGCTAGGTGCCCCAGAGGGAGTGAACCTAACAGGTAATGATCAAGCGATCTCTCTCCTGCCATCCATCTCCACCCCCTGACAAACAGAGGCTAGGGACACTATTCCTTACCCATCCTGGCTAATAGCCATTAATGGACTTAACTTCCATAAATTTATCTAGTTCTCTTTTAAACCCTGTTATAGTCCTAGCCTTCACAACCTCCTCAGGCAAGGACTTCCACAGGCTGACTGTGCGCTGTGTGAAGAAGCAAGGAGGAGGAGCCAGTTCAATGTGAATGGCCAGAATGCAGACTGCCAGTGGTCCAGGGGCTACAGTTAGAGAATGTCTGTTCTGGAGATCCACAGTACAGACTAGACCAGGACAATACAACTCCAAACTGTAAAGTTAAAGTACAAACTGCCCTTTTTCCTAAGTAACTGCCCTGTACTTCACACTCCAACTTGATTTTATCCTTCTTTCCCAAATAAAATGTAAAATGAGCCCATCTAATTCATGATTGCCCATCTATTCACACAAGCACAGGCTGTTGTTTCCATTGGGATGTATTAATGGTGTGGTTGTCTCCTGATAATGACAATATTAATGCATGTCACCACTCTATCTGCCTCATTCCACTGTAATTAAAAGCCTGTATTTGACAAACAACAAGAACATGTTTGCTTCATGATTAAGAGTGTTCTAAGAAGATTTTGCAGCTTCGAGGTGGGAGTGTGCTTGGCTGGAAGAAGCTTAGGAAAAGAGCTCTTTCAGAAGAGAGGCCCTGCAATAGTGACACTTTGCATTTCCATACCACTTTTCCCTGCTGGACAGGAAGTGCTTTGTAAATGCTAGTGAAATTGGCTTCACTGTGAGGGTAAGTGTATATTATCTCTAGGGGGAGATGGAGGCACATCATGGCTAAGTAATTTGTCCAGATTTAGAGAGCTGGGACCCCGCAGCCTTAGCTCAGTTGTGTGCTTTCAACATTCGGGGTCAAATTGGGCCAGTCAGCAATAGCTTGGTGAGCTGGTATCTCTTCTGGGGGCCATTATCCTGTGCTCCAAGCTCTGACTTAAAATAAAATGTCTGTAACTCTTGTGGTTGTGAAGATAACATTCAAAATGTGAACTGAATGTAACCAATTCCTCATTCTACAGCCAACCGAAATAATACATCTGAGGGCACGTCTTCACTACCCGCCGGATCGGCGGGTAGCAATCGGTCTATGGGAGATCGACTTATCGCGTCTTCAGTAGGCGCGATAAAATCGATCCCTGATCGCTCTGCCGTCGACTCCGGAAATCCACCGCGGCAAGAGGCGGCAGCGGAGTCGACGGCGGCGCGGCAGCGGTCGACTTGCCGCCGTCCTCACAGCCAGGTAAATCGACCTAAAATACACCACTTCAGCTGCGCTATTCACATAGCTGAAGTTGCGTATCTTAGGTCGACCCCCCGCTGTAGTGTAGACCTAGCCTAAGAAAGGTGTGAACTGCTCCCATTTATCTCATGGGGGAGTTAACTCTGAAGCCTAATTATGATAACTCAGATGTCAACATTGAGAAGTTACATCCAACAATTAACTAGTTAATTTCTGATAAAAGAACAGAGGAAAGGAGAAGAATGGTCATATTAAGAAAATCAACACAATCTTCTGTGAATGGAATATCATTTCCACATCATGTGTGGGTGAAGCATTGGATATCACCATTACTCTATTTTCTGATCTGACCCTGACTTCCTTTCTAAGGGAGCGGCCATCCATTGTAGTTGGGCACTGTAGTTCCACTGATCAAATTCAGATAGTGGTAGACCTTTTTTCTTCTGAGAGTTCCTCTGATAGGCACTTCTGACTCCACATCATGGACTTATTACATTCAGTATAACAGAGGCTTCATACTGACCCTCAGTAACAGCTTTGAATGGTGTATCACAATGCATTCTGTTATTGATATGAATATTGCAGTTCCTAAATTAGCATTTACTAACTTTCTCTAGTAACTGGTATAGTCTCACTTCGACACATGGGACTTGGGCTATGTAACTTCTAAAGCTGATGGAGTTCAAACAGTTATATTTCCCAAGTTCTGCATTCTGTAAACAGTTAATAGGCCATAATGACTTCAAAGAAGTCCTTGTTGAGTTTTGTGTCAGTCCTCTGTAGATGTCTTCAAACTTTGCAGGAGGAGCCTTCACCATTCCATTTAGCAAAGGTTTTAGTAACCTGGACATAAGAGATCATTATCCACTTCTTCATGGACTCCTATGTGCAAACATGTTGAAATCTTGCTAACAAATCCTGTAGGGTTTTGCAGATCCCTTAGTGCAGAGTAGATGCATGATAATGGGCATCTGTGCATAGTTCTGCAGAACTTTTGAGCACTCAGGGTAGAGAAACTGACTAAATCCACCACTGATATAAATGAGGTTACTCTGCTGAAGTCAATAGATTTGCATCTGCCTATGCCAGTGGTGTATTTCAGCCAGCATCAGGGATGATAGCACTGAATGTGCAGCCATGCAGATAGTGGCTTAAATTAGATGGCTTGTACAGGCAGGTCAATAGGTTGTCTAATTTAGCAGCCAATCAGTACTGCTGAATCACATGACCCTCCCTGGCTCTAATTCGCTGACTGTGTAAGTGGAGGGGAAAGATGAGTGGGGGTTAACCACATGTTTGCTGGGGCCCAGACAGTGTCATTGCACCAATTCATATGTGGTGTTAACAGCAGGGGTGTAACAATCTCCCTTCAGATAGGGTTACCATATTCAAACATTTAAAAAAGAGGACACTCCACGGGGCCCCGGTCCTGCCCCCAGCCCCGCCCCAACTCCGCCCCGGCCCCACCCCGGCCCCGCCCAACTCCGCCCCTTCCCCACCCCCATTCCAACCCTTTCCCCAAAGTCCCTGCCCCAACTCTGCCCCCTCCTCTGAGCACCCCACATTCCCCCTCCTCCCTCCCGCTCTGATCTTGGTTGGGGGTTGCTAAGTGCTTCCCTGCTCCCCACTCGCCCTGCAGCCCCCCCCTCCTGCAGCCTCTGTGCCCCCTGCTCCCCACTGGCCCTGCATCCCCTGCATCCCCCCCCACCCCTGCAGCCTCTGCGCCCCCCACCTGTCCTTCCCCTGCGCCCCCCTGCCCCTGCAGCCTCTATGCCCCTGCCTGCCCTGCTCTTCCTCACCCTGCAGCCTCTGCACCCCACCGCCTGCCCTGCCCCTGCGCCCCCCTGCCCCTGCCTGCTCTGCTCCTCCTCGCCCTGCAGCCCCTGTGCCCCCTGCTCCCCACTCACCCTGCACCCCCCGCCCCTGCAGCCTCTGCGCCCCCATCTGCCCTGCCCCTGTGCCCCCCTGCCCCTGCAGCCTCTATGCCCCTGCCTGCCCTGCTCCTCCTCGCCTTGCAGCCTCTGCACCCCCCACCTGCCCAGCTCCCCCGCTCCCCCCGGCAGCCTCTGCCTGGCGGGGGCTTCGGATGCTCAGCGGCGACCGGGGCAGCGCGGGTCCCTGCAGCCCCGGCACACGCCGCACTCCCTGCCCCGCAGCCTCCTTCCTGCCGCGCGGGGTGATGGGGCCACAGGAAGGGTCCCCCAGTGGCCGGGGAGTCCCTGCCCGTGAGGGAAGCCCGAGCCGTTGGCTGGGCCTGGCCTCCTCGTGGTCCTGCGGGCTTGGCTGGGGAACGCGGTCCGCCTGGCCTCCGGGGGCAGCAGTGGCCCCTCCACCGCCTTCTGCAGCTGCGCCCCCCCGTCCCCCGCCCGAGCTCGCTACAATGTAGCCGGGCGGCTGGGCTGCACTGCGGACCCAGCGGGTCGTGCTGGGGCCAGGCTGCCTCCCTATTTCCCTGGACATGTCCGGCTTTTTGGCAATTCCCCCCGGACGGGGATTTGAGTACCAAAAAGCCAGACATGTCCGGGGAAATACAGACGTATGGTAACCCTACTTCAGAGAGATTTTCAGAGAGAACTGATAGTGATCTGTTAAAGGGTAGACGGGTTGTAATCAGGAGAAAGGCTTTCCCCAGAGCTAATCCCAAAGGGAGAAATTAACATGTGGTTAAAACTACCAGCAACCCACTGGGGAGCAACTGGGCAGTTTGTCGCGTGACTAGGGAAGCAGAGGCAAGACAGGCTGGCAAACCTGCATATGATGCTATTGTCCTCAGAGCTGAGCATGAGGCCAATGATTTATAGGCTCATCTTCCTATGTTAAAAATCACATCCTTCCTGATTTCTCTTGGAATTTGGAAGAATCTCTCTTTTCTTCCTTGTTGCCCAAACTAGAGGGGAAACTGAGCAGCTCTTGCCAGAGTTAATGGCACTAGGCTCTCTGGATCACTCAGGCAGAGTTGAGTGTACAAATGGTGCTGTCCGCTGTCTCTCCCTCCTCTAGAGCAGATAAGGTGCATAATGAACAGAGCCTCCCTAGGACCACGGGCCAGCCTGCCAGCTCCATCCTTCCTGGAACTCAGGGTTGCCAGCTGGCAGCACAGACTGTACTGCTGTTCCACTTCACTGGTAATCCAGTAGGTTTTGCATGAAAACATGCCCAGGACAGTCTTGTAATTGTGATTAATGTGAATGATCTTATATGGCAAATGTTCATGGATTGGGGCGGGGGGAGGAAGCTGCCTAACACTATATCTTTGGGTTTATATAACCTTTGGGGTTTATAACCCTCTAGGACATTTACCTTCTGTGACATGTACGGTGAGGTGACTGTTGTGCTTCAGAAGCTCACAACAGCTGCTCCATTAGAGATGGGGGGAGACTGGTGGTTCATTTTCCATTGAAAGTCAGGGAGCCCTAAAACTAAAATGGGGTTAGGAAGAGGGAGTTGGGGAGCTTTAGGAATGCCTGGCTCCCGCCTGCTCATGCCTCCCTGTTTTGTTGACCTTTCACATTTGAGGACAGCCTCTGAAACCCCAGCACACACACTGCTGGCCAGCAGTATCTGACAAAAATTAGGTCATGTCTTTCTTTTCACCATTGTAATGTAATTCCTTGCTAGTGTTAGTGAAAATTGCTTTTCTGTAGCAGAAAGGAGGTAGAGAGTACTTTGCTGTCTTAACAGCCTTACCCCTGACAGAATCAGTTAAAATGGAAAATTACTGCAGCGTGAAGATCAAAGACCCTGACAGAGTGCACCAGGTTCAAATCAGCCTTGATTAATCCATCAGTTTTGATTTAAAATTGGTGGTGTACAATTGTCAAGGTCATTGGAGATGGGACAAAGCTGTTGCTACCTCCCTGGGGTGCGGGGGCTAGACTTGCTCCTTCATTTGTGCTAAGCCATAAATGGACAGTCATTAAGAAGCAAACTGGGGCCAGTAGTATATAACAAGTTTATTTCCCTCCATTTAGAATTTGTTCCCTCATCTCCTACAAATTGTAGTGTGGCAGTTTTCTGTTAAATTGCATTTAACAGGGTGAAGGGCTACAATTAATAGAGCCACAGTCCTCTGATAAGATCTTAGGCCATCATATTTTGAGATAGGATATTCATGCTTTTGTGACTATCAGACAGGGAGATTTATTGTACACACGTCTCATAAAGTGATATTTAAGGAGAAGCAAGCTATTACATACAACAAAACCATTCTTTCTGAATATTTTGAGTGCATATTGCTTTAGAAGAACTATCATTACCACGATTATTTAATAAGAGAAAGTAACGAACAAAGTAAACATCAGCTAAATATATGAATGTTAACTGACCTTTATACTGGAACTTCTCAAGCTGTTTTCTATATTTAATACTTCTGTCTATTTTAGATGCACAGAGATTTGTGTATTTCAAAAGCGGGTATCATGTTCATAAGCTGAAGGCTACCTTATAGCAAAGCTTCAAGACAGCAGGTTCTCAGTGAACCCATAATTGCTATTTGCTGGCAGGGTCAACAACTTTTCGATCTCGGTAGATAACTGAATGGCTGCAAAACTGTGCTAGACAAATAAAGCTATATATTTCTTCCCCCAAAGCATAAAATAATTAAAAGAGGAAGACATCTATGGTTAAACAAAAAGATTCCTAAATGATACACATCAATAATTTAATCATTTATGATTTATTTATGCAGATTTGACAGTCATTGCACTGTGGCTAAAATGAAGGCTTTTGCATGTTCTCTTTTCTGATAAGGTAGGAAGAGGTTTGTGTGATTTTTTTGTTTTTGTTTTTGTACTCCTGCAGATTCAGTGCATCAACAAGCAGCTATTTATCACAGCTGAGAAAACTAGTGTATTCAAAGAATGACAGGTTGAGAATTAGTCTGTCTGTCCAGGCTTTTTATAGGCAATCTGTAGGAGATTCAGGACACAAAAGGGGGGGAAATGTGTGTTTACTTGGAGAGGTAATTACTCACACTGACCTTCAAAACGTTTCTTGCAAGTTTTATTATACTTTAATAAACAAATAAAAAAAATCTGACTTAAGGCTTGTACCTAATCCTATGGAAAACCAGTACAGTTTGCATGATGCTTTGGAAGAGGCTGCTAAGATCAGAAGCTTGTCATAACAATCATGATGGCACAATGAAATAGAGCTGATGTTGCTCAGAAATGTTTTTGTGCTCTTTATGGAAGTGCTTTCATTGAAATTTACATGTACGCAGCAGGCTCTCAGCAGAGGAGAAATTTAATTTAGTTTCTGTCAGGAGATAGACATTTCAGCAAAGAAGATGTCTGAACATAGGATGTGATTCTGAGGGGAAGTTGTTTATCCCATGTTCAGATTTTTATCCCTTATGCTGGTAATACTGTATGTAGGAGTTTACAATAACACAGGCCCCAATCCTGCAAACAATTAAGCGTGTGTTTAATTTTGTGTACCTGACTAACCCTATTGGCTTCAATGGGACTCCTCACATACTTAAAGTACATGCGGGGCTGCAGACTGGGGCTGTAGTTGGTCACTAATAGATACTGCCATGTTGCCTGTAGAACGGCTGGATTTTGTTTTTCTTTCCAGCTCTATCCCCAATTTCCCCCAAAGTTTTTTTTTTTTTTTTTTTTTTTTTTAAAGCAGAATGGGACTAGGGAGTGAAATGTAAAGGCCACATATTGCCATACAAGACCCTCCAGGATGTTCCAGTGCACACCCAGAGCTGGTTATGGCTTTACATATTATTGGGTAGAAGGCCTGCTTTTATTCTTAGGCTGTCAACCAGCACTCAGATTATGCTGGTCAGTGGATGGCTGGCACTCCAATGAGAACAGAAAATGCTGCAGATCCAGTCTGAGTGGGGCCTCTGAGGGTAAGAGTCTCCCTCTTTCATTATGCTTGAGGCTATGCTTTATTGCAGTGACTCTTGTGTCTATGGTACCAGATAGCTGGGGTAATGGAGAGGCATGAGACAGACAGTAAATTAGCATAAACATCAACATTATCTGCCCTCATCTCTTTTCACATTGCCCTGCTCATCCCTCCATTCTGCCCCATCATCTTCATTGTCTGCTTCTTGCACAAGCATCTCCTCACCATTGCTTATATTGGCACATCTGATATATTGAGCTAATCTCCAAGACTGCTGCCTAGAGCTGTTTGAAAAATAAAATTTCCATCCATGCTGAGATTTCAAAATTTGATTTTGCTCTGAAGCGGGATGAAAAGTTGAAATCTAGGAAATTTTTTGTGATACAAAATATTCAAAAGTATAGAATACTGCATAGAAACATTTAGACTTTATATTATATTGTAACAAAAGTCAAAATGAAAAGTTTAGATTACTTCCTGCAAAAATGTAGATGAAATCAGTATGTTCCCGTGAAACATTTTGACTTAGTTGAATCTGTGTTTTCTGATAACTGTTCAGTCAGAAAACATTCAACCAGCCCTACTGCTACCCTTGCCACATGCAGATCCCTTCCTCTTACTACCATAAGCCTGACAAGAAACTACTGCACTGACCATGGTGAAGTTTTCAGGTATTTAGGGATGGTCTATGATTAGTAATGTAGTAATAAAAATTGTATTCTCAGGATGTGGCCATTTGGCCACTCTACTAGAATGTTGCGTTCTTTTCCTCCCGATTTTGTCTGTTTTAGTCTTTCTAATGTATAAACAATTTGGGGTGGGGCGGGGTCTGTGCTTTCTTTTGTATTTGTAAGCGCCTTGGACATTGTCAGAGCTATTGGACACAAAGAAAGCTTGTAACTTTATGTAGTGATGAGAGAATGTTTTCTTATGGTTAGAGAAGGGAACTGGAAACCAGGCCTTTAATTTCTAGTGGTATGTCTACACAACAGAGACTGTTACTGGCATAGCTATGTGGGCATGGCTTTACTGGAGACGCAGCTACACTGAGAAAAGGAGTTTTTCTGTTGGTGTAGGAACACAAGATCCCCAAACGAAGTTAGCTATGTCAATGGAAGCCCTCTTCCGTTGGCATAGCTGCATCCGTGCTGGGGTTTTTTTTTTTTTTTTTTGGCATAGCTAAATGGGTCAGAGGTGTGGCTTTTTCACACCTCTGACCAAGATAGCTAGGCTGATATAACTTTTCAGCATAGATCAGGCCTGTGACTTGCAGTTTGGCTTAACACAACGGGGGTGGGGGATTAACAGTACAAAATGGAATATGTTTGGGAAGAGTAAGAAAATACTGGTACGAGGTTGGAAATGGAGATTGGTTCCCTATTTTGTAAAAATTTGCTAGATATAGAAATCAGGGAGACACTGATACTGGAGAAAAACCCACTTGTATATTTCTGCTGGAGATGGCGGAGGACAAACTAGCCCTAGGGATGTTACAGGCTATGTGACAGGCGCAGCACCTAGACTATGGAAAGTATAATGGAGAACTTGTGTACAAGTGGGAAGGGAGGCGTTGAGTACTTAGGCTGTAGAGCATTCAAAGAGCATAAAACTCAAGTCCCAGGCCTTGGAACCCAGACCTCGATCCTGTGAATTACACCATCTCAGTGTCTTGCCAGCTCTCTTGTTCGTCGGCAGCCTACTGCGCTACATTGCCCCAGCCACCTACAGAAAATCATTCTGCTAATTAACAAAGTAAAGCTTCAACAAATGCATGGACATTTTTCCTTCTTTCACTTCTTTACTGAGACATTTCTAATGCCTTAATGCCTGCATCTACCAAATGAGATTTTATAAATGTGTTTATGAAATGTAATATTCCTATGATCTTTGCTCCAAGAAAAATGGCACTTCTTGAAAAACAGACAACCTTTAATGGTGGCTCTGCTATTATTTTGGCGACTGTTACCCTGGGTATCATTTGGGGTTACTCTTCCCCAGGTATTGCCTCTCCTGCCCCGAATGTTTGAGGCTCAGGTTATTTTTCCCAGATGTATGGCCTTGCAAGTGAAAGTCCCTTTATTTCCTACCCATATTTGCACCCATTGGACCCCTCTTAGTTCGATGTAGTTATGTCTGTTTATAGTTCCCAATTTACTATGTGCAAATTTAAGCAACGTGCTACTTGTTTCCTCTTCCAGCTGCCAGATGAAAATATAACATAAAACTAGGCCTAATGCTGATCTGTGTAGCCTCACTTATAACCTCCTCCCTCATTCAAAATACTGCAGTCCACCATTACATGGGTCGGGAGGAGGGATAGCTCAGTGGTTTGAGAATTAGCCTGCTAAACCCACGCTTGTAAATTCAATCCTTGAGGGGGCCATTTAAGGATCTGGGGCAAAAATCTGTCTGGGGATTGATCCTGCTTTGAGCAGGGGGTTGGACTAGATGACCTCCTGAGGTCCCTTCCAACCCTGACATTCTATGATTACCCTTTATTTGGGACCTTCAATTAATTTTCAAGCCATGTGACAATGTTCCTGTCTAAACCAATTTGAATCAAACATTTCAGTGATTTTTGTGAGGCACTGTATTAAATGTTTTACTAAATTCTAAATATATTACATCTCCTCCTGCATTCTCTTCCGCAATGACTTTTCTAATTTGATCTAACGAAGCAATCAGTTTTGCCTGGCATAATTTGTTGTTTATTGGTCACAATAGTATTCTATTCTACTCCATGTTTGTTGCGTATGGAATTTTTTCTGTTCGACCAAGGATTGAAGTTGAATTCACTTGATAGCAGTTGTCAGGATTACTCTGCTTTCCTTTTGGAAAGATTTAGAACCACATTTGTTTCCCCCGTCCCCATGTATACACACTGAATGAAAATAGAAAGATCATGTATAGCATATAGAGAAATGCAGGATTTACCGTACTGTATTAGACCATCCGTAGCTTAGTATAGAGCTTTTGGAAATAACCGATTGCTGATTAATTAGAAAGAGATGACTTTGTCCATCCTACACCTAGCCCTAGATGGCAACTAGCCAGTCATGCACTCATACAGTATCATTTGTTACAGAGAATTGTTTCCTGACCCTAGCAGTAGTTGGCCTATATCCAGCTCAAAGATCCAGTTACCTATATCTTAGCACACAGTTACAAATGTTATTGATCGCACTCATTGCATAGAAGATACTAACCCTGAAGTTTTTGCACTAATTATATTTCCCTGTTTTTAATATAGCTGACTTCCTTAGTTTCTTTCAGCAACTTCAGCTGCTGTTCAGGCTCCTCCAGCATCAGTACTGACAACCCCTGAGCATTCAAAAATCATGACATGCCTGCAAAATCATGAATTTTGCTTAAAAATCCTGATATTTACAAAATAAATTTTGGGTTCTTTTTTTCTTTGCCTCTTGTTGTCTGAGCCTTTAGGTTACATTGGGCCAGATTTTCCAACTGTTCTTCCACAATCATGTGGACTAGAAATCTCCATTAAGAAGAAAAGCTGAAATTCTCATGAAGCCAGGAGCTGGGGCTTTAGGATACATACTGCATCTTCTACTGGGGTCAATACAGTCTGCTCTATACAATACCGTCACGAGTTGTCACTCCAGACTAATGATTTTATCCAACACCCATTGAAGTTAATGGAAAGACTCTAACTGACTTCAGTGGCCCGATTGTACAACTCTTACTCATAGGTGAGCACTTCCTTATGTAAAGAGTCCCACTGATGTCAAGTAAGCGTAAGTACTCACCAAGGGGAATAAAGGTCACACAACTGGGCCCGATGGGAGCTGGATCAGACTCTATGTGAGGTTATATACTTGCAAGTTTCTGCTCTCAGAGGTTCTGTTCCAAGGCCTCTGTTACTATGTTGTAAAGATGGCTCAAAAATAGTCTTATTTAGATAAAGGTGACTACAAAGCACATTCTGAAGCCTGTGGAGAGGTTTCACTTTGCTAGCACTAATAGAGGAGCCAGCTGATATTACAATAGTATACTGTATTACATAGAGCTGATAACTAGCTCCCAGAGACTAATTGCACGACAGGCTGCGTTGCCTGAAACTCGTCGCTGCAGACTTGAGGGACCAAGCCAAGGAGAGTTCACTAGCTTGTGCCAGGGCTGAACGTGTCCTGAATTATCTTACAATCAATCCCCATGAATATAAATTCTTGAGTGTTTCCACTCAACGTCAGCAAAATTACACGCTGCAGGAATCCACTGTGTTGCTGCCATGCTAATCTTGTGACCATGTCAACCAGTATGTAAGCCATTCATTCATAGAAACCCATTGCTCGAATGCTGCTCCAAAACCAGTGCATGCCCCTTGCTTTAAATACAGGCTTCCCTAACGGCAAAGGGGAATGAAACACAGGAAACTATTATCACCATAAGAAGTGATGTTTGTAAATGTAGCAGATAAATTCTTAAGTCCAGGAAACCCCCTCCAAGTGAGGAAGCCTAAGAGAGGAAAACTCCGTGAGAGTCTCACAGCTTATTGTAGAGGTAGGGAGGGAGGATTTACCCCTCCCATGGAAGGAACAGTGGATTCAGCCCCCAACCTCCATGGATCCTCCAAAGTCTTCATGGTTCTCTGGGACCAACTGGAGTCATAGCACCACTGGTGCACTGCCTTGAGGCCCCATGCTGGTCTCCTTTAGCTTCCAGTCAGCATGACTATGCTGATCCACCTGGGAGCCACCTTGAACATGTGGTGTCACAGCTGTACAACATGCCACTTTATGGTGACAGTAGGGCTGGAACTCACATCACTCTCCTCCAAAATCACAGGCCCCTGCTGCTGTTGCTCAGGGAGAATTTCTGTTAGCCCCATAGCACCCCAGCTTTGGGTCTGCGAGTGATATTGCCTGCTAGTGGCTAGCCCACAGATAGGATATGCAACCTACTGCTGTTGCTAGCTGATGGAGTTCTCTCTCAGCTTAGGGGGTAGAGAGCTGTGTTTTTAGAGCTGAAAGACCAGGATTCTAGTCCCGGCATCCTGTGTGTGTTACATAATAATTTGTCTGTTTACAGCACACAGATTTATTACAACAGGGACTACGTGCGTCACACACTTAATCAGTTGTGAGTCCCACCAATAGAATGCATTGATTAAACACACCCAGCAGGAGCTCTGGGGGTCAGTGTTACATCTGTACGTACCAGAATTAACAGAGAATTCACTTTTGCATTTGGTTTGTTGCTCTGGCCGCTGGATTGGCAAAAACATCCTGACATGAACTGAAATAGCTTCCTGGTGTTTTCTGGAAAATTGGGCAGTCATTTGCCAAATTGCATGTGCTCAGAAGCACGATACTTTCAAATAATGAAATGAGTAGCATTCCCCTCAACAAGTAGGATTTATACCAATTGTTCCGTGTGCCTGTTTCCCCCACCAAAAGGAATAGCTGGGTAAAATATTGTCCTTGGGACAAAAAAGTTACTCTGATGATGAAATAATGCACTCAGCCTTTGGCTGGCAGTGTTATATCACAACCTCAGGACATTTTTCATTCCCTCAGGTATTATTTTACAGCTACAGTATTGACCTCCAAGCCAGATGCCATTCACTACATGTATTTATAGTGGAAGCACTCTTTCTGAGATTCTCTATAATATATAAAAATGAGGCAACTGCCACAACAATGGCTTTGGGTTACTTCTGAGGCTTGTAAAGTAGATGTTAAAAGCCAAAGATTTAAAACCACAATTTTATTAAAAACCTATTATTGCTCTTTGTAGCTTTCACATCTGTTCCCCCTCCCCCTGAAGCTAGACTGAACTTCATGTTGAAGAGTTGGACGTAGACATTGCACTCTCTTGCTTTTAACTCTTTCTCCTCCCCGCCCTTGAAGCAACAAACCTGCTGGCCCAGGTCTAAACCGATTTGCAGCATCTGAGACTCTGGCCAATATTTTTAGTATTCTTCAGGTTTTTTTTAAACCAGTAACTTAGAATCCTTGGGACAGGGACTTGATCTTCCTTCTTCCAGCACCAAGCATACTACTGGCACTTAATAAATAACACAACAAAATTGTGAGTTGTAAGGGCACATCAGCATTTAAGGAAAATTTTACTGTGCCCTGCCAGGCCCAGCTTCAGCAAAGCACATTAAGTCCCATTTGTCAGGAATAAGAACTTGCAGCTGTGCCTGCCCAGGCTCTGGGCAGCTTATGACCATAGCTGAGCCACAGCAGGATGGCCTGATTGCCCATTCCACCTGATTGGCTGAGGAAGTCAGACAGTCTGCTCTTATGCCCAACAGCAACACTTGAGCTCTAGCTGTTTAATGCTTCTGCTGGCTCTAGCTGTGATTGCTCCTGGATCTGTTCTGTCTCCAGCCCTGCCCTTACTTTCCTGCTGGCTTCCTGGGTCTGATTACTGGTTTCCTGACAGTGGCTCCTGCTCAGACTACAAGGCATGATGGCCTGCATTCCAGTTTGTGACACTATTGATTTGGGCATGTCTATCTTAATTACTTATATGGCCCCTATTGCCATGGTGTGTGAGTAGGGTGACCAGAGGGCAAGTGTGAAAAATTGGGACAGGGGGTGGGGGGTAATAGGTGCCTATATAAGAAAAAGCCCCCAAAATCGGGACTGTCCCTATAAAATCGGGACATCTGGTCACCCTATGTGTGAGTACTTCACAATCTTTTAAGGTAATGTCTCAACACCCCTGTGAGGTAGAGCAGTAAGTGCTATTATCCCTGTTTTTAAAGATGGGGAAAGTGCAGAGAGACTAAGTGATTGTCCAAGGTTGTCAACCAAGTCTGGCACAGCAGGGACTTGCCCAAAACTAGGCTAGTGCTCTAACTGCTGGTGCACCCTTCCTGGCTGTGATAGGATGTGAATATGTGCCCAAGTGGGCTGCTGACCTGGGCCTGTAATGATTTCTATATTGTGCAGTCTTTTTCTGTCCTCCGGCCTGGTGTAGCTGGCTTTATCTTCATATTTTAAATCTTTCAAGAGATCTCAAGTTGCATTTGTGTGGTGTACTGAACTTTTTTCAATCCGCTCACTTAGGCGAAAGAATTGTATGTTTATGACTCCAGGAAGAGTGATAAGTAGAGCAGACGGAATGTTCAGAAAACAACCTAGAGAGGACTCCAACCAAAAAAAAAAAGCCTAAGTGTCCAAAAGAAACAAGAACCTACACAATGCTGAAAGCAAGATGAATGATAAATGTAGATTCAATAAGTAGTATGAAAAGAATATTTGTTAATCTCCCCCCACTTCAAGTGTAGAAAATCTAGTAAATAGCTGAATGTTTTGGTAAAGGCAAATATTGCAGCTTGGAAAGCTTTAAGATTTTGCTTAATGGTGCTGTGTGGGTGTGGTTTTAAAAAAAAAAAAAGGCTAAATTGTGCTGTTAGCCACAGTTCTACACTAGGGGGCAGTATAGAGCTTGAGGCAGAAGGTACAGCTGCTCCCACATTTCCCCATGGACCAGGGGATCAACAAGGCAGGAGTATGCTCTACAGCCTCTGGGGGCAAATGGAGGGAGCTTCACTGGTGCTTGTGCCACCTCAGCACACCCAGGTGAGAAGTAGGCACAACTGTGCAAGAGAGGTGGTGTGACAAGTTCGTGGAAAGCCCCTTTATGCAATATCCAGCTTCACTTTGGTTGTTGGCTTTGTTGCTCTTTAAGTATTGAGGGACAGGATAAAAGGCAAGTGAAGCCGAGACTATAACCCCTGCATTAAGCTGGCATTTAAACTGCTGGTACTAAAGGAAATTCAACACTGGCAGAAGGCAATGTGTTCATTGCAGACCTTGCTTGGTAAAGTGCCTAGACTGAAAGAAACTGCTCTCTCTCTCTCCCTTTCTCTCAAAAGCATAAAAATTCATTACTGCTAAATTTTGGCATCAAGAAATAACACCATTTATTGCTAGTCTTACAATTTTAATGACAAACTATTTTTAAACCTAAGCTTCATAAACAACCCGTAATAGAGACATTAAAGCAGACCACATACATCCTAGGAATGTAGGGCTGGAAGGGACCTTGAGAGGTCACCAAATCAGCCCATTATGCTGAGGCGGGATCAAGTAAACCTAGACTATCCCTGACAGGTGTTTATCTAATCAGTTCTTAAAAACTCCAATGGTGGGGATGCCACAGCCTCCCTTGGAAGCCTATTCTAGAGCTTAATTACCCTTCTAGTTAGAAAGTTTTTCCTAATATCTAACCTAAATCTCCCTGGCTGCAGATTAAGCTCATTACTTCTTGTCCTAGCTTTGGTGGACGTGGGGAACAACAGATCATCCTCTTTATAACAGCCCCTTACATATTTGAAGACCATTATCAGGTCCACCTTCAGTTGTCTTTTCTTGCGACTAAACATGCCCAGCTTTTTTATTTGAAGATACTGATCACATTTTCCTCTCTCCTGTCTTTATTATTCTTTACTTCTGATGATACAGTTTTCAATTTCAAAGTGAGCTTTAAAAATGGATTGCATACAGTGTTCTTCAATGTCTGTTATAAAGGAAAAGTGCTGCATGCTATTTCATTGAAAGCCTCTTGTATAGCTATGTAATCAGGACAATTATAACTTTTGCCTATAGGTCATCTTGTGAGTTTGCTGTGCAGACCAATTAAATCCTTTGAGAATTTGATGAAGCTGACTGGCGTGCTTGATCAAAATTAGATGTACAGTGTGTGTTAGCGCCTAAAGCTGAATCCCCTGGATTCTACACTTATATGAAAGTCTTCTCCTATCTCTTCAAAATGTGTTTTTTCTTTTAAAAAATTCCTCTTCAGATCAGCTGCTCATCTGCTAGTGTCCTAGCCAGTGGCGTAGTGATGTGTGGAGGTGCAGTGGCTCTAGGCTGTGCTTGCAAGATAGTGTAAATAAGTCAGAGAAGGGGGTGTAGTGTCTGGTCAAGTAGAGATAAGGAGGCCACTGGTAGCTGGGTTGAAGGGTCTCCATAACTGCTGGCATTTTGAAAGGGACTCTGCTCCAGGTATAGCAGGAGCTTGGGGTTAAGGGGAATGTGATGAGGGGGAAGACTCATGGCCTCAGGTACCCTGGGATTTATTTGCATTTTGGTATATTTCACCATATCTTTAAAACCATGAATTCCTTGGGTCCTTTCAAAACTTTTATAGAAAACTAGCCCCGGGGCTGCAAAAATGCATGGAAAGGCCAGTGCTGGGTGAAGCTCAGCCTTTGATTTATGGCTGAACCAACCAGTTGTGTGCAAGACTCCATACTAGGTCCTGTGATCCTGTGCCAATCCCGATCACCTCCCAATAGGTCCTGCTACTCTGTTGTCTTCAGGTAGTATCTTACCCTTCTGTTTCTTCTCCAGTATCCCAAGTCTGCATCCCATTTCAGTCTCTCATGATATCCTACTCTGTGTCTCCTCCTTACTGCCTGTGTTCTGTACCCTCTGTCCTTTTCCTCTAGGTCCATATGCAATATGTGAGCTTGGACTCAAACCAGCTGCAAGATTACTTTGCACATCGTGCAGAACTCCAGAGGAAAGGCTTCCTCACCTTGCTTGCTGTATCCCTTTAGCAGAAATCTGGCTGTCCTTCAGGAATAATTCCTTTGCCCATTTTGAAAAAAGGGTGGAGATTTTATTACATGTTTTATGGGAACACTTTAATATCTTCACCTTCCACAGAATACTAACCCTGATCCATGAATAAAAATTCACCATAAGTGTCCTTTTGAAGCTATATTTTATTCTCATAGTTATCCCAGTTTTGATGCTGGAAGTGGTCAGTAAGCATTGGGTATGCAGGGAAACATGGCCCCTTGAGATCTTGCCCTCAGTTCCTGTTCTCCTGCAAGACTGCTTGTATACCAGCTGCTCAATGCCCATGCATGTCAACACAGTTTACGTGATCGCATACCAGCTTCAGCAGGGAATGGGTTCTAGGGGTTAGATGGACAGCTTGCCTAACCTTGTGTCTGTAAATTTAGTTTGCAGAGAATTGCTTGAGGCCTAAACTCCAAACCCTTCTGGATCTATTTTAGGAGGCAATCGGGAAAAATGGGAGGGGAATCAAATTCACCAGCATGATGTTATGGAGGGTAATTCATAATAATTGCATTATTTCCCTTCAGGTGAAGTAGCCCTAATTCTTTGAGGCCTGCACTTTTGAAAAATAAGTCATGGACAACCATCATCCATTTGTCCTGTGATGCTAAGATAATGGACGTGTTGTGTGAGCGATAAAGGGAATGGGGACTGCTCTGCATATAAAAATATTTGCTTGTGTTGTAACCTGTTTAATGAAAAACACAAAGGAATAAAAGGCCTTGGTTTGGCTGCAGAAGTGAGGTTTGAACTTTGCATTGTGGTAGCCAGGGAACCTTAACACTTGTGGTTTATTAAGGTATTGCTTTACCTGTGCTGAGGGGTGGAACCTCTCTGGGACTTTGCTAGCGTATGGAATTTGAAAGCTCACTCGCTTGACAGGAGTGACAGTTGGAATGAATGTATCATCTGTGATATAAATGTTTCATGAGCTCTGAAGCTGGATTTCTTATTCATCAGTGGCTTTTTATCTCATGATTTCTCTTCTCTCTCCCTCCTCCACCCCCCCCCCCGAGCATGGTAATTTACTTAATGTATTATGAGGTAGTCCATTTTAATGTTGAAGAAGCGAAGGTGGTTAGATGGAGAAGTGTGGACAACAGACCTATCATAAAATGAATTGATATATGAACTAGGGAATATAGTCCTTATGATTCAGCATCTGAAGGACGCATGTTTTTAGTAGATTTTTACTGCCAAGGCATGATTGCTCAGTTGGCAGAGAATATTAGATACTCCTTTTTATTAAGGACTGTAGCCACATCATCTTTAGGGTTGCCAGGTGTCTGGTTTTTTGACTGGAACACCTGGTCAAAAAAGTATCTGGGCAGCTCTGGGCAGCACCACTGATTGGGCATTTAAAAGTCTGATTGGTGTGTAACCCTTCTGCCCATCTAAGTTGGCAGCAACAAGGGCCGGGTTC
>NW_020664482.1:12949093-12962485 GCF_002925995.2 Terrapene triunguis
TGTAACCCTTCTGCCCATCTAAGTTGGCAGCAACAAGGGCCGGGTTCTGTATCTAGGGGTTCCGTTTCAATAACACAATGCAAAACCGGCTCGAGCCCCCACCCAGTGACCTGGGACAATTACATACCACCCCCCTGGGTACCTCTAAGAGGCAATACTTCCCCTCTCGCAAGCACGGAGTCTGAGTGTAGCAGAAAATGTTTAATGACATGAGGTAAACGACATCAGCATAAAATTGGAAAAACACCACAAACAGGATTCATAACACAAACCATGAGCAAAACCCACCCCAGCAAATTGGGCTGTGTCCTTTCCCTTTGGTTCTTGAATCCAGCAACCTAAAAATCACCCAGAGTCCCCAAAGTCCAACATCCCCAAAGTCTCTGGGGTCCAGCAACCACCCAAAGTCCCAAAAGTTCAACAACCCCCAAAGTCTCTGCCCCTGGTCAGTGCAGCCCCAGAGTAAAAGGGGGGGGGCACGCAGGGTGTTAAGGGGCACCTTACGTGATCCGAGGCTGGCCAGCCGTCTGTTTCTCCGTGGGGGTTCCGCCGCAGCCTTTACCACGAGCCAGTCCACTTTCCTGCCATCCCACGAACTGCTCTGCTCTACAAGCTGCTCCGCTCCACTCCGCTCCGCTCACCGACCTGTGAGCCGTTCCAGCCGTCCCCGCAAACAGCTCCGCTCGCCGTTCCTAGGGCCACTCCAACCGGCCCCGCAAGGCTCCACACCGCTCGCTGCTCCTCCAGTCGTCCCCACAAATTGCTCCACTAGCTGCTGAGCAATATAGCTTCAGGCTCCCCCACTAGTTAACATAGCCTCAGTGATCTCAGCTCTTAATAACATCAGCTCTTTTGTGATTTCAGCTCTTAGCGATTTCAGCTCATAGTATAGTAGGGGAGCCCCAGTGCTGGTGCACCATTGGCCCAAAGTGAATTCAGCTCAGCAGCCTGTAACTAGACTCCTAAGGGAATCAAAGTTAGCTCTGATATTCCACAGTGGAGAGAGGAGGTGGTGCAATTGGTGTTTTGGACCCTCAGAGGGGCCCATACCATCAGGTACAAATACCTGTCCCCATCCTCTCTCAATTCACTGGGTTTTGTAACCCATGCCCCTTGACAAGCAAATGCTACTTAGGTAATGGTGACGGATTCACTCAGTCCTTCTGTCATACAACAGTTCCACTGGCCTTGATTCACAGAATCAGGGTAACAAAACTTTATTCTTCCTGCCCCAATAATAGAGAAACTGGGGATCCCACACCAGCCAAAGTAACCACTTTCAGTTGCTGTGTTTCCTGCCAGGCGAGTGGGTGTGCCTATGCAAATAAGATCAGCCCCTGGAGTTCTTTTCCACACTCGCCATAATTCACCACCAGATGTCAGGGTAGAGCTCATCCTGACTCTGCTTACAGGTGCAAGGCTGGCAGGCTCCCTTCCTGGCTCTGTGCAGTGACCTATCCCTCCAGCTCGTAAGCATAGGGGCAGCCACGGGGAGCTCTGTACACTGCCACTGCCCTAAGCGCCAGCTCCCATTGGCCAGGAACTGTGGCCAATGGGAGCTGCGGGGGTGGCACCTGCAGGTGGGGCAGTGCATGGAGCCATGCGGCTATGCTTCCACCTAGGAGCCAGAGGGACATGTCACTGCTTCCTGGCGGCTGCCTGAAGTAAGCACTGCCTGGCTCCTGCGCCCAGGCCCCAGCTTGGAAACTCTCTCTCCTGCACTCAGGACCCCTTGGCCCCAGCCTGGAGCCCCCTCCCACACTCTGAACCCCGTCAGCCCCAGCCCGGAGCCCTCTCCTGCACCCAAACACCTCATCCCCACATCCAGCTGGAGCCTTCACCCCCTCCTGGTGAAAGTGAATGAGGGTGGGGTAGTGAGTGATGGAGGGAGGGGGGATGGAGTGAGTGGGGGCTGGGGTGGGGCAGGGGGCCTAGGGGGTAGGGCAAGGGTGTTTGGTTTTGTGTGATTAGAAAGTTGGCAACTCTAATCACCCTGTGTTGTGATCTGATTACCTTTGGAAAGCTAAGAATGGGTCAGTACCTGGATGGGAGGCCTCAAAGAAGCCTGTGGTGGTGTAGCAGGAGGTATCAAAAATTCTGTAGGCATGTGTTTCCTCGCAGTCATTCATGAACCAATGTCCTAGCCTGGTGTTATGTAGCACTGTGCTGATGGAGGTGGCATCCTTCAGATGGAACTTAAAATATTTAGTGACTAAGATGTTTTGTAAGAATAGGGCTGTGAAGCCTTGTCTTCTGAACAAATTCTAGATCAGGCAAAGTCAAGAATGTAGTCACTTCGAACTGTTGTGTTGCTGAATGCTGTTAATCACCTAAAATACAGTGTTATGCAACACCCTTTTAAGATTGAGTATGGGGAATACATGAGTTGTATGCTGAATACAGGATTTCCATAAAGTGCCTGCCAGTGTAAAGAAAAAAGTGGTAAAGATATTGGTGAATTCTGATCCAGCTGATCAGGAAATGAGAGGCGAGCCTGGAAAACATCAACTACAGCAGAGAATCTGGTGAGGTCGGAGTAGATTGGGAAAGGCAGAACCCAAGGCAGTAGGGATAGGGTGACCAGACAGCAAGTGTGAAAAATTGGGAGATGGGTGGGGAGTAATCTGCTTCTATATAAGAAAAAGCCTCAAATATCAGGATTGTCCCTATAAAATCGGGACGTCTGGTCACCCTACGTAGGGAGCTGGGAAGAGCAGTTTCTGTCTTGAAGGAAATGGGTGTTGGTGGCCGGATCCTGTATTCCATGATCAAATTGTCACTGATATCAATGGTAATTCAAGGAATGTAGAATAGGGCCTCAATCTGCCTTTTGACTACATATAATAAAACAGACATGAGGACTGTTGAGAAATTGGCATGCTGTAGTCTCTTAAATATGTGTAAAGGTAGCAGATGGAGTATGCGGTTATCATGGCATCAGTTTACTTTAAATGGCCTGCATTTAGGCTAAACAATTGATATTGAGAAGTTATTAATGAGCAAGGTGAATACATTAAAAATGGCTTTAATAGGCTTTCTCTGTGGTGCTGTTATAGAAAGACCAATTATTTTGTAGGCTCTGGATGTGAACATATGGAAGCAAGATTTTAGAGATTAAATGTGCCTCCAAAATGTGTGTAGCACTAGGTAATCTTCATAGATCACAATGCTGAAGATGAAGATCGTGTATTCAGCCAAGTTATTATTTGATAGGCGTGCTTAATTAGCACTTGGACATTTTATTGGGCTGGACCATTTACCAGCTCTCCTTACTGGATTTAAAGGAAACAGTCCTTTTTAGAATTCCACTAATATCCTCATTTCTCTGGTCTTTTCTGCTGGAGTTTCAGTAGAACACAGAAAATATAAATTCTGTTTACAAATAAAAGAAGGTAACCTACAGTGTGCAGGCCAAATTGGATTTTCTCTCATGTCCATAGTACTCCGTACTTAATAAATGCTATTAGGATAACAGTGGGAGCTGAAATAGCCTATCAGGTTTTAATAAATGGATTATCTCTCCACTGGCAAACTATAGCAATGTGTTTACATTGCTGCTGTTTTAGTTTTAGCTACTTCTGTCACTGGCCTGGCTGAGCTCCCCCCTCCTGGATGTTTGCCAGGCAGCTATGTTGGGACCTATGTGCTTATAAGCTCTCCTGGGTCTGGGCAGGCTTCAGCTGCTGTCTCTGGCTTCTCAAGCATGCTTCCTGAGTACAGACTCTTTGGTACCTCTCTAGGGAATGGGACCCTGTGGCCCAGCTGCCCTAGGTCCTGAGTCCAGTGCTGAACGGTTTCCCCTAGTAGCTTAAGCACACGCCCCGCCCTCCTGGGCACTGTGGTTTATAGTTGAACTCTTTGTGGACATCTGACAGTTGAAGAAGCAAGTAACAGTGGCTTTGTAGAAGAATATCTAAATCAATCCCTCCTTTACTCATTGACAAATCACAAGAGATACTGTGCACAATTTCCTCCCCTACCTCAGCTTTCTCCCCTTCCTTATGGAGCCGCCTGACTCCTGCCACAAGCTCCCCTTGACATGTTTTGATTCAGCAGACCAAAGGTACCCCTCTCTCAAAGAGCATGTCACCTGAACCTACTAGCATCTGTGTTCTTTAAAAAGCAAGTTCTAAAGCCAAGTCTCCACTGCAAAGTTTTGTCGGCATAGCTATGTGGGTCAGGGGTGTGCAAAACCGTACCCCTGAGCTGACACAGCTTGCCGGAAAAACCCTGGTGTAGACATAGCTATGTGGACAGAGTGTTTCTGTCAGCATAGCTAATGATGATGGAGAAGGTGGTGTTACTATATTGACAGGAAATACTCCTTCTGTCAGTGTAAGCTGCATCTGCAGGTATGTCTGTGCTACAGTGGCACAGCTGCAACTATCGTGCTGGAGTGTAGACACTAGTGACAGAAGGGATTTTTTGAAGCCAAGGAAGGAAGATTAGTAGTGAAAGGAGGCTAACAAGCAGGAAAGCGGTGACGTTGAGGGAAAACTTTTTTTTCCTGAATAGAACTAAGAATTCCATCAGACACAGGAGAGACACCTCCACAGGAAGTGGTGGAAACCCCATTTCTTGGAACATTTGAAACCAAATGGGATGATACCCTAGTAAATGCCCAACAGGTAACCATGCTGTTTTGCAGGGAGATGACTAGGAGATCAGAGAATTCTTTCCTAACTCTAGCTCTTTTGGCTACCAGTGTAACATAAAACCCATTCCTAGTTTTAGCCTAGGAGGACATGCTGGATAAAAAATGATCAATTGTTTGTGGGGAAATTTTGAAAAACTTTAATTTTTGTTGAAATTTCCTGTAAAATATTTTCACTTTTTCCAGTTTTGGTTTTTCCTCCCAAAAAAAAAACAAAAAACCAAAACAAAACCCCAAACACACACACACTTTAAGTTCTGGATACACCTCTTTGTTTTGGTTCTGAAAATCAAAACCAGAAATCTGTTACCAAGAAATTTTGATTCTAGTTTCTTGGCATAACAGCAAGGGGGTTTGTTTGTGGGTGGCTTTTTTTCTTTAAATGAAAACTTCCTACAAAAGTTTATTTTTCAACAAAATAATTTCCATCAATTACTTTTTGACAAATAGTTTGATCCCCTCTCCTTTAGTTTTTACTCCCTTTAATGGGAATAACTGTTCAACGTAACACCTGAAGTCATGCTAATGAACCAGGAAGGGATGTATTAAAAGTTCCTTCTTTCCTACAAGTGAGAGCATTTTGATTAAAGATTTGTAATTGCATCCCTTAAAATTAATTTCATTTGTTTCCCTGCAGTCCAGTTATGCAGCATTATGAAATTGTGAAGCAAGTCCATTGGAATGGATTCAGTAAGGATACAATCTTTGAACAAATGCTGCATGTATCCAACCACTAGCACTCAATGTCTCATTTCTCTTGTTAGTAAATGATTATGTTAAAAAAAAAAAAAAATCCAGGGACTTGCAATCAACATGGTCTTCCTCTCCCCTCTTCTGTGTACATGTCACTTTCATTCATTTTGTACAGGCCTTATTGCTGGACTATGTGAGAGAAGCTCTGAAAAACAGCTTTCATTGTGACCAGATACAAGGCATCTGATCAAAACAAACCCCCTCATTGTGACTTTTCTTTAAGATCTGCTTTGGCTTAATGTTTATATTGTAAAGAGACCTGAACCCAGCATAATATTCTGAAGAACAATAGCATTTTAAAATATTTGACTGAATACACAACATGGAATGTTTGGTTACTTTTTTGTAAGAAGCAGTGCTTAACTACTAGTGAAAAGTCAGCCAGCCGAAGTGCTTGAAACTAGACTATAATCTTAAATGTTAAATTTAACCTCTTCCTGTGCTCCAGGATTTCACCAGTGACTAGGATTTTACAGGCAGGGTTATTTAGATCTTCAGCCCTATCCCTGAGGGAGTCTAAGTATGTGCTTGGCTTTCCAGGTCATATACTGTGCCCATCACTATAGTATAAGAACCTAAGCAGACTACAGTGGAACAGAATCTCACTGAAACTGTAAAGGAAATATAGGAAAACAGGATACAGTTATCTCAGATGGA
The DNA here is from genome assembly GCF_002925995.2 of Terrapene triunguis. Taxonomy (NCBI): domain Eukaryota; kingdom Metazoa; phylum Chordata; order Testudines; family Emydidae; genus Terrapene; species Terrapene triunguis. Next base: position 12,955,158 of record NW_020664482.1, read on the forward strand.
ATCTGGTAAGGCCATAGCAGTTAACAGCATCAAAAGTGCTTCCCAATCACTTACATTTGCTTGCAAATCGAGCTTTATAGCCAGTATGCTTTACAGAGCCCAAGGTAATAAAAATAGGAGTATCTAGACAACCTGTAGTACTGCCACAGGTTGAAAGATTAAGGCAGCTAGGAGAAGTTTGAAATAAAAAAAAATTTTTGATGCTAGCTAACCTAATTGTGTCTGACTTTGAGGTTACTTTATCTAGTAAGAAAAGTCCAAATTGCTGGAAGATTTCTAGCTAATCAATGATCACACAACTGCAATCAAGCACCATTACAGAGCAGCTAGCATTGTATATGAGAAGAGAAGCAGTCAGACAATACTCTTGCCAGCATTAGCCAGGAAATCCAATCTACCAATTCAGAGAGAATTAAGGTAAAATAACCTTTCTCTCCCCCCCCCCCCCCAAACTACTAGCAAGCAAGAAAAAGTGCTGAAACTAGGGTTTGAGAACTGCATTTCTAGTACTGTGGTCTTCCTCTAATGAAGTGAACATTCACAAAGTTTCTGAGCCCCTTGACTTCAATGGAAATTGAAAGCTCTAAGCACATCCTAGCATCAGGCCTCTGACAACTAGCTGTCTTCATCCTGTTTCTCCATTTTTCTCCTTTAGGTGGCCTTCATGCTTGTCTCTGAAGTTTTGACATTGCTTCAAGGTTCTGCAGAGCAGAATGATGGTTTTGCTGTCTGATATGAAATGAATCCACTTACACCTGCGGCCATTTTAATTCCCTTCCAAGACTATAACCGTCACTGACAGAGTCTGTCTCTCTAGCATGACCAGAGCTTCACTGGGTTCTTTCCTGCTATACATGCTAGGAATCCCCTCTGGGGAACATTGAAGAGACTGCAGTAATGTGAGTTCCAGATCTCTTTAGGGAAGCAAATCTCTTGAGATTTTAAATGGTCTTGATCATGCTGTCCCTTTAAGGCTGGCTATGGGAAGAAGTGTGACCGAGAATTCCCCAAATAAATCACTGTGTGTGTGTGTGTGTGTGTGTGTGTGTGTATATGTATATATATGTGTGTGTGTGTGTGTGTATATGTGTATATATATAATACACACAACCCCCCTCTTCCCTCCCCCCCCCCCCCCAAAAAAGTGAGTAGGCAATTGCTGATATGCAAGACATGGCTGAGCTCTGGTGCCCTTTCAAGAATTGTAAGTTAACAAGGGTGAATGTCTATGGCACATGGATCATCTTAAGTAGTGCATTGAAATGGCAAAATGAAGGGTGGTGAAATGGCAGAGGACCTGGTAGTGGTGAAGAGACATAGCTGTAGAGCAATAAAAAAAATGATAAACCTCTCTGGAGGCCCAGAGAGGGACAGAAGGTAGACTTGGGTGTGGGTGTAGCCCTGGAAGCCAGTAGAGATTGGTGGCATCTGAAAGGTCAGGCAAAACTGACACATGGGGGAACTCAGTCAATTTTGGAGCTGTTGGTAAAGAACACAATAGATCTGATTCAAAACAGCATATGTGCTGCCTACCTAGGGGTAACTCAACTATTAGGAAACACTATATAATGAGATGGAGAATGAGTTGACTCGGGGCAGTAGAATGAGATGGCTCCTTTGGAAGCAGAGAGAGAGGCGGTTTTGGCTGTAAAAAGGAATCTGAGCAAAACCCCAAACCACACCGCATTGATCACATATCTAACTTTGAGACTGTAAATCTAACACTTTTTTTTAAATGCTACAATAAAATTGAATGAAATTGTAGCTGTCATTCAACATAGCTTGTTGGCAAGATGTGGCTGTATTACCATCTGAGTTATTAAGTTTGAACTTTTTTCCTCAATGCAATTACTGGTCTCCATTAACAGTATAATAAAAACCCCTGCTATCCATGGGGAGCAACATGATCTGCAAGGTATCTTCTTCGAATAGCTCTATCAGGGAGCAAATTTCAGCTGTAGGAATAGAAGTTCCATTGGTGTTTAAAGATCAGTCCATGCACTTATCTCATTTGGAGTTCTGTGTTTGACTTATTTCCTAATGAAACAAATGTACTTCACATAAATCAAAATGTAACTGAGGTAGCAGTACTAATATCTTGAATTATAGATCTCCTTCTGCAGTTAATACTGAATAATAGTTCTAGCAAATATAACTGCATAATCCAAATGTCACATTGAAACTTCCATGGTGTTTACAAAATTTGAATTGGGTACATCAACTTCTGAGTGCCAGTAATGTTCTTGCCGTCCAAAGGAGAGCTGGGTGCATTGGTCTGCATTCCAGAGAGATTCTTTTTTTCCCAAGACATGACTGTAGATGTCAGTGTTTAACTAGCACGGTTTTACTGACTGGGCTCCTGCATTAATTTAAGTCACCATTTGATTCTTGCTTTCCACAGCAATGGGAGAAGATGTGTTTTCTGAAACAAGGATTCAGCATCCTGACAAGAACACTCCCCTTCAGAAAAACAGAATGTTTGTTTGATTTAAAATCCTCCTTAGTTTTTATTAAAGCAGTCCTTTTCTCTTTTTCATCCCGCCACAATAGGTTGGTTGTATACACTTGTAAATATACATATTGGATTTGAAGCTCTAACTCTTGGTTTTTCATCTGAAAAGGATAGCTTTTTCAAAACCGCTTCTCTTCTGTGCAATGTAAAGTAGCCCTACATTTATGCCTTAATATTTTGGAATTCATGCCAGAGATTTTTATTTGTGGTTTTTAGCCAGGATTTGTTCAGATTAGAGCATAAATAGTAATATGTTCTTAATGGGCTTCAAGGGGTTTTGGGTCAGGGCCAAAAATATAACTATCAAGCATAGTAATTTTTGCACAACATGTATAGTTCTGTAGCATTTTAGTTGTATAATATGTCTCTTTAAATAACCTCTGATTTGGGGGAAATAAGCAATTTAATTAGGCTCCAGTTTTCTCTTTGATTAACCAAAATTCATCTTCAAAAAAAGATATTTAGGGTTAACAGTATTCTTATCAAATTTGGAATCAACTAACTAAATGTACAGTTCAAATTCTTATGTGAAGGTCTTATACACTTTAAATCATTTTTGTCTATTTTTCATATTAGACATGCTGCATGCATCAACATTCTGGAACATGGTTAATTTGTGCTTGTGTTTATGGATTTTTACATGTCTTCTATTATAACAAGCTCTGACCTAGACAATTGGATCTCGGTCTAGTTAAACCCTTTTTATTCCCCCTTTTTTTTTCTTTTTTTTTTTTTTTTTGCATTGTACGGTAGTAACTGAAGTATTTATAGCCCTCAGCATGCTGACTGCATAGATTGCTAAAAGTGAAGTTCACAAAATGTTTGTACAGTATTCATTTTTAGACCATTATTCTGTTATTTTTTGTAAGTAAGGGAATAAAATCTCTTCCAGTTGCAATGGCAAAAGATGAGTGCTAGTTGAAAAAAAATGATGCAGGGAGAGATAAATGGAATAATTGCGTTGTGTGCTAATTCCCTGAATCATTATAGGCAGAGCTAGTAGTGCCACCTATTAAGGCTGCTCAATATTTCCCCCCCCATTAGACTCTATCAGTTGCTTATGATTTTGCCACCCTCTAACTGTTCAGGATGAAAATCTTCATGCCAGGTTTGTCTTAGGATGAACTGTTTTGGGAAAACTTCTGCCAAAATGGTTCAGCCACTTCTGAAAACAAGGTTAGGGGAAAAATACATTGTTTTGCCCATATTAATCTGCCCATCTTTTATCTGGAAAAGCTCTACTGCCCCCCCATGCTTTGGAGCAAACACTTGAAATGTGGAGTGGGGGGGGGAGGGTAGGGACCTGCCTTTTATCATCTCCATCAAATTCCACCCAAGTTTGGCCAAGTTATGAGCCTTGGAAAGATTGCAGTTGGCATGTGCTGCATAGAGACTTGGATTTTAGTAGCTAAATTCCCCTTGGGCTGAGCAGGGCTTTTCCCTGCAATTGTTACTATGGGCTGCTATAAGCCATGCCAGGCTAGGTCCAGGCACTTGAACAGAGACCAGGAAGCCTGAAGTGGATCCCCCTCCTGGGGACAGGTAGTCTGGAGGGTTGATTTAAATGCAGGGGGGCAAAAGCAGCACTGGGGCCAGGATGGGCAGGGGGGAGTAGACTGGGATAAGGAACCTGGTGGGGAGGCTGGAAGTGGGGGTGGGAGGGGAAGGAAGGGGACTGGGAGTTGCAGGTGAGAGGGAGACTGGGGCTACCTGAGTAAGGAGGCTGGGAGCTGGAAGGAACTGTTAGGGGTGGGGGGATGGGGCTGACTCACTGGGTAAAGAGACTTGGAGGGGAAGCCTGAGATGTAGAGACTGGTCTAGCAAGATGAGGAGAATGGGATGGGGATGAAGAGTCAGGTGTGGGGAAGAGACGAGAGTGACAGATTGGAGGAGACAAGACAGAAGGGGTAACACTTGATGGAAATAGGTGGAAGAATCTGTGCTCACTAGAGAACACTGACCTCCAGAGTCTGGAATGGAACCCAAGATTCCTGAATCTCACCTCTCCTCTGTCAGCAAATATCTGTGAATCCACTTGCAAAATCTCTGATTCCCCCTAGTGCTGGGCCATATGGAGGAGACAACCTCATACAACAGTCCTAGTTACTTCATTAGCTCAAGTGCCAGAGATGACTCTGGAAGATCTAAAGGTTCAAACCCTGCTGATCACCCATGTGGGAGTCAATATGATGCCACATAAGGGAATTTTTTTTAAATGTAGGAAATTACACCTAGAAACTTAAATATGATTAATGTTGCAAAGTCAAGCACTCAGAAGTTGGAAGTACCAGAATTCAGGTTGTCTGTGCAACATGAATTCAGCCTCCTTGTGCATATGCATTATGATACTGTCTTGAATTACATCATCTCACACTTCCCCCCCCCCCCCATGTTTAGACCAGTCTCTTTGCAGAAAACCATAACCAGCCTGACCAAGGATCTAATGGAACAGTTGAGCTCTAGTTTCTACTACAGATGGGCACTGATCAACCTGATCTTGTATTAATATTCAGAGCTATACCCTTATAGCTGATCATGGTCTTATTGAAGCCAACAGAACTTTGCATGATAGACCCTTGCAATTGGGTCTGTATTGATGCAGGAACAGGGTTTATGATTGTAACTAGATTGGGGACAACCTAGTTATGACATGATTGTATTTAGGGTCTAGACAACTCCAAGGGGATTGAAAAGGCTCACTACTCTGCTATATCACCAAGTCTATCTTTATTACCACGATCTGCAAAGTGCTTCCACATAATTCAAAGCTGCACCAATCTACGAGTAGTGCCAATGGTGCCATCACTAGATGGAAAGCTAAAATCAGACAATTGTCAATTGAACTGTTGTTGCAGAATAAAGACATTACCTTAGCCAGACACAATCAATATTCTGAACTGATCCAAAACATGACAACCTGTTGGGGGGGAACATTCACTTTTTATTTATCATTCACTGAGGATTAATTATTGGCTTGCTACCATTCTCTCCCCACTTTCTCAGCCAAATGAATGTATTAGGGAAAACATGAATTATCTTCTGTAACAGCCTCAGTCCTGATCAACTTAAATTTTGTAATTAAATGTGATAATTAAATTAGACTTGTCATCAATTGGTTACTGTCATTGAGATTTTAACCATCATGTAACAATCTGCAGGGCTTGATCCTGCAATGTAAACTCAGGCAGCAGTCCTTGGTGAGTAGCAGGATTAGGCCCTGAAGGTAAGATACATGTTCCTACAGGACAATATAGAACCTTCAGTAATACTACACAGGGAATGTTCTCTTCATGTCACTAATGATCAATGATTTAACTACAGCAGGTTTGCCCTATGCGGCTGCTGTTTGTATGCAAGGTGTTGACTATACCATGGTTCCTTCACAGGAGGATTCATTTTAAATTTAATGTTGACTGAGTGCTGTGACTGGAGCATCTCATTGGAGGAATCTTTCACATCAAATGAAAGAATAAGAAGAAAAGGTTTCCCTGTGAGGGGGTTAATCTGGTTGTGTTGTAAGCTTTTTTTGCTTTTCAAAATCATTGTTGAAGTAACTGTATTGTTAAAATATATGTTGATGCCAAAATATTAAAAATCCTAGAGATATTAAGGGGTTCTCAAACTGGGCATTGTGACCTCTCAGGGGGTCACGAGGTTATTGCGTCAGGGGTCGCAAGCTGTCAGCATCCATCCCCAAACTCCATTTTGCCTCCAGTATTTCTGTTAAATATTTAAAAAAGTGTTTTTAATTTATAAGGGGGGTTGCACTCAGGTTTGCTGTGTGAAAGGGGTCACGGATACAAAAGTTTGAGAACTATTGTTATACAGCATGGTGGCTGCAATGGCTCAGCACCTCTTGGGATTGGGCCTCTTGGCCTGATTAGGCCTCTGCTCAAGCAGTCTTTCTGGTTGTCCTCCACCCAAGGAGAAATCTCACCCTGCTGGGGCTACAGCGAGACAGTTTTCTCCATTACCTAGGATATCTCTGATCTTGTGCTCAGGTGAGAGGCAGTCACCTACTGTGTTTCCTGAGGAAAATTTCAGGTTCAGTAACCATACAGCTACTAGAGCTTGTCCCCCATCATAATGAGAGTTGGGTTCCTAAATTCACCCAGTTAGAGGCTTAATACAGATTTAAATTTGAAAACGTCCTCAATGAACAAGTAGGACATATGCAATGCTTTGTATTACACGTATACATTGTTAACACTGATGCAGATTCGCTTAATTCTTTTTTTCCAAGGCGCCCGCCCACCCAGGCTTAGTCAGATATTTTGTTCATACCACTTTCCTAGCATGACAGAATGCTCCCCCTCCTTAACTACAGTTCCCAGAAACTGATTATATAATACTTGTGCGAGACTTCACACTATACTCCTTAGACCAAATAATACACTCTCACTCTGGCAGTGGGTGTAGAGCAGAATTCTTGACTCACCATTGAGTGTCTAAGTGGCAGGTGCAGATTTATGGGTATCGTAACAGTTTTTATAAATGGTTGGGGGTTGTATTGGGCAGAGCATCTCTTTTTTGTCTTGATAAAAGGATGTTAAAACCCTAGACTTTGGAGGGATGGAGAATGGATATTCCCCAGCATTTAAAATCCTAAAATAAAGTTACCTCAGAACATGAGAACTAAATGACTTTGGAATGCTGCTGAAACGTGGAAGTTTTTCATATTAATACACTGTGCAGTTCAAGAGTCACCTCTTTTGTTCACAGCTTGCCTTGTCTTAGTCAGCCTAAACTAGGGGTCAGGGCCGGCTCCAGGGTTTTTGCTGCCCCAAGCAGCAAAAAAAAAAAAAAAAAAAAAACC
>NW_020664482.1:12962585-12977239 GCF_002925995.2 Terrapene triunguis
TTTTTTTTTTTTTTTTTTTTTTTTTTTTTTTTTTTTTGCTGCTTGGGGCAGCAATCTGCAGCACCTCTACTGCCACCGCTTCAGTCTTTGGCAGGAATTCAGCGGCTGGTCCTTCGCTCCCAGACGGAGTGAGGGACCTGCCGCCGAAGAGCCGGAGGTGCTGCCCCTCTCCGTTGGCTGCCCCAAGCAGCTGCTTGTTGGGCTGGTGCCTGGAGCCGGCCCTGCTAGGGGTGCTCAGACTTGCCCCATGGAGCCAGGCAGCTGGCGTTTGCCCGCACTTTTAACACAGCAGTGCAGACTACAGGTCCTAGCGTGCAATCCGTCCTCTTGATCAGAGCTGGTCTGTTCAGCTGCTGGCTGCTCAGATCAAGATCCTTGCTGGGACTTCCTTCTCTGAGCTGCACCTCTGTGTTGGAAATGAGCATGGCCATATGTTCCATTGCAGGTGGCTTCCTACAAGCGGCGACATGTCCCTGCTGCTCCTAGGTGGAGGCGTGGCTAGATGGCTCTGCGCGCTGCCTCCGCCCACAGGCATCGCCCCCACAGCTCCCATTGGCTGCCATCCCTGGCCAATGGGAGCTGTTGAGCCAGTGCTTGGGGTGGGGCGGGGGCAGCACATGGAGCCCCCGTGGCTGTTCCTCCACCTAGGAGCAGCAGTGACCATGTCACTGCTTGCAGGGAGCCACTCGAGGTGAGCATGGTCCGAATCCGGCCCCTCGAAATGCCAGTTTCTAGAGCTTTCTGGTTGGTAAAGTGCCAGATAACACAGCTTTTACTGTAATAGCTCTTATAGAGTAGCATAATTATTCTGATCTTTCTCAATATCTAGCTAGTGCTTCTTATGGTGCATTCAAACCATGCCCCCAAGAGCCTCCAGCAGGGCAGAGATAGGACATTAGCAAGTTTAGGAGAGCACAACAAATGTAAAAGGCAGTAAATTCCTACCCCAGTGAATTGGTGTCGGGAGCTAACCAATGTACAGTCCATTGGGGGTGATAAGCAAACTTTGTAAGGACTAAGTAAAGGAAATCTCCACTGGCCCTCTCAGTTTAACTCAGGGGTTCTCAAACTGGGGGTCAGGACCCCTCAGGAGGTCACGAGGTTATTACATGGGGGAGGGGGGGTTGCGAGCTGTCAGCCTCTGCTCCAAACCCTACTTTGCAGCCAGCATTTATAATGGGGTTAAATATATAAAAAAGTGGCTTTAATTTATAAGGGGGGGGGTCACACTGAGAGGCTTACTATGTGAAAGGGGTCACCAGTACAAAAGTTTGAGGGCTACTGGTTTAACTGAAGCACAGAGCTGGTGTAAGGAGGTACAACTCCATAAACACCTGTGAAAATGCATCCATTTACACCCAGTCTAAATTAGGCCCATTGTGTATGGAAACCTATAGATACTGTACTGGGCAATGTTAGCTTGTAGGACAAAAATTTTTTTGGAGTTGGGGGGGGCGGGGCGCTGCCTGCTTCTCAGCACCAGCTTTGTATGTTAAACATGGCTGTGTTCCATGGCTGTGATGAGGGAAGAGATCCCTGCGTACCTCCTGGGGGTTGAGAGGAGAAGTGTTTGCCGAGTGCTCTGAGATCCTTGGCTGAAGGGCATCTGATGTTGTAGGAGTGCAATATACAGTCAGGATCACTGCACCCTGGTGGTTCAGATTGTACCAAACTGTATAAAAGAGAGTCCAGGAGTGACAATAGCAGAGAGCCTGCAAGCAATTCTTTCTTGTTATATACATCTTGAGTTTTTTCCAGTCAGCTATTGAAATTCAACCTGTCTCACTGTACGCTCCCCAGACATGAAGAAAAGCATGTGTGTCTCAGCAGCAGAAGTTGGTCCAATAAAAGATATTTCCTCACCCACCTTGTTTCTAACCTGTCCCATTGGCAGCTGGAAGCACCTGTGAACTCCGGTTTATTTCACTATCCAGGTACTTTATGTGGTAACTGACACATTGAAATGTCCCAAGACACATGATGCCAGTGCTTAAGTGCTGACACTGAGAAAAGATTTTACACTGAGGGTGTCCGACAGCTGCCCATTTAAACCAGTCCTTTCCAGTTACCGCTGCCCTGCAGGTGTCTAAATGGATTATATCTTGAGTTTACTCACCTACAGTGAAGTAGCTAAGGGCCCAATTCTGCAACTCTTGTTGATGTAAGGAGACCTTGGTCATACAAGTTGTCTCTATGAAACCCACGGGGCTGCTTACATGAGTAAATGTTGCAGGATTGGCCTCTGTTAATGCATGAATCCCTCCCCTGACTGCACAGATTCTGAGTTAATGTTAAAACTCACTCCTCTCTTGGTGTTTGGCATTACTGGTAGCTCAAAAACAATAACACAACATCTCATGCATCTGTGTTCTTGCAGTTACATTATTTAGCCATTCGATGTCTCTCTGTGCTGTGTAGAGTTCCAGACAGGGTGTAGTTTCTGATCAACAATGGAGGCATAGCTGGAATTCAAGCAGTATGGAGGAAGCCAGTTTGTTTGTAGTGGTAGCTGTTTGCTTATTAAATGCCTCCTATTAAAGACTGATAGTGATTCCATAGGATAGATCATGACTAAACCCTAAGTTTCCTCCCTGAACTTGACTTTCTCTAAGGTTTCCCTTCAGGTCTTCCTTTTCCCTAGTTCCTCCTCCTCAGAGGAAAGGGCACCTCTCTTGTATCCACCACTGATATAATGAGCCACTTCTGCTGCAATGAGAAAGTATAACTTCCACAGCTCTTTTTAAAAGGTTCTGAATACCTGCTAACAGGGTGGGATAACAAAGAGCTCTGCCACCCCAATACAGATCCGAATGCGGCCACTGTTAAGTAGCATTAATATGTCTAACAAGAATTTGGCATTCATGGTGTTTGTGCTCTGTTTGGATAGGATTAGGGTTATTGCAAATAGAGATGAAACAAGGGAAATGTAATAGAATTGCCATCCTTCTTTGACTTGCCATTTGGTGGGGACAGGTCTCAAAAATAGCCCTAAGCTAACTTCTGTTGCTAGATCAACTTTCAGACTACATAGCTGTTTGATGCAGAGTAGTGCTGACTTGACTTTGCATAACTTTTTGTTTGAGCTATGCCTAGGTAGTAGATTTCTTTCACCTTGTGCAAAAAGATTACCTGGTGTTTAATGTAGTTAAAGATACCCGACAATCTTCCATTTCAAACATATGCAAAGTCAAAGGTGTTTTTGTTAATCACACTGTATTAATGAAGGATTATATGAAGATCCTGGAAACACTTTGTATGGAGCTTTTGAAGTATTCCCAAGGAATCTCCCCATCATTCTAAAGAATTAGGACTAAGTGAGAGATGAAAACAATAACAGATTTTACTGATTACTTGAGGGTTAACGTGCTGGTTCCCATAAGATAACCATAAAATGTGTTATTGAAGTAGCACAAATGTCTCTTCTTGCCTAAGAGATAGATAGATAGATATATATATATAGCGAGTAAAAGTAAACTTGGAAGGATTATATATCTATATCTATATCTATATCTTTTAATCAGTAAATGTAGGTAAACATTGATTTCACTATACATGCACAAACCATCACCATATATTTCCATCAATAATAATTGAAATTTACAGGTAGGCAAAGTAAGAAAAATGCTGCTCGAGAATGTACTAGCGTCAGAATCCAGTGATTCAGACTTTGCAATTAGGCTTGTTGCAAATGAATAGTAAAAACAAGATAAAGTTGATTTTTTTTTTTTTAAGAATATTTACTTTGTGTATTTTTATGTCATGTTGACAATTTGTGCTTTACTGGTTTATAAAGCTTTAACTTTTTGAATCACAACATCTATTGTCATTACATAATTCTGACATTCCCCCCCTTTCACCCCCCCCCCCCCCGATGATAAAAATGATGCAGTGAGAAAACTGATGACGGGTTATTCTTTTTCACACTAAATAACTTCAGCTAGTCTTCAGAGGGATTAGCAAGTGTTAGTTCTGCTTTGAATACATCTTCTCATTTAAATGCATTTGCATACATTTTCACACATTTTAGAAGACAAAAGCTTTTGGTGCTTTGATTTTCTGCACAGCTTGTGTTAATATTTGTCCTTACAAAAAATGTAAGCAGCTCTTTGGTTATGTGCTCAGGGGCCAGATTCTGATTTTTGGGCTGCGCCCAGAACTCCCTGGGTCAGAGCCTGGCCCCTCCTGTGGATGCTTTACATTGGCTTGATGGAGCGAAGCAGCTGCAAAGCTGGTTGAGCTGTCTGCCTGGGGGTTCCTCAAGCATAAGATTATCCGTGAGTGCTATAAGGGCAGCATAGTTGAACATATACCACCTCTGCCGAGGCCTACCCTCCCACTGCAGCAATGTCAGGGGCATGATCAGGGAAAGTGGGCATGACTGGAGTGCTGCTGTGCCCTGGTGACCTCCAGCTGCTGGAATGATCCCCTGGTGGTCTTTGCAGCCAGCTGCCACTTAGAACAGCCTTGAGGGTGCTCTATCTTGCTACCCTTTCTCTAACATGGTGGTTTTTCTTTGTTACACCTTTTTATATAGCTGAACTTGACTTTTTTCCCCTCTAAGAAATGGGTCTGATCATATTTATCCCCAGCCATAGAATCCAGATTCTGTTACACGTTAGACCTAATAATTTTAGCTGTAATAAAGATGAACATTTTTAAGAAGCTAGGCCCATAATGGACTTGGCTGTGAAAAGGCATCAGTGATATTTCATCTGCCATATTTCTCCTCCAGTTGGTGACAGGGCAGGTTTCAGGTACACTGTGAGCACTGGCCAGAGCAAAGAGAACGTCCTGCCCTCATGAGCTTTGCACTGAAGAGCCAGTTGATAGCACTTAGCCACTTTCCTGAGCAGGGAGTAGTGTGGAACTGATTGGGTGGGAATGACCCCCAAAAAAGGATGCTGCAGCCTCCTGCCTATGATGTACCTGATCTGTTCTTCTAGGGTTTCCTGCTCACCTTTCTCCATCTTCCGTTCTGGCACAGGAGCACAGAAGGACTCCAGTTGTGGCTGGCCCTTACATCCTCTATATATGGACAGGGAGGTTCCTTATATTTTCTCTTCTCCATGCACTCGCATAAGAATCAGCCAAATTGTGATTCTCAAATAAACAAAAGGATACATACATGCCATTCTCACTCCCACTGACCAGTACCTTGCTCCTGGAGAACTCCCAGATGGCTCTGTTTCTCCTTGTACCTACATATCCGCATCCTAGGTATATAAGTGACACCAAATGTACTCACAAATCATTGCAAGTGCAAACAAGCAGGCCCTACTAGTGGCAAACTAGAGATTGGACCCTTAAATGTCAAATGAAGTAACCAACCTAAAACATCTCTAGTAACTTTCACTTTTTTATAGTTCTCTCCTTTGTTTCCAGCCACTTTTTCCTTCTGTGCCATCTTGCTGTTTAAGTGCTTAGTAAGATACTAGGCCTGACTGTCTCCATGGAGATAAGGATAGATTTTGTAATGTGCTAGCTATTCCAAGTGACTAACTGGAGCAGACAGTTCATCCAACCCTTCCTTTCTTGTTACAGTTCATATGCCATAAAGACTACTGTGCTGTGAGATCTATATGCGATTCGCTTTATATTTATCTGCAGTTAGAGCCCTCGTGAAGGCAGACCATTTTGCCACAGGAGGAGAAAAGATGTTGAGGAGAGTTACAGCTTACACAAAGGACCCTTTTCCAAGAGACTGTAACTAGCTAGTTATGGGATGGCGCAAAGTGGGATTTGCACTCGTGCCCAGGCTTTGCAGCATTTCTCTGGGGAGCAGCATTGACTCACTAGAAGATGCGCCATGAACAGAGAGCGCCTGAGGAGGTGAGGCTCTTGAACTGGGTGAGAGCACCTGTGTCTTCTTGCATATGATCATCCCAAGTGACAGACTGGCGTGGGCTATTGAAGCAAACCTTCAGCCAGGCTTTCTCTTTTCAGGCAATTTTCAAGAAGAACAAGATGCTGGTGCCCATTAAGTCTTTGGCTTGGAAATATCAATTACTCTTTTTTTTTTTGGGGGGGGGGGGGAGGCGGAGTATCGCTGGTCAGCATAGGAGGCTGCTAGCTCTGGGGGAAGCCAGGTGTCTTGGTGGCATGCATTGTACAACCTTCCTATGCTGTTTTAAAAAAAGCTCAAAATCGAAATGAAATGAAATGTTTGACCCCAATTCTATATTTTGAGCTTACTGGTTTGCTGAAAACTTTGAAAAATTGCTTTTGGGTCGACTTGAAATTAATTTCTTTTTTGGAACTGCCAGTGAACCGAAAAATCAATTATTTGTACAGTCTAGCTAACACATTTTTGAACAACATCTTTCTCTACACTAGGTGCTGAGTGGTGCTTAAAAATGTGCTTGTGTCTTAGCTAACATTTTTAAAATGCTGCCAATTTTCCTCTGTATAACACTGGGATTAAAATATTTACTGAATGGGGTTGCTTGTGAGAGTTAATATTTGAAGTGCATTGAAATCATTTAACTGTAGATGTTTGTGGTTACTAGTTATTAAAGTATGTGCTGGGGTATAGAAACCCTGCACTAGCACAGAAGGGGTTAAGGAGCTGCTCTGGACTGTAGTGGCCCTGACCTGCCACATCTGGAAATCATGCCAGGACTGAAGGAGGAGTTCAAAAGAGGGAATGCCACTCAGATAGGGGCAACCCTGGTAAGGGAACAGGCCACTGAGCTTCTCCAGTCATGATGAGAGCATTGACAGCCGACAGAGCCCCTGCCCTCGCAGAAGGAGGGTGCAGAACCCCTGAGTCGAAAGGGGAAAAGAACTGAGACTTGTATTTGAACCCCAGTGGACTCCGAAGTGGGCAGAGATACTCCCAGAGTCCCGCTGAAGTAAAATAGGCCCACATCCTGAGAGGAGCTGCTTACAGCCTTTTCTTTACCTTGCTTTTGTTCAACCCTTTTTGCTGACTATGGGCTGTGTGGTGGCATAACCGGGAACATGGAGAGGGGATGAGAAAGCCAAGAGGCCCTGGCTGGAGTGCAAATGCTGGCCTGCTAGTAAGAGGCCCCACAGCACCCACTGGTGTGGGGGAGGAGTGATGGACTCACATGCATGTACTCCCTCTGTAGCCTAAAGAGGGCATTCTACCAAGGACAGTTTTGTGACAGTATTAATAACAATTTACTCTTTAATGAAAGTACATATAGAAATATAATGTGGTCCTTGGAATATTTCCAGCTGCATGTCTTGACCCCTGAATATCTTTGACCTTTGGTTTAGATATCGTGTGTCTGCTGCATTGTCTGAAATGGCTGCTCTCAAGTTAGCTAAGGGTATGTCTACACTACGAGAGTAGTTCGATTTTAGTTAAATCGAATATGTGCAATCGATATTAGAAAGTCGAACGTGTGTGTCTACACTAAGGACAGTAATTCGACTTTGTCAGTCCACACTACCAGGGAAAGCGTCGACATTGGAAGCAGTGCACTGTGGGCAGCTATCCCACAGTTCCCGCAGTCCCCGCTGCCCAGTGGAATTCTGGGTCGAGCCCCCAATGGCTTCTGGGTAAAAAATTGTGGCGAGGGTGCTTTTGGGTAACTGTCGTCATCCGTCAGTCACTACCGCCCTGCCTCCCTCCCTGAAAGCGCCGGCGGGAAATCAGTTCGCGCACTTTTTGATCAGTGACAGCGCGGACGCCACAGCACTGCGATCATGGATCCCGCTGCGACCATCGCTGCAGTTGTGGCCGTTCTCAACGCCTCGCACCTTATCATACACCTTTCCCAGAGGCAGATGCAGAGAAATCAGGCGAGGAGGCTACGGCAGCGGAGTGAGGGCCTGAAGTCGGAGAGTAGCACAGAGCTGTCAGAAACCACGACACCCAGCGCCGAGGACATCACGTTTGCAATGGGGCATGTGGATTTTGTTGAACGGCGATTCTGGGCCCGGGAAACAAGCACGGACTGGTGGGACCGCATAGTGCTTCAGGTCTGGGATGAATCCCAGTGGCTGCGAAACTTTCGCATGCGGAAGGGGACTTTCCTGGAACTTTGTGAGTTGCTGTCCCCTGCCCTGAAGCGCAAGGACACCCGCATGCGAGCAGCCCTGACTGTCCAGAAGCGAGTGGCCATAGCCCTCTGGAAGCTTGCAACGCCGGACAGCTACCGGTCAGTCGCGAACCACTTTGGCGTGGGCAAATCTACCGTGGGGGTTGTTGTCATGCAAGTAGCCAAGGCAATCGTCAAGGTACTGCTGTCAAAGGTAGTGACCCTGGGAAACGCGCAGGCCATCATAGATGGCTTCGCTGCGATGGGATTCCCAAACTGCGGTGGGGCTATAGATGGGACTCACATCCCTATCCTGGGACCGGGCCACCAGGCCAGCCAGTACATCAATAGAAAGGGGTACTTTTCAATGGTGCTGCAAGCACTGGTGGACCATCGGGGACGGTTTACAAACATCTACGTCGGATGGCCGGGCAAGGTTCATGACGCTCGCGTGTTCAGGAACTCTGGTCTGTTTAGACGGCTGCAGGAAGGTATTTACTTCCCGGACCACAAGATAACTGTTGGGGATGTGGAGATGCCTACAGTGATCCTCGGGGACCCAGCCTACCCGCTAATGCCCTGGCTCATGAAGCCCTATACTGGCGCCCTGGACACAGAAAAAGAACTGTTCAACTACCGGCTGAGCAAGTGCAGAATGGTAGTGGAGTGTGCTTTTGGCCGTCTCAAGGGGAGATGGAGAAGCTTACTCACTCGCTGTGATCTCAGCGAAACCAATATCCCCATCGTTATTGCAGCTTGCTGTGTGCTCCACAATCTGTGTGAGAGCAAGGGGGAGACCTTTATGGCGGGGTGGGAGGTTGAGGCAAATAGCCTGGCTGCTGATTACGCCCAGCCAGACAGCCGGGCGATTAGAAGAGCCCAGCGGGACGCGCTGTGCATCCGGGAGGCTTTGAAAGCCAGTTTCAAGGCTGAGCAGGGTACCCATTGACTTTTAAGTTTGTGGACACAGAAGCTGAACTTGCCCCCGTTTCTTTACCCAGTTGCCGTCGACTATCCTCTCCAATTACATACCCCCTTCACCCCCTTCCCAAAAAATAAAATCTGTTCTGTTTTGTTCATGGACACCGTTGTCTTTATTACTGTTTTCACGGGAATGTTTTAAACCTGGGACGCAGACTGTGGCGGGGAGCGGGTTTAGGGTTGTGATGCAAATGATGCTTCTAAACTCCAGGAATGACAGGCTCCGCGATGGTGGACTGGTTGTTTCAACGGAGCCTGCCAGCCCTCCTGGCCGGGACTGCGTGTATGTGTCGGCTATGTGACTGTCTTGCAGGGGGAGGAGGGTTACAGATCCCCTGCTGCGCGGCTCTGTGATCCAGGGTAAGGACCGCTGCATAAGATCTGTAACTGCCCTCCCCCGCCACCAAGTCACAGAGCAACACCACCGCCCCCACCACACAGAACATGAAAACCACCTCCCAGACTGACCAGGATAACTAGTCACTGCACTGTATATGTGCCCTGCTGCTGCACCTGCCCCCTGCTAAAGGTGACTGTCCTGTCCAATGACCAAGGCCCTTCCCCCCCCTCCAGACAGACTCCCCTCCAAAAGAAGAGGATGGAAACAGAAATGAACAGAAACGTATTCTTTATTAACAACCGCACATGGAACGGGGGGGTGAAACTTGGACGGGGTCTTGTGTGAGGCGGGTAGGAAAGGACTTTTCAAATTTTGGGGAATGAGAGCCTTCTAGTGGTAGAGCAGTCCGCAGGGGTGGAGTGAAATTTTTCCCGGCCCCTTCCACCCCTCCGTGTTTGGACTTTGGGTGAGGGGGGTATGGGACTTGGTGGCGGGGCAGGGCAGTTACAGAGAGACTGCAGCGGGGCTCTCTCCTCCTGCCTCCGGTCCTGCAGAACATCCACAAGGCGGCGGAGCGTGTCCGTTTGCTCCCTCATTAGTCCAAGCAGCGTTTGAGTAGCCTGCCTGTCCTCCTGTCGCCACCTCTCCTCCCGTTCAATGTTTGCCCGGTGCATTTGGGACAAGTTCTCCCTCCACTGTGTCTGCTGGGCTGCCTGTGCTCGGGAGCATTCCATTAGTTCAGCAAACATGTCTTCCCGTGTCCTCTTCTTCCTCCTCCTAATGTGCGCTAGCCTCTGGGCAGATGTGGCTGTGGGAATTGGAAAAAGGGAGTGAATTCCTGAGACAGAGCAATGTATCTGTGAACAGAGAACATAGTCTTTCTCTGTGAACAAGACCATGCAGAGCACCTATCACACGCGCACTGAGGACAAGGTCGAATTTTCGGCCCTCGCCTACAGTGCCTGCGGTCTTGCTGTGGCGAGCTGAGGAGCAGGGCAGGACACCGGACTTTGTCTAGATGGCAAACATGGTAAGCCGTAGACTTGTGGCCGCTTAAAACTTTAAGAGTGGCACTGGCCTCCTTTCACATAGAAAGCAATGCGAGTCTCTGCTGGCAGCAATCCTGCAAGCATGAACTCTGGCCCTGTCCCAGCCCCTCGCGGCTGTAAACCGCGTGGCTGTAAACCGGCGGTTGCAGTTCTGTAAAGGGACGGGCAAGCAGTCCCAATACTAACTTTCCCCTACCTAATTCACAGCAGGGAGTCATGCCTGACATCACCCTCCTGAAGGTCTCCGAGAGCCAGAAGGAGAAGATGCTCCGGGACAGCCTGCAGAAACCGGGGCCATTTGCTGCACTGCTGTGCAAGGCCATGATCCCGGAGTACCTGCTGGCGTTGTGGCAGGGAAACGTGTCCTACCACGGGGGGCCTAATAAGCTGTCCCTGCCCAGGAACCTGCTGATGAGGCTTGAAAAACACCTGCAGGAGGTGTATGAGGAGTTCTCCCCGGAGGATGTCGCCTCGATCCCCGGTTACATTGACCAGTTCTTGGCTTAGGTGCCCTTGGAGGGACAAATGACTGCAGGGTTTTGGGCACTATAATCATGAAGCGGACATTGTGAGATTTTTTTAAAATGGTTCGGACTATATATTGAGGCGCCCAAAGACGGAGTAATCATGATACACTTTGCACTGATTCCCCTTTTGTTTGACTTTCCTGTTTACATGTTTTTAAGCACTTTACCCACTGTTAATATTTTCAATCTTCCTGTTTTGTTGCAAATAAATGTTTACATGTTTTAAAGCACTTTAGCTACTGTTAATATTTTAAATATGCCAGTTATGTTGTAAATAAATGTTTGGATATTTAAAACACTTACTGCTTGATCCTTCCCCTGAATCTGTGTCTGGGGTAACGGCTGGGGAGGGTTGGTAGGGGATCTCTGTCAGGGTGATGAAGAGCTCCTGGCTGTCGGGCAAATCAGCGTTGTAAGCGCTGTCTACTGCCTCGTCCTCCTCATCTCCTTCCTCCTCTTCCCCGTCCGCTGAGGAACCGGCCGCGGACAATATCCCATCCTCAGAGTCCACGGTCAGGG
This sequence comes from Terrapene triunguis, assembly GCF_002925995.2. Taxonomy (NCBI): domain Eukaryota; kingdom Metazoa; phylum Chordata; order Testudines; family Emydidae; genus Terrapene; species Terrapene triunguis. The sequence goes on from NW_020664482.1 coordinate 12,974,011, forward strand.
GTGGGGTAGTGGTGGCGGCCGCACCTAGGATGGAATGCAGTGCCTCGTAGAAACGGGATGTGTGAGGCTGGGATCCGGAGCGTCCGTTTGCCTCTTTGGTCTTCTGGTAGCCTTGTCTCAGCTCCTTGATTTTCACGCGGCACTGCGTTGCATCCCGGCTGTAGCCTCTCTCTGCCATGGCTTTAGAGATCTTCTCATAGATCTTTGCATTCCGTCTTTTGGAGCGCAGCTCGGAAAGCACGGACTCATCTCCCCACACAGCGATGAGATCCAAGACTTCCCGATCCGTCCATGCTGGGGCCCTCTTTCTATTGGATTGCACGGCCATCTCTGCTGGAGAGCTCTGCATCGTTGCCACTGCTGCCACTGCTGCTGAGCTCGCCACGGTGTCCAAACAGAAACTGCGCTTCAAACTGCCCAGACAGGAAAAGGAATTCAAATTTTCCCGGGGTGTGGCTGGTCAGAGCATCCGAGATCGGACTGCTGTCCAGAGCGTCAACAGAGTGGTGCACTGTGGGATAGCTCCCGGAGCTATTACCGTCGATTTCCATCCACACCTAGCCTAATTCGATATGGCCATTTCGAATTTAGCGCTACTCCTCTCGTTGTGGAGGATTACAGAAATCGATTTAAGGAGGGCTCTATGTCGAACTAAATGGCTTCGTGGTGTGGACGGGTGCAGGGTTAATTCGATATAACGGCGCTAAATTCGACATAAAAGCCTAGTGTAGACCAGGCCTAAGACTCCTGGACTTCACTTGTTAAGGAAACTGACCGAACTCTTCCAGTGACATTAATCACTGCCTGCAGCAGCTTGAAAAGGGCAGAGAGGAGCTGGCATGTCATTGAAACATCATTGTTGCAGTTCAATTTCTGTGAAATGAACAAAAGGGGAAATATTTCTCCATTTTAATGTAGGATTGACTTGAGCAATCTTGATTAAACCCAGTTTGGAAAGTTCCTGCTAAACAAGTTTATTTTCAGTTAAATTATCCATTTTAATTTTTTAATTCTTAAATTGTTTTAATTTTCCTGTGATTTTTCTCAATATCAGTTTTAAATTTGATATGCTCATTCCAAATGGAAATAATGCAGCACTCGTATATGCTAGTGTTTTTATGTTGGTGCAGTGAAACTTGTGGCAATACTCTGCAAGCCAAGCTGGTCTTTTGGATGAGTCTTTTAGACCCCCATGGTCTTCCAGGCCCCTCTACATTTTTGTAGTAGGAGGGTTTTTAGCCAGGGGGGCTTTGGCTACAATTTCTTCTCCCCTGCCACAGTGTGCTGATTGACTGCCACCAGCCATCCTAAAAGTAGCTGCATTATGCCCCACCAATCTGGTGCCAGCATTGAACTCAACAGCATTACTCTCCTGTTTAAAGAAAGTACATATTTAAGTGTCTGAAGGATCAGGGCCTAACACTTACCTTGGAAGGATCATCTCCAACATATGTAGCTCTTAAAATATACAGTTTTTCTTTATTTTTAATCAACATAATATAGCATATTTTGGGCAAAAATGCCCTAGTATCCAGTTAAATCTAATCAGGTTAACGTTCCAGGATAATGGAGGGTTGAAAGCTTTCTGCTGGTTTCCAGCACTCTGGGAAAGTCCTTTGGCAGCTCCTCACTGCGTGAAGCAAATCCACAGCTATGTTCCAAGATCTCCCGTTGGCAATTCAGGAACCCGGATGCTAAGCTCCAGAAAATACACTATTATTCCTTGGCCCTTTTGTGTGTTTTATAGTGTTGTATTTTGGCAACTTTTGACCTGTTTGGCTGATTATCAGAGGATCTGTTCGGCAGAAATATTAGCCAGGCCCTGTGCATGAAGAGGTACGCAGAATGGAATCTCTTGCCCTTTGCTCTACTGTACTCGGTAGATATAGGACCTATGTGTGAAGCCACCAGGGAAGTGTGTAAGCACAAAGAGCCCAAAGGAGAGGAAGAACTTGTTTGTTTTTCCTCTTCACCCCGTTTCAACATTATTCCTGATTGAATGAAGTCCTAAACTCCTCTTCAGCAATTATTGTGATAGTTAATCTGTGCTGAGGCAGCAACATTGACGGCCTGATTTTCAAAACCTTGTAAACCCAGGTCTGCTGGCAAAAGGGCCAGTGCTGTTCATGTCTAATTTGCATTCATAAGTGTAATAAGTAAACTACATCTCTGCACAAATTATGGCCCTGATCCTGCAAAAGCATCATACGTGGTGTATAAGATGAAGACACTTGATGTGGAGGACTCTTGATTAAGGAGGTTTGGATGAGGACCTGAGGAAGTTTGCAGGGTTACCCAAAGTTTTATATGTCTACACTGCAGTTAGGCACCTGGGGCTGGCCCATGCCAGCTGACTTCGACTCATGCTGAGGGGCTGTTTAATTGTGGTGTGGATGTAACCCACACTCCTCCTGGGTGTGGTGTTCTGTCCCATCTAATGGCACCGAGACCACTTAAAAAGAGATTAATGAGTCTGCTCTACAGCCTTGGCTAATAGCCATATGGTTTTTAGCTCATGCAGTAGAGGCTCATGCATTTAGCTCCAGAGGTCCCAGGTTTGATCCCGCCTGCCGACGACCAGGGTCTGTCGGTGTTACAAGACATTTGGGCTGGAGCCTGGGCTCTAGGACCCTGCGAGGTGGGAGGGGTCCCAGAACAGGGACTGCAGCCCCAACCTGAACGTCTACACTGCACATAAACAGCCCTGCCCCATGAGCCCAAGTCAGCTGGCGTTGTCCAGCCACGGGTGTCTAATTGCAATGTAGACATACCCTTTGTCAGGGCCGGCTCTAACTTTTTTGCCACCCCAAGCAAAAAAAAAAGAGTGCCGCCCACCATAGTGCTGCCATAACACACCCCCTCAGCACTGTGCCGCCAAACCCTCCAGCCCCCCGCGGAGCGCCGTGCTGCCGAACATGCCAATCCCCCGCGGAGCGCTGCTGAACCCCCCTGCCGAACCCCCCCCAGCCCCCTGCGGAGCGCCGTGCTGCCAAACCCCCCCAGCCCCCCGCGGAGCGCTGCGCCGCCGAACATGCCAACCCCCGCGGAGCGCCGCCGAACCCCCCTGCTGAACCCCCCAGCCCCCCGCGGAGCGCCGCCGAACACCCCCCCACCGCGGAGCGCCGCGCCACTGAACCCTCCCTCTGCCACACACACCTCCCGCCGAGCGCCGCTAAACATCCCCACCGCCAAGCCGCGCTGCCGAACCACCCCCCACCCCCCGGAGCGC
>NW_020664482.1:12977639-12987356 GCF_002925995.2 Terrapene triunguis
TTTTTTTTTTTTGGTCTGATCTTCAGCATCACTGTAGCTTGTACTGTTGCTTCCCTCCTGGAACTGCACTAGCAGTGAATTACAGACCCAGGTTCTCCTGCTGCAATCCAAGCCTAGCAGTGAAATAGTGATTTGATGAATTCCTGTATATGTTTTCAGTGCATCCAGTGTGGAAGTGTGGGTGACATGTCTAAGGAGATAGATTCTCTTATAAAACTAGCAATAGGTGAAACACTAAACATATAAATATCTCTTATTAGCCACAATCAATCCGCATATGCAACTAAAATGACAGTGTGTAAAGCACTAACAATTAAGACATAAAACATACTCTGAGGACTACTGATGGGACAGTTACTCTACACTCGAAAGAAAACCTCTCCATAGAGATTCCAAATCACTAAATTTGGCACAGCCATGATTATACTTAGCACTTGCATTGTGCTTTTCGTGTTCGAAGTGCTATACAAACATTAACTAATCAATCCTCACAACAGCCCAGCAAGGGAGATAAGTAGTATTACCTATTATAGTGATAGCCCTGGCAAATAATGCAAGCTGACTAACATTGGCTGGGTATTACAATTTTTAAGCACAGAACCATCTACGTAGAACCAAACTGCCATTTTATTCTCACCAGAACGTCGTCAGGACTGTATTTAATCTCCTGTTAAAAACGTGTTTTATCACAGGGAGATTTGTGTGTGGATGACTTCAGGATTGTAAACTAGATAATATCCCTCTTCTGCTAGTGCTGTCTTGACAGGTGCAGCCAGATATAACCCTATTCCCCTTTCTCCCACCAAAAAAAAAAAATCTAAAGAGAAAATAAACATAATTCTGCCATAAAGCTACAGCGGGGTCCTCAGCAGTGAAGTTCAGATTTGAGGTTCTGCTTTGGGCCCATCTCTAGTTAAAATTAACATATGTGCATCTATGGATTTTTCTGAACATTTTCTCTGACCGATGTGTGAATGAATCAACAATGCCATGGTCCGTTGTACCCCACCATATTTCATCAACCTTCAACCAACTCAGTTTTTATTTTTCAAGAACCCTATCATGTGTCCTTTCTGTGGCATATGTGGTTATGAAAATATGATGTGGTGATGATGATTGGGTGTTTTCTATGTACCAGACCTTTTATATTTCTGAGAACTCTTCCCTGTGAGCAGAATTCAACAGCCAATTTGTTAGCAGTGTTGCTGGTCTGTTTGTACTAGATGCCCACACTGTGCTGTCTCATGGATACTTTACTTTTGTTCTTTCTTATTGTTGTTTTCCTTACTCTAATGCAGGGGTTCCCATCTGTGCAGCATGTACAACTGGCGGTATGCAAGCTTGATGGTCCATCAATTCACTTCACAACAATTTAAGAAGATGGTACATGAACCAATACAGCTTGGGGACTGCTTGCTGTAAAGTAAGTCCTCTTATACTGGGAATATCCAGAGTTGCCAACTTCTGCAACTTTATCATGAGTCTTGTGCTACTTGGTATTTTATTTAAATCCTCTGTTCCTGGGGCATTGGATTAGGTGAGAATCTCAGTTTCCATTAAATAAAAGGACATTCTAGCACTTGTGGTTGCAGAGAATCTTGAAAATTTGACTTGAGTGCAGCCTAAAATCTCAGAAACCAGAAAGCAAATAAAAAGAACCACAAATGCATTATTTTGTTTTAACCTCATGATTTTTAAGCTAGTTTCATGATTTTTTGGGAGGCTGACTTGTGATTTTGACTGCTTGGGGTTGGTAGTTCTGAATACCTGTAGTGCTCTTAACCTAGGGAAGCATAACATTACTATAGTCCACATGTGAGAATGTGGCTGGTTTCCATTATGAGGAGCATCTTGTTATGAGGGAACTTGATGATTCAATAATACCTGGCTCTCATCTAGGAGTGTGGGCCATTGTTTCTCATTTGCTTTTAACAGGGACACCAGGATGCTTGTAACATATTTACAGACACAGCACTCAGGTGTAAGTCACAAGGCAGTTGTTTCAGGGGCACATTTGGAGCTGGGAGAAGATTCTATCCCCACATTCCTCGTACACCCAGAACTCCCAAAGGCTTCAGTGGGAATTTCTGCTGCACAGTAGCACAGGATCAGATTCTTGGTGTGTACTTGGATATGTAAGATTGCCTCTGGATTTATACTTGGAACTGTCAGTCAGACAATAGGAAAGATCTCACGATATGGCTATTTTAATCTGACGTGAGCTCCTCCATTCTCAGTTGTATGTTGATTTACATACTTGACACATTGGGCCATATTATCTCACTGAGGAGTGTGCAAAATGCCCCTTCATTCCAGTTTGCATGTGGTAGTGTAACCTACACATCTCCTGAGAGTGGTGTTCTGTCCCCTCTAGTGGCACCTAGACCACTTAGAGATTAATGAGTCTGCTCTACAGTCTTAGCTAAGGGCCGGTTGGCTTTTGGCTCATGCACTAAGCTTCAGAGGTCCCAGGTTCGATCCTGCCTGCCAACAACCAGGGCCTGTCGACGTTACAGTAGGATATGATATAAGACCATGCTAAGTCCAACTGAACACTGTTTCTATTGATACATTCTTCTGTAAGGTATTCTTAGAATGTTAGCGGCTTTAATCTTGCCTTTGTAGCAGCTCCTTTGCTAGCTGCTCTACATCCTGGAAATTGGATTTTAAAGTGCCATATAAGGAACATTTTAAAAGATAGAAGCTGATCGCAAGTGCAAGAAAGTTCATGCTGTTAGTACAGGTTTATTCCAATGTGCAGACTGGACAGTTGCATGCTGAAAAGGGTGTTTAGATCCTTAACTATTTGCATATGCAATTGTTGTAGCAATGTATACATTTTTGCACATCTGCCTTCCATTTTTCAAAATACAGATTTGAAGGTTGAGATTTTCAGTCACCAAGGGGCTTGGATACTCACTTTTAATTGATTTGGATGGGAATTGGACATCTAGGTCCCCTAGACAGCTTTGGAAATCTCAGCCTAAATTAGGAGGAAATGACAGCCAACCTTCTTGTCCAGTGCAGGGTCTGGGAAGTTGTTTGGAAGGATCCTTTTCTTTTGTCAAGTACAGTAAATGAGAAAGAGTTGAACTGGGAAAACATGTGGCTTGAGGTAGAAGAAAAAACATCTGCCTGAGTAAAGAAGAGTAAAACTAACTAAAATGTTTATTTCTATTACCTTGGAAAACAGCCAGATGTTAGGCAGACTCTTGACTTTTTCCAAGCATAAACTTTACTATGTCATGCGCTGCTACACACAGTGACAGATAATGGCTACAGCAGAACGGAGCATTCGGTGTGTGCAGGGTAACGGATGTGGAGTGGTGTTTGTTTAAGAGGAAGTTGGCATTTTTCAAGAGCAATGGAAAATATGCCATTTTTATTTTCTACACAACTTGTGAGGTATCAGACATGTTTTAATGAGATTCTGAAACACCAGGCTTATAAATATTAATAGGCAAAGCTCTTTTTCTCTCCTGCACAGAGAGAGATTTCATTTTGCAATTATGAAGTTTCATTCATGTGAACTGTACTGCAATTTGTTCTTCTGTCTCTTTCACAGGAGAAACAAAATTCAAAGTTATGGTGCAATCTCTGTTCTCAGTCAGCCCCGTTCTGCCACCTGTATATTGTACCTGATAAGGTACTTAAAATCACCCTGTATTCGGAGGCTGCCAAACAGTGAGAGAGTTTACAAAGTCTTACGAATGCACAGCATGAGGAGACTGTAGCCAGTTTCTGTCAAAAAGAGAGAAGAATGTTAGGGCCAGTCAAGAGATTTCTGTTGAAACTGTCTTTCTGACAAAATGGTTTTGTGTGCACGTGTGAGAGAGAGAGAAGTCTCTGCTTTCCACAGAAAATTTTGACTTTTTTCATAAAAAACTGTTTTCCTGCAGAAAATTGGCTTTTCATAAAAACAAAAAACTGATTTCCTCCCTCCCCCCCCCCCAATCAATGAACCAGCTTTCTGACCAGCTCTCGAGAGTCTTCACTGGGGTGAGATGCTGCAGTTTCTAGACATTTCATGCTCCCATGCAACACACTCACACTGAAGTCCTTAACCAGGCAGCATTGGTGATTTTAATTTTCACATAAACTGCAATGATTATGTGTAGTACTTTGCCACCAAACTATCCCACACCTGTCTTTGTTAAACCTGTCAGAATAAAAGCAGTTTGGAGTTTCCAGGCCCAACCCTTTTCAGATATGATGGAACAGAAAACAATAGAAAACTTCCCAAGAAGGGAATTAGTTCTTTTTTCTTTTTTTGGAATGCTCCTATTTTACGAATGCCTTGTTCAGTTTGCCTCATACTTAAGAAAAAAATCTACCCTGACAGGACCCTGTTTGTGGATTTTCAGGCAGATTATCTTAATTTTGAAGAAGTTGTTTCAGTATGGATGTCAAAATTGGGCTTTCTGGGGAAAGTAGCTACAGCCTTTTCTTGTAGAGATAGGAGCTTCTCTCCATATATCTGAACAGTGAATTGTTCTGAGGGCAGCCTATAACCAGATTGGTTCACCTGGAACCTTCTTTCCTGTCTTTTAGCCTTTGATAAGAAGTTCTCCTTATTTGTACGTAAGATAATGTTCACTGAGGATGGCAGATTGATGGTTAAAATAGTAACTGTCTCAAATTGCAGAAGCATATTGCAACGTGACCAGGTGCTGTTTATTTACAGTATCTCCCAAGCCCAAGATAAGATACATGATTTGGGAGCTTAAAATAAGAGGTATTTAAACCAAAGGCTTTTCCTTACTTTCTACCTGTTATAGAACTTGGATGGAATTGAGAATTAAAGAAATGGTAGAAGGCAGAATAAAATGCTGTCAGTGAATGGTGGTGATTTGAAGAGCTCACAGACTTCGGATACCTATTCAACCCTCATACAATCTGTTAAAATCAGGGAAACTGTGCACACAGATACATTAGGGCTGAACTGGACCTTGATCTGGAGGTTCACAAGCTCTCCAAAAATCTGTTACAGTTAGAGTGACCAGATGAGAGGAAAAAAATATTGGGACACATGGATATACAAGATCGGTCAGGACACGGGACAAACACCTAAATATCAGGATGGTCCCGATTTTATCAGGACTGTCCTGATTTTATCGGGACGTCTGGTCACCCTAGTCACAGTTGACATCAACTACCAATATACAGTCCAGAGAAAGGGAGATGGATCCTCCATGCTGTGTATCCTCGCCGCTGCTGCCTACAACACAAGAGCAGCGCCGGCGGCAGGCTGAGGTGGCTGCTGCACCTGTGGAGGGAGGGGGGAGGAGGCGCACACATGATTGGAGGCCCTCCTCTCCCCCGGCACCCACTGGGAGGTGACACCGAGGGGCATCCGGGAGATGGAGTCTGGACCTCACCTGGGCAGCTGCTGGGACTTGAAGTGTCCGTGTGATCCGCACCCTCCCACCCCCGCCCGCAGCCACCACTCCTGCCCCACGCTGGGCAAGGGGCAGCCCCATCCCCCGTGAGGCTACGGTGAGGGGCAGCAGGGGAGGAGGCCACATGTGATGGCAGCCTCCTGCCCCCTGGCACCCACCACAGGGGAGGTGAGTGGGTTTCCTGGACCTGAGAGGGGCCTGGCCCCTAGGAGCACATGCAGTGCCGGTGCCGGGTGTGTGTGCTACCAGGGGGGAAGGGGGGCCCCTACCCCAGAGCTCGCTGCTGATGCCAGTGGGGAGAGGGCTTGGGGGACTGGCCCCAGCCCTGGGGCAGCCTGCCTTCACCCCAAACACCTCATCCCCACCCTGAGCCCCCCTCCTGCACCGTGAACTCCTCACCCCCGGACCCCAACCTTCTGCCCCTCCCCTGAGCCCCCTCCTGCACCATGAACCTCTCCTCCGTGGCTCCACCCCACAGCCCTCACCCCCACACCCTAACCCTCTGCCTTAGTCCTGAGCTCCGCCCACACCCCAAACCCCTCATCCCCAGCCAGAGCCCTCATCCCCCCCCACTCCCCACATTGTGCAATATAGGGACTGTTAAATGCTTACTGTTTCTAGTCCATTTTTACATTATTTTAAAAAATATGTATCGGCTTGCAAGGCAAGTGTGTGTGTGTGTGTGGGGGGGGGGGGGGGACCTTGGACCCGTTCTGGGCACCACCAAAAATTATACAAACCTGCCGCCCCTGTAGATCAGTGTGACCTGGGAAGTTCAGCCCAGAGGTAACCTCCAAAGCTCAGCCCTGTTCTGAGTTGCGGTCTCGTCTTGGACATATCTCTGCTTTAGAAATCATTTAGTGCAAATAGATATTAAAACCGCTTCCCCAGGAATGGACCGTAATAATGCTGGCAGTGAACTTCTGATGTATCAATAACATGTAATAAGCTGCATGAAAGAAACACTTGAATATGTAAAACCTTACTTAAATATTTGTTGAACTCTTTGTCTAAGGCAGAATATGCAATAAAAATGCATTATGCTACTTGTTCATGAAAGGTTGCAAAAATAGATTTCTCATTAGAATATCACTTTGCAGTACACAGCAAGGACATTGGCAGGCATGTTCTCTAGGTATTTACCTGTGCAGACTTTCACAAGCAGATGTATTGGCTACCTTGAATTGGTTCAAGGACATGTCCCTCACAGAAATAGAAAAATTTGAGCCGCCCCAGGCAGCGCTTTTATTACAATCCAAAATTAGAGCTAACATATTTTTCATAATTGAGGATAAAAGCTGGTGTAGCTGCATGACTTTTTAAAAAATTATTAAAGAATGGTTGAGTATTCCTGGCAGAAATGTGTACTTGAACACAAACTGTTCTTTGGGACAGCAAATCTTTCCTCTCAATGTACGTGACAGATTTTTCCTAGAACTATTTGCTTTCAGGCAATGCTGTATTTCAGGACAAGAAAAATTAACACTTCATGCCACTCTGTTTTCTCCCCATAGTTTTCTCCCCATATTACCACTTGCAAATGCATAACTTCTGACAGATTTTAATTGGACACAGGTGTACCATACAGAACATCTGCTTATTTTTGGTACAATTATTAACGCTGCAGCTGATGAAGATGAACACAAAGGAATGGAAAATTAATGTAACAATGAATCAAACTGCAAATTGGGAACTAAAAATAGCCAGCAAAACAGTTTAAGGGGTGGGGGAGGGAAAAGAAAAGAGAAAAGGAAAAATATTAGCATATGGGTTAAAATTTCCCCTTAAGGGAGTGCATGCAGTTTCCCTAGAAAGAAATCTCTCCCTCCCCTACTCTAAGGAACTAATGCTGCCTATATAGTAAGACCAAGATCAAGCTGCCATTATCTGTAATTTAAACAGCAGTAATCACTATTTCCTAAGTATCTCTGAAATATCATCTCCTAAAAAGATGATCAGGCACATGTTGGACCCAATGTCAAGTGTTTCACTAAGAGATTACAGTTCTAAAAGCTAAACCAGTGGAGTTGTAGAATCACAGGGCTAGATTTAAGAGCAGCTCTAACTTCCTCTGCTGATGTAAAATCACTCAGGGGTGCATACTAGTGGTGTATTGGGCATAGTATAGCTCTGCTCTGACATGGCTCTCCCCAGCAAGCCTTGACATGTCTCTTCCTCCCCCCCGTCACCATGCCAGGGCCTTAGCTGGCTTTCCCCCTCCAAAGCTTTGTTGTCAACAGAAAGATGCCCTGCACAAAGGTAATGCTCTCCTGGCCATTCTGGCCACCTTAAATCCACTTTGCCCTACTTGAGTGAGTGCCAGGAAGTGAATTTAGCAGATCAGAGAATCCAGCCTTAGCTAAGACTTACTGGATCATGCGGGACATTCACCTGCCAATGCAGCATTGTTCTTTTGACACTTCTAGGGATTTTTTTTTTTTGGTCCAGTCTACATTTAAAACTCCCAAGTGAAGGTTCTTCTATTACTTCCTTCCAGAAGCTGTTCCAGGGTCTAATATCTGTCATTGTGAAGAAACTTTTCCTGATATTCAGCCTAAATTTTCCCTTTCTTGAGATCATCTCCTCACAGCTAGTTATGGATCCATGTACCATAAGAGTAGAATCCTTTAAGGAGACTCCTTGTATAATAAAAGTTTCCACAGAATCGCATAGAGCAGTGGTTTTCAAACTGGGGTACGCAAGCTCTCGTCAGGGGGTATGCTGAAAACATCCTGTAATGGAAGACAACACGTTTATTTAGTAAGACTTGGCAATCGAATCATAGGTATATTATGACCTTGTCTCAGATGGAGGTAGGCAGTAGACATTTTTTTTTGAAAGGGGTATGTATTCTAAAAAGTTTGAAAACCACTGGAATAGAGTCTCCACTGCTCAAGTGTCAGTTTCTTAATTGTGAAATTTGGTTTTATCCAGTAGAAGCTGTACAGTAAAACTAGAGCTTGATATTTACATTCTTGCACTTGACTTGGATTGTCTTTTTTTTTTTTTTTTAAAGAATGAAATGATAGACGTGATTGTTACGCATAACAAGTGATCGTATCTCAAATCATTGCATGTAATAGCCCCAAATGTGCGCTATTATCGTATTCAACCCTTCTTGTTGTCTGACCTCTCTATCAAATGACAGCTTTGTAAAAGAATAACACAGGTAAGAAAAGAGCATTGCTGTCATAATGGTTCTTGTGAAAAGCTACGCAGCATAACAGGCTGCGTAAAACACTGTTTTAATATGCGGAGGACAAAGAAGGTGAAGCGGAAGAATATATGTTGGTCATGCAGGAGTAATAAGGCCATAATCGTTGGATCACAAAGCTAATTTTCACTACTGCCTTCTGACTGTTGATGCTGACATGTTGGTCAAACATAATTTTTTTGGTACTTTACTGATTCACTAGCATGCTCTTAACTGACCATTAATACCTGGAATGTGTAGATACAAACAAAGAGCCTTTCCTTGGTTTATGTATTTGGACAACACTTGCAAGGCTGGGCAGCTTTGTGAAAGGAAAAGACTTTTTTGTAGGAGATGCCAGTATGATCGCTACTGGGATCAGGTGGGGGAAAAATTAGATACGTGGATTTTCTCAGGAGCAAGGTGCAAAAAAACTCAAGGAGGGAAAGGTCACTTTAAAAGATACTGTGGGGGCAGATTTGCAGTCTGGATTACAATCACTGGGGCAGGGCCGGCTCTAGGCACCAGCCAACCAAGCTGGTGCTTGGGGCGGCACATTTTTAGGGGCGGCATGGCCGGCGCCAGAATGCCGCCCCTAAAAATGTGCCCCGGCCGCCCTAGCTCACCTCCGCTGCCGCTCGCGCGCCGCTACTTGCCCTCCCGCCCAGGCCTGAGAGCCTGGGAGGGAGGGGGAGAAGTGGCGCCTGCGCCGCAGCCACTCGGAGTCTCCCCCTCCCTCCCAGGCTCTCAAACCTGGGAGGGAGGGGGAGATCCCGAGCGGCCGCGGCGCGCGAAACAGTTGTTTCGCGCGCCGCTGCTCCCCCTCCCTCCCAGGCTTGAGAGCCTGGGGGGAGGAGGCAGGGCTGGGGATTTGGGGAAGGGGCGGAGTTGAGGCGGGGCCGGGGTCGGGGGTAATTAAAAAACGGGGTGGGGGGCAAAATTGTTTTTGCTTTGGGCGGCAAAAATCCTAGAGCCGGCCCTGCACTGGGGGCCTGCAAGTGGCCCAAGCTGTTGAAGACGCCCTGTAGCAGCAGGTCGGTCTGCAGCAAGAATCCTGTGGCACTAGTCACTTTGCACCTGTAACCCTTCTGCCCATCTAAGTTGGCAGCAACAAGGGCCGGGTTC
>NW_020664482.1:12987366-13047046 GCF_002925995.2 Terrapene triunguis
ATTCACCACCAGATGTCAGGGTAGAGTTCATCCTGACTCTGCTTACACACCCAAAGCCCTGTGAACTCTGCAGCACGGTCAGACCAAATTCCAGAGCAAGCATCCCTTACGCTCCGCTACAATGTTAATTGAGTCTGTCCTCATGAAACACTTCTCATTCCCATATGTCTGCCCCCCGCAGCCCTGGCTTGTAGTTGAAAATAGCCATTGATGTAAAATCCATCAGTGATTATATTTGAAAGTGATGACTTTTGAAGATGGGCTTTTTGACTTTGCTGTCCAAATGGTTGGACTTCTGGGGTGCTGTCCAAATGGCCTGGCACAGAGCCTCCTTCTGAGGGAGAGGGAGGGGTGGGGTGGGGTGTGGCCTGCTTCAGTGGGTCACCTCCCAGGCTTCCTGTCTGCTGTGTTTTTCTCTGTGGCCCAGCCTACAACTTCATTTCTCTCCATTCCCTGCCTGTAAATTGGACTCCAGCTCTGGCTCCCCAGCTCCCTGCTGCCTTGAGAGAAACTTGGGGAAAGAGGCTGAGAAGAGGCGAAAGAGGGGGGTGAGGAACCCCAGGGTACAGAGCATGCAGGCAGATAGCTAAGAAGGAGACTGGTTGTAGGGTCGGGGGGTGGGGGAGGCTGGTTCTTGGGGTACTCCAAAGAGGGGCAGACAGCGTTGCTTTCATCCCCTGGAGAGGGGAGAACACTGACAGGTCCTCAAGGGATAGCTGTGACCCCAGGGAGTGATACTGGCTGAGGAGGCTCTGCTCCTTGAAGGAGAGGGAAATGCATAGAGTGAAAGACTGGGAAGACGATTGCTCATTAGGATCTTCCATTCCTTTGGGACCTTCATTGCCCTATGAGGTATGGAGCTATGGTTTAGCTGAGGAGCTAAACCCATCCAGGAGGAGGGAAACTGAAGAAGGGCTGCACTGTTACAGCTACTAGGAACCCTGGATGGAGTTTAAAGCTGTTGCTCCCGGGCAGAACCCTTTGCCTCAGCCCGACTTTGGCTCAGGGCTGAGTGCCAGTGCTGGCACAGCGGCTCCCTGCCCATGTCTGGGGAAACGAGCCCATTACCTGGTTCTCTCAGCTCTCCTGCAAATTTGGTGCTTGATTTTTTGAGCCCACAGGGAGCCTGCATCACTTGCCATTTTACTTTTCTTTAATAAGGAGAAATATGTCAAAACAGAAGGTTTTGGGGCCTATGCTATGTCAGTGTGGCACTGCCAGCAGCTTAAAGTTACTTTGCAGTCCTGAACTGTGGAGGCAAAAATACTTAATAGATGTTTTGTTCTTCTGTACAGACAGTTACTCCTTGTGTTCTCCTTGTTAATTAATATTATTGGTTTCCTCGTAGTGCTATATTTTTTGCACTGGAAAAGTCGGTTTTTTTATATTGCTAAAAGCACCTCTTTGCTGTCTCTAGAGAGTCGTGTCCCTTTCGTGTAGGAGCTGACAGTCCCTGCTGGCTTGCTGGCATTTGATCTAGACAGATGTGGAAAAGGTGAGGTTGGTTCAGCAGTCCTAGATAAGGACAAGGAGGGAACTCAGCCAGGGTGAAATGATGATGATGTTGCGTGACTGAGAATTTCTTGCGGAAGCAGTTATGGGCTGGGAAACTGTGCGAGTTGACAGGCACTGTGTGGAGTCTCCTTTAGAAGAGATTTCCTAGAGATCTCTGCACAGGTTTGACATTCTGCACCCCTTTGCTTTTCACTGTGTTCAGACTAGGTCAATTTGAGACTAGAAAAGGGAATTCCCCTTTCCCCCCTCTTTGAATAAGCTAGAAGAACTACAGTACTAGTTTCATTGGAAGGGGGGAAAACAAGAGACAATCACAGTTTGGGTATATTTGTAGCTTTAATGCCATTTCTGATACTTGCCTATTTATGCTGACATAGTTTAATTTAGGATTAGACTGACACATGGCAGATCTTCCTTAATTACTATGACTGAAGCCTTGAAAGTATAGAACCCAAACAGGCTCTGAAAGGTAAAATAAATCAGGATGTACTGGATCTTAGTGGAAACTAACAAAATATTTGCATAGGGTGAGAGTTTCCTTTAATTGAACATATTTTGACCCATTGGCAAAGCAGATCTTCCCATCCTGGGCAGCATCAAATCCTTTCAGATATTTTGAGAAACCTGATCTACTGAATTTTGCTTTGGTTAACCAGTGTGCTCTTACCGTGGGAAAACGGGCTATCCAGGCACACTTTAATTAGGAAGCTGGTGTCTGAGGATCAATATTAGGAGATATTAGGATTTAGAGGATAATTTGAAAACTTGCGGGGAGTAAACAAGTGTTTTGGAAAGTGGGATAACAGGTCAAGCGTAACTCAGAAACATGATGGGAACTAAGCAACAAAGATTTAAAAGCAAGCTTCAAGGACCTGGGTGGCTCAGGGCATTGGTAATGGGCTATAAGCTTTTAGCCTCTAAACTGCCAGTTGAAATCCAGCACAGATTAACAGTAAGAGAGTGTTACCATCTGATGGCTGTCTCACTGCCGATAATGGTGCTGGGCTGCATGTGCTATGGAAAGTCAAGTGATGAACCCCCATTTATATTTTATACGAATGACTGATTTTATAAGCATTCTCCCAGAGGTGCCAGAACAATTTGTATAGTGGGGGTGCTGAGAGCCATTGAACCAAACTGTAAACCCTGTATATGATGATAACCACTTCAAGCCAGCGGCAGCACCCCTAGTTCCAGCTCCTATGCATTTTCCTCATACACAGTTTATTAGGATAACCGATATTCTACATTATAGGTGAGACTTGCGGAAGCTGGCCTAGCTCTGCATCCATTCATTAGTGTAAGAGTATGTCTACACTGCAATTAAACACCGGGGTTAGCCAACTTGGGCTTGTGGGGCTTGGGCTGCAGGGCTGTAAAACCGTGGTGTAGATGCTTGGGCTGGAGCCTGGGCTCTGGGACCCACCCTGCACATGGGGTCCAGAGCTTGGGCCCCAAGTCCCACTGTCTATACAGCAATTTCACATCCCCGCAGCCCAAGCCCTGCAAGTCCAATCAGCTGACATGGGCCAGCTGCAGGTGTTTAATTGTGGTGTAGGAATGCCCTAAAAGTCCCCTTGACTCCACAAGAACAGAGTTAGGCCAGCACTGATGTACTTTTGAAAATCTCTCCCTCCTAGCACACTTATACTTGCAGCACATAGATATGTTCTTAGCCTCCGCCATGGTATTGCAAAATCTCAGCTCTGTCATCCTTTGTGTCAGGTCAGCATTTTGCAAGAGTCTTGTTTTTGCCAAGGCTACTAGCAAGGGATTTTTGGGTGGGGCATAAATGTAAGGTCACAAACCCTAAACTTTTGTGGTCGCTTGTTGCCCGTGACTTTCACCCTATGAGAGACTGGTGTTGTGCAGCTCACCTTTCCTCAGATTTGCTACAGAATGCACATAACACATTGCAGAGGTGGTAATGCTTAGTTACACCTCAAAGCGTGCAAGGTATTGGTGGTGGTTTGTTCAGTGTTTAATAAATGGCTTCTTTCTGATGCATTTAAAAAAAATTCTTTTCATGAAGTCTAAGTTGATGCTGTGTATTCAGAAGCCATCCCCTCTCTTTTGAAAAGGACGCTGTATGAGAAGCATAGCAGTGAAGCTGGGCTATCATGAGCAGCAGAACAGGCTGTATAGCCCCGCCTGGGACCCTGGGTATGTACTTGAACTGCCTCCCATGGTGCTGCAACTTCACTGCTATTGTTGTTTGAGCTTGCTAGATCAAAGCTAGCTCAGGTATGTCTAGACCTAGTGCAGTCTCACCTCTGACCTTGAGCAGTTTGGGGAGTTGATAGTATAAAGTGCTCTGTGGTCTTAGTCCACTTTTGAGTCCGTGGACATCTACATCATGGCAAGAGATGGCCAAGCACCTCAGAGTTAAGGATCCGTATCAGAAATTCCCCAGAGTCAGGTGTTGGGATATGGGGTTCTAATTTGGGAGGTTTAGTTCAGGCCATTATACAGTTGGGCCTCAGCTGTGAAATCAGGGACTGGCTGTGGATTTAAAATCTGAACACGCTCCAATGTCCAGGGTTGTCATGATTTGGGGTTTTAAGTTTGGGACCCCCCTGTAGTAAGAACCATTCATTTAGGGAAAATGGATGTATTTATCTTTTGCGCTTCACCTACAGCAGTGTGTGGTCACACACATTCCTATGGTTGGTATCTCAGGCACTCAAAGACCAAATAAGGAGCTAATTTGGGATTTGCAGTGAGAACCTGTCAGTGTTTCCTTCTAACATTCTGTAAGTGGGATTCCATTTTATGAGTCTGTCTGTAATGATGATGGCCATGCTGTTTGACTCCTCACAGCTGAGACTAAAGCTCCCTGTTTGCTTTCCCTCTCTGTTGAATCAAGTCTGCTCCAGACTACACCAGTCTGTGCGTGCCTTCTGGCTGAGATCATGCTCCATCAAATAGTCCTTTGTGTGGGCATGTCTGCGAAGATTAGAGTGGAGCAGGACTGAAAATGAAGGCTGATGAACACTGAGGAAGAACCATCAGCACCTCTCCTTGCTGCACTAAGTTGAACAAGATGTTGCATAGCATCCAGTCCAGAAGCGTATGAATTCTCTCTTTACTGGTATCAAAACTGCTTTCTGCTAAGGCGTGTGATCTCAGGCTGTTGGCACAAGTGCTGTGGGTAAAAAGCATTCTTGAAATTACAAGTGGCTCAGTGGAATGGGTAGGGGATTGTTTCATTACAAGCTCCTGGAGGCAAAAAAGTGATGCTGTTCACCCTTTTGCTCCCAAAAATTTGGCTCATCCTGCAGTTGACCGGGCATGTGATCCTGAGTGACAGAGCCACTGAATACTGACATCTCAGAGTGTACAACGTGGGAGGAAGGAGTTGTAGTTTCCTTCACCGATGAGAAAACAACTGGTTTTGTGGGAGGTCAGGTGTCTGTACAAAATGTTTAGTTTGCTACCCAAACTTCTGACATCTGATGGAGAACCAGTGTACTGTACAAAGAGCAATGAGGTGTGTAACTTGAGGCTTGGTGCTTAGAGCTTGGGTATTTTACATTATATAAGTGGCTTTAGAAGAAAGAAATACTTCAAGAGATATGGAAGAAGCTAGTTCAATAAAGAACTGAAGGATCGTATTTCTTGTTTTCTAACCTTTCATATTCCAGTTAGCTGAGCATGGGCAGAGCATATGAATCCCAAAGCAACTGCTTCTGACTGAACTCCATAATTTCAGCTCATAACAGATTCCAAAAATACATTGCAAAATAAAGCTATTTTTCTAGTGTTTCCTAGTAAAAGAGAATGAGGTTTACTGTGCTATAGAACTGGTTATTGTGCAATGATTTAGTAAATGTTTTAAGAATCCATTTATTCAAAGCGAAGAGTTGTACCTTTTTCTCCTGAGCAATACTTTATTTTGCTGAATCCCAGGTATTGCTGACAGTAGAGAGAGACTTTCCTTTTATGGCTGGATCACTGTTTTATGGGTTGTACGTTAACTCTAAAAGGGTTTGATATTTTATTTTTCATAATTAAGGACCTACAACAATCAAAGCTCTAGCAATGATCTTGTTATAGATTAATTCATTGGGTAATGTTAGACCTGTATCCCTAGTTATCTGAGCTTGGAGTGCTTTTACAAATTCATTTTACTGTCTTCTTTGAGACCCTTCTGCCCAGGGTTTGTTTTCATGTCCTGGTTGCTGTATTCAGTGAAATCAAAATGCCAGAGAGATTGCTCCATACCCTCTGCTTCTTAGCAAATTGTCCTCCATGTCCTGGCACCCAAAAGCAATTGGTTATGCTTCATTATGTCATTCAATAGAAATTCCGCCTCCAGAAGGCTACAATTAGGCTTCCTCATTGTCTGAAAGGCACAGAACTTAACTGCAACCTCCTTGGCCTTTCCTGAAGCTCGGAGGGGAAGAAAGATCCTGGGCCAAAGCAGTGACAGCAGAAGACATTTTGATAGGCTAGTTTTGTTTTATAACATCACTTCCCTCTCCTGGGTTTAGTGTGTTTAAATGCCTGTGAACGTAGGATTCTTCACATGAAAGAGGCTGTCTAACCTGAGGGAGGAAGGATGGTCTAGAGGTTAGGGCATTAATCTGGGACTTGGGACGCCTTGGTTCAAGTCTCTGCTTTGCCACAGATTTACTGTGTGACCTTAAGCAAGTCCTTTAGTCTCTCAGTGCCTCAGTTCCCCATCTGTAAAATGGGAATAATAGCACTACCTCACCTCACAGGGCTGTTGTGAGGACAAATGCATTAAAGATTGCGAGGCCCTCAGATAATGTGGTAACGAGGGCTGTACAAGTACTTTACATACACCAGAAACATTCCCCACCCCCATACCTTATACACATCCATAAAGGCAGAAATAGGAGGAGAAAAGACATGACCTGGGAATAGAGTTCTAGAACACTGAACAGAAGTTCTTGGTGGTTCGGGCATGTGGGGCTTGGAGAGAGTCTTTTTGCATGTTCCATATTTCAGCACACGTGGCTACGCCTTGCTTTGTCTAACTGGCAGTCCTGTGTCTCACCTGGGAGTTCCAAGGCGAAGGATGAATTTTCCTTCAACATGTTTGGGTGCCATAATGCTATGCTGCACTTTCCAACAAGCCCATGAAAGCTGTTCTCTTGTGATTCTGATTCCAATGTCCAGGCCTGTTGCAGACAGTAAAAACTACTTATTTTAAATTGTGACTGCATTTTCGTAAGAAGGGGTCATGAGTTTCTTAAGGCTTCTGCTCTATTTTGAGAGTCAGTTAAGTGGTATGTGTGGGTCTTTATATATTGCATCTTAATTTCTGCCTTGGAAATCTGTAGTGATAAAAAGTAATACAATAACAGCTGAAATTCAGAGGGGAGGAGGGTGTCCTTTCTGTTACTCTGTGTATAATGATAGGTTATTTGTGATGTCTCTCTGAGCTAGGACTATGTGCCAGGATCTTTTTTATCCCTTTAATAGCTTCACATAAAATAGCAGCTAAGTCTTTGGCACTATTTTTATCTATGATTTGTAATTAACAGACTTATAGACTCGATAGCGTTCTGCATAACACAAATCAGATCCTGGGGTGAAGAGCCTGATTTAAATATCTAGCTTGAAATCAAAGGCCATAGTTCAAAAGTGACCTATAGTCCTGTTCAGCCGGTTTCTGCATTCCTCTATGGCCCCTTTACATTGCCATAACCTGGTGGACCTGGAGACCTGGGACTTCATCCTGCATAGGCCAGGGCAATTTCTGAGTGGCACAGAGATGGTGCCACACTAACTTCACAATCTGCAGTTAGTGGGTGTGCTCAGACTGTTCCTTACGGCTGGAATGGTCCCTTGGGGTGATGGCCTCTGGGTACACTGTTTCTAACTTACCCTGGCGGGGGTGAGGGTGTGAACTGGTTATTAGCCTGACACCTTTCACAAGCAATAAGTTAACTTTAAAATATATGTTAATATACTGCGTGCTTTACCACCATGCAAGGCTGCGGGAGCCTGAAAATTGGGCTTTCTGGTAGTTCGAGAGGTAGCATCGTTGGGTAGAGCTTTGGAACTGGATCCAAGCTTCAGAAGAAACCAGTCCCTTCTGAATTTAGACCATTTCAGTCAAACACTTCCCTCATCCCAGCCAATGCCAAAATGCAAGTGTTCAAAATTCAGGCCCAGTTGTGAAAACAAATGTCGTCTTTGCCACATCAACTAACACTTCAAGAGAAACAACTGAATCTCCAAGCGTCAATATCGGCAGCTTTCCGAGTAGCATCCTGTCCCAGGTTAAATACAAGATGGGAGGAGTTGGCAAGCTTTTCAAAATGAGCCAGAGGAGGGGAGTCCAGAGATCTTCCACTCTAGAAGGAAGTCATTCCAGTTCCTGATGAAATAACTTCTTCCCCTCCTCCCCGCTGTTTATCTTCAGCGAAATAAAAGGGCAGCCTGTGGTGCATTATATAGCTGTGTAACTGTAGGGTGGTGATTCGGTGGACCACAGGTTGAAAACCACTGCATTAGAACCACTGAAGTCACTGGAACTATTTGCATGTATAAAGTGAAGTACACATGTGAGTGTTTGCAGGCAGGGAGTCCAGGATTGGTTTAACTTCCTTCTTTTTCTGTGTTGTGTCCCTCCCACCTCCCCCATTTTCCTAGCACCTCTGCTGCCTTCCATGGCTCTATAAAGATAAATGTCAGTGAGACAGCGGTCGGCTTCAGTTCATGTGAAGCGCTCATTAGCCTAGCTGATGTGTTCAGGGAAATTACATCAGTGTAGGTCAAAGATCAGCTGAGAAATAAAAATAAAAATCACAAATACAAATGTCAAAAGGATCCAAAATCCCACCTGTCCCGGGGGTGGGAAATTGTAAAATCCCGCTGAGATGTAAAGTGCAGTGTATGCAAGGAATGTTTCTGTTAGCAGCAGAAAAGACCAGTAATGCTGACATTTTTATTCCCTCCAGCAACCGTAAGCTTTTTTTCTATTTGTCTTATAAAAAGCATTAGACTGAATCTCCCTCCTTAGACTTCTTAAGTGCTGTATAAACATCTCAGACTGCGCTATCTAATATCTCCTGAAAGGACTTTGAGCTGTCTGATGAACACGCTTGCAGTCCAAAAATATTTTACTTCTACCAGGAGAAGCATTTTTGTCCCATGAAATGGACAAACAAATATTGTTGGCCTTATTCTCCATTTCCTTGCACCTTGCCAGATCAGGTGTAAATGTAAATGACTACACAGGGGATGAGGCAGTGGAGAATCAGGCTGTGAACTGCTCCCTACTTCAAATAAAGGCTCCAATCAATGGGACTGTAGATCATAGAATATCAGGGATCTCAGGAGATCATCTAGTCTAACCCCCTGACAGATATTTACCCTAGTTCCTTAAATGGCCCCCTCAAGGACTGAACTCATAACGCTGGGTTTAGCAGGCCAATGCTCAAACCCCTGAGCTATCCCTCCCCTGATGGAGGTAGGAGTCTTTCTGCATGGAGCTCATTGCAAGATCATGGCCATGGTCTGCACACACTGGAAAAGATAAAACTCTCCTTGTTTCTAAGGTTCAGCTTTTTAACAAAGATGCTAACAAACGTGGATTCTTGCCCAAGTCTTCTCCCCAGACTTGGCTGTTCCTTCTGTAGGACTTCTCTATCCATCATATCCAAGGGGAAGTTAAGGAATTGCACTTGGCACAATGCGTCAGCACGAATCACAACCTCTCCGAGCTAGGGGGACCAAAGGAAGAACCCTAAATCCTATAATAGGAACCCTTTGTGGACCTTCAGGAAAGCTAATGTGAATCAGTTAAGGTGCTATGTCCACGCACATAAGTTAAAGCTTGTTAAACCCTGTGTGGATGCTCTCACTCAGGAGTAAAATGGCCAAAGTTCCGTGTGAGTACGTCTACACTGCAATGCAAGTCCAGGGTTTGAACTCAGGCTCAAGCCTGAATCTCCTTCCATCTACACACAAATCATGCTAACCTAAGGCTCAAACTCAGGGTCCCAGGACCTCATAGGGATGGAGGAATCAAACCTGAGTCAAGCCAGGACCCAGGGTTCATGCTCTATTGCTTTGTAGCGTAGATGCAGCCCCACTGGACTCTTGCTCTGGGAGTCCACCAAAAGTACCTCACAATCCCATGGATTGACTTTCTTTGTCCTCTGGACAATCAAGTTTTCCCCCACTGCACCATGAGCAAAGGGCTAGAGCAGCTACATTTTGGGAGGGTGCTAGGCAGTCTGGGATATGGGAGGTTGGACTCGGGCCTGCATAATGCAGTGTAGATGCTGGAACTCCAGGATGGGACTCAGGGTTCAACAATTCTTAATGTGCATTACAAATGAGTGTAGATACTTAAGCCCTAGGTTAACAAACCCAAGGGCTGCTAACTCAAGTTCTACTAACCCTGGGCTTATATTGCAGTGTAGACAGATAAGGTCTGGTCTATACTTAAAAATTAGATCTACCTACCTACATCGCTCAGGACTGTGAAAAATTTTGCCAACCTAAACCCCGGTGTAGGCGTGGCTAGGTCAAGGGAAGAATTCTTCTGTCAGCCTAGCTACTACCTCAGAAAGCTGGATTAGCTACATCTACAGAAAAACTCTTTCTATTGATGTAGGAGGTGTCTACACCATGGTGCTATGGTGGCGTCATATGTTGTGGCTGTAGTTTAGACATGCCCTAATTTAGGCCAGGTCTATGCTGAAAAGTTTTATTGGCATAGCTGTGCTGGCTGGGGTGTGAAAGACCCACATCCCTGACTGACATAGCTATACCAGGAAAAGAGTCTGTCATTCGAGGAGGTGGGTTAAATATATTGTCAAAAGAACTCCTTTTAATATAAGCTGCATCTCCACTACGGGGGCTCTGGGGGTATAGCTAAACTGCTTACAGCTGTATCGACAAAGCTTTTATAGTGTAGACTAGCCCCTAATACTTCTTGTTATGGTGAACTAAGGACACTTTACTCCTAAACAAGAGCACCCACATAGGGGTTTAATGTGCTTTAACTTGTGAATGTTGACTTCACACCTTTAGCTGATTTGCCTTAACTTTTCTGAGTGTCCCCTTGAAGACAAGTCCTTAGAAAAAATATTAGCTTATTAGAACTCTCCATTATTAATGGTTTAATGAGAGGAAATCCTCCTGATTCCAAATATCAACATAGCTGAAATAATTTTTTAAACAAAAGCCAACGCTAGCTAGCCTTTTTTATGGGGCTCATTAAAATGTCCTTTTGGGCTCCCGGCCTGACTCAGTTAGTAGCTCCGTGAAGAGTGCTTAGTTATTGCTTATGATGCTGAATCACAAATTACGAGATTGTTTGGCACAAGGAGGGGGCTAACGCAAACAGCTAGAAATTGTTGGTGTTGAACAGAGCAGTCACGGTAATTTCAGAATCATTCAAAACTCAGGGAAAAATCAATGTTGGCCAAAGGGAAAGAACAAAGTCAATAGGGAAAGGCATTTTCTTTTCAAGCTACCGTGAGGGTATTAAAACATGATGAGTATAAAACAAGCTAAAATAAAATTAAAAGCAATAAAAAATGTCTTGATGGTGTTCTCCTAAATCTTGAAATTGCTGAACCACACAACTGGATTATAATGTTTTTGCAATAATGGAGAAATGATTGATGACATGGATTTGCAGTGACTTTTGATATACAGCATGTAGAACTAGTAAATACATTGTCACGCTTGCTGACAATACGTATTGTGAAAAAGGATAAAGAGGAAAAAAGTAGCTCTGTGGGATATTTTATCAGAGTGGGGGGGGGGGCCTACATAGGCAAAGAGAAAGAGGCCCATCAAGGGAAGAAATGCTAGAGGCAAGCAGAGAAAGAGGCCTATGAAAATGGTAGACAGAGGTCTATGAAAGAAGAATATAAGAGCATGCCAAAGTCAAAAGAGCCCATGCTGGGACATGTTTTCTGTTCAAGTTGCTGTGGGTGACTAATTTTACAAAAAACAAACAACAACAAAAAAATGTGTGTGGCCTGGGCGGTGGGTTGGAGGGTGGAGAGGTTTTCTCACCACTCAGCACTTCAAGGAGTCCACCTTCACTTTTCTCACATAGGGCTTGTCTGCACAAACAGTTAGGCTAGGGGTCTCAAACTCAATTTACCTAAGGGCCAGTGCCAGTCCTCAAATCCTCCCAGTGGGCCAAAAATGTCACTCATGCTGCCCAGAACCTGCCCCCCCCCCCAAACTCCACCCCCCACCTGCCTAAGGCTCTGGGAGGGAGTTTGGGTGGGGGAGGAGGTCTGGGGTAGGGGATTGAGATGCAGGGTGCAGTCTCTGGGAGGGAGTCTGGGTGCAGAAGGGGTGAGAGGTTGGGCTCTGGGAGGGAGTTTGGGGTGCAGGCTCTTGGAGGGAGTTTGGCTGCTGCGTGCCGGCTCTGGGCTGGGGCAGGGGGGGCGGGTGCAGGAGGAAGGGGTGGGGCTGCAGGCTCTGGGAGGGAAGTGGGGGGTTGGAGGGGGTGTGTGGGAAGGGGAGGGGGTGCAGGCTCTGGGAGGAAGTTTGGGGGTTGGGGGTGTGTGGGGAGGGGGTGCAGGCTCTGGGAGGGCATTGGGGGGCAGGAGGGGGTATGTGGGGAGGGGTGGGGGTGCAAGCTCTTAGAGGGGGTGGAGGGATGCGGCACTTACCTGGGGCTCCAAGGCTTGGCCGGCGGCCTCCGCACGCTGCTGCCCCCAGGCACCACCCACACAGCTTCCCATTGGCCGCAGGGGCGCTTGGGGTGGGGGCAGCACGTGGAGGCACAGCCCCGCCCTGGGGCAGCAGGGAGGGGCCGGCAACCACGCACAAAGCTGCTCAGCTCTGCTGCACTGCTGGTGGTGGGTGGGGCCCCGGGCCATTTTAAATCACCCTGGGGGGGAGGGGCAGTGCCCAGGGGCGGCAGGTGGGGCCAGGGGAGAGAGATGGCCCCAAAATTGCTGGAGCCCGGTGGGCCACATTGAGGAGGTTCTTGGGCTGCAGATGGCCCGCGGACCGGGACTTTGAGACCCCTGAATTAGGCCAAGGCAAAGTGGGATGTGAATCTACCCAGTGATCTAAGTGCCAGAGTCTGTCTGTGTGCATCCCTGCCAATGTGCGTTAGCAGTTCATTAAGGTGCTTTGAGTTAGCCCTGTTTCAAAGAGGACTAGCTCAAAGCACTCTAACACTTTCGCGCATCAGCAGGTTGCATATGGACAGTTAGACTGTGGCAAGCTACGGTGGGGCAGATTCACACTCCAGATTCCTGTGGTCTAATTGTTTGTGAAGACAAGTCCTTATCCTCCCCATTCTCAAGACCTCACCTCCTTGCAGATGAGGAGGAAAGGTTGAAGGCTCCCACCTCCCGTTAGAGACTTTTCAGATAGTTCCCAAACTAGCCACAGGGAGCTGCTACAGAGTGAGGCATCCTTCCTTCCGAGGGTCTGAACATGCTGCTGCTTCAGTATTACTGGCACCTCCTGGCCCAGGCATGAAGTGCCTAACCCAGGGCTAGGGCATGAGCCTAGGACTGGGGAGACACTGGTTTAATTCCCTGCTCTGCCACAGACTTCCTGTATGGTTTGAACAAGTCACTTAGCCTCTCTGTGACTCAGTTCCCTGTAAGGTAACTGCCAAGATTCAATATACTTAGGCTTGGTCTACACTTGAAAGTGATATTCTCATAGGAACATTGGTAAGGAGTGTGAAAAAACCACACCCCTGACCAATGTGGTTATGGCTTTTGTGAGGTGTTTGACTTAGGGTATAGCCATGCTACAGAGCCTATACGAGCGAAGCGGTGCTGGCATGTCCCTGCTGGCATAGCCCCTAAGTGTAGCCTACGCTGACATAAGGAGTTTTTTTGTTGGTGTAGGAACACTGCCTCTCCAAATGAGGTTAGCTATTTTGATGGAAGCCCTCTTCAGTTGACATAACTGTGCCTACACTGTGGGTTAAGTTGCAGGGCCGGCTCCAGGCACCAGGCACCCAAGCTGGTGCTTGGGGCGGCACCTGGAGGGGGGCGGCGCGGCGCTCCGGCCGCCGGGGAGAGCGGGGCCACAGTCGGGCTCGCCGCCCTCCCCCCGGCGCTCTGGCCGCCCCCCCCGCCCTCGCCCCGGCCGCTCTGGCCGCCGGGTGGGGGGGGAGCGCCGGGGCCCCGCTGCCCCCCCCCCCGGCCGCCCTCCCCCCCCGGCTCCCTCCCCCCGGCCGCCGGGGGGAGAGCGGAGCCCCCGCCGGGGCTCCGGCTGCCCCCCCCTCCCGGCTCCGGCCGGAGGCTTTTTTGCCTAGGGTGGCAAAAAAGCCAGAGCCGGCCCTGTTAAGTTGGCAAAACTACGTCAGCCAGAGGTGTGGTTTTTTCACTCCCTTGACTGACGTACTATGCCGAGAACATTTCAGGGCGGACCAAGTCTTAGTACTGCATGATGTTGTGCACTATCCAATATCAATAAAGTACCCATTAAACGGATTAAGAATTGGCTAACTGACAGATCTCAAAAAGCAGTTGTCCAAGGGGAATCATGGTTGAATGGGTTGTTTCTAGTGGGATTCCACCGTGGTCGGCACTAGGCCCGATGCTATTCAATATTTTCATCAGTGATTTCGAAGTAATTATAAAATCACTGCTGATTAAATTTGCAGATGACCAAGCGATTGGCAGAGTGGTAAATAATGATAAGGGCAGAGCAGTCCTATAGAGCGATTTGCTTTGCTTGGTAACCTGGGCCCATTCAAACAAAGTATGTGTTTAGTACAGCCCTCTGCAAAAGTTATGCATCTAGGGAAAAGGAATGCAGGCATACCTACAGAAGAGGGACTCTATTGTGGAAAGCAACTACACATGAGCTCCCAAGCGTGATGCCTTGGCTGATGCAACCCTTGGATGTAGAAAAAGGGGAGTACTGAGTAAGAGTAGGGAGATGACTCGTACTCTGTATATGACATTGTCGAGATGAATACTGTGTACAGGTCCAGTGCTCACATTTTAAAAAACATTGAAAATCAGAAAGGGTGCAGAAATTAACCACCCAAATTATTCAAATAGGGAAAATGCCTTACAGTGGGAGGACAGAGCTGTATCTGTTTAGCTGAACAAAAGGATGGTAAAGAGGTGACTTGATAATGGTGTATAAATATTTTCACGGGGACAGAATACAACCTACCAAAGGGCTCTTTCATATAGTGGGGAAAGGCAGAACAAGAACCAATGGCTGGAAGTTGAAGCCTGACAAATTCATACTGGAAATAAGGTACACGTTTTTATCAGTGAGGGTGATTAACCACTGGAACAAACTACCAACGGAAGTGGTGGATTTTTTCCTTATTCTGCACTCTGTTATACTGGGTTTGCCTCAGTGTATGTCCATTGAACTCAGCTGGCACAATCTGGTGTATTGGAATGGAGAGACAGGCCCCGGGTGAGTTTGCAGAGCATTATGCATGTGCACAGTGCTGCATAGATACTAATAGTTGTATAAAGTGTGAAGGAATGAGCGTATCCCCCTTCTCAGAGCACCTGGTGCAGATCAACAGGGTTTTTGACATCACATTTGATGGCAAGAATTCATGTCTCAAATGTGGATGTCAGAACTAAGATCCTCAGATGGTGGAAATTGGCTACAGTGGAACTTGGTCAGTTTCTACCAGCTGAGGATCAAGCCTATTGTGCCTCCTGCCCTAATTGCTCACATGGAAATACTAGCTGAAATGAAACATTGCATCCCGCCCTTATTCCACATACTGCGATTCACGAACCGTGGGGGATAGTCAGTGAAATTAGGGAACTAGGTAAATCGAGAGGATCAGTGAGAAGCATGTGGCTAAAGTGCAAGTAGGAAAAACACGTATCTTTGCCATTTTATGCTGTTCTATTGCTGATCGTCAAGAGACCTTTAACACAGCGACAGGGATTAGAATAGCTTTTAATAATTTTAATCAACTTCATTCCTAAAGAATGGCCTAGTCATGAATAAGCCTATGCAAAGGAAGGGAACGGCTCAGTCAGTTTTGTCATCCTTTAATTAGTCTCGATAATGAGACCTCATTTTAGAGGAAAACTTAATTTAATGGCCTTGATATTGAATGACCTTGATGTGGTTAAGACATTTGTCTATATGTTGTAGGAAATGCAAATAATGGAGACAGTTTTGGCCTGCAGCCAACAAGCCTCAATAAGGAACTGAATGCTACTTTAAATTTGCTTGCTTTGCAGGTCAGATTGAAGGATGCCTGAGATGAGCAATAAATTTTTTCCTGCCGTTGGGAGGTTGAACCTGCTGATTAATGCACCTCTCTCTCTCTCCCCCCCCCCCACCTCTCAAATGCTTGAATGCATCCTTTGAATTTTCTTTGTGGAGCTTGAGGCTTCCTACATTTTTTGTTTAGATAAATGCAGAAATATCACTATGACTCATCAGGGTTTGATAATTAAATCCCAACATGTAATTTATTTTCACTAGGAGTAGTATTGATGCCACTGCACAAAATTGCTGTAACCCATTGCTGCTGCAAGCTAGATTTCCCTTAAAATGGTATGTCTTTAAAAAAAAAAAAATCTGATTTTTAACTTCATTGAGAGATGCACATATTGGGGTATAGTTTCACATTGGTACACTTTTCCTTACATCTTGAGTCACTCACTGAATTTTGTGCTTTTTTTTCCCCTTAAAGGTACAGCAGAGATCTAAGGTTTATTTCAACATTTGCTCAATAGCTTACATCAGGGGTGGCCAACTTGAGCCTGAGAAGGAGCCAGAATTTACCAATGTACATTGCCAAAGAGCCACAGTAATATGTCAGCAGCCCCCCCATCACCTTCCCCCCCCCCCGCTCCAGCGCCTCCCATCCACCAGCAGCCCCGCCGATCAGCACCTCCCCCTCCCTCCCTGCACTTCCCGATCAGCTGTTTTGTGGTGTGCAGGAGGCTCTGGGTGGGAGGGGAGAGGAGCAAGGGCATGGCCGGCTCAGGGGAGGGGGCGGGAAGGGGTGGAGTGGAGTGGGGGCTGGGCCTGTGATGGAGCCAGGGGTTGAGCAGTGAGCACTCCTGGGCACATTGGAAAGTTGGTGCCTGTAGCACCAGCCCCGGAGGTGGTGCCTATACAAGGAGCCGCATATTAACTTCTGAAGAGCCGCATGTGGCTCCGGAGCCACAGGTTGGCCACCCCTGGCTTACATCATCTGTTTAGTTCTCAGTCCCAAACGAGATTTTAAACTTTTAATGGAAGCCTAGGCTGGAACACACAAAAGGTAAAGTCTTTCTATTGCTCTGTCACATCTCGGATGTGCATGTAATTTATATAACTGGAGCACAAACTGGCATTGTACAGTGTGATCTAGTGGATAGGGTACTGGGTTGGGACTCAGGAGACTTGGGTACAGTTCCCAGCTCTGTGACCATAGGTAAGTAGTTCACCGCCCTCTGCCTCAATTGCCCCATCTGTAAAATGAGGTTGATGATACTGACTTCCTTTGAAAAGTGCTTTGAGATCTACAGATAAAAAGTGCTGTGTAACAGATAGGTATTGTTATTATTTGTTTTACTACTGTCCAAGAAATGTTGATAATTGTGGAGTAGATGTGAATTATTCTAGGAAGATATGATCTATATCCTAAAAATTGTTCAAGAAAATGGGGGGGAAAAAAACAGAGTTGGAAATATCCAGAACTCCTCTTAATTATATTTTCCTCTATTCACAGATCCTCAGCTGGTGTAAACTGGCATAACTATATTGAAGTCCAGGGGGTTAGTAGAGTCAATGGAGCCATGCCAGTTTCCACTGGCCCATTTGTAAATCAGCAAAGTGAAACAATTCTACCGTATTTTAACTGACTCTGATGACCTTTTGTTTTATGATGGTTGTGGCGACTGAGGTTAGAGCTGGGGGCTGGGAATCAGGACTTCTGGACTCCACTGAGATCTATGGCCTTGGGAAAGTCACATTATCTTTGTGCCCCACTTTACTCATATACAAAATGGGCATAACACCTGTTTGCAAGGGTGTTATGTGGTTTAATGAATATTTGTGAAGCTCTTTGAAATTCTTGAATGGAAGATGCAATATGGGCCTGATCCAAATTAAGAGTCTTTTCATTGATTTCAGTAGACTTTGGATCAGATTCCCAAAAGATTAAAGATTAGTACAGGGGTAGGCAACCTATGGCACGTGTGCCGAAGGCGGCACGCGAGCTGATTTTCAGTGGCACTCACACTGCCCGGGTCCTGGCCACCAGTCCAGGGGGCTCTGCATTTTAATTTAATTTTAAATGAATCTTCTTAAACATTTTAAAAACCTTATTTACTTTACATACAACAATAGTTTAGTTATATATTATAGACTTAGAGAAAGAGACCTTCTAAAAATGTTAAAATGTATTACCGGCACACGAAACCTTAAATTAGAGTGAATAAATGAAGACTCGGCACAGCACTTCTGAAAGGTTGCCAACCCCTGAACTAGTACATAGCATGCTATAGACATCCAGTGCTATAGGCTATTGCTCTACTGCCACCAAACGGTGAAGTGCTTTGAGAGACAGTTGAATGAAGATGTCTGAACTGAAGGGTTCTATGCCTGTGCAGTAAATAGTATGGCACCTTTCCCCCATTGTAAAATGATAAGGCAGTATCACTGCGCTGTGGCCATGGAGGCTGCAGTTTTGGAGAGTAAGGCTGGGCATGTGGTTAAGGCCCCAGTGTGGATGGCTTGGAATCTCTTCCTTGCTCTGCCACAGACATCCTATGAGAGCTTGGCAAGTCACGTTGCCTCTCAATTTCCCATCTGTAAAATAGGGATAATGATCCCAGTTAGCTTTTAGGCCCCAGAGCAGCAAGGTTTTTAAGCATGTGCTTAACTTTAAGCACTTGAGTAGTCCCACTGACTTCAGTGAGACCATTCCACCTGTTTAAAGCTAGGCATCTGCTTAAACAACGAGGAGTCCGGTGGCACCTTAAAGACTAACAGATTTATTTGGGCATAAGCTTTCGTGGGTAAAAAACCCACTTCTTCAGATGGTATAACCATTTTAAATGAAGAAGTGGGTTTTTCTGTTAGTCTTTAAGGCAGAGCTTTGGAGCTGTGCTCTGGCTCCGCTCCAGCTCCAGGCAAAAACCTGCAGCTCCGCTGCTCCGCGCTCCAGCT
The DNA here is from genome assembly GCF_002925995.2 of Terrapene triunguis. NCBI lineage: Eukaryota > Metazoa > Chordata > Testudines > Emydidae > Terrapene > Terrapene triunguis. The sequence goes on from NW_020664482.1 coordinate 13,005,970, forward strand.
CCGGGCTCCGCTCCAGAGCCCTGCTTTAAGGTGCAACTGGACTCCTTGTTGTTTTTGTGGATACAGACTAACACGGCTACCCCTCTGATACTTGGCATCTGCTTAAGTAGCTTACTGCATTGGGACTAATTCATTGACATTTTCAAAGTGTTTATAGATCCCAGAAGGAATTATGGAAATACAATTTTTCATCCTACATATATATTTTGTCCCAGAAATCAGTGGGCATCTTACATTTTGCCTATTAGTATAATTCTGTCCTGTTTCCTTAAAGAGAAGGTTATTTTGCTTCCCCATTGAAGCATGGCTGACATAGCCTTCAACTATTGGCCTGCAGAAATGCTGCATTGATTAAACCCTCTGCTCTTATGCATTTGCACATCTTCCATGTTGATAAAATCAGTGGCAAAATGCACAGCCTTCCAGTCAGGAAGTTCATACATGCCATACACAAGTAATATTTCACCAATGAAAAGAGTCAGAATAAGTTCCAGATTCTTGTACATTAATCATTTTATAGGTGTTTTTTCAAAAAAATAATCACTCAGACTGAAAGAAATGAAATCTATTTAATGACCCATCAAACTAGAGAGCATGTTACACACTGTTCATACAATGCATGTCTCTTTTCACTTATATGCATATATCACTAATACACACAGTTTGTGTTTATAATGATGTCTTTGAACATGTTCAATAGAGCAACACTAATGAAATATTTTTAGTTAGTGCTCTTTTTATGCATGCCATATATTTGCCTGTGCTGCTGTGTGTGTTGCTCATATTCTAAACATTTTGTGGTTAAAATTAATCCTTAGTGCCCATGAATTATGGTGCTTAAAGATTCATACTTTGATTCCAGCATATCCACAATGGTAGATTTATGAACTCATAAAATATAAAGTGCATTTCCTTGTGATTTGTGTCTGACCCTGTTTTTTCAAACATAATGCCTAGATGGAGTATGCTGTTCCCAGATGACATCAGCTCTCCAGAACTCTATAAAATTCCTCTTTTGTATAACTGATTTTATACTCTGTGCTGTGTCAAATTAGAATTTTTCTGAAGATGAATAGGAAACACATAGATTATATAAGGCCTTTTAAGGCCCCTGCTTTTCTAGCTACTGCTTTTGGGCTGCAGCAAGGCAGGCTACAGAAACAGTCTTAGAAATGCAAATATATTGAGAAAATCTCCAGCCTTTTATTTTGCTCTTCTCTTCTTGAACTATTGTGATGGTTCGCTTAGCTTTCTTTTAAGATTCTTGCCTACCACTCTTACATAGAGTAATGTGCTGCAGTCTAGATATTTAAGAATGTGGTTTGAACGGTGATAACAATAGAATTGTATTTATAAAGGTTGCCCCTCGGGGGCAGAGCTTGGCTACAGATGAGCAAAACTCAATTTCTCCTTTGCAATCCATTCCTGCTAATTTGTTGGTGTCTTTTGGAGCTTTCAGCTGAGTGTGAGGAGAGGAATTATTCTTTTTGACTCTATATATTATTCCCTGTGAACTCGGAAATGTCAAAGGGGATAATAAAAATGGAAGGCAACAAAAAAAAAAAAAGACTTTTTTCTCTCAGCCTTGCAGCTCAGCGTGACCTGCAGCTTTTTGAACCTACAGCTTAGCATCGACATGGGCATCCTGAAGCCAATTCTGGAATTGCTATTTGCCTGCTTTGGCTAAGGAAAAATAGCCTGTTTTTAAATTGAAAGGGCAACGAGATGTCTGAATTTTGTCTAACCTCATTAAACAGCAAGGTGAGGGAATACTGATGAAGCTGATCATAATGGAAGACTTAACTGACAGGTCAGATAGCTCAGTCTGGAGGATATAGGACAAAGAATCTAGAGGAATATGCCATGCAGCTGGCTGGTATAACAAAAGCCCGGTGGTTGTCAACTGCAATGAAGAAGAAAACTTGGAATAGCAAGAGATGAATGATAGCATGCTAGAAACCTAAGCAACTGGAAATCATGGGAAGGCCTTTATATGCATTTTACTAGATAGAGGGGCGATGAATGCAACCTATCCAAAAAGAGACAATTGTAAGAGTCATTCAAAACAGCACAATAAAGGACCCATTAATGATGCTGCCACCAACAACACCATCACACCTACAACAACCCTGACAGGGATAGCCTTGAACATCTTTATTGATGATGACACTCTCTCGATAGTGTCTTTCATTGCTCAATATTTCTTAGGTTTTTTTTTTTTCATCCAAGTATTTAACCTACATTCTCTCAGCTGAAGCGGATGCCTATTATTTCTTCTCTGTTGATTAGTTACTCATCACCTTGTTTTTCCTTTTTATTAATTTGATGGTGCTGTATGTATTACATGTGGCTTATAGTTCCTGTAGTTGACCGGTTCTTCATATGGTTAATAAGGTGTCAGAGTTGCATATTGTTACAAAGGTCATGGAGGCTACAACTACAATTAAGACTGCATATTAGTTTCTATTCTAATTCCCTGTTTTCAGTCAGTCAGAACGTTGTGAAATTTCCACCTATTGGGCTACAATTTTCTAGGGTTGGTCTCTGCCCAAGTGTGAATTTCTTTCTCGAAAGGTTGAGATACTGCATGTGGAAAGCTTTTATTGAGCACGTGAAAATTTCCAGATGAAGAGGTGGAAGCCTGGTGGAATCAAAATGCTATTCAAAGGGCCTGTAAAGTCTTTCCTGCTTAACTCTACCTATCTTGAAAGTAAAAGCAGGACAGCTCCTATGGTTAGAGAGAGAGGAGCTTACTCCTGCTGAACTTGTGAAAGGTGCATGAGATTGAAGAGTCTGGTGATGTAAGATACCACAGTGAGAGGGAAGAGGCATAAACCTTGAATGGAACAGAATGTTGAACCAAATAATTCTACAGTATGAAAATGATTTCAAAATGTTTTCTTAACACTCTCCCAGCCCCCCCTCACTCCCCTGCCCCCCTTGAGAATTCCATCAAACACTTACATTAAGAGAACATTAAGGCTGTATGGTTAAGCATCCAACAAAACCCCCAACATGCTGGGAAATCCCAGAACTAAGGTTACACATTGAACTGTAACTGCCCATTGGTGCATAGCAGAATGATACAGATGTTAATTACAGGATCCAATACTGTTTATCAAATAATATAATGCAATGTATCTTTTAGTACAGTGTTCTGCTCTATCTTCTATGCAGAGCCCATTTAAGTCATTTATATCAACAGTTTGTATGAGATACTACAGATTAAATAAACCAACAAAGATTATTAGGAAAAATGTGCTGACATCTATGCGGGTAAGGTAGCTATCTTGTGTTCTCAGCTAAATTAGCTTTGTAGTTTAGCTGCCTCATCTTCTGTATTGTGCCTTGTAAACTGCTTGAGTGACTCAGCAGAAAGAAAGGTCTCTTCCGCGAGGTATATGTTCATAACGAAAAAGCAAAATAAATAAGCAGAAAAGGAGGTAAAAAATCTCCACAGCTTGGAGTTCAACTAGTTCTGTATCCCTGGGTGTCCAGCCTGACCTTCATAAGGATCCAATTTATAATCCTTTTTCTGAGTACCTGAGCCAGGATGGAGGGAAATTGAGCTGAGATGAACCCCCTTTTTACTGGGGGCCAGGTAATGCCCTTGAACCTGGACACATGTCTAAGGCTAGGTCTACACTACCCGCCTGAATCGGCGGGTAGAAATCGATCTCTCAGGGATCGAATTATCGCGTCTCGTCGAGACGCGACAATCGATCCCCGAATCGACGTGCTTACTCCACCAGGGGAGGTAGGAGTAAGCGCCGTTAACGGGGAGCCGTGGAGGTCGATTTTGCCGCCGTCCTTACAGCGGGGTAAGTCGGCTCCGATACGTGGAATTCAGCTACGCTATTCGCTTAGCTGAATTTGCGTATCTTAAATCGACCCCCCCCCCCGTAGTGAAGACCTGCCCTGAGAGAGGTGGTGCTGCTGGTTGAAAAGAAATAGTATAGGATGTGGTTGCAGACTGAATTATTAAAAATAAAACCGTAGACAGAAATAACTTGTATAAAAAGCCTTTCTATAAAAATATACCATGGTGATGGTGATTTATATGACAGTAACACCCCAAATGTGCTAGGCACTGTACAGGCTTCTTGGAAGATACACTAATGTAAGTATGTAAGATTGAATAAATGTTACAAGGTGCTATACTTATATCTTAGGTTGTAGGGGAAAAGTACCTTGTATACTGTATTGTCTGAGTAATAGTGTGTAGTCATTTAGTTAAAGATTGTGTCATAAGGCAGACTTACAAGGGGGCCAAGTTAAAAGTTGTGTGTGTCATTGGAGCCATGGCTTTTCCTGACTTTTGAGCTTTACCAAGCACCCAGTGCCTGCCTCAAAACTTGAATAACAGAAAATATTACACCAATCAAAGAAAAACATTAGAGGTTTTTTCAGCATAATCTGCTGACTTCCCTGACTCTCCCTGGTGTATTGCAAGGAATCTGTTTATAGCTCCCACCCTTATTTCTCAGCAGTTCTCCAGCCTTCAGGTCTATAAATGGGGCTGCTTGGAGGGACTACAGCATATGTCCCAGCAACTCAGCTCTCCTAGATATCTGCAAGAGGCCAACGGTAAACAGCTAGGAGCCATCCTTGTCCCTTGCTCATGAATGGAAAAGGCAGTTCCAGCCCACCCTGCTCATGGAGCTCCTTTCTTTGGATGTAAAACCAGAGCCAGCTGCATGGTCTTTAATCAGAGAACACTCAGTTACAGCAATGGTTCTCAAAGCCGGTCCGCCGCTTGTTCAGGGAAAGCCCCTGGTGGGCTGGACTGGTTTGTTTACCTGCCGCGTCTGCAGGTTCGGCCGATCATGGCTCCCACTGGCTGTGGTTTGCTGCTCCAGGCCAATGGGGGCTGCGGGAAGGGCGGCCAGCACATCTCTCGGCCCGTGCCACTTCCTGCAGCCCCCATTGGCCTGGAGCAGCGAACCGCGGCCAATGGGAGCCGCAATTGGCCGAATCTGCGGACGCAGCAGGTAAACAAACCGGCCCGGCCCGCCAGGGGCTTTCCTGGAACAAGCGGCGGACCGGCTTTGAGGACCACTGTGTTACAGGACCTTTAGTCATTTGCATCGGAGCATTGGTTGGGAAGGGGCGTCCAGTGGAGTGCACGGATTCAGAGTCTCCCACCATTAACTCCTGTTAGCAGAGCTCATGAGGCACTCTGCAGAGGCTAGAGCCAGGGAAATGAAGCCTTAAGTCTGCTGGGCTGAAGCTCGCTCCCTCAGAATGCCTACAAGGCAGGTGACCATATTTCCCGATGCAGAATATGGGACGCCTGGTAAAATTACTTGTATTCAAGCGAGTTCAACGGCAATCAATCAGAACTATGCAATACAAATGTTCAAATTAACATCAAGTTGACTGAGCCCCTGTTAAAAAGAACAGTTGGATTCTTTTAATTTACCTTCTTATCTTTAAGGCTTTAGGGTTCACGGGGGAGGGGTGACACACACACACACACTTCTTACACGGGGTGTGTGTGTGTGTGTGTGTGTGTGTGTGTGACCGACTGACCCTCTCCTCCCTGCCCAGCGCTCTCTGCCCTCCATGCCTGGCTGGGCTCCCGGGATGGACCCGCATCTCCTGGTGCCGCATCTTCCCAAGGCAACGCGGGGGGAGGGGCACACAGGAGCACATGCCCTCCCCCCCAATTTCTGCAAGGGTTCACACCAGAGCGTGGCAAGCAGCAACCTTTCAGCACGGTGCGGGAGGAAAGGGATGGGAGCTGCTTCCAGCTGCAGGAGAGGAGGGGGAGGGGAAGGGATGACCTGGCCCATGTCTTTGCAGAGCTCATCTCTTCTCCCCCACCCCCACTGTGGCTGGAAGCAGCTTGTCCCTTCCTGCCCGCACAGTGTCGAAAGGCAGCTAAGACCTCCTCCGGGCTGCTGCTGGGCACTGACATAACCCAGCCACCTCCTGTCTTCCCCCTACCCCCCCAACTACAGCATGGGCAGGAAGGGGTTAAGGCCTAAGGATGCATTGTGCACTAGGGCCCAGGGAACCTGACTGCAGGGGCTTCAGCAAACCCAACCAGGGAGGTGGCTAAGCAGCAGAGGGTACCTAGGGGATGGAGCAGTCCCATGCTCCCTGGGGGCAGGACCCAGGACGGGAGGGGGCAGGTGAAGAGGGTGCTGAGCCCCTGCCCGGGGGGCTGCTGTGGAGCCTGCAGGATCGGGGTGTGAATAGGCTGGAAATCGCTTCCCTCACCCTGCCACCCCAGAGCTGAGCTGAGGGGTGGAGAGGCTACCCCATGCCAGTGCTGTGCGGGGCTTTGGCACATGCAGGGCTCGGCTCCTCCTGGCCTGCACCCAGGGCCAGAGGGTCTTGGACTTTCCCGGGATGCTGGCCCAGCCAGAGGCAGTAGGGGAAGGAAGGAGCCTGCCAGCCAGGCTTGTAGGTGAGCTGAGCACTCGGAACAGGGGCTGGTTCTCCACACAGTACTGGGAGCGGGATGCGCCCTGCCGGGAGGGATATAGAAAAGCAGCGGGGTGTGTGTGTGTGTGTGTGTGAAGGGACAAAGCAGGGAGAGGACAGTGAGAGGGGGAGCACATAAAGGGCCGATGGGTGGGCAGTAGAGGCGCTACGTAATCGGTTGCTGCCTAGCGCCTGCCCACACTCACCAGCCACCACAGCACGCAGCCAGCGCTAGCCGGAAACGGGACGGGGCGTGAGGCCATGCTGGCCGAGAGCTGGCACGCAGAGAGCTGTGCTGACAGACCAGCAGGGGGAGCAGCCGGCCCCGCACACTGCAGCTTGGCCCCGCCACCAGCCTTGTACACCTACCCCCGTCATCAGCCACTGGACCCTCCCACTCACCACTGGTGGGTGAGTAGCTGGTGAGCAGGGATCCAGCCAGCAGCAGGACCCACCAGTACTGATGGAGAGGGGGTGACAATTTGGGGGAAAATACCGGACAGTTTGCCCATTTTTAAGAAAAAGTTGGGACACCTGTAGGAGGGCTTAAATATGGGAGTGTTCCTTTAAAAACGGGTTGTCTGGTCACCCTACTACAAGGTGCCTCGCTGATGTGGGGAGATATAATTTGTACCTTCCTACATCAGTGCTGCCGAATCTGAGGGAAAGGGTCCCTTTCTCTGAAAGAGCAGGCAGGAACATCAGTTTGTTCTTCCCATGGGATTACTCTTTCTCTCTGTCTCTCAAATCCTGCAGTGCTTTGGTTTGTGTTCTCCTGGAGGGCGAGGAGCTTGTTCAAATTCTTCCACAGATATCCTGCTGAGCTCCTAACCCTTTTTAGTATATTGCGGGCAGCAAGGTTGTCATTGCAGGCTGTCTTCCTAGCAATCCCAGCAGCTTTAGCTGTGGGGGGACAGGAGGAGGGTCTGGCTGTTTGAAGCAGTGTTTTATCCGTCTTGTCTGATTCCGCCTGGGGGGCCGTTGCTTGTATCTCAGTGATGCTAACTTTGTATAAGGTATTGATTGCATCAGGTAGCATGCAGGACACGGGGCTGAATTTTAACAGCTATGTGCTTTTGTGCTTTTTATTTTGCCGGGAACCTGCAGCTGTATTTGAACGTTGGTTTCTTCTTTGCAAACCCAGTCTAGTCTATACAAAGTGGACAGTCATTATAATGGGTTCTTGGAGGCTTTGCTGAGGGTCTGTAATCAGCTATTTAATGTGTCTGCTATGGATTTTATGGTGGTGGTGTTGCACATTATAGTGAGCCGTGCTGGGATGACGTTGCCAGCCCAGTCTTGTCCTGGTGGGTTCTGGATCTGGTCGGTTATTTGGTGTATGACAAAGCTTCACGCAGAACAAAGAGCTGGGGCTGGAGCTGTGATGTATTCATCTTCCATGCAGTACATGAGTTTAGCCAACTGTGGGGAGTCTGTTACCTGTACTCCTGTGAGAAGAGCAATGGTTACCGTTTGTTGTGCTGGTAGATAGGATTTTTGCAGCTGAGTTTTGCAAGTGGCTGCTGGTGTTTGTACTGGAATCTTTGTGAATTACTGTCCCACATGCATGTGGACATTATCTTTGACCACGGACAATGTTTTCCTGTAATTGATGGGTTCTCAGGGGTTTACCCCTAAAGGCCCACAAAAGGATCACCCATCGGGTGACCAGATCGCAAGTCTGAAAAATCGTGACGGGAGTGTGGGGTAATAGGTGGCTAGATATCACAAAGCCCCAAATACTGGGACTGTCCGTCTCAAATTGGGACATCTGGTCATCCTACAGCCATATCACATGTTCCTCACTTGTAATGGCACTTTTAAACTTCCACCTTCCAATGAGGTTTATTAGTTTTACTTCCCATGGTCAACTTTATTTGCTCCTTTCTTTCATGCTTTCTAATTCTCCTTTTCCCCTGTGTCGATCCTGTCTCCTTTTTAGCTTCAGTGTGTTTCATTTTAGGTTTTGAGCATATTATTCTGCTACTAGTTGTACAGTGCTCTGAGCACCTTGGCAGAGTTGAGGGAATGCTTTAAAAATCAAATGACTTGTTATCCTTATGTACTGTCCAGCTGGTTTCCCTTTATTCTGTCGTTTTCATCTGGGTGATACTTGTAAGCAAAAGCAACCTGAAAGGGAAAAAAACCGGACCTGATAAACCATCATTTTGAACTGTTTGCTGCTAATGTTATTAATGCAGAAGTAACCAATTTTAAAGCAGAATTAGTATTTGAACATGGTGGGAAACTGAAAATGAATTGACCCAAACTACTGATCTGCATCAGGTCACATATGCACACCTCATTTTCTGTCTTGGTGCTGCACTTTTGCTTTTTTGCTCTGTGCAGGAAAATAAAGGCTCTGGCAGCAGAGACTGCAGTTTCTCTGCCAGCCACAGGTTTAAAGCACAAACATCAACCTAAGCAAGAAGATGTTCAAGGAGGAAGTGGATTTAACATTTTCTGCTTCTCCCTTTCACCTTTTAAATGTAAACATGCCACCTTATTGTATGTAATTTGTCCAGTTTACAATCTGGCAATGACCATGGTCGCCTTTGACAGAAAACCTGGCGGACGGCCAATAGCACATGTGACAAGGAGAACGTGAGGGTATGTAGCACTTCAGTGTAGACACTACCTATGCCAACAGGAGGGGTGGTCTCATCAGCATAGGTAATCCACCTTCCCAGGAGGTGGTAGCTTGGTCAATGGAAGAATTCTTCTGGTGACCTAGTACTGTTTGCATGGGGACTGAGGTCGGCTTAACTAGGATTTTCCAAACCCCTGAGCGATGTAGATATGCCGACCTAATTTTCTATCGTAGACTAGGCCTAATATAACGTGGGTAGTGAGGCCACCAGAAGTAAAATCTAATGGGTAGTTTCCTAAGTTCCAAGTGCTGTTATCCTCTAGGATTGTTGTTTATTATGGGTGAAATCCTGACCCCATTAAAGTTAATGGGAGTTTTGCTGTTGACTTCAATGAAGACAGAATTTCACCCAATAAGAATGAGCTAACATCTGCAGCCCTTATTCAGGCATTGCTCCAAGCTGGATGTTTGCCAAAGTAGAGTGTATGGGTGCAGCACAAGCTTTATGCACAATGTAAGTCATGCTGAAGCCCTCAAAATAGTTTTAAGTGGTACTTCTGACACTCTGCACATAAGTTAATTTCACTCTCTACGACTTGGCCAACAATAAGTCTGCATTCATATAATGCTATTCGTCCAAAGTTTACATCACACTTTACAAACTTTATGCAATGAAGTAAACATTATTTAATTACTTCAAAACACCTTTGAGGTTGTTTTCACTATGCCCATTTTATGGACAGATAAAATGAAGAACAAAGAGGATAAGGGACTCGTTCCAACACACTGAGTTCATAGCAGAGCTGGGGATAGAACCCAGGAGTCATTCATCCTAGCCCCACCCTCCAATCACCAGCTCATGCGTTTTCTCCCACAAGACTGAATGGCTGACAAGAAGAAATCGTATGCAAATATGTATGTGTATAAAAATGGATGAGGAAATGAAAGGACAGGCAAATCCAAACACAGAAAGAGGAACTCAGTAATAAGTTAGACATTTATATCAATGATGAGAACGTGCCTATTTATGTCAGATAGGATTAAAAAGCGTTGTAGAAAGTCCGTCCCAGGTTCAGAACATGGCCAGGCAGTAATTGCTTGGGTTTAGGAAGAAAATTCCCCTGTGAGCTGGCTAGGTCATAATTGTCAATATGTTTTTTTTCTGAAGCTTTTGCCAGTGGCTGCTGTTAGAGACCGGACACTAGACTAGATGGACCATGGTCTAACCTGGTATGGCAATTCCTGTGTTTCTCTGCACTCTATGGAGTTTATACAGAGCAGACAGTAGAGATCCATGATATGGATAAGAGTTCTGAGAGGAAGATTTTACCCCCAAGGAGGACAAATGATCTAGAACAAATATAGGGGAAACATAAAATGGAACCAATGGTAAAACAAATAAATGGGAAAAAAACCTCAATACAATAAAAGCATAAAACCACCACAGTGGAGGGGGTAAAACAAAACAAAAAATCCAGCTAGTCACAAGCTCAGGAGAGAAAGCTAGAACAAGCCTCCTCAGGACCAAATAGGATATTTTGCACCCCAGGATAAGATGTTGATGGGTGTAGAATATCCTGGCCAACTAAGACTGTCCTAGTCAAATGTGTTACAATCCTTCCCAGACTTTTTCAGATAATATGTGGGTGGAATGGCCTATAACATGAGGGTATTTTGATGTTACCTGTCTGTTCTCTGGGAAATCAAGACTTTCAGTCATGGCTTATCTATAATATGTACTGAGAGTAACTAAAGCCATGGTTAATGACAATATCCAGTTGCGATTTTTCAGGCTGTTTGATGGAAGGTGAACAAAGCTGTACATGAATGGATCTGGAAAAAGCTCAGAAAACTTAATTTCATCTGTACCCATGTTCTTTGCCAGCATTCAAATCTCATTTCAGTGGTCCCAGTATTGCTTGTTAATGAAGAAAAAAAGTTGGCACGCTAACAGAAATATGTCATATAAAAGAGAAGATACAGTATGTGTATGATTGATAGTTTGAGTTTTAAGTACAGCACAGCATATAAATGCAAGTATTTCCACAATATATCATCTTTTGTATATAAGAATTTGACATTCCAGCAATATCTTAGTTACTTCTATTAATTCACAGAACACTTTACTTTCTTCTTTTACAATAATTTCAGCGTTATAATCAATGCAGTATATCAGACTTTCTATAAAACTTGAAAGATCTTTGAATTTTTCCTCCTCTCTGCATTGTCCTTTATAGACTAACTGTCTCCTGGCATTGGATGAAAGATGTGAGTGCTTAACCTTTTTCTTTTTAAGGACTTTGTATGGGATTTCATATCTTTTTGTGATACATGGTTGATATTTGACTAAGTTGTTATATCTTCAAGAGTTGCTCTTGTGTCATTGTACTTGGCTGGTATATATTACATTTCTGCTCACTCGTTTTCAGCCAAAGCAATACCATGGTTTCAGTATCAGCACTCGTAAACAAATAAAGGCATTTTTAGCCTATAGATGTTCTCTCTGTATCATTACAGCTATGAAGGTAAACTCAGGGAATGAGCTTTCGACTTTTTTGTTCATTTGGCTCAGATGTGGTAATGAGGTGACTACATAAGAGTTTACGTGTCTTGCCAGCTTGTTTTTCATCTTGTGATTATACTTATCAGAGAGGTGATTCCATGTTAGGCTTTGATTTATTAGGGAATGTATCTAAGACACATTAATTTAGCCTTAATGACAAGAAGAAAACAAATTAGAGCTGGATGTATTAATTTAACCAACACTTTACCCCCCATTTCCACCTAGTGTTGGCACTTGCATGGTTGGGAGAAGGACTGGTATTGACATACGTTATAATACGGGCTACTGGTGTCATTCTGATTGATTTATTTTTATTGGTGTTTGTTTCAGGATTAATAATGCATAATCTTGTGATGACTCTTGAGGAAAATGCTGATGACATTTCAGCAGTAAATTATTTCTTGTTACTAGTACTGACACAGATATAATATTCCTGTAGTTTATTCAGCTTCTTTGTGATTACAGAGGGGTCTTTTGTTCTTCCTGCCCGCTATCTTTGGAAAAACAAATTGCTGTCTGTATTAGTCTGTGTTTTGTGCTGTTAAGGTGTAGCATGTTATCTCGTTAACGACAATAAAGCAATTGATATTGAGAGCCCCATTCTGAATGTTTTGATATGCATACATAATCTCATATGGTTTATGGACTGTCTCTGTTGCCCAAGAAGCGTGTACTTAATGCTATTCTCTCTCATAGAATCCGAAATATATCGGTGCCATGAATGGTGGGAGCGGGTTGACAATCTTATACATATCCTGTATAATCAAGGAGATTTTCTTTATTTCATGCACAGATATAGCCTGATCAGAAATTTCTCTTTGTATGATTTATTCTAGTCCTTGTGCCACCAAGGAAAATATACTGGAACAGCAATTGTCCTTCCATTTTATGCCATATGTTTCTTTTCTCTCTGGTAATTTGTAAAGACGTATATTACATTTTGTGAAATTACAAATTATTTAATGAATTTTGAGCTTAAAGGGGGGTGTCTGATACTATTGTGAGAATTCAACAGATGGAGTGGGTGCACCCCTTCCTAAAGTTAGTGTTGGAGCTGCTGATCAGAACTTGCCTCATATAAATGGTGGTTTTGGACTTTTTAAACCTGTCCCAATGCTCCTGAAGAGATATGGGAAGGGTCTTTATTTAATCTGGGGACCTGTCTTGCATTTCTTTGCAATGGTGAAAATGGCAATTGACTTAAACAGAGGACTAAACCCGACTCTGCAGGGGCAATGGGTGGGTTCAGTAAGTTTTGGCAAAGATATTAGAGCAGCAGGTAGAATGGGTGTTGGGTGTTCATGGTAGGAATCTTTGTTTAAGTGAATTGAATCTCATGCAAAGTGCCCATTTGATAGCCTGGCAGTTTGAAGTCCAGTTTATCCTCACAGCAAGTACGGCATGAGGAGAGGAAGGGTAGCGTTCCCCTCCCCCACTATGTCTTCCCTGTACTGCGTCTTCATCCTTACTTGGAGAGATCATCATTAGTGCTGAGACTGGAGTTCCGTCTCTGTGGCTCATTCAGCCCCTCACAACTCTTTCTCAGCTGCCAATGCTACTTTTAGTATTGGAGAGAGATTGACTAGAACATGTGTTAGTATGAAATCAGATATTGGTGTGAGCGTGATTAATCATAAAAACCAATGGAGATATAACAGTGTGCATATTTCTTATAATCATCCTTTCCTTCTTTCCTTGGTTTATTTAGGTATAACACTTGGAGGTGTCCACATACGTAGACTTTGATGATAACACTCGCATCAAATTTTATTTATAGCATTTATTTATTTATATATCTATTTATTTATAGCATGATAAAAATCACTGTTGTTACCTTGGACCATCTCATCCAGCTAACTGTGGAACAATTAGAACGTTGATCCTGTAGGGTTTCCTTTATGTTTTAGTTGCAGCTGAAGGCTCGTGCCTGTGCCAATATATTGTATTCCAAACCAGACGTTTGCTCCTCTAAATTGGATTCAGTGATCCAGAGAAGCAGTTTTTGAAGCCTGCTTCTTATATTATTGGTAATAGAAAAATAAGTGCAGAGTAAATACAATTTTGTATTAGTGAGTGTCACTGGGAAAATCATTTTCAATATATTTGGAACAACTTATTACTTCGGAAAGAAATTGCTGTAAAATGAAAAAAGTTTTATTTTAATCAGTCACGGTCATTTCTATCAATCTTATGAATTTCTTAAAAAGAAGTAGTTTAGATTGTTCAAAATATCTAGTCTTGCCCAGTGACACACATGCTATCTTAGAAGCTAGAGAAGGTAAAGACCTCGTAGAGCATTTAATTAGTGTCCCTGCCAATAAGAAATTGTTCACTGCAGTGTGTTTTCATAGATTTTAATGGCAGAAGGGACCATTATGATCATTTAGTCTGACCTCCTGCATAATGCAGATCAAACCGCTTCACCCAGTCTTCACATCACACCCATGACTTCTGTTTGAGCATTGGTTTATCTTTCTGATGACCTCTAGTCCTGACTTTAAAAATGGCAAGTCACGAAGAATCCAGCACATGATTTTGTCTACTTTGTAGATGCCCCAATGAACAGAATTTTCATCACTTCCATAAAGTGATTATTCCACAGCCTGAGAGGTCTCACAGTTGAGAAGTTTTTGTTTTAAATTCAGCCTAAATGTCCCCTTTTTATTTTTATACTTTTACAACTACTACTATCTGCAGGCCTAGGATAGCATCTGTCTGTCTGTTCATCTGTTATATTTATCAGGTGCCTATCTCCTTCATATCTAAGCATTTCTAAGCTCTCACCTGTCCTCAAACTGGCAGCAGCCTAAGTTGTGGTTCATGCCAGGTAAGAGAGTTGGTAAGTAGAATGCACTACCATGCTGCATTTTTATGGAGCAGTTGGGAGAAAGCTAGATTTGCCTAGTAAGGAAAGCAGCAGCAGACTCAGCCCACTGAACAGAACAGTGCTGCTCATGTAATTCCTTTTTTCCCAGCCTTAAATCTGTAACAACCACTCTGGCTGGATTATTTATAGTTTTGCTTCCACATGCAGCACATCAGAATTATGTACCTCTGATGATTTAATAGATGTTTTAGGGAGGTTGGCACAGTACTGTTCAGAAGAAATGCATTCAGTCAAGCTGGGCCTCAGTGGAATTGGTGTGTAACAAATGAACAAAACCATTTGGCTTGAAACCCGTTTGGCTGGAGAAATGACAGTTCAGCTCTATGATGTGCCAGCACAATCTCCACTACCCCTTTCTTGGATGAGATGTTTAAGGCAGGTGGAGAAACTGAATGGAGTAATGTGGCTGGATTTAATAAAGGGGCTGGATAACTTCATAAATAATGAGTAGTAGCAAGCAATAAAATTAGTAATTATCCAATCTAAGATAAGGATAGTTAGATCTCATCCACTAATGTATAAAATGGTCTCTGTAGGGATCAGGAAGGAATCCCCACTTACAACCAGCTACACCATTGCACTGTTGCCTAGGTGCATGCTGGGGATTTTTGCTTGCCTCGGAAGCCTCAGTGACTGGCCATTGCCAGTTGCAGAATACACCAGGACTTTCTTGTACCTGGTAGTCTGATTAGATATGGTAATCCCTATATTCCTTTGGGTGAGCACATTTGGGGGGTGGGGTTTGAGAAGAGGTTAACCCACTTATACTGGCACAGTACAAGAGCTGGAGGCACCATGCCTCAGCAGAAACATGAACTTGAATGAGCTATCAATGGAAATGATATGGAAATTATTTAGCTCTCACACTGGTTGCTCTAAATTGGAATCCCAACAAGGGGCTAAAATGGTCAATATGGAATTTAGAAAGAGGTGCCCACCAAGCTAGTCTCACTTCTTTTGTTGTTCTTTGGAAAACACTTGAGTACTATTTTTGGTCTTGCTCTGCGTTCCGACTGCCTTCTCTCACTCTCGCTTGCTCTAATGCTTCTGAAAATGTAATTTGATATTTGTAGAAATGCCACTTGGTGGAGAGTTGCTTCAGGTGGATGAATGATAATAGTAATACTTTGCCTTAAATAGCACCTTCCACCTGTAGATCTTAAAGTGCCTTGCAGACAGTGTAAGCCCCCCAAGAAGTATTAATAACTATTACTAATAGTACTAATAGTACTTTAGAGAGAAATAAAATATGGCACATAGCAGTTAGTTGAGGTGTCCAGGGTCGCGTAGTTAGTCAGTGACCAAGGTGGCAATAGAACAGAGGAGACCTTGCTTCCATTCTCTTGCTCCAGTTACTAGACCAGTGGTTTCCAGTTGTTTTTAACTTTGTGAACCACTCCCCTCTCATGGACTATCTGTCCTTCCAACCCTCCATACCTCACTGCTTGGTTCTCAAAATATTTAATTTTGTGGACCACAAGGAAGGGCTCCATGGACTACAGTTTGAGAAACACCAAACTGGGCTCCGCTCGCTAGGCATTGTAATGACTAGAAATTATTCATCACTCTAATACTTCTCTTTCTTGGTTTTTCAGAAATGAAAGAGGAGAGTCTCTCTTACCTGCTAACTAGTGTGAAGCACCTTGTCTCAGTTGATCTTGGAGATTGTGAGGCTCAAGGCAGATCTTCAGGTAAAGAACATTTTTTGAACTTATCATGACTGGCTCATGTCCAGACACAATATATCTCGTAACTCTCACACTTCTTGATAGGCTGTGGATCAACCTTTGGGATTCAGAGATCTCATTTAAACAAGAAGCAAAGGAATTGCCTTATGTATCAGAAAAAATGGGTATCTAGTGCTATTTATGCTTCTCTTCATTCGCATGCAGAATAGAAAGCACTTGATTCAGCTCTGAGCATTTTCTCTCTGTCATTTTGCTCAGCTTGCAATTGCGGTTATATCCTCAATAGGCAGTAAATGGGTTTGAACTCAAAGCCTTCACGTCTGCTACGCTGAGTGAAAAGACCACGTCCAAATGAATGGATAACAACTTTGCCAAATGTGAATTGGATTCTGTATCTTTAAGGATTTTCTCCCCCCACCCGTAGTTGCCAGTACAACACCCTCTCTTAATTAATGGACTTGTGGATAAAAGGTGCTTTCTTTCCTCTTGAGGAAAAAAAACCCATGTTGCTTTCTGCTGTTAGAGCCCTGGAATTTACGTTTGTTTCTAGACACTAGCTTTATTTTCCTTGACAGTTAACTGATAAATAAGACACCATTTTGAAATATTAAGTGCCATGTATAGAAGACTTTCCAAAGGTGTGTTAAAAGTTGAACAGTTTTCAAGCTTGACATTCTCTGAGTATTGTAATGTCTGAAAATCAATCTCTGGGCCTCCTAAATCTCCCTCTGAAGTGGTGGATTTTTGATACTTAGCTTATCCCATAACACAAGAATAAGGAAGCAGTACATGAAATCAAGAGGCTAGAAAAGATTAAAATGGATAAAGGCAAATAAGGTTTTTAATTCAATTTACTATCTAGCTCTGGAACTCACTGCTACAGGATGGAAAGTTAAAAAAAAAAAAAAAAAGTGTTATAGTAGGGCTACATTGACACTAGGAAATAGAGAAGCAATGGATGCCAGACCCTGAATCATGCTTCAAGACAAAACCTAATCCCCAGCTGGGGTCAATCAGAAATTCCTTATGGCATAGCATTGTACAATTAACTGGCTGGTGGGAGCTGAACCACTGATATTAGTTTAAGATGGAATTTCAGACTAAATGGGCCACTGATCTGCCCCAGGGTTGCTTTACTGTTCTTATTTTTGTTCTAAAAACCAAACTCAGAACGAGAAAATGACTGATTTTGGCCAGGACACATTCCAGCACCTTGGAAGCCAGCCATCAAGGGACAGGTGCTCCCTTCTGCTGCATTGTGCCACAGGGAATAAAGGAGAGGAACTTGCACTAGGAAGGGAGTGGGGAAGGGGGGTAGTATGAACCCTGAGAAGCCTCTCTGTGTGAACCTTGTGTGATTGGGGCACCGTGGGAGATTGGTTCTCCTCTCAGTCACTTCTAGGCTACCAGTTGCATCTTCCCCAACTTCCTGACTGGCTGCCAGTGGGCTGAAATGTGTCCTGGCCAGAAATGGCCAATTTAAGCATGTGGATAGTTCCATTGACTTCTCCCATGGGACTACTTGCCTGCTTAAAGTTAAGCGCATGCATAAGAGCTCTGCTGGATCAGAGCCAGAGTGCCAAGCACCTTGCAGGACTGAATCCTAAAATTCCCATGCAAAATACCTGCTGGTGACCAGCATTACCAACCTCACTGTGGCATTGAGGAGGAGGAGAAGCTGTGGTTGGAGATCACAAGGCAGGTGACCCAGACATACAGCGGGGAGGATACTGGAAAGCTCACAGGGCTCTGGCAGGGCTGAGACCTGACATTCCTATGGATCACTGGCTGAGGAAGATCCTCCTCCTTTCCCATTCCACCTGTGATAAGTCAAGCCCATATCCTCAACGATATTTAGGTGCCTAAGTCCTATTGATTTCAATGGCAATTAGGCACCTAAATATTTTGGAGGATCTGGACCTTGGTAATGCAGTCATTATGCTGCTAATGGTTATAAATTCTGATCTAGTCTGACTCCGTAGGACAATAAGGATACTTTATGTGGATTACAGCCATTCTAACCTTTCAGAAACACACTCAAAAGTGTCACCCTTTAAGGGGTGATGGTGCCAGGCACACAATTAATTAGCTGCTTCTAGCCTGAGGGGACAGACTAAGCTGGACTTAGCCTGCTACAGACCTTGGCTCTGGGCCTCCCACAGAAGCCTACTGACTCCTTGTTGTTCCACGTCCAGACTAATCTCCCTCAGTCCTTTTTATAAATCCCATGTGAACATAAAGCCCCGCACGGGAATCAACCTGGGGGTTGAGTGCTTTATACCAGAGTCAGAAAGACTCAAACAGGCAGCCCAGCAGGGGCTGGGAACAGGACCCAGAAGACGGGCTAAAAAAAGGCCCTGAAGAGCAAAGGAATCTTTTGTTTGTTTGGGACTCTTTAGTCACACTTTTGCTAATCTGGAAGGGGGTAAGATTTTTTTTTAAATCACTGAACTGCGGAGGGCTAAACAACATCTCCAGCACAGACCAATGTGTGGAGAAATGAGGAGACCCAACGTGTGAAGGGAAACTGAGGCAGGGAGTACTAACCGTGTCAGGCTTGGCCACCAGGGGGTGCTGCAGGGCAACCATAACCCAAGACTAAAGGGAAAGTAAATTAGAAGGAAGCAATGGAATTATGACTAATGGTGGCGGTTGTGAAATTGAGTAAATGGAAACATTCAGCCCAATTTTCTCTGCCACCAGGGAAGTTGAAGCCTGTACCTTTCCTTTATAGAACCCAGAGTGCTGAACTGGCTACTAAAGATAGAACTCTGTCATTCTAGTTAGGTGGAAAAACAAAAGGAACTCTCTGCTTGGAGAGTACATTAGAAACGTATTCCCAAGACAAACATTTTAGGATAAGATAGAAAAATACCATTACCGAGTCCTTTGGATTTTACAGTTAAATAAATGGCAGAAAGTGTGTGTTTCTAATTTGCTAAACCGACAAAGTAAATTTTATTGTATGGAATGCTGTTTCTCAACTAAATTGCCCTGTTAGCTGATGGGAGTTAGCTATGTCTCCGCCTCTAAAAGAACCTGAAGTAGGTTAGCTGTGCTGATCTTTATTGTTGTGTGTCTCTTTTTTGTGTGTTTGTGTGCACGTGTGTGTGTGCGCGTTTGAGAAATATGCTTTCCTATTTTTAGTCATCTCTGGTGGTGGACTGTCTTTGTATAAAGAGTGAACTTCGGTAGGTGCTTACTTCTAAAATTGCCTGTGAAATCATCTTTTATCCTGTTTGGAGAAGGGAAGACAATGCTGTGGAAATGAAAAATGAGTTTGTGTAAAAAGTTATCTTCCCTAGAAGAGACTACGGAAATAGCGTTTCACAGCAGGGTTTATTACTTTTCCCCTAAGATATATAGATGCATGTTATCAGTTTAACGCAGCTATCGTGCTCATAGAGCAATAACATCACTTCCAAAGTTTCAGAAAGTATTTAGCAGACCTTCTCAGAAGACTGAGAATTACACAACTTTAATGCTTAAGCACTCAACTTGGGGTTTGTATTTTTATCTCATGGCTTTGCAAGCGCTTCTGTATAATTATTTTACTAACTCCAATCTTCTATACACAAAAGTATAACTAATACAAGTAATACTTTTTTAAATACAGTTTTCTCTCCAGTGAAATACCAAAGTATTCTAAATGCAAATGCCAAAGCGAAGAAATAAGAAACATCTCATCAGGTGTGTTAAGCATCTGCACTAGCCATGTATTGTGTAGGTAGGTACCTGTTTAAGAAAGGAATAGCATTTCTTCTGCTGGGAGGCAAATACTTTTTTTTTTTTTCAGTGAAGAGATTGCCTGCATTGAAAGATAAGTTTGAAAAGTCTCTAAGAGATCTAATAGGGAATTACGGGATTTAAAACTTCAGTATGGTCTCATACCATGCCAAGATTACATAAAACATCATTGCTCTTCTACTTTCTGAATGAAAAGGATAAAGAAACAACCCCTTTTCTTTCCCCTGTCCTTGAGATTAGCATCTCCTCATTACATTTAATGAATGTTGTCTTCCTGGTTGTAATAGTTTCCATAACTGAGAGAGAGAGAGAGAGAGCGTAATCTTCAAAAAGACCAAGAAGCTGAAGGAGACAATATAATTACAAGAATTACCATTATCAAGCTATAGCTAGCAAGGTGCACACAATTTCCTCCTGATGTCCAGAGGGTAAGCATCATGGGAGTTATATATATACATTGCCACATATAGAATATAACCTATTGTTGGAAGTGGTGGTGATTGGTTAGGGTGGAAAGATGCTCTCCTGCTCCTTCACTCCCAGTAGTAATCCTTTGCACTTCAGCGCTTATAAAACTGCCTCTGTTAAAATCCGTAAATCCATTCCTTACATTTTGATTTGAATGCAGTGAATCGTAAACGTCGACTTCCAAAAACATCAGAGGTAAATTGAGCATCTCATTTGTAACTGTGTGGAAAAACATTACTGTTTAAATATGCAAATTGATAAACATGAAAACATTATTTTTATATATACCTTGAAATTGCTAATCTGCTGCTGCTAGGCTGATGCCTTTGAGAAGTACAAATGATTAAAGTACTAATATTTATCTATATTTAGTAGCACAGTTCTTGTGGGTATTCAACCACTTGGCTGAGGGCAAATTGTGAAGCAATGGAAATATGAATTACAGTAAACAAAGCCAATCAAAATGCAGTATTCATCCGCTTTCCAACCATAATGTAATTACACTCCTGGATCAGTTCAAGGAGACTGCCTGAAGATATATGTTGTAAAAATAAAATCATTGTTAAGTATGCCTTACAGGGCCATGACAATATGACTTACTGCTCAGGATTAATAGGAGGTGGGACAGCTATTAGTGCAAAATGGCTCAGTAAAATGTGAAACAACAAATGCTCATTTTAAGCATTGACCTTCACAGAGTTCATCATTTCTGCAGGGCAGGGGAGTTACCATTGCCTTCTTGGAGCCTGATGTGTCAATTATTCTGCATGTGTAAGATCTGCAGTTAGGTGGTATCTGTAAAATAACAAATAATTGTGATGGACATTGTTAAATAAAACTGCTGCACAATTGGTAATGATTATTATAATGTCTGCAAGCCTCATAATGGATAGATCAATTATGTACTCCCCTCGTCTGAGGCTAAATAATGAAAATTAAATTCAGGCTAATCAACTCAAACAGTTAGCCCATCCCTTATGGAAAAATCCTATAGCATTTAATAGAGAAGGATGGCATTTCTGTAGAGTTTTTTTTTAATTAAACCAACCTATAGAAATCTAGAACAGGGATAGAATTATCAGTGAAATTCTATGGGTGGCTAAAGGATCTCAGAATAATTTCTTTAGTTTCCTAATAATTTCATTCTTTTTGAATTTGATAGGACTTTCCCATAAGGGATGGGCTAACTGTTTGATCACTGAGAGGCATTCATGGACAGAGGACAGTTCTCATGGGATGGACTCCACCTGAGTAGTGAGGGAAATAGACTTCTGGGATGGAGGTTGGCACAACTCATTAAAAGAACTTTAAATTAGGAACTCAGGGGAGAGCATTGGGAGATGCTCATGTAATCTCCACACCTGATTTTAACATTGAGAGGGAGAAAATCAAGTAAAAAAGGATACAGCAACGGAGAAAGGAATAGCAGTGAGTAGGAGAATGGACATTAAGAGAAAGGATAGTGCGGATACCAGTCAAGCGATACTGGCAGTAGAATGACTGTACCCAATCGGGCAAGGAATATGGGCGAAGCCAAGCAGCAACAGTTAAGATATTTGTACACCAATGCAAGGAGCCTGGGTAACAAAATGGAGGAACTAGAACTACTGGTGCGGGAAGTGAAACCACATATTATAGGGATAACAAAAACATGGTGCAATGGTAGTCATGACTACAGTAAAGGTATTGAAGGGTATGTGCTGTTCAGGAAAGACCGAAATAAAGGCAAAGGTGGTGGAGTATCATTGTATATTGATGAGATAGACTGTAAATAAATTAGAAGTGATGGAATGGATAAGACAGAGTCTGTTTGGGCCAAAATCACTTTGGAGAAGAAAGCTACTAGAGGTTCCCCTGATATAGTGCTTGGGGTGTGTTACAGACCACTAGGATCCAATTTGGGTATGGATAGAGACCTCTTTAATGTTTTTAATGAAATAAATACTACTGGGAATTGTGTGATTATGGGAGACTTTAACTTCCCAGATATAGATTGGAGGACAAGTGCTACTAATAATTGCAGGGCCCAGATTTTCCTGTATGTGATAGCTGACAGATTTCTTCACCAAATATTAAGAGAATTAGTTAGGTAAGTGGACTGGACGAAGAACTCAAGGATCTGAACGTGGAGGAGCCTGGGAATTACTTTAAGTCAAAATTGCAGAAGCTATCTGAATGCTGTATCCCATGCAAGGGGAAAAAATTCGTAGGGAACGGTTGCAGACCAAGGTGGATGAGAAGGCATCTGAAACAGGTGATTAAGAGAAAGCAGAAAGCTACAAGGAATGGAAAATGGGAGGGATCAACATGAAAGCTCTCTCGGAGGTCAGAAAATGTAGGGATAAAGTGAGAACTGCCAAGAGCCAAGCAGAGTTGGACCTTGCAAAGGGAATTAAAACCAATAGTAAAGGTTCTATAGCCATATAAAGAAAAAGAAAACAAGGAAAGGAGAAGTGGGACTGCTAAGCACTGACGATGGGATGGAGATTAAAGTTTATCTAGGCATGGCCCAACACCTAAACAAATACTTTGCCTCAGTTTTTAATTAGGCTAATGAAGATCTTAGGGGTAGTGGCAGGGTGGCTAATGGCAAGAGGATACAGAAGTAGAAATTACCACATCCAAGATGGAAGTCAAACTCAAACAGTTTAATGGGACTAAATCAGGGCCCCTGGATACTCTCCATCCAAGAATATTAAAGGAACTGGCACATGAAATTGCAAGCCCAATAGCAAGGATTTTTAATGAATCTGTAAACTCTGGGGTCATACGCTGTGACTGGATAATTGCTAATATAATTCCTATTTTTAAGAAAGAGAAACAAAGTGATCCAGGAAACTACAGCCCTGTTAGTTTGACCTCAATTGTATGCAAGGTCTTGGAACAAATTTTGAAAGAGAAAGTTTTTAAGGACATAGAGGTGAACGGTAATTGGTATAAAATACAACATGGTTTTACAAAAGATAGATCGTGCCAGACCAATCTGATCTACTTCTTTGAAAAGATAACGGATTTTTTAGACAAAGGAAATGCAGTAGATCTGATCTAGCTGGATTTCAGTAAGGCATTTGATACAGTTCCACGTGGATGATTATTAGAACTATTATTTTCCTGGTTCTCAAGTTGGGCACCCAAAATCAGAAGCCACGTCTGAAAAATTGGGTCCTAGTGTAGAGGCAAAGGACTCCATTAGTATCCCCAAAACCATTCAGTTTCCCTTGGTAGTTTTGTCATGTGGATACAAATGGAACCATATGTTTTCATTGATATCTGTCCCATCTTAAACCTTTGCATCTATAGGGAATAAAACTCCATGTCTTGCCCAGTTTACCAATGTGCCAAGAAGTTCCGTAAATGAGTTAGTGATCAATATTCCTTAGGACCCCTTTTCCCTGGATTTTTGGAAGACTATCTCATATTGAGAAGCATAATCTGCAGGCTCTTATAATTATTTACTAGGTTGTTGCAACTCCATGTCAAATCAGTTATGCAAATCACAGGTAAACAGATTATTGCCCTGTTCTGAGCAATTAGCACAAAGTTGTCCATCTTAAATTTCTTTGGCGGCAACGGTAATATGCAGAGTCCTATATTAATGAGTGCGTTGTAGCCGATATATACACAGACAATGTGAATTAGTTCATCCTCTTATCACTCATAATTTCAACTCTCCCCTAAATTCTAAGGTAGCTTCTTCACCTTGTCTTCTGTAGTATGGGGGGAATAACTAGCTATCTTGAAAAGGAATCCTAGCCTATTGAATTTACTAACTTCTTGATTTCTAAAAAAGATGTGAAAACACCACTGGTTTCTTTGAAAGATGCAATGGCTGTCAGTAAAGTGTGCTAACAGGCATCTTCGTGTTGACATTTTGCCAGCTTACTGTTTCACCAAGGATTCAAAATGCAGCATTAATTTTTCTGTTACTGAAAGAACATGTCCTCTTCCCCCCTCACCCATCCCCGTCTCAGCTGCCTTTGCAGAAAGCTATGTGTAGTCTAAGTGTCGAATGTGTTTTCAAAATGTTTGGAGTCCAAGCTCGTCTAGAAATTCCAATGGTATCAAAGAAAATGTTTCCTAACTTATTTATATTTATCCATTTATATTAAACTTAGAGGAAGAAACATGTCCTAGGTTGCAATTAAAACTATACTTTTCATGGCAATTTAATTGTAGGCTGAAATTAATTTTTACTTTTCAGGTTCTCCTGAAGCCTTCAGCAGGGGTGCTTATTATTGGCAATTGAATTGGTGTTTTTTCTGAGATGTGGACACTTTCTGTTGGGAATTGGATTGAGAGCACCAAGCTCATTTCATAGTTTACACTCCTCAGGTGGTAACAACTTTTGGTCATTATTGACTTTGGGCCCTATTGTAGCCTGATCCTTTAATGAATACCAGTTGGTACTCAACTAATGAGGAGTGTACTAAGGTTCTAGTCCCAGAATCAGACACAACAGAGTCAAAATTGAAAAGTTCAATATCTTATAGGGAACCCCAGGGTGTATGGCAAGGGCACTTACATGGAGAGTAAAACAGAACCTTAACCACCTTTATTAATACGATTAATAGAGATAGAAAAGCTCCAAACTACATAAACGAATAGCAATAATAGCATATTAGAGAAATCTTAACAGTTATTCCTTGTATAGCATATGCTCACAGACTTATATACTCATACCCCTTTCTTGAAGACCTGGTGGTAAGAGACAAAGGACCAGCCCTGTCTCGCATGCCAAATGGGTCTGATGGTCCAGATCCCCAGTGCTTGAAGATAGATGATAAATTATAGCACTAAAATATTGAAGGGTGGAGGGCTAACTACTTTCTTCATGTGGGTTCTTGCTTATATAGGGCCTGGGAATCACCATGAATATTCATACAAACACCCAACTTCCTCTGTCCATATCCAACTTTCTCACCCTCATAATATTGGGGAGCCTTTCCCTGATAGGCTAGCATATTAATTCCTATTGACTCATTACCATATTTCTAAAGCAAGTTTGTGGTTAGACATCTACCAACAATCCTATATTAAAATATCCAAGCTTAGTATCAGTTCAGTATTCCTGTGGTTGCCTCGTCTCATTTTATGCCAACTTTTCTCTTAAGCAAGCTATTCCCAGTCCCCCTAATCTAGGGTGACCATTGGGCCACTTTATCCATGCTAAAGGTCATAGTCCTATGCTTCACTTATGCTAATTTGCTTAATCCAATGTTTTACAGGATGCAGGCTTGTAGGTTCCTTGCACTACTGCTAAGACAATATCTATGCCTGACTTTCAGAGTGGCTGGGGGTCCGCAGCTCCTGATGGTGAAGTGTCATCACAAGTTCTCTCACAACCTAGCTGGCTGATTTCTTGTAGGCATCCTAGCGTAAGTTGGTGTTGAGGTGAAGACAGTAGCCTTCCATATTAGTTCAGTAAGGGTGTTCTGTGTAGAAAGGGCAGCAGAGAAGAAAACGGGATGTTTGTGAGGTATGTACACAAATGGATAGTCAAGACTGGCATCGTTGGTGGAATGAAGAGGGATGGCAGTGACTACTCCTGTGAGTTGAGTGAGGGTGGTTGGATCAGGCCCAGCACATGACAGATGCTACTCATGTTGCTTAATGTGCCACTGAAAGACATTGATACTATGGCAACGGGCACAATAGAAAAACTGAATAGGACACAATAGCTTGTAAAGCACCTTGAGGTCCTTTGGGGTGACAGGCGCTCTTGCAATGTAAATACTTTTGGTCAGGTTTTCTTTCATGTATACTGTCATAACTATAAAGGGAAGGGTAACAGCTCTCCTGTGTACAGTACTATAAAATCCCTCCTGGCCAGAGACTCCAAAATCCTTTTACCTGTAAAGGGTTAAGAAGCTCAGGTAACCTGGCTGACACCTGACCCAAAGGACCAATAAGAGGACAAGATACTTTCAAATCTTGGCGGGGGGGGGGAAGGCTTTTGTTTGTGCTCTTTGTTTTGGGGGTTGTTCGCTCTTGGGACTAAGAGGGACCAGACATCAATCCAGGCTCTCCACATCTTTCTGAACAAGTCTCTCATATTTCAAACTTGTAAGTAAACAGCCAGGCAAGGCGTGTTAGTTTACCTTTGTTTTCTCAACTTGTAAATGTACCTTTTACTAGAATGTTTATCTCTGTTTGCTGTACTTTGAACCTAAGGCTAGAGGGGGGTCCTCTGAGCTCTTTAAGTTTGATTACCCTGTAAAGTTATTTTCCATCCTGATTTTACAGAGCTGATTTTTACCTTTTTCTTTAATTAAAAGCCTTCTTTTTAAGAACCGGATTGATTTTTCCTTGTTTTTAGATCCAAGGGGGTTGGATCTTGATCGACCAGGAGTTGGTGGGAGGAAGGAGGGGGGATGGTTAATTTCTCCTTGTTTTAAGATCCAAGGGGTTTGGATCTGTATTCACCACGGAATTGGTGAAGAGTCTCTCAAGGCTACCCAGGGAAGGGAATTAGCTTCGGGAGTGGTGGCAGCGGACCAGATCTAAGCTGGTAGTTAAGCTTAGAAGTTTTCATGCAGGCCCCCACATTTGTACCCTAAAGTTCAAAGTGGGGAAGCAGCCTTGACATATACTAATAAGATGATACTTAAGACACATGGCCAAATCAGTCAGTCTTCCCATATGTAGTGCAGGGAAATATACAGCTGATCAGGTGGACGGCTGCTAAATAAGTGTAGATACCAGTAGTCTTGAATATTTGTGTTTTGTTCCTGAGCTCAAAGTGTAATGAGGGAGGAAGTGGCTATTTGACTTTAGGATCCACTTCCCAGAAAAGGAATAATCAAAGTAAACTTTTTCTGCAGACTGCTCAAATAGTTTGGAGGTGTTCAACTATTCAAAAGTCTGTCTTTTAAATATGACAACTTATGTGAACAATAGGCTAATGTCAAGTAATGAATCTGCTGCACAGTGCAGTTTTCTATGGTATGAACCTAGGTTAGGGGAAAATCCTTGCAGCGTGTTGCATGTGTTAAATTTCATCTTGTTGGTCAGTCTTCTCGCTTATACATCTGATTTTTTCCCCTTCTATGGATAGCACTTTGCATGCCTCCTTATCTTGCACCACAAAGGGCGAGATCCAGAGCTCACTGGAGTCGATGGAAAGATGCCTAATTTTGGTAAGCGGTGTTGTCTTTATTAAAATGACCATTTTAATGGTACTGGTTCTCTTTGCTTCTTAGAACCAACAGTTCCATGAGAGAGAAAAGCAGAAAGTCTGCAGCTGGTGGGAGCTAAGTAGTACTTAAATTAGGTCCCAAAGTACTGAATTGAAACTTATCTGTTTTAAATCCACTGAGGTCTCTTTACTCACACCAGAGATGAATTTGCCCCTTATGTTTTTCTGCCATTATTTCTGCCCACACAGAGCCATCCTCATTTTCCTTCCACATATCTCTGCTTTTATTGATCCTCCCTTGCTCTCCTCCTCCACAACTTCTCCTCCTCATGGCCACTAACTTTCAGTTACCAAATTGTTCCATTCATCAATGTCACCTTCTCCTTCTGTTGTAAAATCCTTTAACTTATCTGTTGCTTCAGATAAATGGTTTTAATTTAATATTTTAAATGTTTTCTTCGTTTTTGGTTTCTTCTCAGACATTTTTGTTATCCATCTCCTTTAGCCTCTTTTATGAATACAAATATATAAATATTGATGATCTTAGTTTTTGTTAAACTTTTAGTTTGGAAGTAGACTTTTATCTCTAGAGTTGAGTAGAATATTTGCACTCAAAGTGAAGAGAGCTTAGTGAGGGGAGAGGTCAAACAGTTGTTGGGAGAAAAAAATATTTTGCCAATTCTAAGAAAAATAGACTACCTGGCAAAATTTGCCTCTTGGTTGTAGAAAAAGATATTTCACTGGAAAGAGGCAGAGGCAGCAGGGATGAAGTATGTTCTATTTCCGCACACAAAGAGCAAAATCTAAAGTTTCAGTCTAACATGAATATTAAAGAAAAATAACAAAGTACAAAAGTAAAGTCTCCATGAGAGAGCACAGTGTGTGTGTCTACTTTGCAACAGGCTGAAGCAACTCTTAGAACAAAATGGTTGTCACCATCTTTACACACAGGTAAGATTCTTGAAAACCTAAAGGTGAATTTTAGAAGGAAAAAATGAAGCGGTGATGCCAAATTATATGCACCACGAGTGGATTGAAGTTATTTTTGTTTTCTTAAATTGAGGGAAGGAGAGAAAATGCCAGATCCTGGGCTGACTTAGATGGAGATACTCAGATGTATACTGTACCCAAATCTTCAACCCTACACCTGTAGGAAAAATATCCTATACAGTCCTGAACTTTATGACGTTCGACTTATGACGAACGGCACTTACGACATTTCTGAATTGACACCCTGATTTGACTTACGGCAATTGGTTTCAACTTTACGATGCTCGGTCATGCAATGGAGTGGATTGCGGTTCCAAGTTTTGACTTAGGACACAATTGGTCCCCCTGAAAATTGCATCATAAGTCCGAGGGCTGCCTGTATAGAAAAATGGGAAATGATTCAGGAGAAGAGTTCTTGTAGTGAGCGAACAGACTTGGGAACATAGAGTGCCCCAACATTGGCTGAAATAAGAGAGATTCAACCATCAAAGGAAGTGTAAATAGGATAGATGATGATAGTTTAATTACTGTTCTCCATTGTACTAAATACATTTTTGGTAGGTTTCCATAGCATGCAGTGTGAAAATCAGGACACAAACTACCTGTTTGTAAAGTCCCATCCTTGCAGTAATGGTTGAGGAGAAAGCAGCTGCCCTTACGTTATCCTCCTCTCAGACCTATGGTCACAGGAAGTTACTTCTTCCCGCTGTCAACAAAGCTGTTCAGGTGCAGAAAAAGTTTCCTGAAGGAAGGGGCCAGAGACTGCTGGTTGGACTAAGTCTGAGACAATGAATAACCCTGGGAATATCTGAGTGGGCTTCTACGTGTGCTCATGGCTATCATTAATATTTGGGACAGGGGTAACCTCCATACCATCAAAATCGCATACTGTTGCTTCTCAACTTTGCCTTCAAGGCTCTATATAATGCTGCCCCTCCCTATTCCCCTGTCAAGCTTTCCATTGTCTCCCCTCATCCTCTTCCCCTCCATTAATGCTCCCAGCCTCGCCTGCCTCTTTGCCAGATTCTCACAGTCACCTCTAGGCTTCCTTCCATATCCTCTATGTCTGGTACAAGGTCTTTGAGCTCATCTACAAGGTCTCTATCCCATCCTCATTTCAGTTTTTCTGAAAACCCCCCTTATCTACATTGAATTGAGTTGACTTGTATGTAAGTTCCCTGTTTCTTTCCCCTTGCCTCTGTGAACTCCTCAGAGCAGGGACCATCTCTCTTCAGTGCTTGGAAATTATCATGTAGTGGATGCTACCACAAATAAATAATAATTCTGTATTTTATTGCTAATATGCTTATTTATCTGCTACTCCATTTGTGTACACAGGGTGTTTTGCATGCAACTGCCCAAAGTCTCATTTTTTAATCCAAAACAGCAATTAAAATATTTTACATATATACTGAGAATTTTGGTGAAGATATTCAGGTGAGCTCTGGATGTTGAAACATCTTAGGGAAGTCAATTGTACGGCTGTTAGGAAGATTGCTAGAAGATGTTTTGCAGAATGCTTTTAAAAATACATAGGCTATTGTTGGCAAAGTAAAACAATATTGAGTGTTTCAGCCAAAAGCTTATATTTAATAAATGGCTTTGATGCAATTTCCTGAGTGAGCGGGGTGGGAGAGGAGAGAGAACCCTTTTTGTTATGACATTGTTAGAAATTTTGTGGGTTTTTTTGCCGCTACAAAAAGTCATTTTTTACATACACTCTTTAATGGTTGTATTTCCCTCAAAGGACCCAAAAGGAGAATCTTTAATTTACTGCCTTCGTAACCATGGACAGTATAGGGATTTTAGCCTTCCATTTTTGTTAGTGTGGCCTCATTAAATATAAATATAGTGTTGCCACATAAGGCAAAACAACTCTATTGACCAAATTTATTACTTTACATAATTATGCATTTTAGAACAATGTATAATTAACGAAGTCATCTTAGATTCAGGCTATACTGTAAGATGTAGGAATGCTGGTATGTCTGTTGAAATTGGCTTTTCAATAGAGGGACTGTAAAGTGTCTCTGGGAAAAATTGTATTGGTAGGAAATGCTTTAATTAAAATAAAAAAGATGAAGTGTTCCTCTTCATTCAGTCTAAGTAGGAAACTCTTCTTAACTTAAGTGAATCTTTTTTTATAAACAGCCCCCCTTCCCACAAAAAAACCCAACTTTTTTTAGTTCAAATTTTCTCCCGGGTGCTATAATTTATTTTAAAAGCCAAATCTATCACTAAAATGACTTAAAGGCTAGCTAATGTTTTACAGAAATGTTTTTCATTTGTTGGAGAAAAGTACTCATGGCCCTTTTTCCAGTATAATAGTAAGGAAGGCAGGCTATATCTAAGGACTGACTAGAAAGACAGGCGCATGTCAAAATCTGTGACATTTAATTTACTGCTTTAAATTAACCCCCATGCTAAGGGTTAGAGAAGGAGGAAAAGGACACTGGTAATTCTTATTTTTAAATAATTTGTAGGCTTTATTTTTTTGCTCCTCACTGATTGTAATATTTCTTTGAAGGCTGAAAATTAGGGGTGAAAATCTTGCTGAAGGCCACAAAGACACACCGTAATAAAGGTGGTTGAGCAAATAGCGACGTACCTAACCGGCACTGCACCCCAGTTCTGCCCAACCTCCTCTTCCTTAGCCACAGAAAGGCCTGACCTCAGGTGCTGTGGAAGTGACTGCTTAGCATCATTAAGGTATATGTTTGTGACCAGACATGTGGTTGGCCTGTATTCTCCTCTCTCTCTCATGCTATAGGCATCTGTGTTTATTCCACCATTTTGAGGAAACGTGTTTTCCGAATGAGAACCCAGAATCCATCTTTCCTTGATCATTTTTTGTCTGGTTACCTTTGGCAAATGTTACTCTTTCCCTTTCCCTTTCTGTCTGTCTCAAATGGATTAGGTACTAACATAGTTCTTTGGTTTATGTTCCTATTTGTGCAGTAGCATCAGCAGTGGTGTTAGCACAGTTCTGGGAATAGTGTTTCTTTTCTAGCTGTTCCTGTAGATTCAAGAAGGTAGAGCACACAAAAGGGGTGGCTTTTTAAAAATGCAATAGTTAAAATGCAATAGTTAATAGTTTAGTGGAGTAGTTAATTTTATTTTTTTAATTAAGAATCTGAAGAATCTTCCCCATATCAGTAAGTGTAAAGATAAATGAATTCAGTGCTCTTGAAAACTGATGGAGTAATGGACACAGTGCATATGTAATCTGCACTAGCATGCATCTTTGTCATCCTCATATAGGAACTAACCACTGGAGGAAAAGAGTCTACTACTGCTGCCAGCTAATAAAGTTACATTTTATGAGCAGCCGTAGAGGCTCATACCAAAGGCCCATAAAAAACTCCACTGTCAAAGAGACTCTTAAGGATGCCCAGATTCTCGTTATTTGGAGTGTAGGGGGACATTGTGGTCCTGCTCTTCTATGTGTATTGAACCATTAGCTTATTTAACCCTAACATCTGTTGCTACCAGTGATGGTTGTAGGCTGACTTCTTGTGTTTCTGAATCAATACCTTGGATATATTTCTTCACAGCAATTGAATTCAGCAGGTGGACACAAAGGTTGTGATTATTGGGTGTTCTGATTCCAGTTGTCATTTCACTTGTTGTACTAGCTGTATCTCCCTGTTAGAATGAACACTGAGTTGCAGTGAACGAGGTGGTGGGTGGAAGAAGTGCTGGAAAAACAATGTGGGCAAAAGAAAAAGAAACTGGAGAGCATTATTAAGGAAGTTGCTAGCAGGTTGCTCATCAGGGCCTTTCCAGTGGATGGGCTAGTTGAGGCAGAGTTATAGAGGTATCCCGATGACTTTTGAACAGGCCTTGCAAACTCTATAACTGGCACTCAGTTTTTCTTGCTGGGAGGAAATGGATTGGTTGTTTTCAGGGGAAAAAAGGATTTTATTTTTTTTCAAGCAAAATTTTTTCATAATATCTGGATTTTGGCAAAATGCCCCAAAAGTATGCATCCAGAGAGGGACTGGTGAAAAGTTTAGGGTGCAGAGTACAGCGTTCTATTTAATACCTGTTTGATCCAGCTCACTCTAGTGTAGCAAAGCACAAATTTCAAAACTAACAACGAATAAACAAACCCATCCAGACATCACATCATGCCCTCTAAATTGCACATGTGGCCTTTATATAAAGGTTATTCAGATGCATTATATCTAACAAATAACCACATTCCAAACTCACCAGACTCTCTGAAAAATGAGACCATTGGGCATCTAATTTTCCATAACAGGAAAACTGATCAGCTGGACAGCTCAATAGAATTCAAAAGAAATAAATCTGTCTACTAAACTGCAGTGATCTTTAAAGCTGAACAGACAGGGAAAGGTGATACTGAAATATATCAATACAACACTGAACACCATCTCTTCCATTTCCATTGAGTCAGACACAATTTGACTACATCTCAAACGATTCCTGGCTGTGCAAATTTGTCCCGAATTTGATAGAACCAATGGCACCAAGTTAAAGCCAGACAAATTCAAATTAGAAATAAGCACAATTTTTTAGCAGTGAACAGTGTTAACCATTGGATCAAACTACCAAGGGAAGTGGTGGAGTCTCCATTTCTTGATGTCTTTAAACCTGTATGTCTTTCAGGAAGATATTTTTTAATGTAACTCAAATTACTGGGCTCAATGCAGGAGTAACTTGGTGAAATTCTATAGCCTATGTTACACAGGACAACAGACTAGGTGGTCCTTTCCAGCCTTAAAAATCTATGAATAAGCACATTTAAATACAAAAAATATTCAATATGCTGGACTAATATCAGTCCTAAAGAGACTCTCTTCCCTTATCCCAGGATAAAAGAGATTAATTCCTGCCCCCCACATACAGACTCAAAGCATAAAAGGGTTCACAGAAATATGTTGGGTTTGGCAAACTTTGGGCAAATTTGTGGGAAACCTGCCTAGTTTACTGCCAGTTCACATGGTGGGCATCTGGGAGCCTGAACTTCCAGAACCTATCGACTTCCAAGGTCTCAAGGCTATAAGGCTCCCTCCTCCATAGCAAGGAGCCTGGAATCCCTGAGAACCCTGGCTTATGCAGAATGGAAATTCCAGGTTTTGACCTGCTCTAGTACTAGTTCTCATGATCTACTAAATAAGCCAACAGCTACCTTGTGCATTAACTACAGCTTTTGAGTAGTTTTTGGTGGTGTAATAACATGATTAATGTATAAAATAATTATACCTTTATACTCATTTGCACTTACAAAGACTTTTACCCATTGTCTGAGCCTGTGAATATCTTGACATCAAGTAAAGATCAAATTAATATAAAAATATTAACATACCGCTAATAAGTAGTTATATTAGACAATTCCCAAATTATCTCTATCTCACTAATGGTTTTATATTTAGCACCCATCACCATGGAATCTGAGCACTTTAATTCCAGCATTTAAAAACTGAACTCCAGATATTAAAGAATACGGAATGAGAAATCAAAATGAATCTGTTTCAGGCCAATTTCTGCTATTTTTATCAAAACAGAGAAGAGTTTGAGTTTCCATTTCCTCCAGCCCTTTCTTCCTCCTGTAATGTGCCTTCATTTGACTCATTTCCTTGAATTTTGTTTTTTGCTTTAATAGAATTAATATTTAAAGCCCTCATGTAGCACAGAATGGTTAGCTGGATACATAATAGTCACTGAAACTAGTCAGGCACCTATTCTGCCTGGAGAAACATGCTTTAGGGATTCCCATGGTGTTCTCAGTGGGTGCAATGGGAGCTCTGTGCTAGTGCATCAAGAGTTGACTTTGGCCTTGCTATGATAAACTTGCACCTTTTTATAAAACAATAGTATATGGATAATGCCAGGGAGCATGTCGATCTGACACATACCCTGAAGGAGGATTTTTAAAATTTTCTTTCTAGCTAGCCTCCACAACAGACTGACACACTCTGAAGATAGGTTCAGGAACAATCACTCTCCTTTCTAAAGCAGCCAGCTCTTTATTTTTGTGTGTTTATATATATATATAATTTTTCTTCCTTGTCTGGTTTGGTTCCCCTCACTCTTATCCACAAGGGTCTGTCACAGTATTATATAGACTGGGTATCTTATTGGGATTACAAATGCTTTCTCTATGCTCACCAAGAGATTCAATTCCAGACCAGTGTCAGACACAGCATACTCTCTACATTCAGTTTTTCTGCCATGGGGTCTCAGTGACTTTCATTGTGTTTAACACCTGTTGAGATCAATGGAAGTTAGGTGTGTTCTTTAGTGGGAGGGTAGAGAGGGGGACCTCTCTTGTTACCTCAGTTTTTTCTGAGCCTGAGCCAACGCCCATGAATATCAATGGAAGACTTAATTGGGCTTTGGATCGGGTTGTCTATTGGAAACTTTAAAATTCATAAATGCTTCTCTTTTACTGCAGTTTCCAGATTCCCAGCTTTTTAGTTCTGAATGTATTTCTGTATTGCCACTGGCTGTGAGAGCTGTAATGTGACTCACACAGGCTTTTCTGGGCTAGCTCTCCACTATTGCAATGGAAGCTACGTGTTAGACTAAATGTAAAGTTTCCCCAAAGAAAAGGAACAAGCAATCATTTGTGCGATATTGTAGAGCTAATGATTTGGGACAGGAGCAAGCGATCGTCGGAGTTAGTCAGAACCAATTTCATGCTGAGCATGGTTCTACTTGCTGCAAGTTGCCACTCAAATGGATTTCTTTTGAACTTTTCCCATTTCCAAGGCTGCCGTGCATCCAGCTTTGGACATACAACCTCTCAGGCTTGAACATCTCACGTCCGTGTTCTGTACTGCCACGCTCATTGGAGTGAGGCCTCTGTGCAGAGCTACCATGGCTCTAAGTTTGGGTCCATAAGTTTGCTGACAGTCACCTCTCAAGTACTGTGTGATGGGCAGAAAACATCAGATGTGACTTTAATTTCTAGGGATGCAGGTCTGTTCCCTCCAAACGGGCTGACTCCATAGTTTGGACAGTTGTTAAATGTTGGTAGAATTACAGCTAGAGCAAGGCTGGCCTTGTCCCCGCTGATTTTAGAAATCAAGGCTTTCGGAAGTGCCTGGTGATCTGTGAAGGTACAAGTATAACAGGTTTGTTGCTAAAAGGGGCTCTTTGGCAGATGTGTGGAGAATATTCCAGTGTTTGCTCACCTGCCCGTTATAACTGGCTCTTACCAGTGGGCCATTATCCTTTGTTTCCAGCAATCCCAAACTCACCCCAGAATTCAAGAAAGCCAGTGTAAAATGGCAAAAGTACTGGCAAAAGTCAAAGTTTTGGGGCTAAGTTAACGTTTGTCCCATCAGGGTGAAATTTGCTCCTGTAAAGAGAGTTTGCACAAGGCCCATGTATCACTTGGGTCCCATTTAAGTGGGGCCCAAGTGGTTCATAAGCTTTGTGCAGGTTTGAATTTCACCTTCAGAATTTACCAGGCACTGTCCTGCAGTATTTTAGCTTTAACTATTACCCTGTGTGTCATGTATTTATAAATAAATCAGTGATTCATTTTGGATAAATTATTATTTAGTTCCTGTTTTATTAAGCCAAATGGAGTAAAAATAAATTTAGCAAGGAAAAACTGAAAGCTGCCTAATCAAAAACAGGTCACCTTTAAAATTAAAACCCAACTAGAGAGACTTCCTTCTATTGCCAGGTATTGTGGAGTTAACTGCTAAACTCCATCATTAACTCACTCACTCCATTTTGTGTCTAGGTGCTATGGCAAATAGGGAAGATCAGCCTGTATTGGGAGACCCTTAGTACGAAAAAGTACAAGCCTCAGCTACTTCGGCTAATGTAGTAACTCCAGCAGCAGGAGGCTTTTGTCTTCTGTCTGCACTAGCCATTAGGAGGTGGATGTTTAACGCTGACAGACCCTGGTTGTCGGTGGACAGAATCAAACCAGGGACCTCTGGAGCTTAGTGCAGCCAATTGGCTGTTAGCTAAGGCTCTAGAGCAAACTCATTAATCTCTCTCTCTTTAAGTGGTCTCGGTGCCACTACATGGGACAGAACACCACACCCAGAAGGTGTGTGGGTTACAGATGCAACTCACTCTTAATCAATATGTTATAGCTGTGTGTGTGTGTGCAGGGCCGGCTCCAGGCACCAGCAAAGGAAGCAGGTGCTTGGGGCAGCCAATAGAAAGGGGCGGCACGTCCCGGTCTTTGGCGGCAATTTGGCGGCGGGTCCCTCAGTCCCTCTCTTCCTCTTTGAGCTGCCGCTGAAGTGCCGAAGAGGAAGAGAGGGAGTGAAGGATTTGCCGCCAAATTGCCGCCGAAGAATGAAGCTGCGCAATTGAGCTGCCGCTGAAGTGCCACCGATTGGCTTTTTTTTTCCCCCCCCCTTCACTGCTTGGGGTGGCAAAAAACCTGGAGCTGGCCCTGTGTGTGTGTGTGTCCGTACAGTGATATTAAAAAGGAAAGCGTTCCAGAGATGTACTGTGGAGGTTAGAGGCTCCTTCAGGCCAGCTCTAATGTCAATGAAGTCATGGAAAAGTAACCAAATCTTGTATAGTATTCCAAGTAGAAATTCACATCACTTCTGCTATTGAGGTGTCTGCTGTGAATGTCTGAATTGTGTGTTATGCCACCAAAATGCCAAATGCACAGCACAGTCCTTGTGGACAGTTGTTGCCCAGCGCTGGTTGAAATTCTTTTGTGGACATTCTTTTCTTTGGGAAAATGCTGTTTCATCTAAACCAAAGTGTTTTGCAGAAACATATTGATTTCACTGAAGAATTTGTTGGGAAGGCTTCTCAACAGTATGAGAACAAGAAAAAAATCCCAGAAGAGCCAATAGCCTGATTCAGAGCAGGGACATGAAGCTGGGATGTTGGACATCAGATAAGTGCCCTAACCACCAGGATATAGAGTCCATCTCTCCCAATCTCTCCTGCTGAAGCTGTTCTACCTTGAACAAATAATTAAATATTGGTCCAGAGAGAGAGACTGACTCTAGACTGGCTGATAAGGTACTTATCAGGGATGTAAGAGGTCCAGGTTCAAGTCCATGCTCTGAATCAAGCAGACTAGAGACCTGAACCCACATCCCAGGTGAGTAATCTAACCACTGGCCTATTGGCTATTATGGGGTGTCTCTCCTGTTTTTTCACAAAATGCTTTCATTTCATTTCTGTTATGCATAACAAACTGAGAAACTTTTCACAAAATGGAATTCTTTCCCAGCCAGCCCTATTGCTACCTATGTATGGGTCTGCTTTTCAAACCTAATATTTCATGCTCAGACCACCCTTTCTGTCTGTCAGAGGAGCAAAATGCTGAATCAAAACATTGTGAATTTCTATTCCTTTTGGCTCCCATTTAATTATTATAATAAAACAGAGAGAGAAGAGTTGGAAGGGAGGTTCTAGGTGCTTTCCTTTACTTAACCTTGCCTTGAATGTATCTAAAGCTTGTAAGCTTGGTAGTTTTTACACAATCATAAAAGATTAATAAAGCCCTGGAAATAAGGCTTTGAAATGAAAATGCTCTTGTGCAACTGCTAATGCCGCAATAGTTATATTAGGCTACACTAACCAGCAGAAGATTTAGTATCTTCTACTGAATGCTTCAGGTCAATTAATCTATAAAATTAGAACATCTCACACGAATACCAAGACAAGTTGAATTTTGATTCTTTTAAGATCAGTTGCATCCTACATTTAATTAGGCACATTTATTAAACCACAAATTCTGATTATAGGGAAGGCGGAGGGAGAAAGTTTTCTGCAAGCTACTTTGAAGTAAATGAGCCTTTTTTTATTGATTTAGCTTTAATTATCTGTCCCACTTTAGGAAGTTAAAATGTCTGATTACAGCTGATCACAAGAGCTAAATTAAATCTGTGGGAAATTCCAGTTGTGTTTAATATGCTGTTGCTAAGACCCTCATAAAAGAATTCAATGAAAAACAAATTGAAATAGAAATTTTAAGGGGGGGCATTTCTTTTCTGGTAGGAGCCCCCACAGTGGGCTAGTCGCCCTCCCTCTGATTCAGGGTGAGAAACTGACTCTGTCTTATTCTGAAGATAACAGTGAGCCTAAACCAGGGGTCCTTACTGCTTTTCCCCTCTGTCCTCACTGACTCATATTGAGTCCAGTATTGCGTTCAATGGGCCAAACTCTAAGCGGGTGGTGAGTGCCTGCAATACCTTGAGGCCCTTGATCAGTTTTTATCCACTGACTCCTCGAGCCTCTGAAGGGCTGTTCACCTTCTGAGAATAGTTAATTGTAATCGCAGAGGAAGGAAGGGAAAAAGGGGCCGAGTGCGAGAGAGACCTAGCACAGTTACTGTTTATGGGTTATATAGAAATGTGTGTGATGGTCCCTCTAAAAGTTCAGTCTTTATCCTCTCAAACCCCTCCCGATAACAAGGTATTTGTTTGGAGTCCTTTGGAGATGTAGCTAAAGAGCCTGTCAGCACTTCCCTTGAAGCAACGTTTGACTGTGTTTAAAAATGTTGCATTGATCCATGTGGTAGCTCCAGAGCTTACAGACATTCTCCATAGAAGTCCAAGTGCTGAGTGAGTGACAGTATCTGCACCTACAGTGAAGAGGCTCTCCAGATATGACTGTTTATCTGTCTTCTATGTATCTGGCCCTTTGAGTTACATTTGCGAGGGCTTAATTAAAATGTGTCACTGCTATTAAACCGAAGTTTTCTGGTGATACGGAATTTCTCATTGTGTGGACTACTCTGTGCTTTGGTCCATGATATATGTACCCTTGCCCACTTTCATGTGTTATGAAGAAAAAGGAACCTACCAATTTGCTATAAAGCAGTGGTGGGCATCCTGTGGCCCACGGGCCGCACGCAGCCTATCAGGGTAATCCACTGGCGAGCCACCAGACAGTTTCTTTACATTTGCACAGCCTCCCACAGCTCCCAGTGGTCGCGGTTCACCGTTCCCGGCCAATGGAAGCTGTGGGAAGCGGCAGCCAGCACATCCCTGTGGCCCGCGTTGCTTCCCGCAGCTTCCATTGGCTGGGAATGGCGAACCACGGCCACTGGGGGCTGCGGGCGGCCGTGCAAATGTAAAGAAACTGTCTGGTGGCCCACCAGTAGATTACCCTCATGGGCTGCATGCGGCCTGTGGGCCGCAGGTTGCCCACCACTGCTATAAAGAGTGATCTTTTTAGATTGGGGGTTTTCAGAGGAGCCCAAAGGCATTAGATGCCTAACATTGACTTTCAATGGGAGTTGGACAGCTTGGACAGTTATGACTATCCTTATAATTTATGGATCATTACACTACATGCTGTGATGGTTTCTCACAGTGCCCAGGATTGTGGGTCACTTTATCCCCCAGTCTCTGTGAGAGAGAGACTTGTTGGTGCTAAACTGAGTGTCATCTTCCTGACACCACCAGCAGGGCCGGATTAGCTTTTTGTGGGCCAGGAGCCAAACATATTTGTGGTCCCCCCTGGGGAATGATTGTAAAAGGGACAGGGGGCAAAAGCACAGTGGGGTGGGAGCTAGGGTTGGTACCTGGAGCAAGGGAGGGGCCAGGGGTAAACTGCAAGCGCAGCAGGGCTGGGGAGGGGGTAAACAGGATTTCCCCCCCCTGTCCACATAGAGTGGGTACCTACCTGGTTCTAGCCCATTCTCTTCATCTCTCTCTGCACTGAGCTGCCCCTCCTCCTGCAGCAGCAGGACAGGTTCTCTTCTAGCCCTCTGGGATGGGTGTTGGGAGTGAGAGGAGTG
The DNA here is from genome assembly GCF_002925995.2 of Terrapene triunguis. Taxonomy (NCBI): domain Eukaryota; kingdom Metazoa; phylum Chordata; order Testudines; family Emydidae; genus Terrapene; species Terrapene triunguis. The sequence continues at coordinate 13,046,183 of NW_020664482.1, forward strand.
GAGGCTAATGTGGTTACTTCTATAACCGGACTTTTAGTTTCCAGTCAGCGCTGCTAACCGAACACTCAGGCCCCGTTTTCTACTGGAGTTTCCAGTCTAAAACTGGATACCTGGCAACAGAGCTGCCAGAAAAGCCTGGGGGGAGAAGCAATCATTTTTAAGCGGGGGTTGGGGGAGTAAGCAAGTGGTGGGTGGGCTAGGGAGTGGAGAGGAGCTAGTGCGCAGGGCCATGTCTATTGTACTGCCCAGGTAGGTTGGAGACTGTGGGGATCAGCTGACACAGCATCCGCAGCCCAGGTGATGTGACCGCCAGTGGTGGATTTAGAGTTAGTGGGCCCCCCCGGCCCTGTGCTCAGTCATTTTTGGGGCCCCTCCTTGGGACCCAGCCAAGAAAAAAAACATTCTCTCTTATCTCCCCCCACCCCCGTTTTTCATTCTTTTTTTCTTCATCCTCCTCTTGTAAGTAATAGCAAGTAAATGAAAATAAAGTGAGGTACCTTGATTGTTCTTGAGTCTAACTTATTTTTCCACAGACCGCTTGAAAATTGCTAAGGGTCTCGACGGACCACTTAATGATCTTTCCAAATATTGTTTGTACCATTAGCTAACTATTGTAAAGTGCTTTGGATAAGAGCGCTTTATTAAAAAAATGTAAAAAAAGTTGGGGTGCAGGGTCTGGCCAGGAGCTAGGGTGAGGGAGGGGGCTCAGGGTTGGGGCAGGAGTTTGGGGTGTGGAGCGCTTACCTGGGGCAGCTCCCGTTTGGTGCGAGGGGTGCAGGTGGGAATGTGGGTGGTGGTGCAGGAGCTCCTGTTTGGTGCGAGGGGTGGGAGATGTGGGGGGTGGTGCAGGAGTCAGGGCAGGGG